>NC_091852.1:31286083-31901333 GCF_037783145.1 Equus przewalskii | reverse complement strand
GTTGGTTTTTATAGATTATGTAATGACAGCCTAGACATTTTAAAAAATAAAAATGCTAGTTCATTGCTTTCTGTAATACAGTAAATTGGATGGACTAAATGGGCAAAATAATTGATTTGGCAGAAATTAAACCACATGTAATTTCTTCAAGGACATAGACAGTATTTAATTATTTCTATATCATCCATGGTGCCTAGGGCAGCATTTTCACATTTTCCATACCAGAAATGCTGTGTTTTTCTGGAATTTATAGTGGGATTAAAATAGTGATGAATGGTTGCAACCCATTAGGACAATAATAAATAGTCAATATTTATTAAATCTTGACTATGTATTAGGCCCTGTTCTAAGTGCTTTATGCCATTCAGTCCTCAAAAAAAAATCTAGAATGGAAGATGCTATTCCCATTTTAAATAAGGAAATTGAGACTCAGAGAAGTTATGTAACAGTTTCAGGCAGGCACAATTAAGTGATGAAGCTAGGACTCAAACTCAATCTGTTGCTTCTAGAACCAAGGATAATATATTATCCACCATGCTAGAGAGAAACCAAGAGAGACAGAGACAGAGAGAGAGAACTGAAAATTTGCACTTATATGTAGAAGCAATATTAATTGATGCTAATAAAATGACAATTCAGAGCTACGAAATGTTTCATTTGAGATTTTCAGAGCATAATTCTGTTTTCACACACACACCTTCTGTGTGAGGCTCAAGATCTGCATGAAATGATCTTTGGTCAATGATTACACCTAAAACAAGCCCATTAGAAATGAAGAATTCCAAATACATCTATTGTCGTTTGTGCTTTGCAAACTACTTTATGTTATTAAATTTCATTTTATCCTTACAATCATGAAATGTAATACAGAGATTATTATATAGAAACCTAGTCACAGGGAAAGACTCATATCCCACAGCAAGACAGTGATAGCAGGTCCCTGCTATAGAACCCAGATCTGCTGATCCTTAATCTTGACCCAGGGCTTGCTCCTCAATTTCATTTAAATTGAATCCCTTTCCTCATTACATGCCTCTAATATTTACTCAGCTCTGTTCCTGACCAAAGAAGGTCTACAGAAAATATAAATTGAAGCAAGATGAGCTATTCTGCCTGAACAGGCTGATGTTTTATAGAAAGATAGATGAGTTTTACCACTTAATGATCCATCATTAATCTAACTTTATTATCATTCTGAGAGTGCCATGCAGAAATTACAGGACTTTTCAAATACAGGCTTTTGGACAAAAGTGGATGTGAGTTGGCATTTTTTTAAGTTGGCTCATTGTGACCCTCTTAAAAGATCAAGCTTTGGCATCAGGCGTACCTGAATCCAAATCCTAACTTCTTCATTTACAGTCAGCAGCATGGGCAAATTATATTCAAATTCGCCAGGCCTTAGTTTCCTCATCTGTAAAAATTATCTAACACGACCTGCTTTGTAGGATAGTTGTGAATATTAAATAATATATGTAAGAAACTTTAAGCAGTACCTGAGACAGTGAAAATAATAAATAGTTGTTATTATATCATCATCATTAATCTATATTTTATCTAAGATTACATTGGTTATAAGACTCCACATTATTTTTTTACCATAAAGAAAGAAAAACACTGCCAATTCAACTCTATCTTGCCATAAATTAGAAGATTCATCAAATTCAATAACATTAGAAACGTGAAAAAAATTCACCTTAGATGTATAAAATACAGCATGTGTGTGTGTGTATATGTGTGTGTTTAAAGATTTAAATTGCAGTCTGAATCAAGTTTGAGAGTGGAAAGTTTTGAGTAAATTTCCCCAAAGAAAGTTTAAAAACAGTTCTCTGTTCAACCAAGTAAAATTCTTTCAACAGTACAATGAAAATGTTCCGAGGTCGAGAGAACTGTGTATGCTTCACTAGTTCATATATTTTTAAACTTGTGAATAATGTTTTAATAATGTGCCTGTGTTCACAGATTTTTGTGACGGGTTGATAATGCATATTGCAAATACAAATAAATACTTCTGATATGTCATTTGACAAAGTAAAACATATTTTTGATTATAACCAGATAAATACACTTGCAGATGTTTTCCTGTAAAAAGAAGGGGTATCTAGTGAATTTCAGGAACTTTATTGGAATGACAAAGTTCAATCTGCTGCCAAAGCCAACACATGAGGTTTATATAGAGACAGAGAAGAACAGATTTCACAGTGTTGATGAGATTTTTATTTCTTGGTTCCCGTTTTCCATTACTGCTTGGTCAATAGCCATGAAGGCTTCAGGGTGGTTTTGCTCAATAAGCATCTCAAGTCTCATATCCTTCTCTCCTAACTTTTTTCGAAAACAAGCACAAATCTGAACAAAGATTAAATATCTAGAGAACCTAGAAAATCACTAGAGAGCTATACTCACTAAGCTCTCTGTGCATATTTGAAGGTAATCTTAGGTATAAGCTAACTTTGGAGCAATGGTTTTAAAGTTTAATGATATCAGGACTCTAGAGGAACTAAATCAGTCATGACACAGTTGATTCAGAGCTTCACACACTTTCACTGTGTGGTAACTGATCAGATCGAACGCATCGATCCAGGTCAGGAGGTGTTTTTTTGTTGGAAGTGGAGATTAATGATACATCAGCAGTTATTTGACTAACATGACTCACCATTTGCCAAGGAAGACCTCATTTATTACGGACTCTTGAAGTGAGTTTAAAAGGAAATGGGCTCTCAGACCAACAGCTCAAAGTAAATGACAATAAATTGAAACATTAAATGTTTTCTAAATATTTTTGCTTTTCACTCCTTTACTTTAAATTTTACTTTCAAATGCTCTTGCTTTGGAGAATAAAATACAGAGGTGGCCAGGGTTGTGATCTCTATTCCAATTCTAGATATGAAAGGTCATAGTTCTTTGAAGGTACACGTAAAGAAGTGTATTGTAACTCTTTGAATCTAAGATGACTCTGATTGTAAAATGGAACATTGATTTTAGGTACTACTAAGAAAAAAAAATACTAGCAGTCAGACTATGGTGCTCTATCAATTATGAGACACATTCCAATTTCAGAGAAGCTAAAATATGAAAATATGGATGACTTAGAATTGATAAAATAGGGCAGTTTCCATGATAAAATGTAGCCATGTCATCTCAGGAGCATTCAAAGAAGACCACATATTAAACTACAGAGAAAATTAGAGAACTCGATAACTTTAGGAGGCATAATGGAGCTTCTACATCCCTCCGGATGCTTTGGAATTCTCCAATGGAATTGATTGCTAATTCTATACTCCAGAAATTCGAGGGATCTACACTACCCCCCTCTCCCCATCTGCCCGTGCAAATTCCAGAGCAAAGAAAATATCCACAGCTTGCAAGATGGCTATTTGAATGTTTCTTGCCAGTTTTGCACAAGGGAGAAGGTTCAAGAGAGAATTCTAATTCTCATTTAAAGTACATTGCTGATGAAGGTATCGCCATGAGAGGCCTGGGGATGGAGAAATTGCTGATCTCAGAATGATCCAAAGAAAGTGAATGCTTCACATCTCTTCTTTCCCCACCAGCCATATTTCGATTCATTAAGCCACCTCATGACAAATGTGATGTGTTTCTGGGGACAAGGTGATAGAGGACAAATACCAGAAGCCATGCTCCAAAGCGTTAGTGCAGTTAAATCAGATAGTCGGTTAACCAGATAGTTAGTCCGAATATTCAAGTGCTAAATTGAGAATAGTAAAATGCAAAAAAAAGGAAAAAATAGGTCATGGAACAGGAAAGTTAACAAGCAGTGATAAAGGAAGCACATTGAGTTGATCTGGGTGCATTTTAGAGATGCAATGCAGAGATCCGAGACTCTTCGTACATCCTTTTGGCATGTTTTGGGCTGGATTAGCCCTGTTCTGCAGGGCAAGACAGGAAACCATCAATATCATCGCCCTTGACTAGATCCTTCTTCTTAACTCCAGTGATAAATGTGGTTTTCCAAAGGGAGGAAATCTAGGGGCATTATCTCCCCAGGGTATTTCAGAAAATAAATTATTTCAAATTTTTATAGACATTATAGATACGCTGTTCATGCCCAGACATCCTCATCTCTGGATCCTTCAATTAAGGAGAAAAAGACTAAAATATGTAATCTAATCTTATATTTACATGGTCTGCCAAGTCTCCATAAACCTATTTTAGCAAGAAATCAAAAAGTTGTCCCCAAACTGCGCAGGCTTCTTTGCTATTTATTTTTTCTTCTCATTAAACGCTGTTTTCTCTCATAAAAGGAGGAAAAAGAATCAAGAGAAAATGTGCAGGAATGGTGTGCCTACATGATATGTGCACAGAACAACAAATTACAATGAACCCCAACTTCAAGAGTGCCAAACGACACAAAACTGTGACATAAGCCAAACTGTGAGGCCAAATGATTTAGGTTGCTTTTAAGTTTAATCTTTAAGGAGTGTGTGAAACTTAGGTTTTTTTCAACATACTTTTAAGCTATTTTTTATTCCAGAATATACATATACTTTATGTGCATGATTCTACCATTTTTGATAGATTTCAGGAAATTAATTAGGCTCTGGAGCTGAGGATTTCACATGTGTGTGGAGTCTCTGTCCTTTAACTCAGTGGGTGCCCCATAGAGCGGAACAGCTGCACCAACTTGAAAGGCATTTCTATTGTTCGTTGCACGCTGTGGTCCTGAGAACCGGAACTGAGGGAGGTTTACCATCGCTGTCCCCTGCCTTTATGCTTTGCGGGTGCACGTTCCTTTATGGAAGGAGCATACTCTCTAAATAATAACAGAAAGCAAATTTCTGCTCATTGCCTTCAATTTTTCATTAATAAAATGAGTGCTATGCTCCCATGTAAGGAATTTTGGCTCTAACATAAAATAAAAATTCCTCTTAAGATTGGAGCAACTTTTTTTTTTTAATGGCATGATTAAAGGGACAAGATTTCTTGCAATTCTTTCTAAAAAACAGTTGTACAGACTAAAACGAAACTGATGATTCTAAGAAACAGAGCCCTCCCGGGGCTTGTTCCACATAAAAGCAATTGCCTTAGTCTTTAAATACAGAAGATATTCCTTTAAATACAGTTCAAACTCACTGCATTCCATGAGGGGCAGCCATTGTCTCCCACCCCTTTAAATGTATTGGGTCTTCAGTGCAAGTTTCCTTAACTTTGACAGGAAATCTGTCATAGGTCAAGATTTGTTTGTTTATTTTAAATTTATTGAGCACTTATTATGAACCGGGTGCTTTCTCATACCTTGAATTTATTTGAGACTTCTAACCCTGAGATATATGTATTAATACATAAAAATATTTAAAATCAAGGAAACAAAGTTTCAGAGAGGTTAAATAAATTGTTTAGAGAAAAAATTTAAGTGAAAGAATTAGCATCTGGACACAGTTTTGTCCAATTTCATGATCCATCTTATTTTCATACACTACTGCCTTTAACAAGGCATGCTTCAGTGGCATTTTGCTCAGAGCCACAGGGCACAACTACTCCAAGTAAATCCTTCAAGATGTAAATTTAGGAGTAAAAAATGAGAGAGAGAGAGAAAGAGACAGAGGAAGAGGGAGAGAGAGAGAGAGAGAATGAGAGAAAATAGTAGTGATTGGTTCATACTGGAGACAAACTAACAGCCAGCCCAGAGTTAGCTTCTAGGCAGTATGCTCGACAAAGAAGAAAGGCAGAGCCTAAAGTATTGGAGACCAAGCCCCACCCCGGGATGCTTGAGGTCTCTAAAGCCACAGATTGCATGCAAATAAATCTCGCTGTCCTTCCACTTAGCAGAGGTTTGATTGGGCAGTAGTGCATTCTGCAACACATCTCAATTGTAATGTGCGTAGGAATCACCTGGGGATGTTGTTCAACTGTAGATTCTGTCTCTGTGAGTCTGGAGCAGGCCGAAGATTCTGCATTTCTAACAAGCTCCCAGGTGACATGATGCTGCTGATCCACGGACCACACTTTGAGTAGAAAGGGTGTAGAGGACATCATTAACCAGGACTTCAGACAGATGGTACTGGAAACCCAGCTCCATCACTTAATAAGCATATGAATTAAGATAAGCATCTTTACCCCTGAGCTCCTGTCCCCTCATCAGTAAAGTGGAAATGACAATACTTAATTAGTACTATATGCTAGGCACTGTTGTAAATACATTATATAAATTAACTCATTTTATATTTACAATAATCTTATTTTATTCTTCATGATGATGATAGTGTTAACCAAGAAAGCTTAAATAATAACCTGCACCAAAGCTAGGTGATTAGTAAGCGGCCAAGAGTGACTTCAGATCCTAGGCAGCATATAGCTCAAGAGCCCACTCATTTCAACTACAGCATAGAGGAGCACACTGCAGAGGTCTTGCTATCATGCATATGAAATACTATAGTTAGTGCTCAATAAATCTTAGTTTCACTTCCCTTCCTTCCCTTCTCCTACACCCAGCTTGGTTGTCCTTAAGCAGAATCTACTTATAACGTAAAATTTAGAAACTGATACCACTGTCTATGATGTGTTTTTCACTGTGATCCTCTCTCGCGGACTTTTCTTTAGCTGTGAAAGCCTTCAGTGTTTAGAGATTTGCATGAATTGCTACTGTTGACAGAAGGAATTGCTTTGATCTCTCTTGCATTATTACTTGATCCATTTGTTTCTTTCCTTTCTAGAAGTGCCAAAAAAAAGTCTGCAATAGATAGAAAGTAGCATTTGCTACAGCTACGACCTTATAACTCTATCCTTGCCTTTAGCAAAATAAAAATCTAGATTTATCATATACAAAATAGTGTAGTTCATTTAACAAAGAGATTTACCAAAGTCTCTTTTAAATAGTAAGCTCCTTAGTGTTTTTAAAGTTTTGATTAAGGGTTATTCTTTTTATTAAAAGCAACCTTTTTATAGTGTAACTATGGTGTCAAAAGTTGGAAGCAATAGAAAAAATACTTTACGTACCTAGTTCGCAGATAAACTTACCCTACCCTGAGAAGAATTATATAGGAAAGATGAGTGACTAAAAACTATTTTATATTCTGTAGTGGAAGAATAGTTTGCTTCAAGAAGTAGCTTCACATATTTCATGTTTAAACTTAGTTGTTAATATATTCCAAAGCATGAAAGTTGTTTCTGTTCCTGATGTCTACGCTAAAGAATGATGTGGCCCTTCTGATAAAGGGAACTTTCTGGAATCCAGAGCTTATATTTCAGGAAATCTTTCTCTCATATGCTAGAATTGCTTTGTTTCTTTTTTTCCACAACAGATCTGCCTCTTGCAATATCTAGTAAAGCACACTGTGGAAATTCCCAGTTTTTACAGTAAATATGTCCTAGGTAAATACTTATGTGCAGGAAGAGATGATGAAGATGAATCAGACTATCATGTCATCATCTTGGGCCCAGGGAAAAAGATGAAAAAGAATAAAGAATTTATCTTTAAAGAGTATGGGATAGGATGGTCCACAGACTAGTAATACTAGATTTTTTTAAAAAATTTAAATTCTCAGTGATTAAAACAGTGTGGTACTGGTTCATAACTCAACAGACTGAGCAATGGCATACGATAGAGAATCTAGAAATAAACTTAAATACATAAAGGAATTTAGAATATAAAAGGGAGGGCATCTCAATGCAGTTGAGAAAATATGTATTACTCAATAAATGATATTGAGACAAGTGGGCGGTCACCTGAAAAACATAAGTTGGACCCGTCCAGGACACCTTACACCAAGTGTAAATTTTTAATAAACCGAAGATTTAACCGTGAAAAGATAAGCCATAAAATTTAAGGAAAAAGCAATGGGCAATTCTTTAAGAAGCTTGGTAAAGAAATAAAGCATGGTCGCCTCTCGAAGAGTTGTGAGATGGGAAGAGATTATTCCTCTTTACACTCCCAGCATCACCACCACCCACTCTGGCCTCCACTACACCAATGAGCAGAGGACTTCAATGGCAGATATGGCAGGCTCTGAAGTCCTTTACCTCAGTTACAGCCTTCCCTGTTCCTAAGCCAATCTTGACTATGACAGAAGGTGTATTAGAAACGCCTGTCCTTGACTCAGTCTCCTATTCTAACTGGCCGCATTCGAGGTAAATATTCACGCACCCATGCCTATCAAAACATAGCCTTTCTTTTAACTTCGTTGTGTTCGATAACCTTACACATTTCTTCTTCTTCTTTTCCAAGGTACAGTCCTTTCTTAGATCTTAAAAACAGAAATGTAACCTCACATTCCTCATCACTGTTATTAGTACATATAAATAAAGTAAGAATTGGAACACTGATCTGATTCTCCAGGTCAATACCAATCTTATTCCACTTTGTTCCAACAGGAGAATGGTCTTCTCACAGCAACAAGAAAAGAATGGTCCATCTTAATAAATTAAATTGGAAGACACAAAATGCATCTGGCTGTTCACTTGTTCCTGCAAATAATGTTCATGCAAATATCTGGTTGATTACAACATGGATTATTTGGTCATAACACGTAGGCAACCGTAAGACAAGGTTGTGCATAGAATTTTTCTACCTTTTTAATCTTCTAGAAAGCAAAATTCCTGCCTAAATGAACCTTGGTTCCCTTAATGAGTTCACTATGAGAGTCACTCTGGCCTGCAGTTGTTTGATTAAAAGAGCATAAATTGGGATGTTTGAGGTTCAGAGGCATTTCCTATTGTAATTTAAATAAAGCAGTCTTGGGGTGGTAGAACAGGATTTGTAAAGGTTTCACGAGTGAACCCAAATTCACCAAATAGCCAACGTTTTTAAGTATCACTGAAAACCACTGATAAAATGGACCCTTTTTTAAGAATAAACATATTAGGGCTAGAGAGTGCTTGAAACTAAGAAAAGCAGACGCAAAATTAAAATTTAGAACAACGGGTAAAAGAAGTTATTGGTTTAAAAAAAAAAATCACTGCACACATTAAAAAACCCTCCAGTTCATGGTAAGTCTAAATTACAGTTGGATGAGTGCCAGCTAGTTACAGCACACAGAAAAGGTGAAAATCTCCCAAACTAGAGTACAATTAATGCTGCCTGGGCTCTCTGGAATCCTTTCCAAATGTATTTCCAAATAAAAGTACTCTGTTTCTCTGTTGGATGCCAATAAATGGTAAGACTTAAACTTGGGAACTTACTACCCAGCAACAGCCAAGAGCTCATTTACAAAACGCCATGGAAGGATCCTTTTTTCCACGTGACATGAAGGAGAAAAGGTTCTCTTTCTTAAAAGGATCATTCCACTTATTGAATATGCTACCCACTACTATTAACATTTTGTCTTTGTCCCATGGTAGCAGAGTGACTAATAGACAAATTCGGTCATGAAATTACATGATAAAGTTTCCACATTGACTAACTATACTGTTTCTTCCTTGATGGGTTTTCGGCTTTTATTTTTCTTTCCTAAACCACTGCAGTGTGTCCCGGGAGAAGTGATAAGCAGAGCCAGGAATCACCAATCTTTAAAGCTGCAAGTGAGCTTACAGATTTTAGCACACCCACCACCTTTAACAGAGGTGGAAAATGAGGCCCAGAAAGTTGAGTGTCTTAGCCAAAAACACACAGCTAGCTAGTGGAAAAAATAGGCTTTCATTTCCCATTAAGAAATATCTTTGGTTCTTAGTAATAACTAACATCTATTAGACATTTTCTTTGAGTGACATTGCACTAAATTCTTTACCAAATTTCCACATTTTATTTATACATACACACACACACATACACACACACACATGAACAACCCTAAAAGGCAATTATTAGTATAAGCCTTCCTCGACCAATGAGGAAACTGAAATCAAATAACTTGCCCAAGGTCACACTAGTCCTGAGTAATGGAGCAAGGATTTGAATCCAGGCCCTGTGAGAGTTACAGCAATAAAAACTGACAGCATTCCTGTTCTCAAGGAACAATCTAGAAAAGAAGCTAAGGCATGCTTACTAATAATTCTAGCGTAAGTCACACACGACTACATACAGGACTATCCCCATTCCTTACTCTGGGACACTGGAATTGACCTATAAGTGGGAGTGCTCCCATATTTAAGAATGCACCCATTCATAAACAGTGAGCATATGATACTCCCAGAATCACACACAGGTATACTGTGGGCAATTGCAACACTTACCACACAGAATGCAAATTATTTTGCTGTGGTATCTGCCATAGCCATCTAAGTCTTCAGTTGATATTCAGAAATTAGCCTCAATGTCAATTCTCTTAAACTGAGAATCCATTGTCCTTGATATAAAAGAGCAATAAAGATTTCTTCAAGCCTGAGATATTTATGGCAGGCTTGGCAACCAACAGAAAGAACCTGGGCTATCTAGAACTTACCTGAGAAGCATTAAGCAGTATATGGAATTCACACTTAACAGAACTAAAGGAACTCTCATCTTCAATCACTTTCATGAGAAACATTAAGATTTTTCCATCATATCATTATGGTGGTCTTTCCTTTGGAAGAAATAACGTTTCTTAAATTGGTTTCTAAAACTATATGTGGGGTCCCAGACATTGTTGGTTACCTAAACAACAGTCAGTTTCTTCCCCCAAAGGAGAAGTGGGAGAATTCCTCCCCCACTTTCCCTAAAGGTGCTTATGGCTGGTCAAATAATTAAAAAGGCAGGTTAGCAGGAGAAAAATCAAACAAAGTTTAATAACACATATACATGGGAGAAACTCAGGAAAAACTGAGTAACTCAGCCATCTGGCCAAGGCTGCCTCTTTAAACATCTTCAGCTATAGACAAGGAGGATGTTGAGGGTAGTGATTTGGGATTTCACAAGGGAGGAAGGCAATTTACATGGAGATGGAAATGCAAATGTTTGTTAAACAGGTTTTTCTGGGACAAAAAATGGGTTTGTTGGTGTCTTTCTATCACACCTATTTTACATTATACTGTAGCTATCATGTGGTATGACCTCCTTCCGGGAACAGGCCTTCTGTGTTAAAGTCTTTTAGGCAGTTTGAGGGGGGAAGGTCAAATGTTTTTCCTGAGTCTTCTGAGCCTTTATTGTCTTCAGCTCAAAATAATCCATATACCAGAGTGGTGCATCTTGGGGCAGCCTGCCCTGAACCCCATCCTCCTTCATTCCATACAACCATACAGTAGAGTCTGAAAATACCAGATACTCATTTTCCCTTTCTTCTTGGCAGCCTAGAGGTAGCCGTATGATTGCTGGGTAATAAGACTAGGTCAGATAACAAAGGACTGGTCTAGGTTAAAAGATTGGTGAGAAGAAAGATTTGAATGTGGTTCAAAGTTGTTTTCACTTTGGTTTATGACTGAGCTAGCAAATAAGTGGTACAAATGACGTGGACCAGATAAGTATACAACAAAGTGTGCATACAGCTTCCTGGAGCCTGTCTGAAGTTCATCGCTCAGTGCAACTCACATAGAATGAGAAACCCATCCGTTCTTAGGAGCCAAGAAACTGAAGTCTCAAGTCCTTTATATGGTTAGACTGGGAGAGAAGCCATGCTGGTTCTAGAGGGTCCACCTACTACTTTATAAGGCAATTTCCTGATGCATTCTAGTTACATACCTCCAGGTTCTATTTTTAACTGCATCATGGAGCCTATACAAGACTTGGCCACGGCCTTCCATAGACGGGGAAATAGTCTTAGGGGCAAGGTAGAGAATGAGTTGCTCCTGGGACTGAGTTTTTTTCCTAGTAAAAAGAAAAATACATGTTAAACGAACTCTCCGCTCCATTTCCTTCCTACCTTTGGAAGCAGAACGTGATTTTTGGAGTTCAAGCAGCCGTCTTATGACTGTACAGATCTGAGGAGAAAGGCCAACTTGCTGAAGATGTTGGAGGAGAAGGAAAAAAATTTTTAGATCCTTGACAACTTTGCTAAACTGTTAAAATCATCAGCTCTGGGATTTCTACCTCTAAGCTTCTTCTTAAGAGAATAAAGGCTATATTTGCTTGGGTTTATTCCGTTATTTGCAGTTTGAAACCTCTTAAGTGATACAATTGGCATGTTAATTCATTGAGGAAATCAGCCCTCAGACAGGAAAAACGCATTTTAATGGAAATATTCTCTAAGAAGAATGTTCTCTAAAGAGATCCCTACTTTCTTTGCCTCACTTTTTGGTCTCAGCGTAAATAGCATTACTTCCAAAAACCTGTGATATTTAATTAGGGCCTTATTTGCACTCTGTCCTTTCAACACTCGTAATTTACAATTATTTCTTAAATGTCTGTGTTTCTTGACAGCAGTGTGACAGTGAGCTTCAGACATAATCTATACCGTATTCGTCACACCATGCCTGGCATATAATATTGCACAGTTTTTGTTAAATAAATACTTCCAATGAGATTAGTTGAATCTCTAAAGGCCAACTCTAAATAAAAACCATTGGTTATGTAAAATTCTGCTTCCATCTTTTTAGTTCTATGGCTTTCCTTTCATAAAAATTTTCTGCTCTCCTAAACCTCTCTTTACTTCCGGTCTGCCCAACTTCCTCAAAATTTCATGTTGTCCAGGCATTATAATTCTGTTTCCTTACATAAGTCTACCATTTTTCAGCACCCACCATAGTTTAGAGTTCTGGATCTTCCATTCATTGTAGCTGGCTGATAATAGGTGCTTAATAGCTGTTTAATAAAGGAATCCATAAATGACTCGGTGACCTTAGCTGGGTAGATTAATATCTTAGAGCCTTATTTTCTTAATATGTTGAATGGGAGTTTAATCAAAAAATTTTCATTTGGTAACTCATATGTACAAGGCACCTAATCATTGACATTAAGTGTCTCTCCACATCAATTTAGTCAATTTTATTTGAATGGTGGACATTAAGTGTTCTTTAACAGTTTTATTTTTCTCATTAAGTGAAAATGTTCTGAGTTCATGGGATACAACTGGTGAGCACATTAGTATACATTCATTTGTGATCTTGATTAGGTAGTATCTTGGTCTCTGAAGGAACAAGATAGCTTAGCCTAGGGTGGCAATTTTGCCACTGGAAGGGAATTTAAGAAATCTTATGTTCCTATTGCCTTGATTTATAGTCATTTTAGTAAATTCTGGAATTTGAACCCAGATGTATTAGTTTTCTATTGCTACCGTAACAATTTTCCACAAACTTAGTGTCTTAAATGGCACAAATTTATTATCTTACAACTGTGGAGATCAGAAGTCTGACAGAGATCTCACTGGGCTAAAATCAAGGTTACAAGAGGGCTTTGTTCCTCTCTAGAGGCTCTGGGGAGAATCCATTTCCTTGCTATTCCAGCTTTTTTTAGAGGTCACATTCCTCGTGGCATCCTTCCTCTGTCTTCAAAGCCAGCAACATCTCATCTCTCTTACCCTCTCTGTCGTCATAGCTCTCTCTGACTGCAGATGGGAAAGATTCTTCACTTTGAAGAATCCATATAATTAGATTAGGCCTGTCCAGGTAATCCAGGGTAATCTCTCCATCTCAGAGGCCTTAACCTTAATCCCGTCTGCAAAGTCCCTTTTGCCATCTAAGGTGACATATTCACAGATTCTGGGGATCAGAACATGGACATAGAGGCAGATTGGGGGGAGGCATTATTCCGTCTACCACACCAGCATTCCTAGCAATACTTTAATTTATGTGCATGAGACATAGATTGTGTTTCAAGAGAGAATATAATTGTGGAAAGGGCACTGGATAGGAATTTGAAGACCTGGGTTCAAATTTCAGAAGGGCATTGCAAGCAGGAGAGACAGTGATCCAAGAGGTGTGAAAGCACAGAGTGTAGTTGGGAAACATTAAGTGATCCTGTTCATCTGTAGTATAGCAGCAGAAGAGTCTTTTGGAGACGGAGGCAGAGGGATTGAATGTCAGGCTAAGGATTGGACCATCATCAGAAAACTATTAAAAGTTAGTGACAATCACAACATTGGCATCTTCTAATGGGTCATCTGGCAGCAAGATGCAGAGGAAACTGGAAGGGAGGCGCTGCAGGTAGACAGACAATGTAAAGACTATCGCCTCCTTCAAGGAAAGAGGTTTGGACATGGGATGATGGCGGTGAAAAGGACCAGAATGGAATGACTGAGAGACTAATACAGGTCAGCGCTTCCTCAGTTATTTGATTTGATGCAGCCGAATGCTCAGCATCAAGTGATCACCATCTCGGGGGCATTAGTATTGACAAATCACATATGAATGTAATTTTTTTAATGTAATATTTTTAAGGAAGCAATCTAGAAATTTTTCTTAAGTATCATGTTCATTAGCTCCTGAATAATTTTAGTTTTGGGGTCCTGCGCTGAATGACTGAAGAAATGAGTTCCAACTAAGTACAAGTAAGAAATGAAGCCCCAGGGAGAACTTTATAGCTGGAAGATACATCAATGTCAAGATTTTCCTGGAAGGAGTATCAGGAGAGCTTTTGGGGGTGAGAGGGTGGTATAGGGTAGGGGGTAAAATAAATATAGAAGGAAGAGAGGATGAAGTGTTGGTAGACTGGTTAAGCAAACACAATTCCCAATTTCTAAAATTCAAGAAAAAAATTACTAAGTTTTAAGATTGCTCCTAAAAGTAATCTGCACGAAGAGTAACAAAGCCCAGATTAAACATGGCCCTGCTAAAAGAGGGTACATGAGTTATATTCAGTCTGCAAAAAATTAGCTTAGCAAAGACAGAGGCCACCACGGCACCCTTTGAGACTGGGACCATAGAATATGATTATATCTTAGAGACTTCAGCTCTCTGGAATCTATTTATTCTGACATCCTGTTACTTTCCTGACCTGATATTTCAGAGTTAACTTATCCGAAAAGCTGGCCTGACTCTTCTTTGTGAGGCTTGGCAAGTTTGTAGTCTGTTGGTGGTATGGCTGTAGGCCCAATTCTCTTCTAGTGAATGTAGTCAATGACTGCATGTTTTTGGTATGCAGCCCTGTTTATGTGTACCCGAGAAAGAACGTCGGCATAAAGGAAAAAGCCTTTAAGGTATTTGAGTCTTACAACTACTGTTAAGTGTGAGGTGGGCTACCTTCTTATTACCACACAGGTTTCTCTCATTTTGTTAATAAAAGCCAGACTCCCATTTCTACAGTTACAGTGCGGCAACGATGAGTAAGCTGTGGAGAAAGCAGATGTGCAGAACTCTAACAGCGAGTCATCACACTTAGCCTTCGGTACTAATTCTGAATGTTCGCTATTAAAAGATAATGAAAGGTGGCTGAAATCTTTTCTGATTTGTTAATTCTATGTGGCTCATGTACACTGTATTCCTTAGAGAGCAGTTAACACTACCATTCCACCTTTCTGGAATTAAATCAGAAGTTCAGATGCAGACAGTATCTTCAAAATATTAAACACCTTTAAAAACTGAAAAATTGAGTCAATGTCCAGATGTTTGACCAGATGGTGCCAAACATCTGCATATTCATTCTACGTTGATTCAACAAGTTTTTATTGAAATGTTTGGAAAATTATGTGTAGGTGAACTAACTCATTGAAACTAGGAGACGTGGAAGGAGGCCTCAAGATGACCTGGTTGCTATATTTTAGAGCTGACAGTGGAGTGAAGATAGCACTGTCCAGTGGTGGAAAGAAAGATAAAGTTGGGGGGGGCAGTAGTGATTAGGGCCCCAAAAGGTAAAGTAACTTTTATTGAGTTTTGTTCATTTTAGTCATGTTCATTATTAGGTAGATATAGTTATAATGCTCTTAATTTTTAGAAATTCATCAGCTGGGTCTTTGGAGGTGGGGTAAAAAATAAAAGGACACTGACCTAAGTTCTTAGAGTCTTCAGTTTGCCTCAAAAGGGAAAAAATAAAAGCCTTTTTCATTTGCCACTAAGATTCTACCACTTTCCAAGGACGAACATTCATTCCTGTAGTATACATATGAAAACGATTTAGAGTGCCTATCAATGGAAAATGTATGAGCTGAGTCCCTTGGACCTGAAATTAATAGGAAAGCTTTAAGATTAATGGGACTAGAAATACCGTTGCTTTCCCTTGGCATGATCTTTACGGCATCTTCATATTCTTAAAATACAAAATACTGCTATGAGTCCACTGTGTCTCGTCCCTTCAAACGATTTTGTGAAATCTTAAGACTATGAAAATGCCAAAAACTAAGGAACAATTCTTTTCTTCTGTGCTGCACAAGTCAAATGATACCTAATCCCGTTCATGTAAATACTCATAGAGACTGGTAATGCAAAGTATATAGAAGTTACATATACTGATGTTTCGTAAAATTCCAAAAGTGAATCAAATAATCCTGGGAAATGGAGTCTATTTTTCTAAAAGTACTATCAGCTTTTACGCTATCCTTTCAATATTAAAGAGCATAATTATTATATTTTTCATACAATCAGTCATCAGGTATTTACTGAGGATAAAACTCTAAGTCTAGGAATGCAGACTTCTCTTTGAAGCTTGTTCTTTTCTCTTTCTCTGACTTTACAGTCTAGATAGAGAAACCAGATTCAGGTAAAAATGATAGAGAACAATAAAAAGCCTTATAATTAAGTTCTACATTGTACATTTTGAACTTAAAACTTTAGATTTTGAAATAAATTAAAACTATTTGGACAAATTTTTAGATTCCAAGTTTTTGTATGTTTCTCTCAACATGCAGTATTAATGTCCACTATTTACACACACTATAGAGACTGATGAAATAGCTCCTAACACTTCTACTTGCATCAACGTAATCTTGCCTAAATGATGAGTCTCAATTAAAAATGGTAAGGTTCACTGTGGCAATTATAGTTGGGAAAGGAACAAGAAAGAGATTACCATTTGTTTAGCATTTAAAATTGCCAGGCATTTCCCATAAATCTTCTCATTTGGTTCTCATAATAGCCTTATGAAAAGAGTACTGAGATCCAGAGAAATAAAGCAATTTCCCCAAGATTACATATCTAGTAAGAGGAGGGAAAAAATTCAAATCCAGATCTGTCTAATTCCAGATCCAGTATTCTATTACGGCTAACTCATGGTAAATTTTCATGTATCATGTTGTAGACACATGAATATTTAAAAATATAATTATCTCATAGTTGAAGTGAGATTGTGGGACTAAAAGAGATGAGCTGAATACAAGCTTAACTTTGCCATTGATCCAGTGAATAATTGTGTCTCAGTCACTTAAATAGAGTGGCCTCCACTTTCTCATTTACAAAAGCAGCTAAACAGAAAATTTAGTTTGGTCATTTGGAAAATGCATGGCTTCCAGATCAAATGATTGCTTCCCTCTCTTCTGAGATGACAAATTGTAATGACTAAACCTATTCATATGCCAAAGGGATAAACATATTTCAAGCCAAAACTCAAATTCAGAATAATATATTTCTCCTGTATCCATTTGATGATATATAAGTCTAAATAACAAAAATGTGCTTTTTGTCCATTTTTGAATGTGCTACATCTACAAAGTAGGATAAGTAGGGACAAATATTTCAGAAGAAATTCTCAAATCTCCACATATGATACCTTTTTTCTTAAAGTTTTAGAATTTTATTTAAATGTTTTTAAAGTGTCATTTTTAAAAAGGCTTTACTTTTTCAATTCTAAAGAAATCTATGTAGGCTAGGTTGGAAAAAATTCAGGGAATTTGAAAAATAAAGACAAGAAGAATAAAAACTGATCATATAAGATTATTAAGATTTGGAGAAAAAGATCTCTAAATACAGAAATCCTTCCTGGGGATGAAGGCGCCTATCAATCAATTGCCCAAAGTGCCAATGGACCAACAGATATTTAATATGGGTTCCCTTGACAGGAGCAGTTATCTACCCACTATTCTTCCTACTCATTCTATTACTAAAATGAAAGAAATCTTTTACTTCTATTTTGACAATATCTTTCCTATTTCCAAAAACATTCAAATACTTTATAAATGAAGACTAATTTCCTGTCTCAGCTTTAGCAAATTTTGCCAGAATATCCTGAGTCCTAAATCAAATAACAAAACCATAACGCTGAAAGGGACCTCAGTGAGTCACTTTCCTTTACTCTAGCCCGATGTCCAGTCATTCTCCTCCACCCAAACCAGCCTTCACCTCCTCTCTTTAGCTCATTCTCCCCATCCTCCTGCAAGCCGTATTCCGAACCCAGAAAGGTAATTCCTTTCTGGCTCAATAAAGTTCTTTCCTTTTATAATTCAAAGATGCCTTAAATTTCAATCTCAAGTTTATTATTTCTGTTCATTCGTCTTACAATAACTTAAAATATCTGTGCCTACATCCTAAACTCCAACAATGGATTACTATTTCTAATCTCAACAGTTCCCTTTCCAGTTTCACAGATACTCTTGCTTTGACTTGAGAAACTCCTAACACTGTGTCTTTCAAATTACCTGGAAAAATAATTTCTGCATGAGTTTCACCCCTCAAACAGACGTACAAACTCAGTTCTCAATCCAATGTTACACAGCATAGCAATGTAAGGAGGATCTTAGTGTTGTTTGTCTTTCCTTTTAACTGTGGGTGGTATCCCATCATACTTTTATTGTAAACTCTCGTGGTTAGCTATGTGAATTTTAAGTGTAATATAGGTCTATCTTGAAACTTGTTCTATTTATTTTTGTTGTATTTTATTTATACCCCTCATTACTTTGTTCCAACAGTCCCAGAGCCTACAAGGATTTATAACATAGAGCAATATGAGAGTAAAAGTAAGTGAGAAAGATGAAAACAACCAAGAGTGCTTAGGAATGAAGTTATTATCAAAATGTAAACCATAAAGGCCATTACACTTGCTACAGGATCATAATTTTGGCTGTACGCTTTCTTATGAGTGGAGGTTCGGGCAGAGAGGGAAATCTGTTTATTAAACAATCTACTATGTTATAAAATTAAATAAGAAGAATTATAAAGAGCTCAGAGGAAACAAGCCATTACTGACACAAAGACTGGAAGTTAGAACCCCATGAAACATAACAATCGGCATTCTCAACGACACACTTAGTCTTAACACTTCAAGTTTCCCAAAATCTATTTCCTATGCTGGCCCTCAATAAAAGCTAAAGGCATCCCAACAGAATGAAATAAAGTAAAAAGAGTGGCCCTAGATGCCACAATGATGTGACTGAAGTATATTGACCTCTGAAGTCCAATTTAATATAGGTGTAAGTTTTAGAATTCCTGGAAGATTGGCCTTTGAATGCAACAGACTTCACAGACAAGGGCTACTACAAACACAGTGATTTGTGCATCATGCAGTTGACTAACAAACATTTTTGTCTATTTGTTGTGTCTCTATTACAAGAACTACAATGTAGGTTTAGAATGTAGGCTTCATAGAGAGCAGTGTCTACATCTTGTAGTTAACGAAGTCATCTTGTTATGTGTTAAGAAGATACACAGAGAGGCCAGTCGATGGCCAAGTTCCCAGGGGGTTCTGAGAGCTCCATTTCAGTGGCCCGGGTTCGAGGTTCGGATCCCGAGGGTGGATCTGCTCCACTTGTCGGCCATGCTGTAAAGGCATCCCAAGTAAAAGTAGAGGAAAATTGGCATGAATGTTAGCTCAGGGCAAATCATCCTCACACACACAACAAAAAGATACACATAGTTGACATTGCTAAGTATTTTCCAATTGTCTGGATTTTTAGACTATATCATTATGTCTTTCAGAGAAATCATGTTCACATTATGATAGCCCAGTAAACTAACAGGCCAAAAATATTATCAGAGATGGGCTTACTTAGACAGGCAAAGGCAAGAGGTTCACAGAGTTCCTGCTGGTATAGACAGGAAAAAAGGCAATGTGATGTTCCTAAAATACTTTAGATGTTATAGGGACGTGTTAAAACACTGAGTGTCTGGGAATGTCTCGTCTATCCCGATGAAATCAACAGAGGTAGGCCAGCGTAGGAGAATCCTTATGGCCTGCAGATATGTAATTTGTGCTGTTTCTGATTTGAAAACTGGAAAAGATTTTTAATTTATGATTGAAAAGATTGAGTTCACCTTTGAACAGCTTAGGTAAATTAGATTGCCCCCAAGTCACACTTGAAAAGCACCACAACCACTACCATCAGTTTCAATTTGTAAAATGGAGCCAATGAAATAGTCGCTACGGGCACATTCACACACCTAGCCCTTACATTATGCATAAATAAGAACCACCAACACCTCCAGCAGGCAAATTAATTTCAAAGTGCGAGGATTTCTATTGAGAATACTCTGTTCGAAAGTTCAACTCAGCAGGACTGCACTAATGCATCAACTCTACAACCATGGTAGAAATGAACTGAGACCAGTGTTTTGTTATGGTCAATATTTCTCTGCATAAGATGGCTACAAGCCCCTAATGTGTGCTTCTCTAAAAGAACTTAGTGAATTTATCTCCCTAATGTTAGATACTATATGTTTAAAGGGCCAGAGAAACCCAAAAGAGGTAACTAATGTAATTCAAGTTAAAATTCTTAATTTCCTTCTCTCTCTAACAAAACTTACAAAAACATTATAAGGAAAAAATGTCAATTGCACAAAGATTTAGAAGGCAGCAATTGGGTCTATGAATTCTCATTAAATTAGTTCTATAAATCAGACTCTATAGAATAACTCCTAAAAGCAAACCTTATCTTAGCCGGGAAAAACCACTGTATATATTTAAACCCTCATAAGATTCTATTACTTATACTGTATATTGTATTAAGTAAGCCCATTTAAAGTATACACTTCAGCTTCCTTAAGCCAATGTTTTTACAAGTTCATGACCATGATAAAATATATTGCTTTTCAGAATAAATATCCTTTATGCCTATCATAACTATGTTCTACCAATTAAATTACACCAACATTTATGGGACAAAGTTCTCTAGAAACAAAGACTGTGTTTAATGCCTGCAGTGACACCTGCTGGTAATGAAGTACACCTAATTCTTAAAGATATTTGAAAATAATAATATCACAGGTCCATATTTTCATTCTCAGTTCCCAAATTCACCATCCACGGCAAATTCTTTCTCTTCCTCAGCTAAATCATATCAGTAGGTTTTTGGTAACATAAAATAAACACAAATAACATTTTCTTTTAGAAACTAAGGATTTGGTGTGCAGTAGTTTGTTATCTTTGTTGAATATGACGAAGAAACGCCCTTTTTGTTGGTAACAGATTGTCACAAATCATTTCACTTATGCTTATGCAAAACCAGATGTCTCCTCCTAGCAAGACGCCCATGAGAGATGGTGTTTCCGACAAATTGAGGAGAAAATGAAGGGGAAAGAAGGCTTTTGCATAAATTGCAGATTTATAGGATGCTCTCTACTACTGTCATCTCTGAGAACCCCTGGATAGAACCTATTTATTCTATGTTGACAGTGTGTGGTCTTTTCTCAAAGGTCTTGCTCACCTACCACGGTAAACGCCTTTTGTTAGCCTTCAAGGCCTCAACTCTGTGAGGCCTTCCCAAATACTACGACAACCCCTCTCTCTGACCACATTTCCCACAAGCCAGCTGCATGTGGCCATGTCTCTCATCACATGTGTGTCCCCCAAACACAGCAGTCAATCGCATCCTTCTCTCCTTCACTCCTCTACGCAAAGCTAAACAAATTATTGAAAATCCTAAATTGACTTTCCTGACTCCTCTACTACCTGTGCTCTCCTGCTTTTGAACTCTCATTATTCTTTGGTCCATATTACACCACTAAGCAATTGTTTATAAGCTCCTCTTTAATCACTACTACTAATAATTATAATAGAATCCATTTATAGATCATCCACAAAATTCTTGGAATATGCTCAGCTGAGTGTAACATAACGACCCTTCAAGTTAGGTATTATCATCTCTATCAGATAAAGAAACTGATACACAGAAGAGTCAGATACTTTGTTCCAGGTAATACCTCTTGACAAAGTTAGGATTCTAAACTAAATCTGTCTTGAGTTCCAAAACATCTTCTTCCATTACAACACACAAGTGTGTTATCTATAAGGTCTGTCCATCCACGTTCCAGCCCTAGTGGCCGTCAGAAACATCCCATCCTTTGTAGGCTGCCCCATCCCTCCCCACAAACAGTGGTGACTTTCTAGAAAGGTATTGTTCCCTCCATCAGTCAGTGGAGTTTCAGAAATCTTCCTCTGCTTTTGCCTAAAAGTTAAAGCTCCTGGCGAGTGATGGACCTATTGTAATTTTGTTGACAGTATCATATGGCAGCTTCTGGATAACCTGCATGTCTTTGCGGCTCCTTACTGCTAGTGCAGTGGTTCACCAAGAGGGCCTTTAAAAAAATCTGCCAATCTGTAAGATACTACGATGGTAAATACATGTCATTAGGTTTGTCAAAGCCCATAGAATGTACAACACCAAGATTGAGCCCTAAGGTACCCCACAGACTTTGGGTGAAAACGATGTGTCGATTTAGGTTCACTGATTGTAGCAAATGTACCTCTGTGGCCTGGGATGCTCATGGAGGGGGAGGGTGTGCCTGCGGAGAACAGAAGATATGTGAAGAGTCTATATACCTGCTACTCAATTTTGCTGTGAACCTAAAACTGCTCTAAAAAATAAAATTTATTAATTAGAGAAAAACAAAACTGCCCATGCCTGGCCCTACCCCAGGTAATTAATTCAGAACCTCTGGAGGTCTGACCTTTGTATTAGTAGCTGTTTATAGTTCCCCAGGTGGGTGACTCCAATGTGCAGCCAGGGTTATAAACTGCAGTGCTGTGTCTCCTGTGTATGTGAAGCGCCTCTGGCCCTCAGGTTGCTGAGTTTGCCCTACTCGGAAACACTCTGGCGTCATCTCCATGGCGATTCCTAAGCTTCAGTTTCCCTTGAATTGTAATGACAACTATAGTATATGTTATATTAATATGTTATATACTATATATATTATATTTGTTACATATACAATATATAACTATATAAATATAATAAATCCATGTCCTTAGTAAGTGACCAGATGTGCACCTAACATAGCATGCAACCACCCACCTCACTTCTGAGTCTTTGCCCTCGAGCCCTCAACATGTGACTTTTTTGTGTGCGCACTAAGAATTAGAGTTGCCAACTCCTCCACTATGGGTTTGATTTCTAGCCCCGAATTCAGCCCTGAACCCTATAGCTCTTGTCTCCTCTCTTGCCATCATTTTTCATCGAGTCTGTGACTACACATGTTCACAGAAATCAAGAACTTTCTCCAGTGTTTCTTCCCTGCCCATGGGAGCCCTAGGTATGCTGCTTCCTCTACTGTTAACCTGGTAAATGTTAACTTCAGCTTTCACTTTCATGAATAGGTTCATGGACCTGGGTACTAAAGACATTACAGGATCTCTAAGTGCATCCTGTGTTCATACACACCTGGCTCCTAGGCATGAGTGAGCATGTTCAGTCCCACTTCATTTTACTAGACTGCAACCTCTTTGAGGGCAGAAGATATACCTTATTCATCTCTTCCACCTAGCACAGTGCCTGATAAACCTAACTAGATATTTAACTATTGTAAATGAATAAAGTAGCCTTTCACTTTCCTTCCTGGGATTCCGAAATACGTTTAGAGAATTAATGCTACCTACTGCCATCATTAAAATATGGACTTGGACTATTTTTTTGAAATTTGTGGCAATGAGACTTTCTACTAAGTTATTCAAGGGCTTCATTGAACACCCTTTTGACCAAGGTTAAATTGTGAGATAGTTACGTAAACTATTTGGTGTCATTAGCACCTCATTCTAAGAAATCAAAGGTACACCTGAAGGTCATAACATGTCATTTTATTAAGTACTTCATTTAATTTGGGAATAAATGATAAATTACTCCCCAATAGGAAAAGAGGTTCTTTTCTCAAGGCAGAATGTGGTACCTGCTATTAAGTCCTAACTTGACCATTACTTAGCTCTCTGACCACCTCCAAGTTAGTTAATGATGTCAACTACTTTGTGGGGTTTATTATTATGTATTTTTTGTAATATGACTTATGTGCCAGTTACAGGGCACACAACAATAATGACCATTATGGTTATTATTATTATTGACATTTTCTTTACTTCTCTATAAAAATGTTAAAATAATGATTTACCCTACAATTCAAATATGAAATCTGTCATCCATCTACATTTTATTTGGAAAAGTTTACAATTTGCTAGATCAGCCAATGGTGTTAAAATACAGTCTTTCATTCCCAGGAATACATTATTTAGAAATGAATTGGCCACCATAGCTCAGAAAATATTTTGGTTATGTCAGGAAAGCTTTAATAAAGCAAATTGTATATGTTTATCATCTATGCCAATCAACTAATATCCAAAGAGCACCGTTACGTTCTTCAGATGTTTTATGAGGAATGGACTATCTTAGTTTAGCTTAAGCATCAGATCTCTCTAATTTATGCCAACATCCTAAATCTCAGAGAGTTTTGTAAATCCTGCCTCAGCAGTAGAAAAGAAAGATCAAGTCAGCTCTACTCCACATCGAAGAGTCAGACTTTGGATCAGATACTGGCATATTTAATCTTCCCATGATTATTTTGCTGTCCTCTAAGTAGAAGATTAATATTTTGGGATAGGAATGATGCAGCCAGACAGACCAGATGTTTGTTTCTGTCTGTTCAGGGTTGTGATTGTTTAAATACAACCTAAGAAAAGGTTTAATGAATACTTGCTGTGGTGATGAAAGTTCCTGCCGCGCTTCCAGGGCTGCATTATTTGATTTGAATTTCAGCCTGATGTCAGGATGCCAGTGCGGTCCTATTATGCCATTTTATAAAACATTTCTGTGTGCCTAATTTGGTATACATTTAAATGTATATATGTACACACACAAATGTTTGCGCTTGTTATTTAAGGTATTGCAAGTAAGCTTTAAAATATTGAAACCATCTGATTTGCATTTTTCAACAAGAACCAACGTTTGTATTTATTTATGGAAACATTTTGGCCTAAGACTCTCTATTAAATTATAATAAAAAGCTTTCTTTATCACCCTGGGGAATCTGGCAGTCAGCCTACCTCCTACCCAGATCAGTCTTCCCCACCTACCCTTGCCTTCTCCCACCCACTATATGCATAATTTAAAACTGTAGTCTTGCCTGGAGCTGGTGTTGAGGAGAAACAGAAAGTTGAAGAAGGCAGTCTGTGTTAACATGGCTGCGATTCCCAGGGTGTCCCAGGTCCCCTAGGAATCCACAGATTAACCATCTATAATTTGGGTAGCTCTATTTTCATTTTCTGTAAAATGGACACAAATATATATTTATATTTATATTTTAGATTTCAAAATTTAATAATACCCCATAAACTAATTGAATTCAATTATTTGTACCCTGAGGTTGGGAGAGCCACATTCCTGTCAATCTGTTTCCTGATCTGCATTCACCCTATCTTTCCAGTTTAAACTGGATCAATTACTGGTCCTCTAAATGAACACTATGATATTAAAATTATAATTAACATTAATTACTACTACTAAGATAATAATAATAAGTGCTTATTATCTTCCAGGCAATACCATGATTTAGATGAACACACCCATGATTTCTCTACATCCATGATTTCTTTAATTGTCAAAATTTTAATAGGTGAGTATTATTATGATGTCCATTTCACAGATAGTAAATCTGAGAATTCAAGAGGTTAAAGTTACTTGCCCAAGATCACACAAGTAGAAAGGGGCAAAACAGAGAATCTAAGCCAGGAGTGTCTGACAATGTCTGTGTTCTTTTTTTTAAATTGAGATAACATTGGTTTATAACATTTTATAAATTTCAAGTGTACATCAATATATTTCAATTTCTGTGTAGACTATATCATGTTCACCACCCAAAGACTAGTTACCATCCATCACATACACATGTGCCCTATCATCCCTTTTGCCCTCCTCCTTCCCCCCTTCCCCGCTGATAACCACCAATCTAATCTCTGTATCTATGTTTTTCTTTGTTGTTTTTATCTTCTGCTTACGAGTAAAATCATACAGTACGTGACTTTCTCCATCTGACTTATTTTGCTTAGCATAATACCCTCATGGTCTATCCATGTTGTTGCAAATGGCAAGATTTCATGTTTTTTATACCTGAGTAGTATTCCGTTGTGTATATGTACCACATCTTTTTTATCCATTCATCCATTGGTGGGCACTTAAATTGTCAAAGAAGACACAGAGAAATGGAAAGATAGTCCATGCTGATGGATTGGAAGAATTAACAGTTAAAATGTCCATACTTCCTAAAGCAATCTATAGATTCAATGCAATCCCTATCAAAGTCCCAACAGCATCTTTCACAGAAATAGAACAAAGAATCCTAAAATTTATATGGAACAACAAAAGACCCTGAATAGCCAGAGGAATCCTGAGAAAAAAACAAAGCTGGAGGAATCACACTCCCTGATTTCAAACCATACTACAAAAGCTACAGTAATGAAAACAGCATGCTACTGGCACAAAAACAGACACAGAGATCAATGGAACAGAAGTGAGAGCCCAGAAATAAACCCATACATCTGTGGACAGCTAATTTTCAGCAAGAGAGCCGAGAACATACAATGGAGTAAGGAAAGCCTCTTCAATAAGTGGTGTTGGGAAAACTGGACAGCCACATGTAAAAGAAGGAGAGCAGACTTCATCTTACAGCATATGCAAAAATTAACTCAAAATGGATTAAAGATTTGAATGTAAGACCTGAAACTATGAAACTTCTAGAAGAAAACATAGGCAGTATGTTCTTCAACATCAGTCTTAGAGCATCTTTTCAAATACCATGTCTGACCGGGCAAGGGAAACAATAGAAAAAATAAACAAATGGGACTACATCAAACTAAAAATCTTCTGCAAAGCAAAGGAAACCATCATCAAAACAAAAAGACAACCTAACAATTGAAAGAAGATATTTGCAAACCATCTGATAAGGGGTTAATATACAAAACATATAAAGAACTCAGGTATCTCAACAACAAAAAAAACAAACAACCCAATTAAAAAATGAGCAAAAGATATTTCTCCAAAGAAGATATACTGATGGCCAACAGGCACATGAAAAGATATTCAACATCACTAACTGTTAGGGAAATGCAAATCAAAACTACAATGAGACATCACCTCATGCCCACCAGAATGGCTATAATTAACAAGACAAGAAATAACAAACGTTGGAGAGGATGTGGAGAAAAGGGAACCCTCCTACACTGCTGGTGGGAATGGAAACTGGTGCAGCTAATATGGAAAACAGTATGGAGATTCCTCAGAAAGTTAAGAATAGAGCTACCATATGATCCAGCTATTCCACTTCTGAGTATTTATTAAAAGAACAGGAAAACACAAAGAGCTAAGAAATAGAAAGGTAATGAGAAAATTCATTATTTGCCAGCAGCATAAAGTCTACTAGAAAATCTATAGAAAATATTAGAATTTGAAAGTTCAGCAAAATTGTCGAACACAAAATTAGCATGCAAAATCAATAATGCTTCTAACCACCATCACTAACCAAATAGAAAATTGAATAGAAAAAAATCTCACTTAGCAACAAAACTGTAATATTTTAAGAATAAATTTAACAAAAGATACACACGACCTTTAGGGTGGAAATTACAAAATGTTATTGAAGAACATAAAAAAGGCTGGAATTAATGGTAAGAAATTATGGACAGAAATACTTGGGATATTAAAATGACAAATATATACAAATTTTAATAAAAATTGTCACAGGATTTATCTTGGTATTTGAGATACTTTTACTCAAATTGTTATGGAAACAAAGTCCAATAGTAGCGAAATACACTTCTGACAAAGTAGAACACTTACATTGAGACATATAAATCCATAGAAATTAATCTACTATAGTATCAGTGCAGTGATAGACAAACAGATCAATGAAACAGAATAAAGGGCTTAGAGATATTAAGGAGACAATATATGATAGAAATATTGTTACAAATCAGTAGAGGAAACACAATATGTATTAATATATGATATTGGGACTATTCGCTTGCCATATAGATTAAAAAATAAGAGTAGTTCTCTACCAAAAAATATTTTTTAAAAAGCTTCATATGGAAAAATAAATGTAAACATACACATACATCTTTAAAACAGTAAGAGGAAAATATCTTGGGACTTTGGATTAAGGAATGACTTATGAAACAAGACACAAAAACGACAAAACCATAAAGAAAAGATTGATATAGATAAAAAATTAAAACCACCCAACACACAATAATACCCCCCCCCCAAAAAGTGACAGATTAAACATATTGCAACATAATCAACATTCAAAGGATTGGTATTTAGAACACAAAAGGACTACAATAAAAAAGAAAAATGATCAGTTCAGAGAAAAGAAAACCCAAAAGCCTATAAATATATAAAGAGATGTTCAATTTCTCTAGTAATGAGAGAAATACAAATTTAAACATGATTCATTTCATATTCATCAGACTGAGAAGAAATTCAATGTCGACAATGCTTAGTGTTAGTGAGACATGGGGAAACGGGAAATGTTATATATTTCAGCAGAGGCATAAATGATTCAACCATTTTAAATTTATCAATATCTAGTAAAGGTGAAAAATAAATTCCCTATGACCCAGCAATTTGGCTTCTAGGTAAATATGCTCCAGAAACAAGGAAATGTTGCCGAAACTGAAGTGGGTTCCCTCCTGGAGAGTTAAATCAGACGCTACACCAGAAGCAGTTGTCTAACAAAGTAAAGTATATTTGTGGCAAATAGGAGACCATGAGGAATTATTTCCAGAGTCATGACATCCCTGAACAAAGGGAAGCAGGGACATTTATTTCTGATGGGGATGAATATTCAAAAGGGAGAGGTGAGTATCCTCTTGTGCAGGCTCAGCTGGAAAATATGCTTCCACAAACACTACGGTTACGGTAATAAGGTCTAAGCTCCTCCTGCAGAGATCTTAGCATTAAAAGTAAGGCAAAGGTCCGGCCGGCCCTGTGTCCCAGTGGTTAACTTCACGCACTCCGCTTTGGCAGCCTAGGGTTTTACTGGTTCGGATCCTGGGTGCAGACATGGCACCACTCATTAGGCTATGCTGAGGCGGCGTCCCACACATGACAACTAGAAGGACCCACATCTAAAATATACAACTATGTACTGGGGGAATTTGGGGAGTAAAAAAAAAAGCAGAAAAAAAGATTTTTTTTTTAAATAAATAAGGCAAAGTTCATAGGCGTAGCTTTCGTGATGTGGCTTGGTCTGATTCAGGGTGCTTGGTGATTCCACCTCCTTAACATAACAAAAGAAAAAAAAATTGGAAAAACAATTAAAATATCCAAAGTTACCCTTGAGTTCCTTGGGGTAACTAGTTGGTGACAGAAATATGTCCAAGAATGCTTATGGTAGCACTGTTTGTAATAGTGAAATTTGGAAACTATTCAAATCTCTAATATTATGAGCCAGGATAAATAAATTTAATCTCAATTAAAAGGAACAAACAAATCTACATAGATCTCAAAATACATGTGTTTAATAAAAAGCCCAGTTACAAAATGAAGTATATGTGAATATACGAAAACAGAGCCTCGATATGCTCTGAATTTATGACAGGTGTCTCCATAGACGGAAGGAAAAACAAATTCATCTTGTAATGTTGAATCACTGAGGCATGTAAAAAGTAACTACAGCAAAAGTGACAAGACTATCACCGTTTGTTAATTCTGGGTATGGGTACAGGAGTACTTGACTGTGCCCTTTAAAAAGAGAACAATTGATATCCTCTTATTGAGTTTCATATTTTTAATTTTTATTTTATTTTGCAATAGGCTCTGCTACTCCTGAGGAGTGATTTTAGCATTTTGTTTTTTAAGTCAGTAAATTTAAATTAAGTTTGTGATTAATAGCTAAACCTAGAGATGACTGGAGCAATAGAGGGTGAAATTCATCAGCTTAGAAATTAATATTAAGCATTTTACTCTAGCTTTTGGAAGTTCAGTGCAATAAAAAAAATGAAATATTCTAAACATATTTTTTGGGATCTATCCTCTTACATCAATAGTGATAAAGCTTTTTCCTGTGTCCTTGTAAATAAAACAATAATAATGTGTACTGAGTTATGACCAAACATTGTGCTAATTGTTTTACATGCAGTTTATCATTTAATTCTCACAACATCCTATGAAAAGGCACCTTCATGCCAATCCAAAGGATGAGGAAACTACTTTTAACTTCTATGAAATGAAGATACTAATAGCTAGTTTACAGAGTTGTTGTGAATATTTAATTGATGTATACAATGGCTACACATAGTAAGCTAATATTATTGATTTGAAAACAAGGAAAGTAAGGCTTAGAGAGGGAAAATAGCCTGAAGGCATAGAGCTAGTAAGGATTGGAGTCAGGAGGAAAGAGGAGAACAGAGGAACTCTGCTTAGCCACTGTTAGGAAGATCGCAGTTTATCTGTTTGCTCTCTTAGTACCTAACAATGAAATAACAGTTTTATTTTATTAGATTCACAAAGATCTAAATATTCCATTAAAAAATATACAGTATTAGTGAGGTTGAGAAAAGCTAGACACGGGGCCTGCCCAGTGGCGCAGCAGTTAAGTGTGCACATTCCACTTCAGTGGCCCGGGGTTGGCTGGTTCGGATCCCCGGTGCAGACATGGCGCTGCTTGGCATGCCATGCTGTGGCAGGCGTCCCACATATAAAGTGGAGGAAGATGGGCACGGATGTTAGCTCAGGGCCAGTCTTCCTCAGAAAAAAGAGGAGGATTGGCAGCAGTTAGCGTAGGGCTAATCTTCCTCAAAAAAGAAAAGAAAAGAAAAGAAAAGCTAGGCACTCGTAAGGAGTGTAAATTGGTATGTTTTCTTGGGTGGGAAATTTCACAATCTCTGTCAAAACTTAAAGTTCACGTATCTTTTGACCTAGTGACTTTCCTTCTAATTTTCTGCTTTTACTATATGACATAGGCACAAGGATACTCACTGCATCATTGTACTGGTAAAATGACTGGAAAAAACATCAATGATCATCAACGAAGGATTGTTTTTACAATATGATACATTCATACAATGAAATATGCTATAACCATTAAAAATGCCTAAAAGTGGCAGCACAGATGACAACATAAGACAAACCTATGTTACTGATATGGAATTATTTCTATTATATTCCTCTAACTTATAAAAGCAAGACAAAAAAAAAGAGAACATACGGCATGCTAGCATTTGTAAAAACAATCACAAATACGTATGCTTAGATACGCATCTCTAGAAACGTACCTAGGAAGCTAAGAACTGAGTTTCCTCTGAGGAGAAGAACCACATGAATAGGAAGCAAGGGTGGGAGGAAAATGTACTGTTAACTCTACTGTTTTTACCACTTTCAGTTTTTACCACGTGCATGCATTAACTTTGTAAAAAATTTAAAAACTGAAAAAAAAACCCCCACAAAAACCAATTACACATAGTATCACTTCTTTAAATGCCACATGGAAATACTTTGTTTCTAAAGTCAGCACTACTCTATTACTTCTTTTCCCAAAGTACGATAAAGACTGGGAAAACCATGGCAAGGAATAGAGTTTGTCTAGAAGGAGTCTGGGGGAAGCTGGAGCTGGAGTGATGGGAGGGAGGCACAAAAATGGACATAGCTTTACCTGTGCAAGGGAAGATAGCAATGGAGGGAATAGGGAAATCTGCCGTAAGTTCAGTCTCAACCCCAGCGCAGAATCTAGATGCCTAAAAAATGGCAGGACAGATGACAACATTGGAACTTGCAACTGGAGGGGTGGCAGGCATGGAAATAGCATCTGGATAAAAGTGAATGGAGTGGAGGTGTCCTCAGAGAGAGCTGACTTTTCTGGCTTGAAGCTTTGTACTTATAGTTCCAGATGGTTTCGGCGAAAATACCAGACATACTTGATAAATCTATATAGCTGGGAGCTCAAAACCCAGATGGCTTGATACTAGACACCAATCAGCCTTATTTGCCACATCTGATACCATGGAGTATGAAACCAAAGGTCAAGGAGAATTTTGTGAGCATCCCTTCCTCCCTTGACTGTTCTGCTTGAAGTAAAAGCATAGCAATGTGGGTTGGGTGGATGTGGAGCTGATGTTTCAGGACCCCAGATAGTGGGGGCCAGCCATGTAGGTGTACTTGATGCCACCTATGCCACCATGGCTTAGGGAAACAACGGTTTCAGTAATGAAATCATATCCCCTAATATAAAGCATGCAAAACTGATCATGAATTTTTTTTCTCACTGTTTTTAAGCTTTGCCACTACATGAAAAAATTGAGAATATCTTGAGTAGAGGACAAAGAAATCACACTTTAACTTGAAAGCTATAGAGAGAACAATGATAAATAATTGTAATAGGAGAGTTAGGAATTTGGCTGTTCCTAGACACTAAGAGCTAAATGAGCTGTTTACACAACTCTGGAATATGCAATGCCTTTCGCATGTGCATGATGTGTATTCTACAGAAACATGACTTTTTGACAAATCCTACAAACGTTTCATCTTGCCATTGTGAGAAAAAGCTAACTGCAAAAGCATACCAAAAAAGAGACGAGAGAAGAATGACAAGTAACTTAATAAGGGCTGTTCTTAGAGTGGGGAAAGCATTTTGTAAAAAATGAAGCTTAAGTAAATAAATGGCTTTAAATAAAGTTAAAAAACAAACAACTTTTCTGATATCTTAAAGTGTTTGTTGATGAAATACTTATCAGTGGACTTTTATTCCTTTTCTTTACAAATAATCTAGTTCTTAGTCATTTTCCATCTCTTCTTATACTATTGTAAATGCAATTCCTCAGTTTCACTTTATTGTTGCTTGGGAATTTTCTTGATTTATATTTACTTCTCAAAAGAAATTAAGGAAACTTTCCAAGAATTGTCTCAGAACCTAACTTATTGAGCCATCTGCCAAATTAATTTTACTTATCAAGCTCCTTTGTTTATTCTTTTGAGATGCTACACTGAGAGTCTATCAGATTTATTATTTTTCTCAAAGAAACACAGATTGAGTTTTAACAGATGTTCAGATGTTTTAATTTTTGGAGTTCGCAATTCCCACTTGTTTTTAATGAGTTCATTCAGTAATATGGGCTTTTACTAGATACTAGATGTTCTCACGCTTGGTTTTTAGCTCTAAACCACAAAAAAATATCAGAAAGGAGAGGCTGTGAAGCAAGATTACTGTGGGAATGGAATTCTCACATGCCAATGAGTTCAGAGCGAGGGGACACCCTTAGCTTGGGAGCGGGAAGTGAGGAGGGATAATAAATAAGAAAACACTTCAAAAAGTAAACTCCTCACTGTGGAATTTAGCAACTTGCCTCTTCTCAAACAAATTCTAAATCTTCTTTGACATTGGTAACTATCTTGGATTATAAATAATGACATTTTTTCTTTACTAGATATTTACCTGACAAAATTTTAAATGAAAATGTAAAGTTTAATATTTGCAGATTCTATTCTTAGGTTAAGTCAGATCAGATCAAATAGAATCTCATTTAAAAGTTCAGATATAACCTTTGTAGTCTTACTTCTGTTTTCAATGCCAGACTCTTCAAGGATAGAACTAAACAGTGTTTGTTTCCTTTTGTCAATGACTCAGTATTTACAGCAATTATGATTCAAATGTTTCAAGTGCTTGGCACCAAATATATAATCATTCATAAAAAACATTAAAAAAATTATTCTTATCCCTAGGCTATATTGTGCTCAGGATTCTGCTGTGATCAAATTGATTCATGGGAACCGAAATGAAAACCCATGCTTGAAATAATATGGTATAGCATGATATAAAGGGGGCAAAATATTGGAATTACCAATTGCTGTAAGTTGATGTTCTAGGTTTTATGATCTTATATACATTATAAACACCCAGGAAGGATTTTTATTGCATAGGCTTTAAAGCTATTGCCTCATTCTACATCCAAGATTGATAGAATAAGAAAACACAATTGAAGGAACAGGGTAATTTTTTTCAGAAAAAAAAAAAGAGAGAGAGAGGGCGACACTTCAATCATTTTAGACTCTCTTCACTTTGGCTCAGACATAATTCCTAGACAATTTTGTAGTCTTCTTTATTTCTTGATTTTTCCTCTTTCACTCCCCCACCCCTACTCCACCCTGCCAAAATTTGGCGCCGTGAAAGCTTGGATAAGCCATTTGCTTCTGAACTCCAAACCGAAGGAAACAACACAAAAAAGGACAATGAGTGTTGAAGGGCTACTAAGATTTCCAGTTATCCAAAGCAACTCATGCTTAAGCAAAATATTAGTTTAAGGGTGTTACTTTTCTCATCTAAGTCTATTGTTTTAGATAGGCTTGAGGTAGCCAGGTGAGAGAGATTCTTAAAAATCTAAAATAAAATATTAACAAAGTAAATTTAATTTGGATTATTCCAGGAATGAAAGGATATTTTCTTGCTAGAAAACTTTAGGATATAAAAGAATACATCAATTAGTCCAATTTAAAAACAAACTCACTATACATCAAAATGCAGAGGACAAAATTCAAAAACGCTTCCCGAAAAGATTCAGAAAATCACAAAAAGAAAGATACTTCCTGAACATAATGTAGAATGCCTATCTTACATCAATTGCCAAAATCATAATTATGATGAAAGCCAAGAGGCATTCTCAATAATACAAGAAGAATGTGCTATCCCTGTGTGCGGTTTGCTCTCAGTCAATTCAATTTTTACTAATTTATCTTTAGAAGGTAATTAGACTGCACAATGATCTAGCTAGACAAGTATTTGTAGCATTATAATAGCTTTTTAAAGTAAATAACATAAATGTTCAATACTATGGAATTTGTTAAATTATGGAAAAGCCATGTAGACCCTAAGGACATTTGTTTAAAAATACTGAATAGAATAAAAATACTACGCCTCTGTCCATATAAATGGAGTAGTTTAATGATATATTAATAATATATTAATAGTATAGACTATTGCGTAAAATTATTGAATAGGATAAAAATACTCTATAAATGGAGTACTTTAATAATATATTAATATTATCATTAATAATATATATTATTGCATAAATAATAAAATTATATTGTACAATAACATAATAATATTTAAATATATATAAGAAGTACTTATATATATCCATAAATGCAAACCTCTATATGATTTGGTTCCAAAAATTGTCTATTTTCCTGAGCATGCACAGGCAATTGGGGGAGATGCACCAAAATGTTAACATATCGTTTTCCCTGGTGGTTAGTTTTCAATGATGCTAAATTTTCCTCCTTATATGTCTCTGTGTTTCTCAGATTTTCTGTGATCAAGAATTACTTATATAATCAGAAGGCGATATGGACATGTGATTTAGAATATATTTAGCTTTAAAAATTGAAATTAAATTGCTAAAATTAAAACTCATTCAGGCTAAAGTATAGTATAATTGTATACTATTGATGTCCAATGCATATATTTTTATAGAAGCAGGGAAATGAAGTAAACTCTAAAGTGAAGAAAGAATTTGTGTCAGTGGGAGGAAAATTATGCAGATGACAAAATTTCAGTATTTTTCTAAATTAGGTCAGTTCTATCAACTATCACCTAGATAATGGCAGAGCAGAGTCATTTTACCAAACAGACTTCTGGAAATGTAGGACTGCAATTCCCTGCAATTCTTTTTCCAATAATTAATAAAGAATTCTTAATATTAACTGATTAATAAGGGAGTTTTGTGATGAGCAGTACCACTCTCCTGATACACAATCATTGGTAAAAATAATAAAAACACATTTTCCTAAAGCATACATTTAAAAACATATGCTACTAGCTTAGAAGTTGACAAATGGAACAATGAAGCAGAATATGTACGTATAGGGGAATATTGCAAACTAATTAGAAAATTACAGAGTATTAAACAAATAATGATGGTTAATTAATCTATTTTGAGAAAACACATTAAATAATCACCAAATTTGACTTCAGATATATTAGAATTAAACATCTAACAGATAAAATCATAAGCCAGAATAAACTATATAAACTGTAAATAATCTTTAGAAAGTGGAAGTATTTTCTTAATCATAAAAGAAATGGAAAAATCATGAAGGAAAATATATTTGAATTTTAAAATTATAACAAACGTCAAATTCGAAAAGAAATCCATTTGTAACAAATTTAACAGACAATGGATTATTATCCTTTGTGCATGAAGAATTCTTTGAATAGTAAGAATTTTAATAATCCAATAGAAATATGGACAAATGGTATAAAATGGCAAATGTCAAACCTCATTAATAGTCAAACTGAAAATTAAGACAAAACATAAGATACCATTTTTCTCTTACTGAATAGTCAAAGTTTAAAAATATGGAAAATTAAATCTATTGTGGCAGACTAATTTTAAGAGAAAATATAAATTGGAACTATATTTCTGCAAAGATATTTGGCAACATATATAAAAATTTTAAGAATATTCATTCTTTAAATTCCACCCTGGGGAATTAACCATAGGAAATATTTAAAATGCATTAAAAACGTGGATATTCCCCCCAGTTTACTTATCAGATTGAAAATTAGAAACAATCCATAACATGCATAATAGTGTAATGGCTAAATATTTCCACATGATGGATAATTATATAGACATAAAATTTTGATTCTAAGAAATTTCAATGAAAACAATCATAATATTATGCTAAATTAAAATCTAGGGTGCAGGATACGTGTACAGTAGAAGCAATCCCATTTTTGCACATATATAAACATATGGGATTGAAAAAATTAGAGCTAATAGATCTTAAGCACTTAGTATATGCCAGGCACTGTTCTATTTGTTTTACAGGTCAGCCAATTAGCAATTTATTGCCCCTCTGCTCCAAATTTACCCTTTGTGCCTGCTCTGTGAAAATGGAACTAGGCCCTTTAAATATTTTTCCTTTGCCATCTGCCACAACGTTAAGCTTCATCAGTAGAGAGTGCTGGAGAGTCACTGAAGGAGGAAAGGGTTTGACTTCCTGTTTCCACTGCTTCCCCAGCACCTGGCCCGGCAATACATGGTGACTAGCAGCTTCCCCTGGCACTTGTCCTTCCCGCACTGGCAGTTTCGTGGCAGAGCGTCCTATGAGACACTTCCCCATGAACAGCTTTTCCTGATACTCTAGAGGGCAGATTTCTGGCAAGTCCTGCCAATGTGTCACCACAGCAAGTCAGAGAAGCTGGAAGAACAAGGAAGAGTTTGTTCAGTGGGGCACCGCCAGGCTCTTTTTAACGAGGCTTGGATGAAGAGAGGGGAAGAAACTCTTCCTTAGGTGCCCCAGTGAGGATTATGTCATTTAATGCCTGTAGGAACACTTGCTAATAGATTATTATCCCTCTGTTACAAATGAGAAAACTGGGGCATCATGTAAGATCATATAGATAAGAACTGATGAAACCAGAATTGAATCCCACCACCTTGGCTCCTAAGCATGTGCTTGTAACCACTATGCTATTCTAACTTCTGAAACTTTGAGTATTAACACACGGACTCATCAGAAGATATTGGAAAGAAAAGCTGGCACACGTAAATGGTAGCTATCTTGAGGTGGTGAAAATTACAGGTGTCTTATGTTACTATTGTATACTTTCCAAATTTCTTTCAATATGCAAATATTAATTTTATAGTCAGAAATACATACATATTTAAGAAAGAAATTCTGAGGAATCCTCTCCAAACCAAAGATATTTGTCTTTACATGAAGCCATACTACCAATACAAAAAAGTGCAGACTCTGAAACTATTCTGGTAAACAAAGCCACTCTTCATTTCTACAGCCTTTACTTTAAGCCCTTTCCTGATTACAGGAGCAATGAGCATCACTGAAAACATCATTCCAAATTTCCATCAGATCTGTGCTTACAATCCATTCAGCATGGAGGCAAGAGTAACTATAGCTAAGTTTTAATTTGCATAATTACAATCCCACACAAATAAAAAACATTCATTATGGTTATGCCTGGTCTGGCCCCAGTCTGTATCATTCCCCAGACTATACAGCTAATATTATTAACAGCGCAGAGCAAATTTATAATACATTTCAGGAAGCTGAACTATGAACATTATTTCCTAACTTCAAGTTATGTAAAGTTATCCATCATTTCTCAAGGAAGTCTCTTTTTTAATAATCTATTTGTCCTGAATTCTTTATATCACATTCCATAACTTCCATTGACTGTATTACAATCTGTGACATTTTCCCCTTCTTATTCCCGAAACACAATTCCTTCACGGGTTGCCTGCCAGTCTGGGAGAATCAATCTCCTAACATTTCTGATATTCTCAACCCCAGAAGGTTCAATGTCAACAGCTATTATTTTTTATTTCATGAGAAAAAAAAGGAATCTACATTTTTCCTGTATACTTCTACATATATTCTGGCAACATACTTGGAATAATTATCTCTAAGGTAAAAACAAAATATAAGCAGGCATTTTAAAGAAATTTGCAATCACTTAGAATTGCAGGTCAAAGCTCATTGTCTTTAAACAGTGGGGATCATTAAAGTTGTATATTAGGTATGCAAAAACAGATTTTAGCTTTTTCTACCATAATTTAGAATACATTTCTCAACTGTCCCACAGATTATGAAGTTTTTGAGATGCTTCTATGATCATAGGGGATCTTGATTATTCATTTTTTATTATTAATCTTTTATTTGTACCTGCAGTATGCACTCAGTTATTCAATCAAGAAATACTTATTAAGTTAGAAATAATGCCTGGAGAAGAGAAATATATATTCAGTTACTACATGGTTAATACAAGTATAATTTTTATATAACAATTATGAAGAAAGTGTAATAGGATTTCTATAGTAATATCTTAATCCTTCATGGTAAGAAACTGTTCAAATCACTTAGTCATCTGTAGCTAAAAGGATTGACTGAATTCTTTTTTTGTGTGTGTGGTGAGAAAGATTGGCCCTGAGCTAACATCTGTGCCAGTCTTCCTCTATTTTATGTGGGATACCGCCACAGTGTGGCTTGTACAAGCAGTGTATAGGTCCGCACCTGGGATCTGAACCCGCAAACCCTGGACCATCAAAACAGGGCGCACAAACTTAACCACTACGCCACCAGGCTGACTCTAGAATTGACTGAATTCTTATGCTATCCACATTTGTCTTCTTTTTTCATTGTCCAGATTCTGCTATTGTGGATTCCTCCTTGCTCTTTTCTTTCTTGACCTGAGCTAGAAAGTGTTTCATATGGAAAGACCTAGTACTACTATTTGCAGAAAACTCTTGTTCACTACATCTGCAATTACTTATTTTATATGTAAAGCATTTTTCAATCATATTGCTACAGAGGGTTTGCTTTCTCTGATATGCTCTGCTAAATGACTATACTACATTTCTGTTACCAATAAAGGCTTTGCTTTTTAATTGTTGAAGGTGACTCTATTACAGGTGTCTGTGTATCTCCTTCATGTCTTCTTAGTTGTTTCTTCGAAAGATTTGAGTGGCATATTCTTTTTTTGTTGGAAGAACAACTTCTAGATTGATCCTGGGTGGTAAGAGATTTCCCAAAATCCAGGAACATGAGTGCCATGATACTTTCTGTGGCAGATTAAAGGTGGCTACAATTTCTTTGCTAATCCTCTCATTAAGAGGTGAAGAGTCCAGTTCCCCTTTCTTTGAATCTGGGCTGGCCTTTGTGACTTGCTTGACCAATAGAATACAACAGATGTCATATTCTGGGTCTTTTGAGGCTAAGTCACAAGGAAAGTTGCATCTTCAGCCCAGGTCTCTTGAAATATTTCCGTCTGGGAGCCCTGGCCAGTCAGGTAAAAAGCCTACCTACCTGAGACCACCATCCTGGAGATGCCATGTGTAGATGCTCTGGTCAACAGCTTCAGCTGAGCTCAGCCTTCCAGCCACCCCTGCCAAGGTGACAGACTTGCGAATGAAACCACCATGGACCCTCCAGACAAGCCTACTCATTGGCTGAATAACACCAAGTGACTTCTATTCATGACTTGTGGAACAGAATAATCACCCAGCCCAGTCTGAATTCCTGACCTATGAAATCATGAGATATTAAAAAATGGTTGTTTTTTTAAGCCACTGAATTTTGGGGTTAGTTTGCTATGCAGCAATTAATAATTAATAATTTCATCCCTGAATGTAGACATTTGGTGGTTTTATTCTTTAAGCATTTCACACCCATTTTCATGTCAGCAACATTAATATAGTGGAGATTATAAAAATTCTGCTTTCTATAGAATGAATTGGGATGGAGAAATATTTGTTCATCAGGTGAAATAGGATTAAAAAATGTCCAGTTGTCCATTTTATTAAGAGAATTCACTGATTCAGTTCAACTGGAAAAATATCCCCTGGTAGAAGAAATTAATTCTTCACAGAATGAAGGATGAAGGTACTCAGCTTTCTTTGTAAAGAAAAAATACTAACACATTTTTCCAGGGTTAGGGCAGGGGAGGTGAAGAAGCATTAGGGAGGCAGAAAATTTCAAAGCACATTAGGCAATTTATGGGTTTATCAGATAGCAAAATTCCTGATTTCTTCAAGTCCTTTGTTTTGTGTGTTTTTCCCCCTAAGTAAGCAGTGTGTTTCTTCCCACGGCCAACATCACTATTTCATACTTGCATATGTGAGATAAAATCGTGCCTCCTAAACTGAAGATAAGAAGAAAAGTGAAGAGGTGTACCAGAACATGAGCTATCATCTCTCTCTGAATTTTAAAAATGAGCTCATTGCTAAGATCATCGTTCTTCAGAATAGTGATTCCCAAATCAGGCCATGTATCAGAATCATCAGAATCTCCAAATACTTTTTTCTAAAAGTTTTGATATGGGATCCGAGAATATGCATGTATATATTTGACAAACTCTTTCAGTGTAAAAAGAAAAAAAAAAAACAAAATAAAGAAAAAGCAGAAAAAGCAACTCAAACTGATTTAAGCTAAAAAAGGGAATTTATTAATTTGCATAACTGAATAGTCTACTCTTTTACATCTTTCTATTGGGATATACTTTCTACTGCTAAACAACGGGAGTAGTTTCTGTTTCTTTTATTTCTGTTGGTGGACTTATCCATTGACTTCTCACTATGGATGATGAGGATTTAGTTTATTCACCAATCTGTCCCTTGCATGTCTCTCTAAACCCTTCACTATCTATGCTCCATCTCCCATACTTTCCAGTATGGTTCAATATTCATGGTTATCGGCCATTCATACATGAGCCATGTAAGGACTCATTTTTAATTCATACACAAAGCCTTCAAAGGGTTCATATTCTCTCAGTTTGTTCACATACATTAACTCTCCAAAGGAATTTCATCTTTTTTTTATCTGGATGGTTTGTCCTCTAAGACAGCTGTCATCTTGGGCTCTCTCTTCTAATCAATCTCTTCCTTTGTGGCTTGCTCTTTCTTGATTTACTGCCTTATTTTGGTAAATGGAAGATGATATTTTGAGACACTGCAAACTTGAAAAATATACCCTTAGTTGTGATAGATAGCTAACTGAGTTTAAAATTATAAGTTGGAAATCTTACTCTCTTGGAATTTGAAGGCAAATGTCCTTGTGTTCTAGCTCCCAGTATCAGTGCTACTTAAGTTCAACGCCATTGTGATCTTTGATCTTTTATAGGACACGTGTTTTTCTCTTTAGAAGCTTGTAGATGCTTTTCTCCCAAATATCTGAAATTTCACCATTGCTTGCCTTGGTTTAGGTCTATTGTGATCCATTTTGCTGCCAAGGGACTTAATAGTCTGAAAACTCATGACCTTTAGTTCTGGGGAATTTTTTTGAATTATTTATTTAGTGATTTTTCTTCCTTCTGTTTCTTTTGTTCTCTATCTTTGCATCTCTGATTACTGAAAATTTAGACTTCCCAGACTGATCCTCATATTCTTATCTTTTCTCTATTCTTTCCCACTTTTTGTCTTGTGCCTTATCTCCTGGCAGATTTCAACTTAATAATCCAAAATTAGTAATACAGCTTTTCATCTCTACCATGGTTTTTAAATTCCAAAACTCTTTCTGTTTTCCCTTTTTAAAAATCATGTTATTTTGGGGCCAGCCCCCTGGCCAAGTGGGTAACTTCGTGCATTCTGCTTCGGTGGCCCAGGGTTTTGCCGCTTCGGATCCTGGGTGCAGACACGGCACCGCTCATCAGGCCACGCTGAGATGGCATCCCACATAGCATAACCAGAAGGACCACAACTACAGTATACAACTATGTACTGGGGGGCTTTGGGGAGAAGAAGAAGAAAAAAATAATAAAAAGGAAAAAGACTGGCAACAGATGTTAGCTCAGGTGCCAATCTTAAAAAAAGTATCATGTTATTTTTAATGGATGAAATCTGTTCTTTTTTCTCTGAATTTTAAGCGGTTTTTTGTTTTTGTTTTTGTTGTTGTTTACATTTTCCTCTCCCTATGTGGTTTCTTCCTAGCTGCTTCTTATTCTATATGTTTAGGTTTCGCTCTTTCAAGTTTGAGGCTTTCTTCAAACACCTGAAGTTCCAGGTGTTTATGTTAACACGCTCCCCAGCGGGAGATCATTGATCATTCACCAAAAATCCCATTTTCCCTCTGTTAGAGTATGGTGGACGGTCTCCAACGACAGCTACCTATAGTTCCTCCCATCTCAGTCTATTTCTCCTCCCTTGAGTATGGACTGACCAACAGAGTACAGCAGAAGTGATGCCAGTTCCAGGCAGACACCTTATGTGGCTTGACAACTTCCATTTTAACTCTCTTGAAATGCTCTCACCATCATATAAAAAACCCCAGCCTAGCCGACCTGTGGCCAAGTGGTTAAGTTCACATTCTCCACTTCAGTGGCCCGGGGTTTCATTCATTCGGATCCTGGGCCTGGACATGGCACCACTCATCAGGCCATACTGAGGCGCCGTCCCACACGCCACAGCTAGAAGGACCCACAACTAAAATATACAACTATGTACTGGGGGGATTTGGGGAGAAAAAACAGGGGAAAAAAAAAAGATTGGCATCAGTTGTTAGCTCAGGGGCTAATCTTTAAAAAAAAGCCCAGCCTGGACTACTGAATAAGGAGAGATCACGTGGAGGGATTAGCCACATGGAGGAGAACCAAGATGCTCCAATCAGCAGCTAATACCAACTGTCAAACACGGGAAAGAGGCCATATCTTGGCTGTGCCAGCCTCTGCTGAGTTCTTGATTGAAGGTAGCCACCTCAGTGACTCTGGCTGACACCACAGAGAGCAGAAGAATCACCCTACTGAGCCCAGCCAATCGTCAGAACTATGAAAAATAATACATCAATACATATTGTGGTTAGGTCACTAAGCCTTAGAGTAATAGATAACTGATGTACGGGGTATTATATATCCCCACTTTATGACATTAGGCTTAGCCACATGATGTGCTTTAACTAATGAAATGTTAGCAGAAGTGATGTCTGTCACTTCTGAGCTTTGAGTTGGTGCATGGTTTGCCACACACTTTCTTATCTGCACAAAGTCAGCAATATTCCAGATAGAGGCTCTTCCCCAGAAGCCTAGGTCTCAAGCTGAAGCTAACTTTGAGCAGAGCACTGCACTGTAAACCACTGAGATCCGGAGATCATTTGTTATTCCAACATAATCTAACCTTTCCTGCCATACACAGACACTAAATAGCCGATGGGAAACTTGTGCACGTGACAAGGGAGGGATTCACTGCAGGGAAATCTAGCAGGTGTTCCCAGCTACTTCAGAACTGAAGGTCTTATTTCCCCAGCTGCTAGCAGTGCTACCAGAGGGCAGTCCTCAGCTGCAAGTTGCCCTCTCTGGAAATTGCCCCCAGTTGAAGAAAACTTTCTTGCCAACAACGTCATGACCCTTTCTTGGAGGCAATCTGCATGCAATGACTGGTCAGCCAGAAGGCATAAAAGCCCAATCTCCTTGTCATAACACAGGACAACTTTGAAGGACTATGACTGTTTCAGAACTCCCATGGGGTCAGCATGAGATGTGATCCCAGCCCAACTACCTCGCCCCCATCCTGCTTCCTTCCTTTTTCTTCTTTCCACAGATGTGGTTCCCATGAGCACTCCCTAATTAACTTCCTGCAAGGTAATCTCCATTTCAGAGTCTACTTCCTGGGGAACTTAACCTACAATCGTTTTGTACTTTTATTATTTTAAAATGTTTTTTAGGGATATCAATATCTTTAGAAATTTCATATTGAGTTGATTGGATTCCTCAGTAAAGAATTTTCTAATGTCATGCTTAAGAGTATAGGTCAGGCTTTCAGTGCTCTGGGAGCTGAATTGAGGTGAAGGCTGTCAGGTATTAACAATTACTTTCTCAGCTTTTACTTTATCAACCCTACTTTCTGTACAATATCCTGGCCCTCAGTGTGCTCCATATTCCCCAGGTCAGAGCCCTTTGGGGGAATAAACCCCCAGTCTTCTGATGTGATGGGAAAAAGGCAATAATCAAGCTGTGTGGACTGGGTTAGGGGATCGAGGAGTGTACTTATACTTGAAGATATGTTCGGTCAATCTTACTGTTTTTGCACTACTTTTACTCTCATTTCCAGAAGAATCTGGTGCCACCAATTCCCAAGACCGCAATGCAAATCAAGTGGTTTTGCAGCTTTCCATCTCTTGCCGGTTTCCAGAATTTGTTCTTGTGGTCTCCTTTCCCAATATGTTTACCCTGTGTATTTATGACTTCTTTTTATATAGTCATATCCATTTATTCTCATTTTAGCAGGATTCATGATTGGAGAGAAATATGAATGCTTTTATCAATCTTCTTTAATTAAAAGTTCCATTCATTTATATTCCATATATACATTAGAAATATTGGGGCAATTTCCCCCTAAAAAAAATTTCTATGGAAATCTTTATTAGAATTACATTTAAATTCTAGATTAATGAAAGGAAACTGACGTGATGCTGAGTCTTCTTATTTAACAACAGAGCATACCTCTCCATTTCTTCGTCTTTTTTTTTCCTTCTCCCCAAAGCCCCCCAGTACATAGTTGTATATTCCAGCTGTGAGCGCCTCTGGTTGTGCTATATGGGATGCTGCCTCAGCATGGCCTGACGAGCGGTGCCATGTCTGCACCCAGGATCTGAAACGACAAAACCCCAGGACTCCAAAGCAGAGAACTTAACCGCTCGGCCACGGGGCCAGCCCCGATCAAGTCTTTTTTACGTATATCAGTCAAGTAACAGAGTCTTTCTAATATGTGTCTTATGTTTTACAAAGCTTACTCCTAGTTTTTAAAATATTTTCTATTGATTTTATAAATGGGATCTTTTCTTCCATAATATTTACTAACTATATTTGCTTATAAATAGGGAAGAGATCGAGTTTGGGATATTAATTTGGAATTGGGCATCTTACTGATCAGAATTTGTTCAGTAACTAGAGTGTTTTCACTGGAGAGACAGGAGAACCTCCTGTCTCAGAGACAACATAGTTGACATCTGAGAGATGGCAGACAAATCATAGGGGTCACCCTAGAAATTTTCTTCTATACCACCCTTCCTAACATCTAATCTAAGACATTGGAACTCAGTCACAGGATTCTACTGTGGTCCCTTGATTTTCACCAGCTCTGGGAACTGGGGCTTGGGTTTTCTTGGATCTTTCTGAGGCATCTTACTACACCTCAAGTGGAAACTTAGGCGTTCATAATATTTCCACACACACACAATTTCTTCTTTCTCTTAGTCCACCTGTGACAGTCTTCTAATTCTGAGTCAACGGCGGCAACCAGAGATAAGAAGGAAATTGCAGTAGATTGTCTCTCCATCCAAAGATGGTCACAAACATCCCTCCCATTCGACATGACCTTATGCCGTGTGACTTTGCCACTCCTCTCATGAAGAGGTTGATCTCTCTCCCCTGTCTCCCCATTGCCCATGCCATACCAGTTGTTAAACATTTTGGATAGACCCCTGCTCAATCTACTATTCAGCCTCAATCAGTTGGTGATTCTGGATCACTGTGCTACATAATCTCCCTTTACTGGAAGGAGATGGAGCCATTGTGTACGGTTCCTGAGAGTCTCCTTTCTGGTGGCTATCTAGATAAGAAATAGCATTATTGCTATGGAAGAATTTTACTAGACCAACTTTTAAAAACACCACTGTAATTATGAAAAACATCTATCACACAAAAGATTAGTGCTTTCAATTCAAGACTGGCTAGGATATTGTGTAACTACTTCCCAACTCTCATTACTGAACATTATAGCTGAATTCAAAGGAAATAGATACATGACTATTTTTAAATAAAATAGAATTAAATTATATTCCACTTCAGATAGGTAGTATTTAAAAAAATCTTTTGTTTGTTTAGACCAGTATATATTTTATGAGAAGTTTTGCTGTGTTCACTATGATAAAAGCTGAAGCAGTTTTTGTAAGATTATTTTTGTGCAGTAGTAAAAGTATTTTAATGTGTTGTAATTGCAAAGTCCTCTAGTAATTGTTCCAAAAAAACCCTCTCAAAAATGATAACATTGTACTCCCTGGTTCTACATTAAGGGACATATTCTTCCCAAGATACTAATGCATAAAGTAGAATAGTAATAATAGATACTCGAAAATGTACACTCAGGGAAGAATATAACCTTTTAAAATTACTTACAAATGGAAATCCATGCACTAGGATTGCCAAAATACATTTCATCACAACTAAAACTAATTTTCCATTCTTGTAAATACAATTACAAAACTATCAAACGAATTCCAAGTAGTAAACTTAAGATAAAGTTTCCTAATTTCAAGTTCACATAATAATATGGATGGTGTTTCATAAACTATTTCTCTAACTCAGTAGTTTTCAAGCTTTCTTATAGAGGTGGAGCCGTTCTTCAAATAAAATGTTATCCAGAATACCAACTGACACAAAACCCATGAAAAACTAAACCTTCTCTAGTTAAAGTGATGAGGGAAGGGCCCAGAAGTCTGCTCAACTCTCATGTTCTGACTCTCAATTCCATTAATTGGTTTTTTCAGAGGGCCTATGAGGTACTTCTGAGAAATTACAAAGGCTTTTGAGACACTTAAAACCACTGATATCTCATTTTTTGTGTTCATAATATATAAAATTTCTTTAATACTTCTGAAGGTAGAAGAGCCCTAAGGACTGTAACAAAGACATCACAGTTTATTCTCTCACCTAAAATAACCATGTAGAGGCAGGCAAGTAAATCCAAATAGGTATGAAAACTCCACAAAGTTCAATAAAGACCTAAGCTGCTTCTGCCTTTCTGTTCTGCCATCCTTGGTATAGGCTTCCATCCTCAAGGTCACCACATGGTCCACAATGGCTGCTATATATCCATCCATCTTATCTTTATGCCAACAATAGAAAGGAGGAGAAGAAAAAGCAAAAAAAAAAAAGTACACCATAGCGATCTATTCCCCTTTAAGGAGCTTTCCACAAGTTACTCCCAATAACTTTTTTTTCCTAAGGTTTTCTTTTTCCTTTTTCTCCCCAAAGCCCCCTGGCACAGAGTTGTATATTTTTAGTTGTGGGTCCTTCCAGTTGTGGCATGTGGGATGCCGCCTCAGCATGGCTTGATGAGTGGTGCCATGTCTGCGTCCAGGATCCGAACTGGCAAAACCCTGGGCCACCAAAGTGGAGCATGAAAACTTAACCATTCAGCCACAGGGCCAGCCCCCCCCAATAACTTCTAATTATAGATCCTTGGCCAAAATGTAGTCACACCTACCTGCAATGTGCTTTTCCACAAGTTAAGTCTGGAGTTTTATTTTACCTAATTTAGAAGCTACTAGGTTATCCTGTTACTGTTTTATGGATGCTGACAAAAGACAGGAGACTCCTGGATCTTTAGTAAACATGGCACAGCATATTTGCATAGATTGCCTTAGCTGCTAAGTCCCATAGGAATGATGCCACGGACCTGGATGGAAGCCTGCACATGCAATGGGTTGCATTACAGAAGAAAAGCTCTGAGTTTGGGGACACCCAACATTTTATAGCAAGCAGTAAGCAAGCCTGATCTTGGTTCTGCTTACTGCAAAAAATCCCCCTGAAAAATGGCCTGGGTCAAGAGCAGTCAGGCCCTTGCATTCTTGGCAGACCCAGCAGGAGCATGCAGGCATACTCAGGGCTCATGATAGATTGCCTTTCCCAACATGCCTAGCCACCCTGAAAAATTTAGGGTTCTGTCACTAAGGAAGAAGGGAGGAATGAAATTGTATAAAAAATAGTAGTCTCTGTCACATAAGCTTACTGTATTTTCTAAGATTTCTATTTTATACAATAATTTTAACTTTAATGAAGTTTTAACTAACCCAATATATTCTAAAGTATTAAAATAAAGTATTTTATTATAATCCAGCATCTGTCTAGGTTGCTAGTGGAACTTGGATACTTAGAATAAGTATGTGGAAGATAGGTCTTTGATTTAGAACAAAAAGGAGAAGTTTTTGTGTGTTTATTTTTCCTTTATTTTGTAGGAAGGGATTGTTTTGATGATGTCTTTGAGGTGAGCAGAGAAAAGATGAGCATCCTGGAGAAAGTGGGATGGTATCTTCTCAGGTACCCAGCCTCACTAGTTGATTTAGTGTCTCTAAAAGGAAGATTAGAATAACCTCAGGATTTGTGTTCTTCAAAGATTTTATTAGCCAGTGGTACTCACCATACTTCATATCATTGCCACACAGAAAGGAATAATATTTGAACACTCTGGGGAAATGGATGAAACAGCTCATGACCAACACAGGGGCTCCTTATGCCCCTCAGCCCTGCCCAGCCACCCAGAGTGCTGAGGGCATAAATCCTTCATCACCTGTGGTATACCCTGAGGTGGGAAGCTCCCTCTTGGACCAAGTGTATAAACAGTGCTGGGAAGAGGACTTAGGATGAAGCCCATTCTTCCTTCCCACACAGTGCAGCCATGCAAGGCACCCTGAGTGTTCAGGTGGCCATAGCAGAGAACATTTATGCAGCATTCCCACAGAGAGCACCATCAGCAGAAGGAGTGCCCAGCAGTATTGACAAGAACTGCTAAAAGAAGATTGTAAGTGGTTATGTTCCTGAGCACAGGCAACTCACCGCCAGACTGCGGACAACCCAAAATAACGAGAGAGGCCATGGTCCTGCATAGGTACATGGGTTCTACGAGCCATTTTTTTTTGTGTGGTGTCATGTACTCACAGGCTGGTGAAGTATTAGACAACCAATTCTATCACAGATCCATTATTCCATATCGCAAACAGGACTGGATCAACGATATTTTGCCTTCTATGTTGAGATTTACATATGCTTAGGTTTTAGTATGTCTGTGACAGTTCCACTTACTTGCATTGACAGACATACATGTAAGTTCTAAGGGAATGTATTTTAGGCTTCAAACCTAGCTTTTATTTAGGCATCGTTGGAGGCGCTTCTAAAATGAGAACCAAAGTGCCTTAAGAACCTGCCGTAACATGCAAAAGCTTAACTTGGAAGAACCATAGATTCAAATTCAATTTGCCCTTCACCTGAAATTTCTGTAGAAACATTTGATGCGAAACAGGTTTAAGGTGTTGCAAAATAAAGAGTATGAGCTTTAAAAATGTCACTTAAGGGCTCATAATATTAAGTTAACCATTAAGTACCAAATATAATTATTCTATTTAACAAAATAACTGTGCTGCAAAGACAAATCTCTAACTTGCAAACTATTAAGTTGCCCATACAGGACAACACAGTAAGCCCAAGAAATCATCAACGTTAGAGATCAGGAATTATACAAAGGCCTCTGAGAAACCATAAAGTTCCACTTATACACATTACTATTGTATGTTTTTATAAAGAAACTTATCTAGATTATTCCCTTTATTTGAAAATCAGTTACTCAGCATAGTAAGAAATCCATGACTCAGCTTAATTCTATGTGAACTAAGACAGGCAACTCCATTTCTTTGAAATAGCTTTTTTTATCCATGAATATAGGTAATAATGACGACCTGTTAGAGTTGTTGAAGGATTATAGATGTCACCTAGAGGTGATGGTACCTTATGATCGCTCAAATCCTCAATTTCACAGTATATGAATGTCCAAGATTGGTTCAAATCCTCAATTTCAGAGTATATGAATGTCCAAGGTCCTCTCGAGGATTTCGGCAAACTCCTAGGTGACATTTGATCTTGTGGTCACTCCCGTCTTCCAGGCCCTGCTTATTCCGCATGTGCTTCTGACTCTTCCACATCATGCCAGTCCATCTGTTAAAGCCATCCTCTTTCACAGTCTGCACTTCTGCATGCACACAGCACATACACAACATTTGTAGCCACAGATGCACTAAAAATTTGTAGCTAGACAACGGAGAAGAAGATTTTATCACTATAAGGCAAGGAATCAAAATGAACTTAGCCATCCTTGGAACACCAGAACAGGAAAACTACTATTTGCTGTCCTATGTTTTCCCTCAATTAATACCATCTGATTGATTTTCTTCTCCTCCTTTTCTGTTCTGCTGTCTTCTCTTCACCTCCCTCCCTGAAGTAATGAGGAGGATGGAGAGGAGATTTGAGAGGAGGACGTGTTTGCGAAGGGCCACTGAAGGCCTCACTTGCTGTCAGCAACCCTATTCCACACAGGCCTCTCTATCTCCAAGTTCTGGAAACTTCTCCCTTCTGTTGCTTCTTCAAATCTAGGAGTTGTAAAAGTTTCACAGTTACTAAGCGTTAAGTCCTACACTATCCCTCAAGGTGTCCCATCTCCCTGCCTTGTGTTTATTTATTGATGCCATCTGTTTCCTGCCGGACCCATGACTGATACCTATGTCAAACATATGTCAGTCTCAGGGCCTTTCCTTTGACTGGTCTTTCAACCTGGATATCTGCAGTATTTTTTTCCTGCATTATCCAGGGCTCTGCTCACTCTTACTTCATCCAAAATGTCTTCCAGACAATATTATCAAATAAAAACCTCATGCACCCCTACGCTTCCTTTCTTCTTATCCTGCTCTACTTTTCTTCATTGCATTATTACCACCTCACACTTTTTAAAAATTACTTTTCCTTATCTATCTCCCTATACAACCATTCCAACCATCCCAATTTGCCTGGGGATTTTCCCATTTTAGTACTGAAAGTCCTATGTCTGGAGAACCCCTCAGTCCTAGTCAAACAGGGACAGTTGCTTATCCTACCTCACAATACAATGCAAGCTCTATGAGAGTGAGACTTTTAATTTTTATCACTATTGTACGTATCCTCAGCAATTAGAACAGTGCCTAACACTTGGTAGTGGCATAACAAGTATTTGTTGAATGAGTGAATGGATGGGTATGCAAGATCACAGGGAAAGTGTGGTGGGAAGTAATCTCCAATAAAACGGCTAAAAGGACCTTAGAAGCCAGTGCAATCCTCATTTTGTGCAAGGAGACACAAAAAGTTAATGAGTATATCAAAAGTCCAGTCAGAAAAACAGAGCCTATGCCAGCTAGTTTAATAAAAGGAATTTAGTATGAGAAAAGAGCTGTACAGGTACTGGAAAAGTAGAAAAACCAAAGGGGGGATGGTGACTTCCAAGATATTAGGGATGAAGGGACAAAGGGATGAGGCAAGTTGACCAGAGCTCAAGAGTAGGATGGATAGAGGCCTCTGTATCCATTTAGAGGGAGCAGGAAGCTCCAAGGAGACAAGGCACTGCCAGAGGCTGCCCAAAGCAAAGAGAAAGAGGGCAAAAACTGGTTCCTCCCTTTTTCTGCCCTTCCACTGGTGGAAATGAACCGAAAGCCAGTTGGCCAAGGAAAGTGAAACATGTTGTTTGCAGAAACAGGTAAGAAATGCATCTTTTGTGGTTCGATGCAAATTTTAGGATTGTGTGTTTTATTTCTGTGAAAAAATGCCATTGGAATTTTGATAGGGATTGCATTGAATCTGTATATTGCTTTGGGTAGTATGGACATTTTAACAATATTAATTCTTCCAATCCGTGAGCATGGGATATCTTTCCATTTCTTTATGTCTTCTTCAATTTCTTTCATCAATGTCTTATAGTTTTCAGTGTACAGGTCTTTCACCTCCTCAGTTAAATTTATTCCTAGGTATTTTATTCTTTTTGATACAATTGTAAATGGGATTGTTTTCTTAATTTCTTTTTCTGACAGTTTCTTATTGGTGTATAGAAACACAACTGATTTTTGCATATTGATTTTCTATCTTGCAACTTTACTGTATTCGTTGATTAGTTCTAACAGTTTATTGGTGGAGTCTTAAGGTCTTTCTATATATAGAATCATGCCATTTGCAAATAGTGACACTTACTTCTTCCTTTCCAATTTGGATGTCTTTTATTTCTGTTTTGTTGCCTAATTGCTCTGGCTAGGACTTCCATTACAATGTTGAATAAGAGTAGTGAAAGTGGGCATCTTTGTCTTTTTCCTGTTCTTAGAGGAATAGCTTTCAGCTTTTTACCATTGAGTATGATGTTAGCTGTGGGCTTGTCATATATGGCCTTTATTATGTTGTGTTACATTCCCTTTATACCCACATTGTTGAGAGTTTTTTTTATCGATAATGAGTGCTGAATTTTGTCAAATGCTTTTTCTGCATCTATTAAGATGATCATATGATTTTTATCCTTCATTTTGTTAATGTGGTGTATCACACTGATTGACTTATGGATGTGAAATCCGCTTTGCCTCCCTGGAATAAATTCCACTTGATCATGGTGTATGTTTCTTTTAATGACTGTTGAATTTGGTTCTCGTTGAGGATTTTTGCATCTATATTCATCAGGGATATTGATCTGTAATTTTCTTTTCTTGTGATGTCCTTGTCTCATTTTGATATCAGGGCAATGCTGGCCTCATAAAATGAGTTTGAAAGTGTTCCTTCCTTTTCTATCTTTTGGAAGAGTTTGAGAAGGATGGGTATTAATTCTTTAAATGTTTGGTAGAATTCACCAGTGAAGGCATCTGGTCCTGGACTTTTGTTTGTTGGGAGGTTTTTCATCACTGATTCAATCTCCTTACTAGTAACAGGTCTGTTCAGATTTTCTATTTCTCCATGACTCACTCTTGGTTCATTTCTCTTGAAATTAACCCAAATATGAAAATGTCCACTCTCTTTGTGTCCTTTTAGCCATACTAACAACTCCCTTCACCACATATTCAGGACTAAATGACTAATAAAGACAAACTGTGGTCACTGGGTGCTACCTGTAGCAATTGCTTTGTTTTTAATCTGCTCTTGGCTCTGTACCAGTTTCTTCCCTGCTCCAGTATCTGTCCTGATCCTGATACCCAACTACCTTTCCTGTTTGTTACCCTGCTTCTTCCTTTGGACTTGACCCTTATATTTGCTTTTCCAGGCTTGAGTCAGTCACGCCTCTGTCTCCTTCCACTTGAGAGTAATTTGTTAAGCTGACTGTACCCTAATCATGCTGTACTTGGCACTGCGTTTTGTGCACTGCACCCTTGTGTACGGAGAGAAGGAGAAGTGGGCAAAACCCACTCAATATAATTAGATTTCATATGAAAAACAACTATGGAATTAGGAAAATATCTGGAAAAGCAATTTGTTAAAGCAAAGTCTACAAAGTTATAGGCAAGAATGATGATGTTAAAACAATCTTTGGGAATAATGTCTAACAAGTTAGGCAATTTCCATGGACATGCAAAAGGCCAGACTCCTTTCTTTAAGGTAGGGCAATTCTAAAGGGCCATCTCAGTTCCAGAGCAAACTTTGGGATCTGCTGAGGCCTTTATCACAATACTATAACATTCCACATCTCCTTTTGCCTAGTCCTACTCCTTTCACAAACTCCTCACTCAGTTGCTGATCCCAAGGGCACTCTCCAATAAACTTCATGCTTCCCAGAGAATCTGAGTGATGAAAAAATGTATAAATTTAAATTTTACTTTGATAAAGTAGCTGCAACCAAGAAGTCAAGATTTCAAGACACAATCATTTTGATACATAAAAAGCTTGGTTTTGTTTGGAAACTTTGAGGACACCTATCTCTAAAAAGAAAAGCAATACCAAAGTGGAGAACAATAAAAAAATTTCAACAAATTTTTTTTACAGAAAGAAGATTGGGAATAAATAATCAAGAGAGAAGAACTACATGAAATCCAAGAGAAGAGAAAACTTCAGGAAGAAGACCTTATCTGAGACTGTTCACTGATTCTGAACTAGGTCAAGTCAGGCAATCTAGTACGGAAGTTCTTGGGTAAAAACGGCCACAGAGCAATTCAAAACATGTAGTTTTGATGGGTGTGTCAGGATTGGGGGTTTTCTAAGATCACATATCACTCTGTAGAGATGTTGGACCTGGAAGAAAAACACTACATGCAAGATATGGAAAGAAGCAGGAAGATATTTGGAAAAACAAATCAAAAGTAAATCAAGTTGGAGAGGCCAGGGAAAAAAGCAACTGTAGCTAATTTCACTAGTTTCTCTGTTTTTCACTGAGAAGAAAGGAAATGTCCCAGAATTTGATTTTGGGAGTACATATCCCCAGTTCACACCAGAATGCATGTGTACACAGAATGGTCCAACTAGGGCTCAGAGTTGGATACTCAAATATTGTCCAGATACACAATCACTGCCTGACCTAGGAAGTCATACAGGATGCTGGTGGTTGTTGGGATGCTGTTGGTGTTAATCACAGCGGTGCATGGTAGTGGAGGTGATTGCGGAAATGGTAGTAGTTGTGCTGTTGGGAGCTATGGTGATGGTAGTGGGAAAGTGTTTACAGTATGCCCCTTGTTGTAAGTAGCATGTGTAGGTATTAGAAAATATGTCAATGGGGACCTTCAGAAGCCCAGAAATCAGAGATCATAGAGAGCTGGTTGTAGAGATGGCTTTCAGATAGGAACTGGGTCAATTTTACAAGCTACAGACAGATTCTGGACACATGATGAAAGGAAACCAGACTTTGAGTGAAAACTGTTCTGTACATGGACAAAGAGAGGGAATACTATTCCTGAACCTTTTTGGATGTACATATCACCCCCATGTTTGGGGTGTCCTTCACTCCATCACTCCTTCCCCTCTTTGCCTCAGAACTCTAGGTTTGGACCTGGCTAAAGGCTTAAAACGCATTGCCCCTGACCTCAAAAAAGAAGGAAGGGAGAAAGAAGGCCTGGTCCTGAAAACATAATTTCTGTCTACCTTTTTGTCTTTGAGACTCATAAAGTTGATCATGTTCTTCCCTGTCTTAAACTCCTCAGTGGCTCCCTAGTGCCCTTAGTAAAACGTTAAGGAGGGTCTTGTGATTACGGACATCATAGCAGCACCCCTTCTCCATTGTCGTCCTCCATTCATGTCTCGAGGCAAAGTGAGTGCCTTGGGAGCAGGAGCTACGTAGTCTTTGTTTCTGTGAGGATCTCAATGCCTGGATCATACCAGGTTCTCAGCCTTATTTATTAAAGAATGAGCGGTAGCCATTTGCTTGACACCCATTCCTGCTGTGTTCAAGGTTATTAATTACTTAATGAAAGTGAAACAAGAGTAGAGGCTGCAAATCTGCCCTAAATAAAATAAGGCGTAGGACCCTCCTTTCTGACTATTTGGTCACCTAGTTCCAGGTCTTTCTGGGCTCTTAATTCCACTGGGCTTTTGAGTGAATACAGAACAGTTCCTACTCAGTCTAATTCCTCTTTTTGCTCTCCCAAGTTTACCTGACGTGTCTATGTGAAAAAATCCTTAATAATAATTCAGTGAATCTGCATGCTATATATACATAATTATCATAAGGCATAATAATATTTATGTACTTTACTACATATATACCAAATTAATCTCTTCTTAAATTTTATCTTACACTCAACATACTGAATGTTGTACTAAATATTCTTCATATAACTTAGTCTTCACGTCATTTGTTACATGTAATATAATTGCAACATAAGATAAAATAAAAAAGCCTCAGAATTTAACTAATATCAAATATAAATAAGACCTTACTTGTCGAGTAAATTAGAGCAAGTTTTTTCAATAAGTGGACTATTCCATAAAGACCATGACATGTATCACTGAGATAGAGAGCCGAAATTCAGAGACTATAGTGAAGAGGCAAAGCCTTCTAAAGTAGAAACTCAAATCTTTCACTGAAATGATGTTACTGACGTGTCAGTTTGCTCTTGTCAAATTTTTCACCTTGCCCTTTTCAATTTTGCAATCACATTACTGACCTAAGACTACTAAGACTGTACTATGTTCATTCACTTTATACACTTTTTTGGAAAATATAATCTTTATGTTTCTTTAATACATCTTCTTGCAAAAAAGATAAGACCTTCTAGAGGCTAATTATTCACCCTATGGATAATTTGAAACTTTCGCTTTTGTCCAGATATATATATATTTTTTCAATTTCAGTAATCATTACCACAATGGGAGGATGAAGAACTAACAGTGGGAAGGCAAAGACGTTAAAAGGCATGGGTAATATATATAGATGCAGCATATAGTTTTAAAGTAGTTCTCTTCTCTAGTCTTCTCCTCACTACTCCTTTTCAGTCAGCTTCCAACTGCCTCTAAGTAACCAGCATTTTTAAGCTATCACTGACAAAGCAGATCTGATAATTCACTCAACACCATATCGTGAATTAACTTGATAGGTGGCCTCTGGCTGACTGCACTCCTAAAGAGAACTTTGGGGAAAGAACCACATCTCAAAGACTCTGCTGTTATTGCTCTTATATATTTGCCTCTAAAATGTAGATTCAACAAAATCTGCAAATGTTACTACTTGTAAAGAAAGATGTAAATTACTTCAGATTCTATTAAAAGAGAAAATAAATGGCAAATTCTGTTTGGGATTATTTTTAGATTTTCTAATATTCTTGATTTACATAAGTTAAAGTATATAATTATAGAATTCTTCTATCAGGTGAAAAACGCTATGAGAATTTTAAGGAAAAAATACTAATGAGAGCGCACCAGTGATGAAAACATATTATAAAGCTATAGTAGTTAAAACAATGTGATATTGATGTGAGAAATGAGACAGATGGGACATGAACCAGCAACAGACACTATAATATGTGACTCTACTATGCGATAACAGAAGCATTAGCAATGTCATTTGGGACATTTTTGTTGTCCTGAAGCTTTGATGAAGTCCCAAATCTGGATTTGATCCACATATTCTAAACAGAAGAACTAGACATGTCCCCACAGCACTTACTAACAAATTCAACAGGAATCATGACCCCCATTCCCTATCATCTACTTTGGTTGAGGGGAAGTATTTCATCACCCAGTCTTGATGCTTGTTGAGCTGTAAAAGGGAGGTCTTGCCTGGTACAGCTATTGAAACAGCGTAATGAGAAAGACTTTAGGGAAACTTGATCCGGGACCTCTGGAGTTTGGGTGGCACAGAGATTACTGTCTAACTCTCCCCTAGAAAAGTTTGAATGAGAGGCTGTCTAGAATTGCTCGTGATGGCAAGTCCAAGATCAATCTGCAGATTTGGTTGGGGATGAGTTGCTGAGTTTATGTGTGGTGCCATCGAGCCAACTTGGAAGGTAGTGGGTCTACAGTAGGGCCATTTCGAAAGGATTTCCCAAAAGGACTGCCTGCCCGGATGGAGTAAACCCTAGCAGGAAGAGGCCGTGTGGGGTGGACCAGGAAAGCAGGAGTTGAAGGGGAGTCTTACAAGGTCAGCAGGAATGTACATCATCCCCACAATGGGCAGAGGTCCAAGGAGGCAGAGGGGAGGAGGTCTCCAAATAACTCACTAAATCACCCCCTAAAAGAAGGAGTTAGCTTTTGGATGTCTGCCATTGAAGATAGTTTACAACATCCAGCCAAGTAAAGAGATATTTTTGTTGCTTTTCATCTTATTCCCAGCTTCTTACCCTTAACTTGGAAGAGCCAGAAACAGCAGTGAGTGAATGGAGAGGAGGGAGGAAATAAAACCAACAATAGCGAACTAAACCTAGAGGCAAAGAGGAGATAATTTAAACTGAAAGCAAGATGAATTTTTTAAAAATTTCATTTGGATAGGAATTTGTAATACTCCAAAATAAGGGCTAATTGCTACTACCCAAAATTGGCTGTAAAAGCAATAGGATCCACGGTGGTTTTAAAATACACTGCGAAATCTTTGCTACTCCTATCAAGAGATAGAGTCTACGTCTCCTATCCTTGTACTGGCGAGCCTTTGTAACTGCCTTGATGAATGAAATATGGCCAAAGCTGCCCTGGGTTTCTTCCAAGGCTAATTCAGATAAGGAATGCAACTGGCCTGCTGGCTTCTCGTGGGCACTTACTCTGGGAACCTTCAGCTACCATGTAAGAAGTTCAGCTATTCGGAAGCCACCATGTGGAGAGACCACATGCAGAGATCATTTCAAGACAGAAGCAGAGGCAAAGGCTCACTGACTACAGGGTTACAACTAGGAAGAGGTGAGTGTGGCCCTCACCTCAAGCACAAAATTTAAGAGGGGGGACACCAAAAAAAAAATCCCAGTCATTAAGATAAATCATATTTTAAGGCAATTTTTAAAAAAATCAATGTAAATATAACATCAACATTTTAAATAAAGACAGGATCAGTATTCCTGATTGTTCCTTTTGCCTCTGCTCCAGTATGGCTCAGCAAGGCACTGCTACTCATCTGATTGACTGGAAAGGACACAGGCAGCTTCACTGGTGATGAAAACAGTCTACATCTTGGTTTGGTTGGTGTCTCTGTGAATGTATATAAGTCAAAACTTGGTGAAATGTACGCTTAAGATCCATACATTTTATTGTTTGTAATTATACCATTCTCTATGTGTTTATGTATGTATTCAGAATGGGCATGTGATACAGTTCAGTCTAAGGAATGCTGGAGGAATGTTGCAGGAGGTTTTGGGGACAGAAGTTTACTTACTCAAACAGAGAGCAACTGCGGTGTATGGTCTCTGGATGGCATTCTGTGTGAACGTGAGAGCTGGAACTGCTCTTGCTATCCAGCTGTCAGCCTGAACAGGAAGATGACACATGGAGATGGGCAGAGCTGAAAGAATCAGAGAGAAATAGGGCCAGAGCCCTAACTGAACTATGTCTGATCACTGTGTTTACTCTGAACCTTTCTAGTTACATAAGCCAGCATCCTTTTTATTTTATAAGCCAATTTGGGCTGAGCTTTCTATTACAAATTCAGAGAGACACATAGAGAAAGTAATAAACAGAAGCAGTGAGGCAGTAGGAGCTAAATGGGAGCAGAAGTCATGAGGTAAACAGAAGGAGGGTGTAGGCAGCATCGAATGCCTGCCACCTGCCAGGCACCGTGCTAGCACTGGGAAACAGGGCAGGAGGTGAAACAGACCAGATCTCTGCTCTCATGGAGCTTATATCCTAGCTGGGGGTGGGGAACATGACGGGGGACAACAATAATTGTAGATGGTGATAAATGTTATATAGAAAATAATACAGGGTAACATGACATGGAAGAATCTACTACTACTTTTACGGGAGAGTCAGAGAAGCCTTCTCCATGGAGGTGACATTTGATCAGAAACACAAATGAGAAGATGCCAGCGTCTGAAGCTCTGAAGAAAAAGCCTTCTAGGTAAAGACATAGCAGCACATTCCTGGAAGACAAAAACCAGATGAAAGAGTGGAAACTCCCTAAGATCTTTAATGTGCATATAAATCACCTGGAGATCTGGTTAAAGCGCAGATTCTAACTCAGTAATCCGGGGTGATGCCTGAGGGTCTGCATTTCTCCTAAGCTCCCAAGGGACACAAGTGTTTCTGATGGACCATACCTGGAGTCACAAGGCCTTGGAGTATTTCTCCTCCAAGTGTGGTCTACAGTCTGGTCCACAAAGAAATTAAAAGTTTCTTTAAAAACCTTTTTAGCAAGTTTACATTGACACAACATCCAAGCATGTAATTATTTTCCTAGCAATTCATTTTAAGTGCAGTGGTGAGTGATACTTTGGAAATTAAAAACAAAACAAAACCCCCAAATCCTGACCCTTCACAGACAGTTTGAGGAGCACTGCCTGAGGGCCTAAGGCACTACAGCTGAGGAGGGAGCTAATCTACCTCCTAAAACTGCAGAGAAGCTGGGAACACCGAAACACCAGGTACAAGGAAGAAGGGAAATAAAACGTCAGGTGCAAAACGTGGGGATTGGAGCAATAGACATTACTGTCACCACCACTACCACACACACAAACACACACACATGCACACATGTGGCTTCCATACAGAACTCCTGGCAGCCAGGCATTGATTTCTCAGACAAACACTCAGAAATGTCCTCTCTGAACACATCAAATGGCTCTGAGCAAAGACTTCCTCATTCTGGAATTTAGGGGCTCCTGAGTGTAATGCTGCTGCCTCAAAAGTGAAGCACATGAGTCAACAAGCCTTCCCGTGCGCACAGAGCCTAAAGCTGTTCATTGCCTCACTATTAAATAGAACAGAACATCAAGGATCACCAGACTTTGAAAGAGCCAATGTAAACAAACATTGTTCGAGGAAAGCAGAAGGAAAGCAAGATAAATAGAGGCAAGGCTGCACTGAATCATAATTACCGTAAGATCGTAAAGACGCTAAGAAAACCTGGTCTCTAGAGGTGCATCCTCTGAAATGACCTTCCATTTTTCTCTGCGTGCTTGTAGTATGACCAGAAAGATGTCACATTTCTCAGTGAGTTTCACCGATGCAAACTCTTGTCTTCCATATATTTCTAGCTATACTTTGACAAACTCTATGTGAGATAATCTCACTGTATTCCTTGAAACTTAAAAGTACCTGTCTAGCTCACTGTGAATGGCTCAGGATGTACATTTCATCAGTTTGAATGCTTTCAGTTGCCAGTAACAGAAAACTCAATTCAAACTAGTTAAAAAACTAAAGGAGATTTATTGGTTCATATAAATGGAAAGACAAGAGATGAAGTGGGCTTCAGGTAATATGTGCTCCAGTGACTCAGTGGTGATCTCAAAAACTCAGTTTCTTTTCGCCAACACGAAGGAGGAGAATACCTAAAAATAGTGTGCAACTTGAACAAGTTCTTTTTTGTCATTATTGCTTATTTTTCTTGACTTTTGTTTGGACAACTGACTTATAGCCAAGAAATATTTTGTAGGATAGAGATTCCAGAATGTGATTCTAGCTTTCATAAACTCGAGTCAGAGATTCTGGAACAGTGTTTGGATGTGTTCCACCCCCAAAATAACCTGGTCCCAATGCTTTCTCTCAGGATTTCCTCACTACACCAGAATTCTGTGGGTACAAAAGCAAATGAATTCAAGGTCAGAGGGTCATGACCTCCCAGTGCCCTTTCCTTCCTCCTTAGAGAGATGAGATCCAATCAGACGCACTGCAGATTTTGGTGCCTTTATTCTTCTATAAACAGTTTGTTATGTGAAGAGAGACAGATTACTCTACATGTTCTCAAAAGAGATATAATTTTTACATTTTTCTCATGCCTGGGATTCTCTTAGCCCTTCCCTCCGCCTAATGGCTTTCTCCTAGACACATATATATTCATTATCCTAACATTTCTTTCTTTCTTCTTCATATTTTTCTTTTTTTAATCTTGTCTCTTTTCAATGAAGAAAAAAGTTAAAGATCATTTTAAATGGTCTATTTTTTTCTAACACTGAATAAACTGAAAAAAAAAAAAACCCATTATCCAAATCTGTTTCTTTTATTTGAGAAACTGAGGACATTTGAAACCATAAAGTCAGTCAGCCATTAGACAGAATATAAAAATCTTTCTGCAAACTATAATACATTAGAACTGCATATTTGTTATATATTAGACAACCCTTGGGCAGATGAAGACACTAAAATGCCATCTAATTTGCACTTAAACGAAGCATTATTAATCAGAGTCACAGCAGGTTAAAGGTACAGAAACAGTCCATTGTCCCACAATTCCCCCAAAGTCACTCAGTCCTTGCGAAAGGATTTGGTTCATAGGAAGTGCTGACCCCGGAGCCCTGCAGTAACCCCTCCCAGGGAGAGATTGTCCCTTGCCCAAACCTAGGCTACCCTCTGTTAGGAAAGCAGAACAAAGACTGTGTGCTTGGGAGGCAACTAAAAGGGTCTCTGTATCCTGATGGATTAAGAATGGAATTTGGCAGACGTTAAAGGTTTTGAGTAGATAACTTGGGCCTTCATCAGTTGTAGAGTTACAAATGTAAAACAATATTGTATACTTAATTTACGTTTGCACTTGTTCAATTATAATAAAAAATAAGCCAATCTTGGAAGTCCCCCAAATCTTTTTCTCTGAGAAAAATGATCTGAACATTACTTACATTTAAGAAAAGCAAGTTGCTGTGGAGAATGCCTCTCTGGGGATATAGCTGGATGCAGACAAATTTACTCATTCCTTTATCTTCAGATCCCGGAGCTGTGATTGACACGAAACAGCAAGAATTATTATTTTATATGCATAGAATGAGTTTCAACCCACCCCATAGAGAAGAGCACCTGTGCTTTGTCTGCTTTACACTTTGGCTTTCTCCGTAAGATTTTACTTCAACCTAAAAAAATTTTTTAAACCAGTGCAATACACACACTGCCTTGGTACTTCTAGAAAATCTTGGGTCCTCTGAGTTAGAACAAGTAGAAGAGAACAGCAATAACTATGCATAGGGGTTAACTTCAAAAGGGGAAACTCCTGGGTGGAATCACCCCCAAGCGCTGGAGAATTTTATGGAAGAACTAATCTAAACAAGATGCTTTTTTGTCCTCTGTTATACTCCTGTTTAAAGAGAGCTTGTATGATTCACTTAGCAAAATGAGACCAAAACAATAGTGCCTTTTTAACCAAGGTAGAATCTTCTGTTTTAATTTCATTTATACATTTGCAATAAACCAGGGAATAAAATTCCTTAAACTGGCCTCTAATTCAGTATTATGAGCTCTTTCTCTATGGTTAATAGAACAAATGCCATTTTACCTTTTAAGACCCTCAGAATACCTTTAGTAGCTAGGTATGGAATAGTTCCACATTTCTCCCAGCAGCTAGCATTTCATGCACTTGTTTCCTTTGTATTTGAGAATGACCAGATTTGGAAAATGACAAATGGAGGTGTTTTGCTATTCGAAGAGGAGGAATCCTTTGGAATTTCTAAAGAGTAAGAGAATCCAAAGGGGATGCAGTTAGATGACTCTGTGGCAAGAACACAAAAGTTACAAGGACAAATTTTTCTTTCTTGCAGTCATATATTCAACCTACGCCATTTGAACATTAACTAGTCGTGAAGCATTTTGCTAGGTCTGAAGATAAAATGGTGACTTGGTCCCTGCTCTTGCAGAGTTTATCATCAAAGGGGGAAGGGAGACATTGCACAAGTAATTATAAAACTAAATATATAATTACAAAGTAGGATGAACACTATGAAGCAAAAGTATAGGGTACAATGAGAATGTATCACAATGGTTTATCCTAATTTGTGGGAATTATGGAGTAACGTCCATGGTCGTATCATTCACTGAGACACTGAACTGTGAAAGTGGACCAGGCTTGATCAGAAATATCATGGTTCCGTTTCAGATAATCTAGATTTAAGACAGCAAATAGGGAAGTCAAATACTCAGATGTATGGAGAAGTCTGGATTGAAGATAAAAGTTTAGGAATCCTTGGTCAATAGATAAGCTAGAAGTGAAAAACTTACTTAGGGGTAGAGTTAAAAAGAAAAGAGGGCCTATAACTGAGTCTTGAGGAATTTCAGCATTCAAAGGTTAGGGAGAGGGCTGGCCCGGTGGTGCAGCAGTTAAGTGTGCACATTTGGCTTCGGCAGCCCGGGGTTTGCCAGTTTGGATCCCAGGTGCGGACATGGCACCGCTTGGCAAGCCAAGCTGTGGTCGGCGTCCCACATAGAAAGTAGAGGAAGATGGGCATGGATGTTAGTTCAGGGCCAGTCTTCCTCAGCAAAGAGGAGGAGTGACGGCAGGTGTTAGCTCAGGGCTAATCTTCCTCAAAAAAAAAAAAAAGAAAAAAAGGTTAGGGAGAGGATGTTAGCTGGCAAAAAAGATTGAAGAGTGGCCTGATGTCAGAGGCAGATCTACCTTGAAGCTAATGAAGCTTAAGATTCTGGGTCCTTCTCTTGCCTGGGAGGAGCCCCAGCAATTGCTTACATGGTCGTAAATTTTTATAAAATTTTCAAAGTAAAGCAGAGCAGAGCCCCAAACTGTATAAGCTTCAGGTGCCACATATCTGCCCCTACCTAAGAGGAAGGAGCAAAACCGTGAGTGTGATTTCAGGGGTTGCGTGAGGTGGGAGTGAACATTCAGAAGAGAATATTCAACAGTTATGAACGCATCTGAGAGGTCAAGGAAGATGAGGAGAGAAACATCCATTGGATTTAGGTAGCGGGAGGTCCTCGTGTCCATAGCAAGAGCCCTTTCAGTGCAGTGATGGGGCAGGAACCGAGACACAGCTGGTTGATTTCAAGAAACTGAACTGTGAAGGAGTAGGGAGAAAGGGTGGTAGCAAGAGAAAGACGGACTGCGGAGGAAGGTTTTTTTCTTTTCCCTCCCTCCCTTCCTTTCTCTAATTCTAGAAAGGCTTGATTCTAAGTGCTGTGCTATTCAAAGAGGAGGAATCCTTTGAAATTTCTAAGCAATAACAGAATCCTCTCCAAACGGCATGGCTTGAGATAACTCTACGGCAAGAACACAAAAGTTACATAGACACATTGTTCTTAAGATGGGGAGACTTGAGAGTGCTGATTGAAAGGTTTCACAAGATAGAGATGTGTTGAAGATACAAGGGACAAGATAAACTGGGATGAGTTTTCCCTTCATCCTAACTTCACTTTCATTTTCAAAGAGCCCAGAGGAGATGAATATCCATAGACTCTGAAAAACTCTAGTTAGTGTTTTAATTTTCCCAGTGGGCAAATCTACACTGATTCATGTTTGTGAAAGCACAAGGGGCCTTGGGTTGACAGCATTCTCTCCATCCCCAGCAGAGTTCACTCCACTCAACTTCCAATTATGTGCCGGCAAATGATCTATTTTGCAGCTTCCTGAAAATATCCATTTAGAAGCTCCAATCAATTTCCCCCTGAAGCCTTGGATATTTTTTAAACTGTTGTTTTCCCTTAAATATTTGGTGAATACTGGAGAAATGCAAATTGATTTCTTTTAGTAGAGAAAACAAAAAAACTTACAAGTCTGTCAAAGAAAATAAAACTTTTATTTAGGATATTAAAAACATTCTTTTAAAAATTTTAAATTGGACTTGACTATCTTTTGATGTATACTGTAATATTAGACTTATGTATTGAAAAACAGAGCAATTTTCTCCCACAAAAGATTCTTGGGACTCAGAAAAGGAGAGTATTAGAAAGATAATCTTAAATGACGCAAAATGGAAATGAATATTTTTCCTGGCACCATGCAATTCTGAACCCTTCCTCCATGTTTATTGTTTTTGTCTTTTAATTAGAGCATAAGTCTAAGAATGCATATTGAAGTGTTAAAAGTTACTTAGAAAATGAGATTATGAACCTCCCCATGCCTTTTCATTACAGTGCTTCCCATCACCAATCCACACCACTTTAATAAGCTACCAATGCAGAAAGCATCCACAAAGCAGTTAGTCTAGATAAGAAATTATTTAGTTCCCAGAACTAGAAATAGAGGCTACTAGTTCCCATGGGTTGCCAGATTTAGCAAGTAAAAATACAGGACGCCCGGTTATATTCGAATTCCAGATAAACAACGAATAATTTTTTCGTATAAGTATCTCCCAAACGTCGCAGCGAACATACTTGTCCAAAATAAGTATTCCTTTCTGTGTGACATTCGCATCTAACGGGGCGCCCGGCGTTCCCTCCGGCAGCCGCACAGCGTCCGCGCCCCACATCATCCGAGGCCGCGCGCCGGAGGAGCTGGTTTAAAACCCGGGCCCGGCTGCCTCGGCCGCGCCCCCTGATTGGCCGCCCGCCGCCCCGCGGCCGCAGGCGTCACGCAGCCCCGGCAGCCCCGGCCCCGCCGCCTCCCCGGCAGCCCCGGTCGGCGCAAGTGCGGCGCGCGGGGGGCGGGGGCGCGGCGGCGCGCGGTTGGCGTCGGGCCGCCGGCGCCGGGCGGGATGAAGTTTTCCGGCGGCGCGTGAGCGTGTGCCTGTGCGCGCTTATCCCGAAGCTCGTCGCCGGCCGTTACTTCGGCGGAGAAGAGAACGAGCGGGGGCGAGGCGAGGCCCCCGCGGCCCCGGGGACCCCGGCGACCCCGCTCCCTAGCCCTCCTCCCCTTTCGCGTCTCCGCCCGCGGTGGCCGCCGCGAGCCCGGTAAGCGGCGCCGGGGCCCGGGCCGGGAGGCCGGAGCGCGTCCCCGCGCCCTGCGCGCGCGCCGGCCGGGAGGGTGCGCGGGCGCCCGGGGCTCGGCGCGCGGGGCGGGTGGCCGGCCGGCGGGCGGGGTGTGCTCGCCCCTCCCCGCGCGGCCCGGCGCTCTCGGGGAGCCGCTGTTTCTCGGGCTCCTGAAAAGGATGCGGTCTGGAAGTTTCCTTTGCTCCTCGCATGGCCCCCGAACGATAGTCCAGCCCTTTTAATCTCCCCCCGTCCACCCGCCTGTGCTCTTGCTCACTGTAAATGGTTTAAAAGTTTGTTCTTTTCTTTCCCCTGGAGGGGCAGAGTATGGATGCCAAGAAGGGGCCCTCCAGGCCTGGGGCGCGGGAGCCTGTTGCTCTGCGCTGCTGTGGCCGCGGCCCGGCGCCACCTCCGCGGTTCCGTGCCGGGCTGTACGGGGTGGGCAGCGGCTGGGGAGAAATGCCCCCAGGCTGGCGTCTCCGGCCTCGGCGGCGGGGACACAGAGCGCGCCGCTAATTGGGACTCGCCCCCTATCCCCCCCGTAGCGCCTGTGCCCCTTCATCCCTGGCCCCGCTGGGTGCGAGCATTTTGCTCTCGCGTCCCGCTGCATCCCCCCCGCGGGCCTGTGGGGCGCCTTTGTCTGCGATTTCGCAGCCCCGGGATGCCGGATGTTCCTAGGGAGGCGGTGGTCGGGAGACGCTTTGTGTCTTGGGGAGTGTGTGTGTGTGTGTGTGTGTGTGTGTGTGTGTGTGCTGGTGGTGGTGATGGTGTAAATTTTTGCTTGCGTTCTTTGCAGAGGCACAAAGCCCTGGCTATTCTTTCCTGCGGATCACATGGAAATTCAAGCTGGGACTGCGGAGAGGAGGAGGGGCCGGGCGAGGGCGGGAGGTGGCCGCTGCTGCGCAGTGGCCGGGGGCAAGTCCGGGCGGCAGGGCGCCTCTATCCAAATCCGCGGGTGGGGCTGCTGAGGCTGCTCCGCTTGGGAAGAACCGGAGCCTGGGCCCTGCGTGCCTTGGGGTGGGGAGGGGGAGGGTGGCGACTAGTGTTTCACCGGTAACATCAGATAAGAGGACCGTGACTTCACCAGCCTAGAAGGAAACCTCTCCGTGTTCTTTTGATGTTGAGAGGGGAAGAATCTGAGAAGTGGCCAGACTCGCATCCAGCTTTGGTGGACAGCTGTGGTGTAAACATCCCTTTCGTGTTTCCATAGACATTCCTCATTTAAGGGTTCTTTTTACAGAATAAACGACACCTAATCTGAAAAACTAACGACGTGATGGTTTGGAAGTTTTTACATGTTGAATTTGGGTATAGGTGACTACAACGAAACTTTTCGTAAGGATGGAATCAGCTAAATTTGTATAGTATACGCTTTAGCGCCTGGTAGAATTTAGGTAAACAATTGCATTTAAAAACCCAACAGAGCTTGAAGTTCCGTGGCTCGAACTGTAATACAAGGCGGAGCTCTGGCTGGATGCACCTGTGCCCTGACCTGAGGGAGGGGCTGAGCGGGTTTAGAGGGTGGTGGGGTTAATCTTGTCTGGGCTGCCCGCATTGCCTGCTTGCTAATGGGCTGGTTTACAAACGGGCGGGTCTGTCTAGATTGGGCTCTATTCCGCTCAAAGTTCACATTAGGGTCCTTGACAGCCAAGGTCTGTAAAGGTAAGGGCCACGGGCCAAATCAGCCTACTACAGCCTGTTTTTTCCCCTGAAGTTTTGGAGCTAGGAATGGTTTGTACATTTTTAAATGGTTGAAAACAAAATCAAAAGAATATTTCATGACGTGTAAAAATTATATGAAAGTCAAATTTGAGTGTCCATAAGGAAAGTTGTATTGGAGCACAGTGACGCTCATTCCTGTCGTCTGTGTCTCCTACTTATTGTCTGTGGCTGCTTTCACAGCTACAGTGGCAGAATTGAGGAGTTGCATAGTTGAGACAGAAAAGTATACCCTTCAAAGTCTGAAATATTTGTTATCTTACTCTTTACAGAAAAAGTTGCCAACCAAGACCAGGCTTTAAAAGTATTGCTTGGGGCCAACCGGGTGGCATAATGTTAAGTTCGCTTGGCTGGGGTTCGCGGCTGCCTCGTTTTGAGGGTTCAGATCCCAGGCACCGACCTACATACTGCTCATCAAGCCATGCTGTGGCAGTGTCCCACATACAAAAGAGAGGAAGTTTGGCACAAATGTTAGCTCAGCAATAATCTTCCGCAAGCAAAAGGAGAAAGATTGGCAACAGATGTTAGCTCAGGGACAATCTTCCTCACCAAAAAAAAAAAAAAAAAAAAAGTATTGCTTAAATCTTCCCTCTTGTGATGGGTGCGCTGTTTAATTTTATTGCCTTTCAGGCCCAGTTTCGAGTTTCCCCTGAACTGGCAGACTTTTCCCTAGTAGATGGACAAATTCAGTTAATGTGTTGGATTTTTCTCATTTCCAAGTTTCACTCCCAAAAAGTTTTCATAACCTTTTGGTATCTTTCTCTGTTAGAATCTAGGATAAAGTGGAGTTTCTGATTGGCAGAAATTATGTGTTTAGTTATGTTAAGTTTAATACAGATAGCGATGTTTCAGGTTGTTTTGCAGGGAGTTGTAGTGACTTCTATCTGCAGATAGAATGATAGTTTTGTTTATTTAGGTAGAGAGAGGAGGGCTAAGGGGATGTCATAGGTTCCTTTCCAGAGGCAAGTTGTCACTTAGGCAAGGCTAGCTGGACTCTTTACTGCTCTTTTTTCCTACTTCATTTGCTAAAACAAACAGAAAAACTGATGAAATTTATCTCAACGAGTTACTAACAGATCAGTCATATGTATACATTCCTCTTACACGTGTTGCTTTTCTTTCCTTGACTCCTTTCAGTATTTCTTCCCCCGTCTCTTGTTTCTGGGTTTCTTTCTCCCTTTACCACACTTCCTTTTATGGTCTAAGCCGCCTGACTTTGTGGCTTGGAAAGGGAGGGCTGTCAGTCACAGTTTTTAGTGTGTTCCAGATTCCTATCAGATAGACACTGCCCTGTTTGGCCCTTAAAGACGTCTTTGCATTTGGTATACCTTTTAAATGCACGTACTGTGAGGGAGTAGAGATTGTCCCCAGGGTGTTAACTTTATCCCTGCAAAGTGGTGTGCTCAGAGAGGTTCCTGGAAATCCTTGAAGTGTGATTTTGCATTGATGCAGGCCTCTAGCCGTAAGCTGCTGGGGTGGGGAGGCTGTTAGAAATGAAGAAGTGGCCCTATTGTCTAGAGGTAAGATTAAGGGATTTAGAAACTGGCATGAAACAATGGATTGTCTAGCAGATAACTGTCCTGAGTTAAAGGCAGATCGTTTTCTCCAGCTTACATCCCAAGGCCGACCTCATAGACTTGACTCTCTTAGGTTGAGTTGCGGTTGGCTTCATTTTGTATGTTTATAATATGCACAAAGTGCTCTGTGAATTTCATAAAATATCTTGAGGCAAAGTTGATGTATTGGATTGGAAATGTCCCCATATATGCTAGAGCAAACAACACATTTGCCAGCAAAAGATCCTATATTTCAAAGTAAAGAAGCAGACAACTCACGGAATTCAGGACTGCTTAATGGTGCTACCTCCTTACCGGTAGCCACATCCTGGTGGGTGGAGAGCTTGTGTCTGGCCCCGTGGCACTTCAGGCCCTGCTTCTGGACTCCCAGCTCTGTGCCCATGTTGAGGGGTACCGGGTTGGGAGTAGTTCTGTGCATCCTCGGCTTGGCCCTGAGGGATCCAAACTATTGCACATATAACTAAATGTACATATAACTGTATAAATAGTTATTTGTGCTAGCACATTTAACGTGTAACTAGGAGCACTTAGAACTATTTCCCAAATAGTTTATGTGCCTTTAAAACACATTTGGCCTAACATAGGAATTCATTTGCTCTAGTTACATTGTTACATGTATTATCAAACCCCATATTTATAACAACAAAGGTATTATTTTCTCTTGTAAATTAGTGTCATGCATAGGAGAGCATCAATATAAATACAGTTGGGAAATGATGTTTAGTATGGTAAAGTTGACTTGCTAGGATTAAATAATTTTAGTGGGGTTCCATGTGGGTGAATAAGAATAAGGACATGAAGAGCTATTTCCAGATAAAGGAAACTAATGTGAAGTAATCCATTGCCTTCCTGTGAAATGTTTCCCAAGAAGATCTGAGGTAGTTATTCATTTAGTAGATAGTAATGCTAGATGGATTAGGATTATGTTGTATTGGGTTAGGTACTGGGAAGAACACAAAATAAATATACTGCTCCAGAAGCTGTCTTAGTGGAAAAACAGACATACAGAGGAAAGAATGAAAAGGTTTTGCATGTTGTAAAAGCTACAGGGAATCAAAGAATTAGACATCATTATAGGATTGCTTGCCGGCATCTGTAGATGGCAGTTTGTAAATGGCCTTCTTCTCCCTGTAACTTCTCAGTGTCTTCCCTATGACTTCCCAATGACTTCATTCAAGCTTAATTCTCTCTTTAAAAACCCTGTCTCCAAACACAGTCGCATTCTGAGGTACTGGGGCTTAGGACTTCAGTATGAATTTTTGGAGGGGACACAGTTCAGCCCATAACAAAGTCCTCGAAGAGACTGTAAGCTTCTTACCGACTGTAAGCTGTAAAGTGGTCCGGCGTGAAGAATGGACTGCTTCCAGGTGAGGGAGGAGGTCGTGCAGCAGACCTCTGTGGCAGTATACCTCAGCGTTACTGTGGTGATGTGATGTTGGGGAGAAAGAAACTGCTGTTTGAGGGAAAAGCTATTTTCTCTTTGCTCTGAGGCCACTTGTCTTCTTCCTCCTGGTGCTCACTGGGAAATTGACCTTTCCTTTTAGTGGACAGAGCGTTAGTTTTCTTTTTAAGTGTTTCATAAAAGCATTAATTTTCTCAAAATATTTCTTCTACTCTTAAAAAGTGAGTAAAAACATGAAATTCAGCAAAGATGAAATGTTAGTGTTGTAAACATCTCATGATGGTATTGGAGTCTGATTAAAACAGCAAAATGTATTCTTTAAATTACATTGGTCTAAAAACTGTGTGTATATATCCTACGCATGTTTTGTGGGCAAATATTTGGCATAATCTTTTTTCCCCAGAAATTTCTTCCCCTTTTTGGAAAAATATAAATGTAAAGAAGTAATTTATATCATGTATCATAAGATAACAAAAAATTTTTTTAGTGTTGAAATTATATTTGTTGGGTTAGAGGAATGTTAAAGTGATTCTTCCAGATTTGGCAGGCTGAGTTAAAAAAAAAAAAAAAAGTAAAACGAGACTTAAATTCTTGCTTTTTTTCTTCTTGCCTATGGTGGTTAAATTTGTTTGGTCTAGGGAATTCTTATCTTTTTCCTCTTTTTAGTTTTATTATATCTGTGCAAACAACATTCATTGTTATTTTCTTGTAAACCACTCTACCTCCAGGTCCAATGCGCTATAAATAAATGTGTGAGGGGAAAGTGAAAAAGGAAATGCTTGTGAGAAAGGAAAAACAGAAACATCAGCTACCAGAGAAACAAAAAAAATCTTAAGGGAAAACCTGTTTAGGTTGTGTTGATGATTTACTGTTGATAGTTTGAGTAGGTTTTGGGATACTTTCCCATTTACTCTATTGCTTACATTTAAAAAACATAGTTATAGTAAAATACATAAGGTACTTATTTCTTTTAGTAACTCTTTCTGATGATAAAAATAGCACATTTAAAAAAATTTGGAAGACATAGACAAGCGCAAAGCAGCAAAAACTTACCTGTAATTCTGTCTCCGTTTCTCGAGGAGGCGGGAGGGATTGTTTAGCATCTGTTGTTTATTGAGGTATTATTTATTGTTCCCATAGGTACTGCCCCCCCCCAAGAGAACGCATATTTTGTGAATTGAGGATGCTTAAATTATTTTGACAGAATAAATAAGTAGAGCTGTTGATCAGTAGATTTCACCGAATGCTCTTTTTCTCAGTGAGGATAACATCATCTGAGATTATTAAAGCATCCATACGTTTGAATTGACACTAATAGCATATCTTGGAACCAATGCTTCTTGACTCTTTGAGGAGGCATAATGTGGTTAACTACCATGTGGCACACAGGACACCAGTGGAGAATGTACTTGTGCATCCTGATCTGTGCTTAAGATTAAATGTTGTGTAGTCCTATAGTTAACTTTGGAATAACTTTACGTTGTGTAGCCACTGGCTCCTAGCACACCTTGCTTTGGGGAACTGGCTGTAGAAAATGGTCCGGGAATCTGTGCTCATAAAACATCGCTAACCTACCAAAACTATGATGATAGAATCATAAAGAGTAAAGATCATTCTACAGTTTAAAAGATCCTCTCTGATCTGTGTAAGCTCTGTCCAGCTTCTCTTCTGCTTTCCTAGGCCCCTTATCGGCTCCTGTTCGTCTAAGGCGTTGCTGGATGAAGTTCAGAAAGCCTTAGGTCAGGCGTTCCCCCCAGTCTTCCTAGGGTACTGCTTTTGAATAAGTCAGGCGTGAATCTGCCTCTGGGCGACATTTATTTCCAGCTGTAGGACTGGAGGGGCTTCAACTCTAGGGTTCAGTGGAGTTTTCCCTGACCCTGTCCCCCTCCTTCCTGTCACATTCACTGGTTTCCTGGGAATAGTAAATGTAGTCATCCTGTTCCCTTTGAGAAAAGTACAGCACTAGAACACCTCTTTATTCTGATAGGATCTGCTGAATACAGGTAGTAGATCAGGCTGAGTCACAAAGTGTTTTTAGAAGTGTTTTGTGGCTGAGGTAGAAAAACAAAAGAAGAAACAGCCCCTGGGCCTGGATTATTGCCGCCTAGCCAGCTCCATTAGAGTCAGTGAACATCAGTTGAGTGCTAAACTCAGGACATTCACGCTCCATCCATTTCTCAAGGAAGGGTGAGGGATTGCTTAACTTCTATTGTTTATTGAGGTATTATTTGTCATTCACATAAACTGCACATAATGAAAATGTACAATTTGTTAAATTTAGGCCTCTGTGAAACCATCCCCACAGTCAGGATAGTGAACATATCCATCACTCCAAGAAGTTTCTTCATGCCCCTTTGTACTCCTTTCCTGTCTCCCTGCCTACCTGTCTCCCATCTGCAAGAAACCACTGATCTGCTTTCTGTCACTATAGTTTTGTTTGCATTCTCTAGAGCTTTAAATAAATGGAATCATACAGAATGTTCTCTCTTTTTGTCCAGCTTCTTTCACTCTGCATTTTGGAATTCATCCATGTTGCCTGTATTCATAGTTTATTATTGTTTATTGCTGAGTACTAGTTCATTGAATGGAAATATCATTCAGGAGTTTTTTTGTTTGGTTGGGTTTTTATTTTTTGGGGGGGGGGGCGGGTGAGGAAGATTGGCCCTGAGCCAAGATCTGTTGCCAGTCTTCCTCTTTTTGCTTTAGGAAGATTGTCCCTGAGCTGACATCCATGGCCGGTCTTCCTCTACTTTGTATGTGGGACACCACCACATGGCTTGGTGAGTGGTGTGTAGGTCCTTGCCCAGGATCCAATCAATCAAACCCTAGGCTGCCAGAGCAGAGCAGGCGAACTTAACCACTACACCACTTGGCTGGCCCCCAGGAGTTTTTTAATAGTTTAAAATTCTCTTGTGCTTTGTCCATTGTCATGTAGTACATTTGTTCTTGGTTTCAACAGTAGGTGTCAGAATTTTGTGTTTGACAGTGTTTTTCAGTCTTCTTAAATTCATGCCCATTTTGGTTAAACATAAAATTTAAATGCCCTTCTTTAATGTGACTTGAAGTTTCAAAAATATGTAAATTGTAGTTCAAAGAAAAAAACTGCTGGTACTTGTAAAATAAAAAGATTTAAAAATTTCGCATCTTTAAACATATCAAGTGATTAAGTAAAAAGCAAAAAAAAGGTCACCTGGCTGTTGAGGTTTTCGAGGAGCTTCGGTATCCTGCTATCTGAAGAGTATGAGCTCAGCTTGGGTCAGTTTCAGTGTTGAGCCCAGAGCTGGATTTGCAGAATGCTTGCCTAACCCCTGACCCAGTTGCGTATTTTTGGTAGTTCTTATAATTTTTAATAGATTTATCTGCCACTGCTTGTAACAAATTTACGTGGCCGTGATAGAGTGAATGGGATGTCAAAGAAGTAATTTGGTGCCTGAATTATCCAAATAATTGCCATTGAATATATGTTACAACTAGATCACCAAGCATACCAAGAGTTGAAGAGGGAGGATCAGTATATTGTGAAAATGTGCTATTCTGACTGGAATCATTCAGACTTTTTGGGTAATTTTTTAACATTTATGTGTTTGTCTCTACTTTCTGATCACTTAAGTGAAATTAAGTGGCAGAAACAACAAAACACTACCGTTTCAGGCAGATTATTACAGGCTGATTATTCAGGCTCTCTGGATTACTACAAATGTGAAAGGTGGTTTATAATCTTGATATTAACGTTTAGTCCTTTGGGTACCATAGTAAAATACAGTTAATGAGTGTAGTTAAATAGTAGATGAGTTAATTAAGAAGCAAATAGTCATGTTTATTGAAAGAGAGTAAGGGCTTTTAAAATGTTTTCAGAGAGAAAATACCAGTTGTCAAGTTGGCCCTAGTGAGTCCTATGGAATTACATATGGTAACTAAATATTGCAGCCTGTAACAATTATCTGTGAATTAGTAATTAGGGGATTGAATTGGTCCATGCTTATTTGTCTTATATGCCTAAGGTTCATGTTCGGATAGATAGGTTCATATTAATTTGGATTTCTTTATACAGTTTTCCCTTATCTAAACTACTTGGAATCTTGCCAGCAAGATGTAAATCATCATCTCTTTTGCTGACTTTCCTCAGCGTATTCTCAGCAGTGTAGACTACCACTGACTGACAGGCTTATCAGCTGATTTAGAGAGTGACATGTCTTTGCTGTCAGAGGAATACGGAGTTCTCTCTAGTAATTCTTTAGTACAGATTATGAAAAACACTGCTTTTATTTTTGTGGACAAATTTTATTTTCTTCTGGAGTATACGCAGCTATTTAATCAACAGAAGAGCCAAAGGTGAATTTGTTTTGATTTAGTATGGAGGTGAATAGGAGGATTATGGGCAATTTTGAGTTTCTTAGATACATTCTGCTCTTTTGTAGACTTTATTTCATCTTGAAACTTTTGATTCCACTAGGATTTTTAATTTACTTCACAGATAATTGTTTGATGTCTATTTAAGATATTTTAAATTTTTTTATTGAGGTAACATTGGTTTATAACATTATGTAAATTTCAGATGCACATCGTAGTTCGTCTTCTGTATACACTCCGTCATGTTCACCCAAACACTGGTTGCCATCCATCACTGTACATATGTGCCCTTTTTTGATCCTCTTCTATATTTAATTTGACCTTTTTTTTTTGTGAGGAACACTGGCCCTGAGCTAACATCCATGCCAGTCTTCCTCTACTTTGTATATGGGACACTGCCACAGCGTGGCTTGATGAGCGGTGTGTAGGTCCATGTCCGGGATCCGAATCTGCAAACCCTGGGCCACTGAAGCGCATCACACGAACTTAACTACTACGCCGCTGTGCCAGCCCCTAATTTGACCTTTTTAAGGTTATCTTCCATAAGTAATTTATATTCACATTGGTATAGGAACCAAAGTGATATCAAATAAGCCTTATTTAGTATGAGCTAAATAAACAGTAACACTATTCCTTGCCTCGTATGTTGGCTGTAGTGGGTGCTTTATGAATGTGGCACTTATTTTGAGTGATCAAGCGTGAGGGGTCTTTATTTCTAATTGATTTCTACCACTGAAATAATTCTTGTATATTAAGGTATATTTTTACATGTTCATGTTCCCTGGGATTCCGATCTCAGTTCTCCCCCTTGTTAATCTGTGCCTTCTTCCTGATTAGTCTCCGTCATCTTCAGCAACACCTGGAGGCCAGTGATTCCCCACTTTTGTGTCTCCACTTTCTTTTCTCCTTAGGTCCACATGTGTAATTGATTCATTCTTTCCACAAATATTTATTGAGCGCCAACTCTGGGCCAGCCAGTATTTCTAGTGCTGGGGCCCTGTGAAAAAAAGGAAACAACAACAAAAAACAAAAATTCCTCCCCTCATGGAGCTTGAAATCTGCTATGTCCTATTTTCTAAAGGCATTGCAAGCTCAGTATGTTCAAAAGGAATACATTTCTACCCCTTCCTCTAAAAACAGATGACGTTGCTCTTTCTGCTCCTGTTGTTTAAGCTAGTCATGTCGCAATATTTCTAGCTTCCCAGGTTAGAAACATTGGGAGTCAAACTCTATTGCTGTCACTCTCTCATTCCACCTGCCCGCAACACACGTCTAGTGGTCATTGAATCCTTTTGAGTCCCTCTAATGAATATGTCTGTATCATCCCTCTTTTCTTGCCACTGCCTTAATCTAGGCTCACATTATTTTTTGTTGGGCTGTGTTAACAGCCTAACATCTGGTTGTAGTGTATTAGTTCTTCTCTCCTTTTGGTAAATTACTTGCCCTATTGCCAGAATTGTTTTTCCCGAAAATAAATTTTAGTAATTTTTCTCACCCTCCCCAGTGTACCTACATGCTCCACCAGTCCTGCAAGGTAAAGTCGCACTAAGGCCATGGAAACATTGCGTTCCTAGCTCCTATCTAGTTTAGTACCTCAGTACTATAGAACCACTGTCGTTAAATTCTCTGGTTTCTTTGCCTTAGCAGATGTCCTTCCCTCACAAGAGATGCCTTTCCTCCTGTTTCTTCCCCATACTCTCCTAACTTGTGCATCCTTGAGGACAATTCACATGTCACATCTCCTCTAAATTCTTTCTCACTCATACTGACAGCATTGGATTCCTCTGTACTCTCATAGAATTTAGCACATCACCTTGCAGTGTGATTACTTACTCTTTTCCACTAAATTGAGGGCTCAGAAGTTAGGTAGCTGTCCTTATTCTGCTTTGTCATATGCTTCAGTGATAGAGGCAAGTAACAGATTTTTGGGGGGGCTTAAAGTTTATATAGAATTTGGGCTGGCCCTCTTTAAAAAACCCAAAAATTATGAATACAAAATTAGGTGTCAAAGTGCATATTTATTTGAATGGGGAATGGAAGGATCCTGTGCAAGTACCTTCATTGCTTAATCTGCCTGTGCCCCATACCCAGGGAAATGTAAGTACTTGGCTAAAACTTGGTGGAATAATGCCGTGTATATATAATTTTTTTGCTGTTGATTTTTTAAAATTAGGAAACAATATCAGTTAACCATTCTGATGCTGATACTGTTAATAATGCCTAATGTTTCTATAGCACTTCTCATTTTCTAAGCACTTTCACATACGTATCTTATGGGATTTTAACAACTGAGTTGCGAGGAAAGTGACTCAGACTCAGTGACTCTCACTGTGTTTAGCTGCTTGCCGGGTGAAAGAAGATCGAGTTGAAGTTCTTCCTCTGAGATCAGATTTCACTTTGGTAAGAGCAAGTGTTCAGTTCTTCCTGTGCATCTTAACCCTCAGTCAACACCTTGCTCCACCTCCTGTTAGCCTGGGGAATGCTAAGGGATTTCCTGGGGGCTTTCCAAATTCTCTTGCTGCCGCTGCATCTCTCTCTCTCTTCTCCGTTTAGCTTCCTCACTCATTATTTCTTCTTCCTTTCCTCCCCTATTTGTTTATTTGTGTCTTACGTCCACCGGACCCATTCCCTCTCCATCTGTCTTCTCTGGTAGGGAACTTAGTACTTTTAAGTATCAGTTCTTTGAGCTCAGTTTTGTAGTTTGCAGTTGTTGGATTCATTTCTGCCTCTTTGAAGTACTGAATGGGGTGATTTTGGGATCCTCAGTAGTACAAAAAGTGCGTATAGTTTTTGGCACTGGGAAAGGAGACATCCTAAAGCCACGTACTTTATTTACTGCATAGGTACGACATGGGGCAATTTGCAAACCCCACTTCAGAAACGATCAATTTTCATTTGTGTTAAGGAGTTACTGATTTAATAAACCTGCTTAATCTGATAGCAAATAGGAAAGACCAAAATGGAGAGAATAGTGTTCAGACACTAATAGAAGACAAAATAGTGATAGCAACAGCTTTTGTATGCCTGTTATTTCCAGGTACTTTGCATATGTTATTGTTAATGCTCACTTTACAGCAGCAGCTCAGAGAAGTTAAGTGACTTGCCCATGATCTCAAACTAGTAAAACGGTTGAGTGTTTTTCTAAGAGAACTTTATAAAGCAGCCTGGGAACACTGAAAGCATAGCTGCCTGGAGCTACTTAAGCTGAAGGTAAAGAATTCTTTTCTTCCCTGTAGTAGTGTTATTGGAGCACAGAGCTATGATTTGCTGGAAGGGACTTGGCTTTGATGTCGGTCAGACTTCAATTGCCTTTAAATGTTAGCTCTGGTGCTTACAAGCTTCCTGAAGGTAGGGGAAAACACTGTATCTTTCTGAGCCTCAGTTTTCTTACTTGCATATGGATGTACCTAATACAGAGCAGTTGGAAGGATTCAAGGAAATGTGTGTGTGTGAAGCATGGATGCTCTGTTTAAGAAGATGGGAATAGATGTGTGACAGCAATTTTGTAACTGGTTTCATTTCAAACAGTAAAAATAATGTCGGTTCATTGCCTAAAAAACTCACTTCTGGAGACTTATTCTCTGAAAGAATTATTATTCTAGTAGATGCAATAGCAGTCAATTCTTATATGCACTTTTATTATTAGTTGTTATTGAATAGCATTTTTTAAAAAGTCTCAAATAACAAATTATTACTTTAATTTGTGGATTACAACCAAGCCTACATTTTAGACATCCCAACAGTGAACATAAGTTTGGAAACTTTTGCCTCTTGAAAGGAGTGTTTGGTGCTGAATGTGTACCCAAGGAATAAAGTTACTTTTTGTTTTAAATCAGCAAAATGACATAGAAAATTAAACAGTATTTTCTTTAGGGAATCTACTCAGGGTGGACTCCCAGTTTGATCGAGTAGGGCTTTTAAGCCTATTCTTTCTTACTTCTTCTTCTCTGTCCCCAAATCCTCTTGTAGCTGAATTAGATTACTCTTGGCTGAAACTTTTAGATTATTGGTTGATGTTTTGATACATAGACTTTTCAGTACCCCCACGTAGTGGCTTTAAAAATATGCTTGCTTAATAAAAGGTCTGAATTATGTGACCTTGAGAAAGTTAATAATCACTTTGACCTTCTACTTCCTCATCTATAAAGTGTGGTGTTAGCAAGTTATGTTTTATTTAGAAAGAGTAAAAGCCCGCAAAATTTCCTTATGTCTTCAAATAAGACATTTGAAATTAAATATTAATAATTTTTTTAAAATGCTTTGGTTTCTTCTGCCAGCTGAATTTAAGGGTTCTAAATTGCTTCATGAAAAGTATTGCAAAGAATGGGCTCAGAGAGCGAGAGAGCTTGATCCTTCACGAGCCCTTCTCAGTACACGCGTGGTCCTTCTCTGTGCGAAGAGCTGGAACTAAACCAAAGGGATGCATGCCATTAGTCAACACAAGCATGGTGTAGGAGAGAAAAACAGCCCATTAAATATCATTCCAATATGCTGTTTTCCTCCCAGGGGATTTCCTATCAGAAATTTGAGCCTGACTTCTTCTGAGTAAAGTTTGTAAACTTTATCTTTATTCCTATCCAGATTCAGCAAAGGGAAATCATGAAAGCCACAAACTGAATTTTGGAGGTGCTGATTGATGGGGAAAGATAAAAATATCTAATTATGTTTAGTACTTACAGCTCAGTGATAGCTAAGTCGGCAATATGATAGACGACACTTATCATAATTTTTGTAGAAAAGATTCCAGAACAGGAGAACCAATTTGGAGTAATAATAGGGAAATGGTGGAAGTAGAGTTATTTTAAAGGTTATGGGGGAAAGACCTTGAAATGACCTTGAGTGAAGAGCATGAACTCGAGGTAGTAGGTGAGGGGAGAAGTTGAAGCAGCGTGGTGATAATATTCTGTTCTACCCTCCGACCTCCCAGTTCCACAGTTTTGTCTGTACTGGAAAGGTTGTTTCTCTTCAGCATCCTTTAGGACTTTACCTTGAGGGTTAATTCAGTCACAACTGACAAAGCCACCTATTGTTTTGCCCCAGTATCCTCATTGAGATCTCACAAACTCAGTGAAAATCCAGTCCCTGAGAGGGCGGCTGAGGTATGACAGATGTCTTTGGATTGTCACTCCCTCTTGCTGTTGACAAGCCCTTATACAGAGCAGCTGCCAGCCCTGTTTCAGGGTCCCATGGGGACACTCTCAATATCCACACTTTTTCTAAGCACCAGGGACACAGTCTGCACTGGCCCCCTGGAGAATTGCCTCATTCCAGGCAGGCAAAAGGGCAGGAGGAAGGAGCCTGAAGTAATTTCTCAGGAGAATTTGCTGCCAGTGTAGGAATTACACCTGAGAATTCTGTGGCACAAAGTTAATCCTTCTGTACATTTTTGATTTCCCCCAAGAAAGTTATGTGGCTGGAGTGAATGCCTAAGGAGCCAGCTAGCTGCCTCTGCCGTCCGACATTGACCCACGGTCATTCATCTGCAAGGGCAGCCCTCGGAGGACTCTCCCTGCCTGGTTCTGTCCAAGAAATATTCCTATTGTGTTGTGGTCCTTAACACTGAAAATGTGGTAGCAAACGGGCAGACTGCCCAATAACCTAAATTCCTCTGAGTTTAACTAGGGAGCGAGAGAATAGAAGAAGCTAAATCTTCATCTCAGAAACATCTAAATCTTTTCCTGAGTCAACATGTGTAGTATGAGTTAACAGTATGGGGGAGGGCCCCTCTCTTTTAGGAATGTTCTAAAAGAGAACGTTATGGATGGAAAATATGTAAAAATGGGCGCCCAGAGAGAATGAATCGGAATCCATAGTTCTCTAATGTGTGTGTTTGCTTATTTTTTTAAAAATTATGGACGAGGGTGGAGGAGGAAGGAAATAAATGTAATCGAATAGACTATAAGTGATTTGTGTAATATATTAAAAAGAGAGAAAATTCAGTCTTTGAAATAGTCAGTTGAGTAATCCCAGACACGCCACTGATTTGTTATGTAAGCAAACCCCAGTGACCTTTAGCCTGTCTGTGAGTTACATGGTTTTTGAAGCTCTTCAACTCTAAAATTGACTTCATAGTTGGGTGTCGGCAGTAAATAAGGGATCTTAACTCTAAGGCATCACAAAATATAATTTAGGTGTGTAATGCTGGAAGTGGATATGAATCCGGTGAAGCGTCTTTATAAAGTTAGTATCTGTGTGCTCTAGGGAGCCTGCACTTAAGGAAAGAACACACAGACATTTTGGAAGGACAATGAACCCTTAGCTCAGCCCTGCAATCTTAGAAATAAAAGGAAGTAACTTTCAAAACCAAAATAAATTTCACAAACGTGTGTTAGTATAAATGCATTTGTTGAATATCCGTAGGTAATAAGATAGCCTAATTTGTATATTATATGTATTTGCCTTTTTAGTAGGTTTTTTCTCCCTATTAGAAAATTCCTAGGAAAAGGAATGAGATACTATTTTCACCAAAACTTGTTTAGAGTATGTGGGTTCTTGGGTCAAAGTAATGTTTTTGATTTTTGTATGTCTACATAATTGTGGATTAACATGCCGCTTCTCCATATTATAGTATTAGCTGAGATGTATTATGTGACTCTTCATTATGTTGAATTGTCGTTTGAAAACACATGAAAGATAAATAAGCTTGCTTTGGTTCACTCATCCTTCCCAGCGGTGCAGATTTGGGTTTGCACTCTGTCTGTGTTAAGAAGTACAACAGCAACAGTTGTGCATCGCTTTCTGCCCTGCTCTCTGTCTCTCACATGGAGTTGGCTAAACCAGGACTGTAAACTTCTGCTTCTGAGGCGCTTATCTAAAACAGCTTGGTAAAACTAGGAGCAGAGTAGCCATCAGAAAATCAGAAGAAAGCTGTGTTTTTAATGGCAAAAGTGAAAATTCTGAAAATTCCGTATGTTTTTGAAGAAATCTTTTCATAATATTTCCTTTTCTCTTGCTGGAGTTAAGTAATCTAGCCTAAAGAAATTATTTTTCTGGCAACATTTACCAGTGGTAAACATTTTTCTCCAAGTAATTTAGTAGTTTGAGGTGAAATCTTTTTTTGCTGAGGAAGGATGATAGGATTTGAAAAATATTGTGAATTGTAAAGAAGGAAATAATCATTTCTAGTCCTGTCTTCCAAAATTAGATGCTAACATTTTCCCATGTTTACTGCCAGTCTCTTATTTTTCTAATTTTTATTATGAAAGATTTCAAATGTACATTTTACAGTGTACATATTCCAGTAAATTCTTGTATATCCATCATTCAGCTTTAACAGCCATTGGTTCATGGCCAGTTTCTTCTGTCCTCTTCCATTTCTTGGAAGCAAATCCAAGACATTTCACCACTTTATCCATAAATATTTCAACCCAATTACTTTTTACATATATACTTTTAAAACATTCTAAAAGTATAGTTTTCTTAAAAAAATAGAGAATGCTAAAGTCCCTTTCTGGCCTCTCTCTGATTGTAGGCTGCCACTTTCATCTGTTCATCCCTAAAAGTAATTAGTTCTGTAATTGATTTAGAATGTATCCTTTTAATTCATTGTTGAATATGATGAAAGTACATATATACGTATTTGTGTGTGGCATAGATTATTTTATATATGTTTTGAAATGGAGATAAATGATATGAAACTGTACTTATTCTGCAACTCTAAATTTCATTTTGAGATCTAGATTGTGAGTCTGTTCTTTAATAAGTGAGTCTAATCCATTCATGTTTATTGTGAATACAGATGTCTGGATTTATTTCAGTCCCATTGGTTTGTGTTTTTTGTTTACTATGCTTTTTCCTTTTTTCTTTTTTCTCCTGTTCTAACCTCTTTTACGTTGCTGAAATATTCTTTTTTCCATCTTTTTTCCTCCTGTTTTATAAATTATATTTTCCATTTCTGGGTTTTTTTTTAACGTTACTTTAAATTTTTAACATACATATTTGACTCATTTTTCTATTGGAGTTTGAAGTGAAATTATTTCTATCCTATGACTGGAATTTTTTTAGCCAGAAATATTTTCATTATTTGTAAATGTTTTTTCACGGTTACTATGGTTTCATTTATAGAATGAAACCTTGTCAGTTAGATCTCACATTTCTTTTCCAATATAGGATTTATGTTATGTTTAGTTGAAACCTGGTGGTTTTATCAGGCTCTCATCAAAACTGAATACTTCATAGTATTTTATACACTTGGCATAGTAGCACCTTCCTTATGGCCTGTTTTTCTGATGTAACTATCTATCCTGTAAGATTCTTAATTATCTCAGCGGTCCTATTAAAGTTATCTTTGCTTATAAGCTCCCTCAAATCTTTATTGGGAGTAGAGTATCCAAATGAAGTGGTTAATGGAGGAAGAGTTCTTCTAACCAAGGGTGCTTGAGAGGAGTGGTTGGTTTAGGATGTGATGGTATGGTGCCATACCAAAGCAGACTGTAATAGTTAGGTGTATTTGAATGGAACAAACAGAACCTCATAGAAATTACCTTTGGCAAAATGGAGTTCACCATAAGAGTGGATGTTGGTGACTGTGCATCTTAGGGACCAATTACTTTGTTTCCCTCCCATTGGCAGTATTGGGTCTCCAAGGACTACCTGCTTCTGTTTTAATGTCGGCTGTGTTCTTCTGTCTCTGTCAACTGATTCGTTTTGCTCTCTCATAACTCAGGCTTGGATGTGCCCTATCCTAGCCTCTTCATCCTTTACTCCTCTTCCTTCTATCTTTTCAACTCTACCTCTACCACTAATTTGTTTTGGTCAGTGTTTCCTCTTCTTATGTTCCCAGGAGAGACACTCTAGCCCAGTTCTGCCTTTCAGGTGAGCGCTTTGGTTGTTGTCCTTTGGGCAAAGAGCCCAACTCTTGCTCCCTTGGTTATGGTTGGAGGAGGGGGCATAGCATAGTGTGTAGTTGCATATTCCTTAGAGCAGGGGCTGTGGAAAGTTTGAAATCTGTATTAGTCAGTTCAGCTGTCATAAAAATACCGTAGACTGGGTGGCTTAAACAGCAGAAATTTATTTTGTCATGGTTCTAGAGGCTGGGAAGTCCAATGTCGAGGTCTAGTAGGGTTTGGATTTTGGTGAGAGCTCTCTTCCTAGCTGGTGGATGGCCACCTTCTCACTGTGTTCTCACATGGCCTTTCTTTGGTGCTTGCATGTGGGGGGAGACAGGGTGAGAGTTAGGGGAGGGCGATATCTCTTCCTCTTCTTACAAGGCCATCAATCCTCTTAGATTAGGACCCCATCCTTATGGCCCAATTAATCTTAATTGCTTCTAAAAGCCCTATCTCCAAATATAATCACATTGAGAATTACAGCTTCAACATACTAATTTGGGAGGGCATATGATTCCATCCATAGCAGCATTATAAGGTACTATAACTCAGTCTTGTAAACTTGATCAGGACAGATCTTTATTTCTAGAACAGTCATACCACTGACCTGCTATTTTTATATTCTCTATCTTGGTGATTGGTATTACTATCCAATCAATAACTCAAGTAGGAAAGCTGAGATTCATCCTAGACTCATCTTCCTTACCTCCACATTACCAGGTCCTATTGCTTATAGCTCTTAATTACTGAATCTCTCTCCCATTTTCATTTATTTTTCATTTTCATCTCTGTTTTTGAAAACGCCTCTTACCTGACCTTCTTGTTTCCAGTTTCTCTTGCTTTTTATAGGTCTTCTGCACCATTGCTGGAGTGATCTTTTTAAAACAAAGTTTGACTATATCATTCTCTGTACCGAAATTAGCTTCAAAATTGAATATCTAAACTCTTTAAGAATGGTGTGCAGGCCCACAATAATTTATCCTGTGCTCACATCTCTAGCCTCATCAACTCTGGTTTTCCTTCAGCCCCAGTCCAGGTATAAGAAACCGCTTGCAGTCCTGTGCCCTCTTGCCTCTCTGTGGGAGCTCTTTTATCACTCCTTCCACCCTGTCTAACTGCCCCCTGTTCTTTAGGACTCTGTGCAGGGGCCTCTGCCTCCAGAAAGCTTTCCCTTTCTCCTCAGTTTCAGTTTGGTGTTACTCTTTTGTCTTCTTGTGTCTTGAGTGTCCATTTACTTATGTTGTTCTTCCCTTCACGTGGCCCTTGAGTCCCCAGACTGTGTCCTCATTTCTCTAATTCTGCCACCCAGCAACATTCCAGTCACATAGGCACCCCGTGTGTGTTGTTGAATCAGTAAATAGCAGAATTTGAGTTATTTTCTACCAGTGTGGCCCCCTCGGCATTTTCACTCTGGACAGGTAATTTATCTTTCTGTTTTATAAAGGAAAGACAAGACTCTCAATCAATATTTGTAGTATGTTGTAAAGGCAACGTCCTGTGATACTTGATTTTCTTTGATTCTGGGGAGCAAAATAGAATTAATAAATTCTATTATTATTGAAGGAATTTGGAAAGATTCATAAATGTCAACTTGAAAATAAAAATTTCATGAATGCTTTTTTGATCAACCCTATAAAAATGAGGGAGAAGTTCAAAAGAACAGACCCTAAGCAAAGACCTCGTGTTTTCTGTTGGATGACTGCATGATGTTGGTGGGTAGTGGAATGTTTTTATGCTTTTGGAGCAATAGTTTAGTAACATTACCCTAGAAGATGAATTATGGCTGAAAGTGTAAGTTTTGCTATCACGACCAGTTGGCTTTATGACAAACTACCTGCAAATGACTACAGCCTCGCATTTGCTAACTTCAGGTAGTGCTGAGGCAGCTACGGATGAGAGAAATGCCAAATTTAAATGCAGTAACAGATGCTGAGCAACTTTGACAAGCTGCAAACCATTGCAGCAAGCTCTTTTAATGTTGTACTCCTTTTACAGTCAGAATTGTTTAAGATAACTAGAAAATTGTATGCATTTGGGGCAGTTTCTCTTAGAGTTATTTTTAGCGTAGAACATATTTTTCCTCGTTAGTCGCCATAAAATCTGCATTGGGCAGAATGATTTGTTTTATGTTTCAGACACTGATTCTCTACTACATAGAAACTGTGCCCACTGCACATTACCAGTACAACTTGTTGAAAAGTAGAATGATTAGTCAGTTAATCAGTTCCTGTTTCTAAATAAAACCAAATATCCTATTTCATTTTTATCCTCTCCTGAAGTTAGAGTTATCAACCAGGTATTGGAGAATCATATGGTCACAGCTAAAATATTTAGAGATTTATAAAGGATTTGGCGACTCTGTCATTATATTAAAGTTTTGCAGGGAGCATAAAGGCCTTAATTTAAAAATGATTTTTAAAATTTGATTTTTTTCCTAAGCTAATATATACACAAGTAGGATTGCCAGATAAAATAATGGATACCTGGCTAAATTTAAATTGCAGATAATCAATAAATTAATGTTTAGTATAAGTATATCCCAAGTATTGCATGGGATATACTTATACTAAAAAATTATTCATTTATCTGAAATTCAAATTTAACTAGGTATCCTGTATCTTTATTTGCTAAATCTGGCAACCTTATATTAACATAAAGTTTAAAAATCACACACAAATTCAGTGCAAAATAAGTTTCTCTTAGTGTCCTCCAGCCCCCCACATTCCCACTATTAGTGTCTTTGGAAAGCTTTCAGAAGTAGTCTATATTTTTATAAACATGCCCATATTAATTTTAATTATACAAACATTTTCTCTTCCCTTCTTTTAAACAAATACGAGCAACTTAATACATTGTCCTGCAATTCTTTTTTCATTTAACAATATTTTCACCATATGATTTTTGCAAGACAATATGGAAAATATGGAGTAATGTGGTAGAGTGAGTTTGGGCTTTGAAGTCAGGCAGAGTTGGATTCAAATCTAAGTTCTCTGGCTTACTAGCTGTGTGACCTCAGCCTCTCCTTTCCTCTGTTGTCTTATCTGGATAATAGAGAAAATAACATGCCAGGCAATGCAGGGTATTGTAGAGAGCAAGATGGTCAGGGTCTCTGCTCCTGTGTAATATGTGTAAAACGCACTTACCGAACGCTGGTGCCTCAGGTACTGAATTCATTGAGCCGTTATTGAAAGCTCTTGTAGTTCTGAGTGCCGTGGCTACTGAAACAGGTTCATTTATAACCAAGTGGTGATGTGGCTACAAGCAGAATACATCAACAGCAGCTAGTATTTTCCATACGATTTGAATATGCTTATTCTCATTGCGTGGAGGGATTTAATATCTTGAGATGTAACAGCCATTTTTTTAAATATACTTTGAATATGAATATAAGGAGACTTATTTTTTATTGGGGATTTTTCCTGAAATCTTGGATTTTAGAAGTGATTTGTTTAGACATATGTGAACATTATATAAATGGTGGATATTACTGATCTTTCTTTGATGTACCTAAAATACTTAATTCTGACTTGATAATGCCTTGATCATGCCTTTGTATGGCTTGTTGGCTATGTTGAATTGTCTATACCAGTGCCTTTCAGATTTTGTTCACATGGGTCCCTATTTCTTCCTTTGGTTTCTCCTTGTGTAGGACAAGGTCTACACAGTTTTGAACTTGGAAAGAGCAAAGAGAATGATAAGGTGAGTCTTCCTGCACTTGAGAGGCAGCATATTGTAGAAGTTAAATTTTTAATTACTCTGGAGCCAGCCTGTTTGGATTCAAATTTGACTCCATCACTTACTAGTGGTATGACCTTGGGCAAGCTACTTAACCTTTCTGTGCCTCAGTTTCCTGATTTGGAGCGTGAGTGGGTAGCACGAACATTAAAGGACTTCATTGGATAACATGCTTTGAACAGTGCCCAGCATGTGGTAGGTGCTGGTGTGTTCACTGTTATTACGTCTGCTTCTGCCCCAGCATTGGTGTCAATCTCCTTGTTCTTGCATCCACATCTCATTTCTTCTCTTTACTGCCCCTCTGATTGATTATCCTCCCTGCTAGCATGAATCGCCCAGAAAATCCCTCAGAACTTGGCTTTCTTCTGACATGTATTGGATCTTCTTTAAGTCTTACCCACTGGCCATGACCCACTGTTATCCCAGGCGCCCTTCTCTTTCTCTGTAATGTTGAGATGGGAAAAGAGGGCAGGCTGATGGCTGGGTGAAAAGGAGAATTCCTATCTGCAGTTTGCTGTGAGTGGACTCGATCTCTCCATATCAAAAATTCTGTGACTACAAATGAGTTTGTTTCTGCTTAGTGCTGAATCCTTGGGACAGGGGTATAGGGAATGGAAAGGAACAATTTTTTTAAAGCTCTTGTCTCTTTGTCATGGTTACTAATTCTGAAATCTGGGAAACCTCAAAAGATGTATTTATTTTACGGACATCAGAGCAGAGAAGAGAAACTGGGAAACTAGTTTTTATCACTGAAATCCAGAGGAGTGGCGCTCTCATCTGGGAGCTTAATGTCAGTGACTTGCAGCTGAATTGAGCTTTTTTTTTTTAAACCTTTATAAGAGTTTCTCTGGAAAAACAAAAGTAATTCTATTTCCACGTAACTTACTTGTAGGTGAACTTTTGTATGACAGTGTTTTTCTCAGTTGGGAACTGCTTACTCAGTACTTTCTCGACAGACTCTTCATGAATCCTTTGGCTTCTGAATCCATAGGCTACCTCCCTCTCCACATCACGAATACCTGCCTATCATTCTAAGTTAATTTGTCGTAGGGGAAAGAGGGTAGAGCTAAATTTTATTGTGCATACCCAGCACTCGTGTATAATTTTACTCTTTCAAAACTTTATGAGTATCATTTGTATGGAATTAGAGATTTTTAAGTTAGGAAAGGATAAGTAAGTGACTTAAAAGGGCATCTAGCTAGCAGGTGGTGAAGCTGAAACTTTAATTCAGGTCCTGAGACTCCCTAGTCCATCCTATTTCATTGCTATCATGCTTCTTCCTGGGTGGTTCAATTAATATACCTTTGTAGACCTGGGCTTCCTGATATTGGGCTGTCTTTAATTTTATTTTTTAATTATTAGAAGTAAATATTTTTTTTTGAGGTGGGGCATAATAGTGTATTTTATGAATGAATATTATAGTCCCCTTGTAAAAAATACATCTAGTCTATTTTTAAGATCTCTTTGTATTTTTTCCCATGAAACTGCAATGTCTGGCATTGGCATGCTCATCTGCCTGGGCTCAGCGTTAATCTGGAATACATATTTTATGGCTATGAGTTATGGTGTGAGCTGGAAATTGGTATACTTTATTTATCTCATTTATTACAATATAACCAATAAGTAAGTTTGTTTTCCAAGAAACTAAGTTTCACATGAGAGGCCCCTCACTCAAGGCCATACCACTATTTAGGTTTCGATTCCAGATTTGAGCCAGTGCCCTCTTTTCCTGATAACAGAGCTCTTTTTAAAACAAGTGCCATTTGTTGGGCTATTTGACTATTTGAAATGGAGTTGATATTTTAAATAGTATGTTCTAAATTGTGGTAAGGAAAGTCAGTAAGTACTGTTCTCTGTTATTACACAGGTGAAGTGCAGGCATCGATGGTCTACACATCTGCTTATATACATCACATATTTCTTTTTTTCCCCAAATGTATTTTCTCTTAAAGAGATAACAGGACAGCTTGTTCCTTCTCAGAGAAATCCTCTGTTTGATCTTTCAGATGAAAAGTGAGAATGTCTGGCTGTAGATTCCTTTTTTCCATTGAAGGAATGACTGACTGACTTTCTGATGACACAAGGTTTTCTGCAAGGCAAAGGATAGGTGTAACTAGGGAGACAAATGTGCAAAATTGTTAGACAGCAGAGATTAAAGATGAGTTGCTGATGTGGACATTGTCATTGGAGATCTGTATCCAATAGTTTAAAGAGCAGATAAGTATTGTCAGAGAAAGATGAGATCTATGAGAGTTGAGGGAATTGAGAACATTTTTGAATGAGAAAGAATAGAAGACTATAGTCAGGAGAGTATTTTGAAAAACTTTGAAAAATCTTCCATTTAACATTGTTCTCTCTTTTATTCAGCTTTTTGTTCATGATTTAATGTGTTATCTTCCAGTGGTTACTCTCGAGTGTCACAATTCATTTCTAATTGATATGTGTGTATTGTCTCCCCAGTTAAGACTGGGAGCATTCAAGGGCAGAATTACATCTTCTACTTTTTACATTTTAATTTTTTTGCCCACAGAAGTTCTCATGCAGAGTCAAGTAAACTCCTTCCTCTGTGGGTCTGGAGGTGAATCTTGGATCTGTAAGTGAATCCAAGATTATACTGGTCTGTGTCAAGAAGCAATTAAGGAAATATTTTCGATACTTCTACCATTTTATTTAAAACCAATTTTATGCTTTTTACCTTATTATGCAAGTATGACCTGCAAATATAAGATATTTTCAATAAGTTTTAAAATAATTACTTTTTTCCTTTACCTATAAAGGAAACTATCTCAAGTTAAATCATCAAGATTTTAATGATCAAAGGAATTATAGTAGTATCAAATGCTTTTTAGAGTATATGGTTTTAGAATATAATTTTAGAGTTCCTATAAAACATAATCATTTCGTTTTATTTCTTTTCTCTCCAGCGTTCCATTTTAGTTGCTGTTTATAATCATTGTAAAGAAGAACACTGAACTTTGAAAAAAATGTTAGAAACTATAGGTAAGACCTATTTTTTCCTAACTACTTTTATAAGAATTGAAACTCCTTCCATTGGGATCTTTGAAATATATGTTCTACACAGCAGGATTCCGCCTATAGTAACTTAGTTTTAAAAAGTTTTTATCCACTAACATTATACTAGGGTAATGTGTTCCCATATTTGAACAGTTTCATCTGAAGTGCTATAAAAAACACATCATTTATAAGCAAAAGTTAAAAGCATATGAGATATTTTAGTAATTATGGGTTTTAATAAAATTTATTGTAAACTCAGTTCTGATTTATGAACCCATTTCTGGTTAACGTTTGTTTCTAGATAGTGCCAGAAAGTTTAACGATATTTTTAATACTGGAAGAAGATCATTGCTTAGGTCTGTCTCTTACTTTATTTGTGACAGGTGCAGTACTACTGGGCTTTGCTTTTAGGTTGATAAAGATGACAGTAACAAGCACTTAGGCTGACACACTTCAGTGACAATTTGAGGCAGTTTAATTTCTAGGATGAGATAATTTAGGTTGAAATATCCAAATTTTCCAGGATCATGTGTTAATCTTTTCTTCACACTGTTCTTTAGTTTTAGAGAAACTAGTTTGTAGAACTAGTTTCAGGTTTATCAGGCCCTCATTGCCCCTCATCTGATGCCCCAGTCCCTCGCGCATTCTAGGGAACTCTTTGGGCATGACTATTGGAAGGTGTCTGGATTTCAGTCTGGCGCCTTGGTGATCTTGGCTGGTGTCTTGACGCCTGAAGGCTTTGAGGAGTAGGATGAGAGTGAGTGGCAGGAAAAGGAGAAGGAGCCGTTTTTGTGATAGTGGGGATCATTACTGTGATTTTTGTCCTGGTACTATACCGGTAATGAAAATGCGTGGGTGTACATTTCCTTGATCATCCGTTTTATACTATAAGTCCCACACCATAAAGACTACTAGTCCACATGGGAAAGCTCTTCATAAGAAAGTGGACACCAGAGGGGAAATACAGGATTATTTAAACCATTACTTTTGAATCTTTATTCTGTAAGTCATTACTGAGTTGTACACCTTCCAAGAATTGACATGGGAGTTAATACTAGATTTGTCTTCTGAGATACCATGGGAAATAGGACCCAGAATAAAATTCTCATACAAATCCTTGTCATTGTTTGCTTTTAAAATTCTGCATATGACTAACATTGTTTAAATTTGTATGTGTATGTGAATTCATGTTCAATGTTAATTCGTGTTTAATTTTTCTATTTCTATGTAATTCCACACTTGATGCTATAGCAAGTGTCTCTGGTGATAATTCCTACTCTTTTTGATTACTATAATATGGCAAATATATTTTAATAGATACACTTGTTACCATCATGAATTAGTTAGTCATGTATCTGAACAGTCTCCATTTTTCTTTTTAACAAATATGGTTTCACTTATAAGTGAGAGAGAGAGAGTGTGTGTGTATTTTAGGATGATGTTATGACTGTTATTTGTGGTAGAAACTCACTGTCTGGTAGAATCATGCATGTAAAATGCTACGATTGTTAGGGACATACTTACTCAAAATATTTACTTTAACAACTTTGTGCCTGTTATATAAGGTGGTCGATACATATTTGAACTGTGTTGGTTTAATGCGTATGTAAATATGCTGTTTAATTTTGGGGAAAGACATTTAAAGTTTATGAAAAGTAGTGTTTTTGAAGAGAGATGCATTGTTGTGATATTTTTCCAAGTAAATTTTCAGGTATAGAATGCTTTGCCCCTTAGTATATGAAACTGTCATATTTTGGATGTTATGACTCATCAGTGACATTATCCACATCCACTTATAAGTGAGTTAGTTATATTTCTAATTTTTCTTATATGTAAATAAAATTTTTTTAAGTGAAAATATCACCATTTACAAGATGACAGAGCATTTGGTTTTCAATAGTTTTTATGAAAGAGTTGAAATAGCTGGCATTGGGACTCAAGTATGCTCCATCTGAATTAATTTCTATCCTTTACAGACAATTAATTGCATGTAGCAGACACTATAACCAGTTCCCTGCTTTCAAAAAAACCTTCTTACCAGAGGCTTTAAGGGTTGAAGGACGTATTTATAGTGACACATTACAGTCTTCTTTTTTTCCTGAGTCCATTTTGTGCTCTCAAAAGGAAAAGTTTTAGGATTTCTATAAGCATGGTTTGATGTGTGTCTTTTGAATCCCCTTATTGACTAATGCTGCTCTTTGGTATAGACAAAAATCGGGCCCTGCAGGCAGCCGAGCGCTTGCAAGCCAAGCTGCGCGAACGTGGGGATGTAGCCAATGAAGACAAACTGAACCTTCTAAAGTCAGTCTTGCAGAGCCCGCTCTTCAGTCAGATTCTGAACCTTCAGACTTCCGTGCAGCAGCTGAAAGAGCAGGTAGGACGTGACTCACCTGAAGCAGGCTTTTGCTGCATGGCTTGGATCTTGTGAAAGTCTTGTGTTTTTCTGAAAGGCTGATTTTTGTATGTGTTAATGAATAGTTAATGAAGTCATTTAAACCTCCAAACGAGACATTCACATTCACATTCACTGTGGCTTCCCCCTCTAGTTATTCTTGTAATGGTTGTTGCAGTATAGTGTAGATGATATGACATTGTGTTGAAAGCTGTGTGGATGCTGAAGAATGAGTCCCTACAGGAGAGGGCACGATAAAAATATGTTTAGGGTGGTTGGCTGTAGACTTGGCTTCCATCATCACTAAGGCTCATTGTTCATGTGATCTTGCTCATTCAGATTCAGATATTCAGTACACTTAGAAGATTTCAGATAACCCTGGATTTGCATGGGTAATCGTGCATGTGAGGAAGGGAAATCACCTCTATTTTGACAGTAAAAGGAATAATTACATTGTCATCAGTTAGAGGAATTGAAATTCTCACTTCTTAAAAGAGTGTAAGTAGCAATTGCTCCCATGACAGCATCAGATGGTGATAAACATTAGAACTTCTAAATGTAACACAGTGTTTTTTTTCTGTAAAAATTATGAGCATTAAAAAGTCCTAGCATTTATATTAAAATTGAAACATGTCACAACGACAGAATGAAAACTGGAGGCAGATGTTCTCTGAACTAACTTGATTTAATCACCATTTCTCAAGTTTTAAAAAAAATGTCTTTAAAACAGTTGTTATCCTCACAAGGTTTGAAGTCAATGTAATTATGCCTTCAGTCCAAGATAGTTCTCATTCTAATGTTTTTAGCATTAATTGAATGGTTATGGATGACTTGCTAGCAAATATTCTCCTTTAAAAAGTGAAAAATGAAACTTGAAGACTAGTTTCATAATTCAGTGAAAGAACAGCTTCAGTTAAAAAAAAAAACCAAAAATGTGCCAAATGCAAAAGGAACAAATAGTAGCTATAGAGAAGGGATTTGTTTAATGTCACGTAATTTCTTAATCTAGATATTTTGGTAGCCAGAAAAAATTAAGAATAATCTTTAATCAAGGATAATCTTTAAAAATATTTTTTCTCTAGTGAATTTCTGCTTAATGATTAAAAGTCATGATCATGAATTAAGAAAAAGAGATGTTTTGATATATGTAGTTGTGTTTGTCCCCTTAGCCAGTTATTGGTTGAAAAGCTTGGTTTTAGGTATCCATTTGCAGAATGGGTTGGCCAACTTTTGGAGAAACCCATATCCTGAATATACGTGTGATTATGATGTAGAAGATTGTTTTTTCATAGTGTGTGGAGAAGTTGAACATGTGTCTTCTCCCCTTATTGTATTATGTGAAAATATGATTGGAATGAGAAGAAAAGTTGAAACAGAAAGTTCTAGTAAATATGCTAGGGAATACCGCTAGTCCAGTGAGATAACTGTGGAAATATCCCTTCTGGCCAGCCTTGTGTAAGGGAAACAGCATTTGTACTTACCGGGTCTCCTGAAAGGAGGAGAGAGACAGGCCCGCTTGTTGTTGAACTGGTTAACCATTTCCAAATGGAAGGAGGGTATGGGCTCTTAAACTGTTTGGGTCCCACGTGATTCACCTGAAACCTCCTTGGAAATCTATTGAACATAATATTATTGAGCCTCATAGTCTGTGACTAAGTACAGTCTGATCTTATTTTTGTATTAATGATAGACGCTGTTATAGTTCAAGACTAAGTAAATTGTAAGGTTTGTGAATTCTGTAGGCATGTCTTACATGCCTTCGGACGTTTGGCTCGTAGGTCACGTCTTCAAAGGGCCCAAGGAAACCAGCTGGCCCACACCCTGCTTATTACAACAGCTTGGAGAAGTTGAGTGACTTGTTTATGAGGGTTGAGCCAGAACTAGAACTTGGTTTTCTTGGCTTCCAAGGCATAGCCTTTTCTCTTTTCTCGTTCTGCAGCCTGTCTTACATCTTCTTTCTTTTTTTCCCAAGGGTGGAAACTTGGTTCGTATATGCCAAGAATTTCATTTTGGTCAAAACCATTGATAACTTCTTCACAGTTTTCCTGATTCTTCACTTCAGTCTCCATTCTGACTAACTCAATCTCATTTGTTTGTTGAATCAGTTTTTTTTTTATGACTGAAATTTCAAAAACTTATATTTTCTGTTTTAAAGTTTAAATATAAGTATTCTAGACTTTATCATGTTAGAATTGAATTTTCTATGTAGTTTACCACTAATAATTAATATTTATAATTTAATATTTTATTAATGCACCTAAGGGGTGAAATTTGTTTTGTCCTTTTAAACCAATAGCTACACAAATCTGATCAATGGCCACCTTTTATTTATTACCTTATGCCTAAGTTATCTTTTTAGATGTATAATTTTATATGCACGATAGGTGCAAGTTACTGTCTCCATCTTTTTTAGTATTACCAGAAGATTTGACCCCTCCAGTTTTCCTTGCCATCATTCCCCTGTCTCTTAGAAAGCAAAAGGAGTGAATAATTGAAAAGCCTGAGGTATATGCAGCACGTTGGAGAACATGATCATATTGTTGCATTAATGACAGATGCTGACATGCCATGTTGAATTAAGCCTACTATTTTTTTCCCTCAGATCCTTCTCGTTAGTTCTATTCAATAATGTTTAATTTTTCCAATTTGCTTCTTCAGTATTAAGACTGCCCTTAGAAATCAAACTGTTTCCTTTTGGCAAATTAAACACTTGACAGGTGTGTAACTGAGAGGGCAAAAAAGCCATGCCCTGAAGGGATGTGCTATTTAAATATTGTCAAAAATATTAACAGGTCTGAGAGTATAATTGATGCCTCTGTTTCACTCTGCCACGCTGTGCATTGTTCTAACCGCCAGCTAAAAGGATGTGTGCTATTAAACCTGAATAATCTCTAATAGCTCCAGTTCATTTCCTATTGCATGATTCCTGTTTAAGTGACTGTGTGTCAATGATCTGTCAAATGCAAATTCTCAAGTAGTGTCCTCACTGTCACCTAGTCATCACAGCTAATAACTGCAGGGCTCAATGTGTATTCATGACAAAAATCCAGCTATTGTGGGGGAAATAAACACGTTAGCCGTTTAATAATAGAAACTTGTCAGCCATGAGGACATTGGATTTGCATATTTATTCTAGGACATTTCTCCAGTCCAGTATAGGTGGATGCTACTTTCCTGATTAATTAATTGGCTTGTCTTATGAATTGACCACAGGCACTAAATTAAGTGGCTCTTTACCCTGAGTCATCTATAGGAAAACTCTGAATTAAAATTAATTTCAATAGAAATTTAGGACTAATACTTAAAATTGATGTTGCTAAGATTGTTTTTAAAGCTATGGCAGCAGAGACCAATTCCAAGATTGAAGAAATGATGTGGATAATTTAAGTTACAAAAGCTGCTGATACGGGAAACAAGGCTTGGGCACAGAATATTCTGGAGGTTTCTGCTTGCCAGTGATTTCAACCTTTTGGAGTGTGACATGCTATTATTTTGTTGCTGCTCTTGTTGTTTGATATTTACAGGCTCCTGTTTCATTCATCTTTCTCCCAGAAAAGTGTTGGCTTATATACATATCATCTAGATACATAATGTATATATACATAAATTTAAGCCAGATTTTTCTGAGTTTTTCTTTGGAAATTTTATGATATCTCATGAAATAATTGGAGAGATGCTGACTTAATATAGATCAGGTTGGAAATCACTGTTCAGTGTTCTTTGGAGTAATTAGATCCATCTTTGTCATTTTTATTTTTGAAATATGGTCTTCATGGTATAAAATTTTGCTTTTGTATTTCTGTGTTTCTAAGTTTTACCTGTTCACATTTCAAAAAGAATTTGACACAACTTCTGATGGCAAAACATATTAGCTAATGGGTGACTCAAAGGTACATCTAAACAAAGACCAAATAGAAATATCAGAGAACTGGATATTCCAATGAGCTTGGGGTGTGAAATTTGAATATATCATTTAATTTCTACTTCCCAGGAGCAAAAGCAAAAGCAAAAGACCTAGAGGGTTATATATTGCTCACTGTGAGATGTTGTTCACTGAGCCACATTTTCTGCAATGGGAGGTTTATCTCTAGAAAGGTCATAATCGTTTATTAATAAAATCAATAAAAATACAATGAATAAATAAGTTGGAGTTTCTCACTATCTAGAGGGGACAATAGAACATATATTTATTTTATGTAATTAAATAGAAAAGCAAGAAGGTGAGTGGTATAAGAGGAACGAATTACTAATTTTGACTAGAAGAAAACTTTACATTGGAAGTAACATGTAAGATGAGTCTTGAAAAATGAGTAGGAATTTTCTGCATAGATGGGGGAAATTATTTTGGGTTGCGGGAACAGTGTTTACAAGGGTATAGAGCACTTCTTCTCAGCTGGGGATGCTTTTACATCTCCTTCCCCAGGAGACATTGGCGATGTCTGGAGACATTATTTGTTTATTTATTTATTGCTGAGGAAGATTTGCGCTGAGCTAACATCCGTTGCCAGTCTTCCTCATTTTTTCCTTGAGGCCACTTGAGATAACCACTAGGCCATGGGGCTGGTGCCTAGAGACATTTTTGATTGTTGCAGCTTGGGGATGGGGGGCACGCTACTGGTATGTAATGGTAGGGTCCAGGGATGCTGCTAAACATCATTGCATAGCACAGCCCCCTGAAACAAAGAATTATTGGGTTTATAATGTGTGTAATGCTGTGGTTGAGAAACGCTAATACAGAGTCTGGTACAGATCTGTGTTATCAGAGCAATAAGATATGTGTGGGCTATTGGCAAGAAAGGAAACTTTGGAGCCAGAAATTTATTAAGGTAAGGTTTTTGTTTTTTGGGTTTGTTTTTTATCATCATTGTTCTTTTGCATTCAACTTTCTGTGTCAAACTTTATTGTATCAAGTCGAAATTGTGTCAACTTTGCTTTCTGACCATTCTATTAAATACAGTATTTTAACCATTTTATTTCTCCACATTTTAAAAATTGTAGTAAAAAACACATAAAGGGTTTTAATGACATTTTGATAGATAAGACCTTCAATTATAATTGTAAAATACATGAATGGTCCTTGAAAGCAATGCTGCTTTCATCTTTCTAAGAATGAAATATGCTAAGAATACACACTAAGAGTACAGCATCACATCCTCATTTAGTGATGGGTTTTCTGCCCAAGGGTACATGAGGTAATGTACCCTGTGTATTTTTTTTTTGTTTTCTGATCCTCTGTCTTAAAACAGGAGTAAAATTTAGAGAACCTAGAGTTAGTGTGTATTTCGGAGTCACTTTCAAATATCTGCTGTAGGCAGGGGTGTTGGATGGAACACCACCGTCCTGCCGTGTGTCTGAGGAGTTGCTGTTCTGTAGGTACATATTTGTAAGACAGCTAAATCTAGTTCATGGCCTAAGCGCTGAGGTGTGCTGCCTCTAAGCAGTGGCATCAGCAGCTCTGTTAATTCCTTACATTTATATTTTTTTGGGTTGATGGAAAAGTTGCAAATTTTGATAATTGAGCATTTTCTTGCTCTGTTTTGACTTTGGCAGTTAATTAGAAAGATGCTACTTTGTATGGTTCATGGCAAAGAGCAGAAATGCCTGTGTTTCTTCAGCTTTATTTTATTACTTATATAAATGACAAAAACATAACCCCTCTCTCTGTGGTTTCTGATTTAAGAGTGAAATGAAGAGAATTCTTCTGCAGGCTTGCTGTCAGAAAAGGGGAAGTGACTACCGTCTCCCAAAATGCCTTGCGTAAATTATGACTTGGTGTCTATGGAGAGAGGGAGTACAGGGAGAAAGAAAATATGCCTTGACCCCATTAACAGGAATTATCTAAAAACTGAGTGGCATTCTTCCCAGTTGATGTTGCTCGTGAAAATGAAAAAATATTTTTCTTACGCCTGAAGTGGTTTTCCTTTTATGAGAGTATGGCAGCCGCCTAACAGGAAAGTATCTATTTCTTTGAGACTTTAATGTACGTTATCTAGGAGACGTTAAAAGAGAAGGAGTGACTCTTATGTTTTTACATTTACCATAAAGTTTATTTACTGTAGGAATTTCAAATACTTTATTTTTGGTACAATAACAGCTTTTAAATGTTTGTTCTTTTAACTAAAAGTTTGTAAATATAGAGCCTTTGAAGGGACCAAAATTCTTGTTTTATCCTGGGCAAGAAGGCACTGTTCAAGCTTTTTATACAGTGCTGGATTAAAATGCAACACCATCTTGCTATTGGGTATGCATGTGTGTCTAAAACAGCAAATGGTGCTAATTGTATGGTGTTTTTTTGTGACACAGTTAAATGGTCTTTGGAGAAGAGGGAAAAATGTGCAGTTTACTGGGTATAACCTAAATGAGTCTTTTAACCCAAGAATTTAAGAACAATAGAGGTTGATTTACGTTTGAAGCTGTGGCACCAACAACAGCAATTACATTTAGGAAGCCCTTGTCTGCTGTGGGCTCTGTCTCATTTAACCAGTCCATCAGCTCCATGAAGTGGGTTTTATCCCCGTTTTGTCCATTGAGGAAATTGGGGCTCAGAGAGGTTGTGTAACTTCATTTGGATCACACAATTATTCATTCGTAGATTTAGGAGAAGAATGTAAGTCTCTCTGACCCCGAAGCTATTGCTCTTTTTACTTTTAATTTGCACTGTTTCTAAACCCTTAGTTCTGTAATATAAAGGAACAAATAAGTTGGAAAAAGCAGTCAATAGCATTCCTAAAGAGAAATGAACTTAAACTAAACATCTTGTAAAACTCAAATTCATTATGATTTGCCATTTCCCTTAAATTCTCCTCCAAATTTTAATCAGAGGGCCTTCTTTTTTTTTTCTTTATTTTTGAGGAGGATTAGCCCTGAGCTAATATCTGCTGCCAGTCCTCTCTTTTTTTGCTGAAGGAGATTGGCCTGAGCTAACGTCTGTGCCCATCCTCCTCTACTGTATATGTGGGAGGCCTGCCACAACATGGCTTGATAATCATTGTGTATGTCCATGCCCAGGATCCAAACCCTTGAACTCCAGGCTGCCAAAGTGGAGTGCATGAACTTAACCGCTACTGCCCCTCAGAGGGCCTTTTTAATATAAACCAGAACTTTCATTTTGCTTTTATTTATAACTATGCTAGATTTTAAAGTAGATGAACTGGATAAAGATAATAGTGGAATAGAGAGGAATATGGCAAAGTAACATCAGTCTTCTTGTGTCCGTTTCCATATATTTATACTCGTTGGTAAGGTTTTGCTGTATTTTTATTTTTCTCTGAGCAGACTGAACAGTGAATCAGTTGTATTTGCCTTTTGGAAATGTGGGACTGATAGAAAAAACGCTGCAAAAATTCTAACATGTTGTTTGTCTAAGTTTTCAATTTCTAAATTTATATTTGTCTTGGCATTTAAAATAGATTACTTAATTTTGATACTTTTGCCCCTTTGATGTAGAAAATTTAAGCATACTTTGATGATAATATTATTTTTGGTCAAGCTACATTGTTTAAATTTTTCCCTTCGAAGTTTTGCTCAGAAAGCACAGAAGTGTTGAGCTTTAAATAAAGAAAAGACATTCTGCAAATACACGTCAACACACATGCCTAGACTGTGGTATATATGCTGCGCTCCACTTGCCATTTGTTCTTAACAAGCATAAAAGGAATTTTAGAATTAATTGAGTTTAGGTTTTTTGGGAGTCCATTTACTACTTTTGGGATAAAATCCATTCCATATTCATCTTTGAATACCTTGTACCTAACATGGTACTTTACTCAAACTCAGGAATGATTGTTTGATTAATGAACATGTGAGTATTCAGAACTGTTGTACATTAATAATTGTCTGTCCTTGCAGGGGAACTAATTTTTGACGTAAATAAATCAGCCAAATAACTGAAAGCACTTTGAAGACCTTTCACTTTTCTCTTCGTAACCAAAAGAGGCACTACTCATCATCATCATCATCACAGCAGTTAACATGTATTAAATTTTTCCTGGGTGCCAGGAGCTATTCCATGTGTAGTTACCTGTGTCATCATTACGACAATACTATAAAGTAGATAATAATATTTTCCTTATTTTACAAGTAGGGAAATGGAGGCACCGAGAGGGTAAGTGGTGGAGCTAGTATTTAAATGTAGGCCAACTGACTGAGCTCTGTCGTGTTTTGTTCCACTGTCCTCTTAAACAGAGTAATGAACATAATTTAAGGATTTCCTGGTGATTTGAGGTTTTCGTTATGATCATCTGAGCTCAAATGCTGGGAGTGTGGTGTCATACAATTTGGAGACACACACAATCCAGATTTGAATTCTGGCACTGATATTTACTAGAAGATGATCTTAAACAAGAGTTTATTTATTTATCAAAAGAGATATATATATATATATACACATCTTCACTGAGCCTCTTTTTTTCCTTCCTTTAGTTCTGAAATGGAAACTAAATAACATGGATCTAAAAACTCTAAGGCATAAGCCCAGTGCTTACCAAGCACTTAGTAAATATTAGTTATTAGTTCTCTTCTTATTGCTTCCTCCTCCTATTAAAATTTAATGTTCTAAGGCAATGGTTCTCAAACATTTTGGTCTCAAGACCCCATTACACTCTTAAAAATTTCTAAGGACCTCAAAGAGGTTTTGTTTTGTTTTGTTTTATCCATCAGTGTTTATTAGGTTAGAAATGAAAATTGAGAAATATTTATTTATTTAAAAATAACAGTAGTAAACCCATTACATTTAAAAATTAGTGAGAAGAGTGGCATTGTTTTACATTTTTGCACGTCTCTTTAATGTAGCTTAACAGAGGAAAATTGGATTCTCATATCTGCTTCTGCATTTGATGTGTTTGGATTTGTTGTTTTAGTTGCCATATATGAAGAAAATCTGGCCTCATGCAGATTTATAGCTAGGAAAGGAGGAATATAGCCTTTTTGTGGATATCCTTTGATAGTGCACCAAAATCAGTGCTAGTTTCTTAGAGGTTAGTTACAATGTGGAATCTGAAACCAGATGAATGAATATTTTGTCTTCTATTATAGTAAAATCTAACTGGTGCTTTATTTGTTTTTTTACCTATGCATAATCTTGTATTACATTGGTCATCTGGAAAATGGAAAATTTGAAAAAAGAAGTTACATTTCACATTTCCTTATGTAATATCAAAAGTTACACTTGCTAATATCACTTCTGATCTTATCAACAGAGTCTTTAAATTATGGAAGGGTGTCAGGCTCAGGGTGGCAGATAACAAGTTTTCCAGAATTCTAATTTTCACTTGAAAGCTCAAATTTTACTATTGGCAACAAGTACTGTCAGTTGTTTTTTCTGAAGTGACAGGCTTACTTTGTTTATTTTTAAGAAATAGTCTGCCATATACCCAAGTCTGTATAACCATTTTTTGATTTTCAGTCATTTTTTTCAAGTAATATGGTGCTTATGAAAAATACAGCTAGTTCAGCTTGCCGCTCAAACCATAGTGCTTTTCGCCTAGTCGACAGTTGTATTTTTTGTACAGCAGAAGTGCTTTATGTTTACTTCTTATTTTGAAACACAGAATATAAAAGATGTACACTCAAGAGTCAAGATTGAATAAAATTAATAATTTTTACTACTTCAGCAAGAACTTTAAGTGATTCAAAGGTAGGGAAATATATAGACTATTGCTTTTGTTGATAAGAACTGAAAACAATTTGTTGTCTTTTTTTTTCAGCCTACCACAGATACCTCTCCCCCAATAATAATAACAAAAAGTAAAGATATTATCAAAAAAGATCAAACAGGTATGAAAAAGAAACCATTGTTTCTGAAATTAGTGGAATCTAATTGGAATCTCAGTGGAAACTCGGGATAGGTTAAAGAATCCTGTTGTATTTTACTTCATTGTAGAATCTAACTTTTTTTTAATGGTAAACTTAAAATTTCTTTTATAACATAAGGAAAAAGTTTAAAACAGACTGTTACTGTTTTAAATTCAAGTTATTTTCCAATTTTTACCCAAGTCTTCATATATATTTTTGGAAATTTGGTCGGGGGGTTGTGCAGAATCTGAATCTTTTCACATAAGAGTATTTCTAAAGATTTTAGTGAAGTTTAGACCTTCTTTAAAAAACAAGTTTATAAAATATACGTAGAGAACTCTGCATTATGCTACCTGAGCCCAACATTTTAGTGTGGTACGCCTGTGGATTGATTCTAATAAAGATCTTTTATGATGTAATTTTAACAATGAATAAAATTTTCATACAGGGAGCTTTGAAAAGTAGAACATTATAAAATAGCATAACCTGCTATATGACCATTCACGTAAGTTGACAACGTTGTATAAAGATAGAAAGTTTACAGTTCTGTGCTTGATCTTGTCATTTAATAAACTATAGCAATAGGCGTTGCTTTGGGTAGATTATTGATCATCCATGTATGCCTTTCTAAATATCACAAGGGAGATGACAAGAGTCTTACATACTCTTTAATTCATTTACTTCTTACTGTTCTTTCTCTTCCATCTTGAGTTTCCTGGTTGGTAGTTTATCTTTTTTATTAGCGCAGGGGAATTTTAAGACAACTATTCCACTGAAACTTTTGTAGTTGTATCTACTTAGAGGCAGGTGCAGAAAATTTGCATTTTGATTACTCAGAATAACTCCTTAAACGTTCTTGGGTTAAGGAATTATTTTCTAAATTCAATATCTTTATCTTTTTAACTTATCAGCCAATGATAGTCAAGGCCTACTTTAAGAATATTTTCAAATGATAATTTGGGTTCTAGACCACAATCTGCTTTGCTATTCAAGACTTCATAGCTATGAAAAGAAGGGTATTCCGTGTCACTAGGTGGGTGAACTAAGCTTGGTGGAGTAATTTTATAGGATATCTAATGTATTAGTGATTGTGGAAAGCGTTTTGTCTATTTAATTACCATCTCATCACTTAGAGCAAAATGTCTTAGACGTTTAAGATGCTTTTATAAGTATTTGAATGAATGAAAAGAAGGTCTCATAGAAAATGTAAAATTATGTTTATTCTATCTGAAAATGTTTTTCCTTCTTTTATAACTTGCTGCACCATTTTGTATCTTGTTTAGTTCAGGACCTGTGAGCTACTTTATGTCCAAAATAGTCTCGTCACATTAAGCTAATCCCCTTTGAACATGCAACTCAATTTCTTTAATTAGCTTTAAAAATAAGGATCATTAAATCAGAGTGCCACCATCAATTACTGTGCAAGGGTTTGCCTGTTCAATAATGCATCAGAGTTGTGCTCTAATCAGTATTTCACTGAAAGATTTATGGAAAAGGAGGCCTCCCTTGGTTCCAAACTTGAAATGCAGTTCTATTATGTATAAAAAATTTTCCTGTGATTGCTACCATTTTAGGTGCTGTATTTCATTGAATACTCTCAGCATCGTATCCATCTTTGCATTTCATATTTGGGATCAGTTCCAGAGAGTGTTTTACAGCATTTTTGTAAATTCGTAAGAAAATAAGCAGTTTTCTTGCTCTGCAAGGAGACAAGGTGCAGATTAAAAAAACAGTCTGCATTTCTGTGAGGTGCACCTGTTATGGCAGATTCCCCGGAGAGTGGCTTATTTTTTATTTCTCATTATGTTAGGGAGTAAAAAGCAAACAAAAAATTGGGAAATTGAACTAGGAATATATGTTTATAAATTTGTTTAAAATCTACCAAAACTAGAGTTACAAAAGCAGTGGTCATTTTTCTTGCTTAATTCAAGATAATATATATTTTAGCTTTTAAAAGATAGAAATATAATATCCATCAAATGTACCTAAATGTTTGGGTCATTTTATTCTCATTGCTATACTGTGCATTCAGAATAAGTTAAAATAACAGGACCGCAAAACAGGTTTTGATAATCTATATAAAGTGCTTTAGGAAATTCAGTTTGATCCTAAGCAATCATTTTTGTAGACAATTATACAAGTACTTCTGGAAAGATTGATGTTAGCCGTTAAAATAGAGCTATAGTACTAACTTCCTTTTCAGTGAACATCCCAGAAGAGAGGGAGAAAACATAAGAAGTCAGCATTTCAATATTTTGTAGCAGATTTAGTTAAGTGAATCTACATATTTGAAAATATTCTATTTGGTAAGCCTAAATTATTAAAGTTAATTATTAAAGTTAAAAAACTGTGTAATTTTGAAATCTCACAATTATATCAGCCTTGTACAAAGGTGTGTCAGAATACTTTAAAGTATAAGTTAACAAAATTTTTTTTCTTGTAATTTAGTGTTTGATTAAATGATTACAAGTTTTAGAAAGTCATAATCTTTGAGGAAGAAAAATCTAAATGTGCTATGGAGGTTAAAACATATTCGCTAAGGATTCATCTTGCCTTGAGCACTTGTTAAAGGATTCATTCTGGGAATGGGAATCAGTTACTTGAATCCATATCAAGCCTGGAGAGGGTCATCCATCACAGTAAAAGACTAAGCGTCAGCTTCAGATAGCCGGTTTCTATATTCTCATCCATTTAAGATGAATGCCTGGTAATTGAACTTTAAATTCAGAGTTTCTGTCAGAAAAGGTTTAGTTTGATTTGTAGAGCCTGTTCCTACCACCTACTTTCTCTAAATGGAGGGTGTTTTTATATCATTCACGGGAGTGCCCCAGGTTCTTGCTCTGATTGTATCACTTATTTTGCAAACTTTAGAAAAAGTGAGAAATAACGTACAGTAAGGGGGAAAATTATATAGCTCAAGGATTTTTTACAAATTGAATATACCCATATAACCCTTCACCTAAATTAAGGTATGGAAAGTTACCAGCACTCATTAGTACTCTCTGTGTCTCCTCAGTCAGTCCTAACCCTCTACCCCAAAAGAATCGCTATTTTTTTCCAGCCTGTTTGAGATATAATGGACATATAACATTGTGTGTTTGAGATGTACGATGTGATATTTGATATATTGTGGAATGATTACCACATATGGTTAGTTAACACGGCTGTCACTTCATATAATGACCTTTTGTGTGTGTGTGATGAAAACATTTGAGATCTACTCTCTTAGCCACTTTCAAGTATACAATACAGTGTTGTTAACTATAGTCACCATGCTGTACCTTAGACCCCCAGAACTTATTTATCTTACAACTGGAAGTTTATACGCTCTGACCAACATCTCCACATTTCTCCCACCCCAGCCAGCCCCTGGCAACCACCAGTCTTCTCTCTCTTTCTATGAGTTTAGGTTTTTTAGATTCCACATGAAGTCAGATCATACACTATTTTGACTTTTATCCCTTAGATAAAAATTTATATTTTATGTAAATGTAGTTTGAGGATATATTCTTTGTGTCTGGTTTCTTTGTTTTCACTTTGTGTCTATGAGATTCGTTCATGTTGTATGTAGCTGTAGTACTTTTCCATTTTTCATTCTATGAATATACTAGAATATATTTGTCCTTTCTTTTGTTGATTGTAATTTTGATTTTTCTAGTTTTTGGCTATTATAAATAAAACTGCCATGAACATTCTAACATGTGTATTTTAATGTTCTTAAGTGTAATTTCTCTGGGATATTTATTTGAGTAAAATTTGTGCATCTTATTGTGTATATTCAACATTCGTAAATTTTGCCAGACTGTTTTCCAAAGTTACAGGTCCATGCTCTCACTATAATATATGAAAATTCTCCTTACCCCACAGCATCTCTTACACTTGGTACTGCCAGCTTTAAATTTCTTTTTTTCCAGTTTTAGCCACTCAGGGGGGTATGTTAGAGTATCATGTTATTGTTTTAGTTTGCATTTTCCTGATGACTGATGATGTTGAGCACCTTTTCATATGCTTATTGGTCATTTGGATATCTTCCTTTGAGGAGTTCCTGTTTGTCTCTTGCCCATTTTTCTGTTGATTTGTCAGTCTTTTTCTTATTGATTTATAAGAGTTTTTAAATATATTCTGAATACAACTTTGTTGGATGTTTGTATTTCAGCTGTTTTTTTCTGCTTCGTATTTTTTCCTTTTGACTCAATTGTATCTTTTGATGACGAGAAGGTTTTTTTTTTTTTAAAAAAAGAGTCCAATTTTTCGAGCTTTTCCTCTATGGGTATTGCCTTTTTTGTCCTACTTAAGGAATCATTGACCAAGCCAAGATTGTAAAGATTTTCTTTCAGAAGTTTGTTTTATCTTCTAAATTTTGGCTGTGGTGTGAGGTAGACATAAAATATGTATGTTTGTGTGTGTTTATATTTTTTTATTTGAATATCCATTTGACCCAGAGTATTTATTGAGAAGACCATCATTGTCCTCCTTATGTTGGCATTGTTGTTGTAAATACAGTGGTCATATATGTGTTGATCTATTTCTTAAACTCTATGTATTCCAGTTTTTCCAAAAATTTTTACATATTTTAAATGGAATCTTTTTTTTAAGTTTCAGTTTCTAGTTTTTTGCTAGGAAATCTAGTTGACTTTTCATGTTGACTATATCCACTAACTTTTACTAAATTCACTTATTAAAGCTAATAATTTATCTGTAGATTGACTTGGGTTTTCAGCGTATACAACTGTGTGGTGTACACTGAGTAATTACAGTTTTTGTTTCTTCAATTCCACTTTTTATGCCTTTTATTTCTTTTTCTTGCCTTATTGTACTACCTAAAACCTTGAGTCTAATAGAAATGGTGATGGTGGACCTCATAGTCTCATTCATTATTTTAGGATTAAAAACCTGTATTTCCCTGTAAGTATGATTTTATCCACTATTTTATTCTACAGTCTATTGAGCTAGTCCTATGTTTTTCTCCTTTATTCTGTTGATGTGGTAAATTAAACCTAAACAATTTTCAAATTTTAATTCAACTTTGCATTTCTGGAGTGCCCATCTTGGTCATAATCATTCTCTTCTTTGTATACCTTTGGCTTTAGTGTGTTAACATTTTTGTTTAGTATTTTTGTATCTACGTTTAGGAGATATTGGTCTGTAGCTTTCTTGTCTAGTAATGTCTTTGTTAGGTTTTGGTGTCTGGGTTATGCTGGCCTCTAGGAAAAAGTTGAGAACAATTCCCTCTTTATCTTGTCACTGAAAGTGTTTAAAAACTTGGTGTTAAAAAATTTTTTTTTAATATTTGGAGAATTTACCAGTGAAATCATCTAGACCTGTTTTTTTTTTTTATATATGTGGGAATATTTTTAATAATGGATTCAATTTCATTAATAGGTACAAAATTATTGACATTTGGTAATTTTGTTTTTGACATTTAGTAAATTTGCTTTTTAAGGTATTTGTTTATTTCATATGTTTCTTTCAAAATTTTTGGTATAAGGTTGTTCACTATATACCTGAAAGGTCTAGTCAGGTCCCTCTTTTCATCCCTAATATTGGAAATTTGTCTTTTGTATTTTCTTTGACCAGTGTTGCTGGAGGTTTATCAAATTTATTAATTTTTTCTTCTTCCAGAAGACCAACCTTTTGCTTTGTTGAATTATTTTATTGTATTTTTTTCTATTTTCTGGAATTTTGGTCTAAGCTGTTATTTTCTTCCTTTTTGGGATTTAGTGTACCTTTTTTTAGTTTGTTTTTTCATACAGATGTTCAACATATTGATTTTTAATCTTTCATTTTTTCTAATATTTCTTTCTAAGCATTGCTTTAGCTGCATCCCACAATTTTATGTTGTATCTTCATTATGATTCAGTTCAAAATTTTAAAATTTTTATTACAGTTTCTTCTTTGAACCATGGTTTATTTAGAAATGTATTGCTTAATCAACTAACATTTTTTAATTTTCTTCTTTCTGTTATTGATTTGTAGATTAATTGTACTGTAATCAGAGACATCTTCTGTATGATCTCACTTCTTTGAGATTTGGTGACACTTGCTTTATGAACTTTACATATAGACTTTTTTTTTTTGTGCAGAAGATTAGCCCTGAGCTAACATCTGCCAATCCTCCTCTTTTTGCTGAGGAAGACTGGCCCTGAGCTAAAACTGTGCCCATTTTCCTCTACTTTATATGTAGGACGCCTGCCACAGCATGGCTTGACAAGCAGTCCTATGTCCACACCTGGGATCTGAACCGGTGAACCCCAGGCTGCCAAAGCAGAACGTGCAAACTTAACCACTGTGCCACCAGGCCGGCTCCATACATATAAACTATTTTGATAAAATATTTCTTTTGTATTTTGAAAGAATGTGCACTCAGTTATTGAGTGCAGTGTTCTGTCTTTGTCCATTAGGTCAACTTTATTTAGAATGTTGTTCATATCTTTTATAGTCTTATTGTTGTTTTTTTTTTTAATCTATTTCTATCACTTACTGAGAGAGATGTCATATAATCTCTACCTATGATTGTGGGTTTGCCTGTTTCTCATTTGGATTCTGAGTCCTTTTGCCCTACATGTTTTGAGGTTATATTTTTAGATTACTAAAATTGTTTTATCTGTCTACCAAGTTGACCCTTTATCTTTATGAATTGTCTCTCTTTATCTCCAGTAATTCTTCTTGTTTTAAAGTCCACTTGTCTGATATTGTTTAGCTGTACCAGGCTTCTTTTGGTTAATGTGTATGTGGGATATCTTTTTTTTGTCATTCTACTTGCACCTTTTCTTCATCTTTTTCTTTATTAGTAACTTGTGTCTTTGGTAAACAGCATGTATTTGGGCTGTATTGTGTTATACAATGTGACAATTTTAATCTTTTACTTTGAATATTTAACCCCTTTATATTTAATGTAATTATTGATACATTTTCATTTTAATTTACTGTTTTTTCTTTTTTTAATTAAATTTTTCTTCCTTTGTATTAACTTTTTATTTCATCCTCTACCTCTATTAGCATATTATTTATACTTAATCTTATTATTCTTCTAATGGTTACCCTAAAGATTGCAGTAAGTATCCTTGAGGTATTTGAGTCAACTTTTAAAAAAGTCTTTTTATTTTGAATTGATTATAGATTCACAGAAAGTTTTCAATATAGTATAGAATGGTCCTATATATCCTTAACCAAGTTGCCTCCAGTGGTTACTTCTTAATAATTATAGTAAAATATCAAAGCCAGGAAACTGATATTGGTACAGTGTGTGTCAGTTTTTTCAATTTGTGTCATTTTTTCACTTGTATAGAATTGTGTAACCACCACCACCACCGTCTACATACAGACCTATTCCATCACCACAATCTAGGTGCAGATTTATTCCATCCTCCCTTGTGTTACCCCATTATAGTCATACGCAGCCCCCTCTAGCCCCTGGCAACCTTTTCTGTCTGTATAATTTAATCATTTCAAAATTGTTAAAAAATGTAATCATAATATATGTGACCTTTTGAGATTGTCTTTTTTCATTCGACATAATACTCTTATAATCCATCCAAGTTGTTGTGTATATTAATATTTTATTCCTTTTTATTTCTGAATGTTATTCCATGGTATAGATACATCTTTTGAAGGCATTTTGTTTGTTTTCAGTTTTTTACTCTTATGCATAAAGCTGCTATGAGCATTGTGTACATGTTTTTGTGTGGACGTAAGTTTTTATTTCTCTATAATAAATACCCAGGAGTATAATACCTGTGTTGTAAATGCATGCTTAGTTTTTTTCAGAAACTGCTGTACTGTTTTTCAGAGGGCTCTCCCAATTTACATTCCTACCAGCAGTAGATGAGCAATCCATTTTTCCACATCCTCACCAGCATTTAGTGTTGTCAGTATTTTTTTATTTAGTCCTTCTGATAGGTATGTAGTCATATTCTTTGTGCTTTTAATTTGCATTTCTTTAATGGATAATTCTGTTGAACATCTTTTATGTTCTTATTTGTCATCGGTATATCCTCTTTGGTGAAATGTCTCTTTGCTCATTTTTTAATTGGATTTTCTTTCAACTATTGAGTTCTGAGATTTCTTTATATAAGCCAGACATAGGTCCTATGTCAGATATATTACGCTTAACTTATTTCATTTTACTTTAATTAGTACTTTCACTACTTCCTGGAAAATGCAGGGAACATAGTATATTTCAACCCCGTTTGCCCTACTCCTGTCTTTCATGTAATTATCATGTACTTTTATTCTACATATATTTAAAACTCCACAAGTTTTAGATTATTTACTGTTTTAAGCAATTTCTGTTGATTTACGTACATTTTTAAACTCTTTTTTGTGTTCTCCAGTCTTTTCTGCATTACAGAAATTCCATCAGGGATTTTTCTTTCTGCCTAAGAATTTACTTTGGCATTTCTTTTGTACCAATCTGAGACAACATTTAGTGTGTGTGTGCGGCAGGGGCGGGGGCAGAGGAAGTATTCTGAAAATGCTAGGTTGTCAGATTGTTTCTATTTTTAATCTTTTTTTTTTATTCTATTGTCTTCTGTTTTTCATTGATTCACTTGAGAAGTCAGCTGTCAGTTTTATTCTTCTTTCAAGATAAAGTGCCTTTTTGCCCTGATGGCTTTTAAGATCTTCCCTCTAACTTGGCTTTCAGCTGCCTTGCTATGGTAGTCAGCCTCTATGGACACCAGTAATCCCTGCCTTCTCGTCTTCATGCTCTTGTGTGATCCCTTCTCCTTGAGTGTCAGCTGGGCTTACTGATTTGCTTTTAATGAGTAGAATATGGCAGACGTGATGGTTTCTTTCTGATACCTTTAAAGTTCTTTTTTTTTTTTTTTTAAACAGCTCTATACAAATTTTCTAATTGATCTCAGTGGAAGGGTTACTCTGATACAGCTATTCCCACAGGGTGAACTTAATTGTGTATGGAACTAAAGACAATTTTTGTTTTCTTGGGATGTTCTTATAGAAGAAGCAGCTCTCTTAGTACACCTCCAAATAAGTGACTTTCTAGGTGAAAGGATACTGTCCATTTCCCCTATAAAGGCATATCGACTGATGCCCAAAGCACTAAACACTTGTTTATTCAGATAGTTTCTTATTTGTGTGCTTCTGCAGCTGTGACCAGGTAAGTATACATTTATCAAAAAGTCATTTTTAGAGCTATTTATGCCAGTCATAATTGTTTTTTATAATTGCATGACTTTATTATAAAACATGAAAATTTTATGACAAAAATTTTTTTCTCTGAAAACTTACTGAAATTTTTTTCAAAGACCACATAGATGAATTGATGAAACAGTTGGTGAATTGTTTATGTTTATCAAACTATAAAACACTGAGGAAAGATCTCATAAATATCTAGATTTCTTTAACGAAATTGTTTCTCAAGGGTCAGATTCTTGCTTCACCTTAAAGAGGTTGAATTTGAAAATAATGCCATATTAGATGAGTATGTTTTATGCAGGAAATAAGGTGGGGACCTCCCATATATGAAGATACTTGTGAATGAATATCCGTATGTTTTAAGTTAAAGTACTTCAGTTATATGTTTGGCCTTTGTTATGATTTCTGCTTTATCTGACCTTTTAGAGTAACTGAAGCAATTACTAGTTCTGACTGCATCTTAGAAGAGGGCTTCTCATATACTTCTAAATACTGGTAGGGTGTTTCATCCTTCCCTTTCAGAAAGATTTTGACACCTTTTTAATTGAATAATTTGCATAATCTTTATTATGTTTTAGGTATTAGCACTAATTAAAATCCATAAATTAAGTTAATATATGTTTATTTACAAGAAGCATAAAAGGCTTTTTTAGACTGAAATACTCAGCCAGAAGTTAAACAGAGAACAGATAATTATTTGGTGACTCTTGCTCATTTACTAGCAACTTCCATAAATTATACAGATTGTTTATCTGTATATGAAAATCACCAGATAGTTGTGTTTTCTTCTGTTTATTTTATATTCCATAAACCAAGATGAGAGTCAAGTTCTTTTTATTAAACATTTATACTGAGTCTGCTATGAACAGGCCTATCAGGGTAAATAAGATTCCTGTTCATCAAGAAGATTATAGTTCAGAAAACCATTTTAATAATGTTATAGCAGAATCAAAAGGTGCCTTTGTGCTTTTTCCTATGAGTGTAAATTTGAAAATTTGAAAACAAGCCTTTTGTGTGATGTTATAGTTAAATTCGTGTTTTTTCATATATCATCTCTTTAACTTTTGCTTTTACATTTATGTATACCACAAGGGCCGGGAGAAGACAGGAGGAGTCGTTGACATTGGTTAAACCTTTAACAAATTTGGAGAAGTCAATTGGTATTCAATTCTTTTATATGATTCTCATAATATAGTACTTGTTCTGGTCCTATAACTTTACTCTTGTTTGCCTTTATTCCTTTTCTTACATCATATCAGAGCCTCTACTTCACCAATTAACTTCATGTAGATAAACTCTCGGTTCTTGGAATGTGATTTGTTCATTATGGCTTACCGTAGCAGAAGTCCAAATATTATTTTCCTATGCAAACATGCCATAGGCATTAGATTCTGGTGTGTGGGATCCTCAGCCTGTCACATATTTCATTATGCCATCTGCTTCAACTTGAGCGTTGTATCTTCTGCTGGCAGACTTTATTGAAGTTGCCATGGCTCAGGATAAAAAAATCAGATTGGGCATAAGAAGCTTGCTTTTGAAAAAATAATAATTGATCTTTCTTGCTATAGATTTTAAAATAAACATTTGAAAAGATTCCCAAAAGCCTCTTTTAAACATAGTGATCTCTTTTTTATCTGTGGTTATAGATAGCCAGTATGATGGTTGAGTTATTGATAACTTTGGTAACTTACTGAGTTTGCTGTTTTATTTTTAAGGACAAGTGACAAACTCTTAGGCATGGGTAGATGATATATTGTGAAATATTTTGATTGTTTCTGTCAATGGAAGCTCTTTACCTAATATCTTATTTCCAGAAATGATATCTCAAATGACTGTTTGCTGTGTGTATAATATAAAGAAAGATGATATAGGAACACCAGGATGAAAAAATCTAGGTCACAGTCCACTTATTAAGTGTGTGACTGTGTATAATTTTGTACTCTGTAAAGTGGAAATAACGATACTTGGAGAGTTGTTAGGAGATTAGATCCAAGTAGGTCCTTAAAAAATAGATAAACGTTTATTCTTCAAATGTATATTGCATGCCAACTCTGTGCAAAGCACTTTTCTAGAGAATGAGGATATAATAGAGAATAAAATAGTCAAATTCCTCCACTGGAGAATTCTACATTGTAGTCTGTCTCTACAGATTGGGATGGAAGCTCCATGACAACAGGGTGCATACCAGCTGGTAATAAGCACCATGAAGAAAACAGGGCAGGGTAAGCTCATGGAGCGTACTGGTGGGATGCTGTCTTGGATAGGGTTGCAGGGAGGGCTTCTCTGAGGTGATGTTGAGCACACTTGAATGAAATAAAGTAGTAAGCATGTAGATGCTTGGAGGAAGGATGTACCTGGCTGGTAGAGGGAGTGGCTTGGCAGTTTGAGGAATGGTGAAATGGTGAGTATAGCTGGAGCTATGTGGGTGAAGGACACAGTGCTAGGAGATGAGTTCAGAGAGTGATCCCAAAACAACATTGATGTAGCCTTTCTGATAAATAACTGTGGATAAAATGTTACATTCCAGATACCCTATAGAAATATGAAATTAGGATTGACTATTGGCACTGTTTTATCAACTGTTTAGCTTTAACTTGGAGCTCTTTGTAACACGCACAAGTAATTATAGAATATTTTTCCAAAATGGAATTATCTTTTTTGTTGTTGTTTACTTATGTCATTGTACCTGAAGTTAGCCAGACTGTGAGGTTCGAGGGCACACTTCTCCAGACTGACAACTCTGCCCAAGACTTTTGACACCAACAGCAAGGAGTTAAGCTCCAAATACAGTTAGAAGGAAGAGTCCACACAAGGCCACCCCCACTTCTGACACCAACTGCAAGTTCAGGAGTTTCCCCAAACCACACTCAGGTCCAATAATTCACTAGAAAGACCTACAGAACTTACTGAAAGCTATTATACTCTTGGTTGTGGTTTATCATAGGGAAATCTATTATAATCTTGGTTATGGTTTATTATAGGGAAAGTATACAGGTCAGAAATTAGTCAAAGGAAGAGATGCATAATACAGAGTCTGGGAGGGTTCCAAATGGGATGCTTTCATTTTCTTCAGGAAGTGGTGTCTTCCTGGAATCAATGTGTGACAATGTGCGTGGAGTATTGCCAACCCAGGAAGTTTATCTGAGCTCGGTGTTGAGTTTTTATTGTGACATTATTTTGTAGGCCTGATTGATTGCCCACAGGATTTAACTTAGTCTCAGAATTTGAGCTGATACCCTCTGGCCTTGGGGCCCACCACGAATAACAAAGACACACCTGTCATCTGGGAAATTCCACTCGTTTAGAAGTTACTTCCTAGGAGCTGCAGACAAAGGCCAGACCTCTCTTTGGGAAAGACCAAATTCTTTACTATATACATTGTTATAAAAATTCAAGCAATACAGAAATTTAGTGGCTCCCTGGAATCCCATCTCAGGGAGAACTGGTGTTATATTGGTTGTTTGGTATGTATTCTTTCAGATATTGAATACATATATAAACATCTTTTTTTTGAGTGCACATTGAATCATACTATACATATTGTTCAATAACTAGCCTTTTTCACTTAAAAGTGTGTCTATGGATGTGTATGTTTGCGTGTTTTAATAAGTGCCTTAAAATTGTATACTGGAGATAATTAGTTTTTAAACATTTTCCCATCTAATAAATAGTGCTGCATTGAACGTCCTTGTACATACATCTTTGCATATTATTCTAAAATTTCTCCTTGAAATAAATTTCTGGAATCAAAGGATATGGACACTTTCAAATTTCATATGTACTACATTATAACCCCTCTTGGGATGTTTTCTATGAAACGGTTTATGGAATGTCAAAATTGTTGGTAACCTCCATATTACTCTTAGGTAAACACTGCAACTTTGGCAAGTTCAAATGTCGAATATGCCCACATACCACATCTCAACCCAGCTGTAATTCCTACTCTGCAAAATGAGTCATTTTTATCATCACCCAATAATGGGACTCTGGAAGCACTTACAGGATTGGGTGCTGCACACATCAATGGGAAACCTGCTTGTGATGAATTTGATCAGCTGATCAAAAACATGGCCCAGGTAAGAACATTTCTTCCTGTTAGTTATGATAGAACCTGTGATATCTTAAGAGTGTAATCAAGTCCTGGATAATTTGAAGAATATTTATATATTTATATTATATATGTTAAATATATACATTAAATATATATTATATTAAATATATTCTTATTTATGAAGACATAACATCTGAAAAAATAGGAATGAAAAAGTAGATTTTGTGTAAGTTCAGATGATTCAGAGATTTTTCTATTCTACTTTTTTTATTATCACATTTTAAACTGAGTATTATATGTTGTTTTCCACAAATATTCTTCAGGATAAATAAAATATCTCCTTCTAGGTGATGAATGATAAAGGTTATCTTAGAAAATGTTTTTTAAATTTCTTTCTCTTTTTTTCCCCACAACAAGATAATGCCACTAATAAGATGACTGCATGTGCATTGATTGGCTTTTCATTTTATTTGTTGCTTTGTTTCCTGAACAGGGTCGCCCTGTGGAGGTTTTTGAGCTCCTCAAACCTCCGTGTGGAGGCCTCGGGTTTAGTGTCGTGGGACTCAGGAGTGAAAACCGGGGCGAACTGGGAATATTTGTGCAGGAGATCCAAGAGGGCAGTGTGGCTCACAGGTGAGACTGTCATAGAATCTTTCCTGTTTCTTTCTTTCTTTTTTTAAAGATTGGCACCTGCGCTAACATCTGTTGCCAGTCTTTTTTTTTTTTTTATTCTTCTCTCCAAGGCCCCCCAGTACATAGTTGTATATTCTAGTTGTGAGTCCCTCTGGTTGTGCTATGTGGGATGCCACCTCAGCATGACCTGATGTGTGGTGCCATGTCCGTGCCCAGAATCTGAACCAGGAAAACCCTGGGCTGCCAAAGTGGAGCATGTGAACTTAACCACTTGGCCATGGGGCTGGCCCCTCTTCTCTGTTTTTGATACCACATTCAGAAGGTGTTGATCACTTTGGGAGAATTTAGAGAAGCAAAAATGAATAAAAACAAAAACCAGATGTAATCTGTCATTAACCAGTTTCTAGAAGTCATTAACATTGTCATGATAAAAAGGAAGTCCTTTGAAAGGAGAGTAGCTGTTTAGTCATAACCACACTTTAGTAAGGAAAGAAAAATTTGAGTAGGACATTATTCTCATTGTTTTTAAATGGGCTCTTTTTGAGTAGATTTTTAAAATTACCATACCAAAAAATATACAAATAGCCCATGATAATGTGAGCTATATTTTATTAATAAGAATCTAGGCAACTTTGCTTTCAGTTGTAGAAGATAGGAACATCCAAGATGTAAGGTTTGGGTTGAGGGGTAACTGAAAAGAAAGAGGGCTTTTAAATGGGAGGGGTGGATTAGGGGTAGATCAGCTGGAGCCAAAGCATGTATTTTTAAAAACAGAACTACAGAGGCTGGACCCGTGGCCTAGTGGTCAAGTTCAGCACGCTCCGCTTCAGCCGCCTAGGTTCGGTTCCCAGGTGTAGACCTACACCACTGGTCAGTGGCCATGCTGTGGCGCTGACCCACTTAGAAAAAAATAGAGTAAGATTGGCACAGATGTTAGCTTGGGGCAAATCTTCCTCAGGGGGAAAAAAAATAGAACTGCAGGAAAAAGCCTAAAAAGTGTGGATATTAGAAAACAGGATTAAAAATAACCTGAAAATATATGCCAAAGAAGCTGTCATTTTCTTGAGAGCTGTCAGATAATTTTTACCCCCTTTTCATTCTCAATAGAGATGGAAGATTGAAGGAAACTGATCAAATCCTTGCTATCAATGGACAGGCACTTGATCAGACAATTACTCATCAGCAGGCTATCAGCATCCTGCAGAAAGCCAAAGATAATGTCCAGTTAGTTATTGCCAGAGGCTCATTGCCTCAACTCATCAGCCCCATAGTTTCCCGTTCTCCATCTGCAGCCAGCACAATTTCAGCTCACTCGAATCCGGTGAGTACATAGATTTTCAGAAGGATTAGAACATTTTTCTAGTTCTTTTTGGTTGTCTGCAGGTTTCCAATTCCTGTAGGTTCTTTGTACTTTTTGAGTTTTGCCCTTTTGTTCTTTTCTCTCTCCCTAGCCTGGAACATTTGTTATTTAATTATGATTAAGTTTCTGGCTTCTAAAAAATCTTTTACCTTTTTTGTGTAGTTCTTCTACTTGACACCATTCCTAAAAAAAAAATTAGTCCTTTAAAAAAGTTAACTCTATCTGTAGACAGATAAAATTTTGATTTTGATTATAGAATTATAATTATAGAATTGTTATACAAATTTAGAATTGTTACAGGTAGCTGTTAGTGACTTTAAGAAGTCATCTAATTTGGAATCCTGAGAGGCAAGATTATGCAGAAGACATTCTTAACAGGTGACAGTTTTTTCCTTGATCTTTTTCTTTTTTTCTTTTTTAGAAGTTCTACAGAGGATCTTGCAAATCAGTGCCTATCTTTGCTTGGTTAAATGTGGTCACTGTAACGATGTATTGATAATTTCAAAAATGATTATATCAACAGCAGTAAAAGGGAAGTGTACTAAATCAAAGGGACATTGTTAAGGCTCATTGTTATGTCTGAACTCAATTATTTAATACTGATCACAAAATTCACAAAAAGCTCAACTGTAATAAAAATTTTAGTTTTTCCTAAATTTTTTCAAATTCACATAGGAGCTTTGTTTTCAGGTCCACTGGCAGCATGTGGAGACTATTGAATTGGTGAATGATGGGTCTGGTCTGGGATTTGGCATTGTAGGAGGGAAAGCCACTGGTGTGATAGTAAAAACCATTCTGCCTGGAGGAGTAGCCGACCAGGTAAGCTGCTCCAACAGGTCCTTTATGCTGTTTTATCAAACGATATGGCTTCATCTTTTACATTCTCTGTTATAAAGAAGAAACTTTGCTCTTAGATAATGTCAAAGAAGCTGAGTTAGAATTTTCTTTTTGCTAGATTATCTCTAAAGTGTTTTCTTAGACCTGGGGAGAACTATTTCTGAAAAGAGACATTGATCTTAAGTTACAGTTGTAGGCAATGATCTTATGACTCTTTAGAAGCACAGACTAAAGCCCAGGTTATGGGTTTGATGACTGTAGAGGTAGCTACCTTTTATTTTATGATTATAAATCATATTTATAAACCTAATCATCTGTTTTATAGCCACAAGATATTATGGAAAAAAGAATACCTTATTATCGAGGGAAAAAACAAGCTTCGACTTGTCCCTTTAGTGATGGGTCACGGGGTCATTGGTTATGGAGCACAGCCTGTTTTCATCGTTTAGAGTAGTTCATTAAAGCCTTGCCATTTATGATATGTCATGGAATATATGTGAGAAAAGTTTTTGTAAAGTTACTAGTTATGTTTTATGTTTTAATTTGACAAGATTTATTAGTGTCACTAACTTTTGCCTTATTATGACATTTTGTTTATAAAGCTGTTTGGTTTTTGCATGTTTTTTTGAACTTCAACTAGGAAGTGAGGTTCATCAGGTATTTCTTATATTCATAAATGAAAGGCCTATTTAATGGCAACCTTATCAGTGCAGATATTAATAGTAACACAATAGTATGCAAATTTTCTTCCTTTTAAACATTAGCCAGCATCTAGCAGTTTCCAGGCTCGTGATAAATAAGCAGCATCTTCAGTATAGATCTGCCCTGTCCAGTACTATAGGTACTTGCCACATGTCACTTTTTAAATTCAAATTTAAATTAATTAAAATTAAATAAAATTACAAATTCAGTTCTTCGGGTGGACTAGCCGCATTTCGACCACTCTGTAGCCCCATGTTGCTAATAGCTGCCGTATTGGACAGTGCAGAACATTTCCATCATTGCAGAAAGTTCTCGTGGACAGTGCTTCAAGGGAGGCTTGTAAGACTGCTTTTCACTCTCCTCTTCTATCTGAATTTTCATTTTACAAGTATTTCATCTACAAGTGAGTTCTTTAGGGACATTTATAATTGAAGTGCAAGGCAGAAAATTGTGGTATTTTATTCAGTGCTTTCTTGTGGTTCATCCCATATTTTGAGTAAGATGTATTTGCATTGTGACGTATACTTCATCTTTGCTAAATGACATTGTGTTCCTTTTCTAGCCCTCAAAAAATCCACAGAAAGAGTTAAAATTTTTTTGCATCTAGTAGGTAAAAATCAAATTGTAAAGCTTGTATCAATATTGATTTAAGGAATATTTGTAAATTTCGTTTGCCTATATCACAGTGAATGATGCCAGGACGTTTCAAAAGACGGTGAAAATTACAACCACATATTTAATGTTCCATGATAGGTAGTTCATATCTTTGCCATTTTTTTATTATTCCCTTTCTGTCATTTAGGATTTCTCTGAGGGAGTAAAAATAATAGTATCCTGATTAATCAGTCTCTTTTTATTCAGCATGGGCGATTATGCAGTGGAGACCACATTCTAAAGATTGGGGACACAGATCTAGCAGGAATGAGCAGTGAGCAAGTAGCGCAAGTCCTCAGGCAATGTGGAAACAGAGTTAAATTGATGATTGCAAGAGGTGCCGTAGAAGAACCAACAGCATCCACCTCTTTGGGCATCACCCTTTCTTCATCCTCATCATCTACGCCAGACATGCGGGTAAGTAGGTAAAAACAGTTATTGGAAAAATCATAGACTATAGCACTTAGATGACAGTGATATTTATTTAGAAAATAGACTTATTAATGTTCATATGTTAGTGCTAAAGAATGAAACGAAATTCAAATGTAGAGATGTTTTGGCACTAATATTTTATTAATTAGGAATAATGTATAACAGGAAAAATAGGATCTTAAAAAATTCCAGATTACTATTTTACATTTTTCTCTAAGCAGCACATTTATGAGGATAATGTTTTGAGGTATGGATAAAATTTTAAAGAATTATTTTCTGCTTATACCGAAAAAGGTTAATTCTATCTTTCTCTTACTTGGAAGGCCCTTTATAGGGTGGGCCATATGTTCCAACCATTTCCTTCAACAGCTTTCTTTTTAGTGTCTTTTTCTTGGAGAGGGAGATGAAGGCAGGCTTAGTGGGGGTGAATACAGCTTACTAAAACCTTTCAATATTAGTGTTTTAAGGTATGTCTTAGAACTGTTATCAGATCTGTAATGAGAAGGCACTGTGCTTGACCCAGTTATATAATTTTTTAAACAAAAGTTAAGCCTTCAAGGTTGTAACAAAAGCTTTATTCATAGGCATAGCATTCCATCTTTGTTGTTAACTTGATATGAAAAAAGCTAAAAAGTTTCAAAATTATTAGAATGTAGTGGTTATCTCAGAAATTCAGTTACAAGACTATAGCGGATAAAATATCAACAAAATAATTCTATCCAGAAATCTAAGTATTTAAGAAGAGAATTACACCCAATTTCTAGGTAAGCTTTATAGCAAATGCAAGCCCCACGTTCCTTTCTCATAGATCTAGAAACGTCTGTATGATTTATTCTATTAAAGTTTTTTTCTAACCAGTTGCTGCAAATTCTTTTTTTTTAATATTCTAACCTCCTCCCCAAACCCTTTAAAACTTTATTAGAACACTTGAAATTTCCATGATTCTGTTCTTTTTAGGTTTGAGTCTGGTTGCTATTTTTTGCAAAGAGAAAGAAGTAAAGAAAGCTTGTTTATGAAAGTATTTAAATGGCATTCTTTTGTGGTAAACAAAACATTTTATTCAGCAATATATAAATGAATGCAATACCGAAAACCACTTGATGTAATTGAAAGCTTAGAGAAATATCTATTCTGTGCATATCATCGTTTCTGAAGCTTGTGCCCCTTTTAAAACCATTCGATAGTCAAATTGCCACCCTCTAAAATAGCAGTCGCATAAATCTTATTAAAAATAGAAAACACATTTGTTTCAATTGAAGCAGATTTCATCCTGTCATTTTCTTGTAATTATCTAAACTTTAAACTTTTGCTAAGTTTGCACAGATAATTATGTGCAATGAAAAAAAATAAATCAAACTTTACTGTAAAATTGTGTCTCGTTTAGGTGAACTATCAGTGGGATAAGAGTTTGCTTAAAGAGAATCAGAAAACATTACCAGCTAGCCCCAACCTGCATGTCCATTCAAGCCCTTGCCTTCATTCTGTTGTGATCTTTCTAGGGTTCTCTGTGGAATCTGCTGACACTACACTTGTACATAAAGCCAGTAGCTTATTGATGACTTACTGCACTAGTCCACTAATGTTTAATTCAGGGAGCCTTGCCTTCAGTTCAATATATAATTAATAACAATTCTACATGTTAGAGGAACCTGCTTTCAGCTATCATTCCAGGAATGAAGGAAATCAGTGCAGAAAGGCATACTTTTCTTATAAATAGCTTTTCATATTAAAGTCTGAATTTACAAAACAAATACAGGGACAGTTTTAAATAGCTCTTTGGTGCATTTCACTGGCTTTCAAAATAACCATCAGCCTATTAATAATATATCTGGAGGATAGATTAACTCATATTCATGCTGTTAGGATCAACTATCAGCTGAAGATAGTAATAGCAATGAGTTCTGAGTGGACACCATGGCCCCTGCATTCTGCTAGGGATTTTACATCCTGTATGGCGCTTGAGAGCAGGGACTCTGCAACCAGGCTATCTGTGTTTGAATTCTGCCTTTACTGGATTGCTCACTGGTTGTCCTTGGAAAAGTTTATGTTCCTTAGTTTCCCCAGAGAAAAATTGATGGTAATTGTGCTTATCTCATAGTCTTGTTCTAAGGAGTAAATGAGTTGAGACATGTCAAGTGCCTGTTACACAGAAACTGCTCACTAAATGCTAGCTGGACTTGTTATTCATATTCCTGCTAGATAGCTGAGCAAAACAACGCTTAGAAAAATTAAGTGGCAAAGATAGATTTGAACTTGTTCATCTGAATTCAAAACATGAGTTCTTTCAACTGTGTTTCCTTCTAACTCCTTCAGAAATGAAGATGAGCCATCTCTGAAAGATAGAATTTGTTAGTAAGAAATGATTTGATTTTTAAAATTTTTTTGTACACAAATAATGCATTTCTCTGATAAGGGGAGTTTAACTTTACTGCTGACATTCCTTTTGAGTAAAAATGTGATGCTTAGTCTGTGTTGTCAAGATTGAAGAGTAATCTCTGCAGTAATTCTCTAACAGCGTTCTGTGACACCTAATTACATCATCTTATTTCAAATAAAGGCTGTGGCTTTTTGAACGTATCTTGTTTGTTTACATGTTTATTTTTCTGTATGATTATTTATCAATTTTATTTTAGGTTGATGCTTCTACTCAGAAAAATGAAGATAGTGAGACATTTGATGTAGAACTCACTAAAAATGTCCAAGGATTGGGAATTACCATTGCTGGTTACATTGGAGATAAAAAATTAGGTAGTTATAAACATTAATGTTTTATTTATTTAACTTGGCAATTGCCTCTAATATCTTTGTCTTGTGAAACATTGAATCAACATTATGTATTCTCAGATTGTTAGGTAAACTGACTGAAAACTTCCTTAGTAATAATTTAATGTAGGTGACTCTGATATTGTATTTAAGTCAGAACCATTGTCTTATTGTCTAGCCTAAGTTTCTACTAGTGGTCTTGTTTGTGTGGCTTGTTGATTTATTTTTATTCAAAATCAAGACTTGATATTTGGAAAATGGAGGATGGACATTCTTTAAGTGTGTTTTGTAAATAGAAAAAAAAAAACCCCAAATAAACTCTATTTCTAATCTTAGAACCTTCAGGAATCTTTGTAAAGAGCATTACAAAGAGCAGTGCTGTTGAACATGATGGAAGAATCCAAGTTGGAGACCAGATTATAGCAGTAAGTAACACATTTAATAATAGCTTTGTTTATTTTCATGGTTGAGAAATGCGTTCTTCTAGTTTCCACAGTTTTGAGAACTACGGTTAGCTCCATACCAATTTGTCTGCTTTGGTGATTTGAGGCTGTCATTACAATTACCCATTTTATTATTTTGTGCAAGTAAGGGTATTGGATAGAGGCTTTACTGATCTTAATCAACCTTTAGGGCGGAACTTATTTCTTGAATAATTTCTGATATATCTGATTTCTGATTGTAATGAATTTGTTACATTAATATCATACTTATACTTTAATTGCAGATGCTTCAAAGGTAAAGATCAGATATCATAACGTTTACTGTACTTGAATCTGAATTTGTGATGTGTACATTTTCTTTTACATCAGAATGACACTGTTTCGTTGGTTCCATGACCAGGGCTCCTTTTAGCTCTTGGAATATACAAGAATAAAATAAACAGATTCAGTTCCTCTTTATTAGATCGAGTCCATCATTGTTGTTATAGGAACATTAGTATGTTTTGAGCATATGGCTATTCAAGGTAGTGGACAAAAGAATCCAACTTTCAGTTCAGTGGAAACTGGACCACCCTCACTACTGCTCAGAACACAAATCAAAGAGACTCTGCACCAAGGACTTCCCGGTCAAATAAGTTTAGGGAAAACTTCATGTGATGTGGTCTCTTAGGGATTCACAATGCACGTGGAAAACTTGCAGACTCTTGAGAAGTTCTACAATAGAGGGACATTTAACTCTTTTAGTTGAGTGTTTCCTAAACTTCTGTAGTCATGGATTCTTTCTTTCCTTAGTCATATATCAATATTCTTTGGAAGACATTTTGAAAGATGTTGATTTATCTTAATATGTATTTCTTTATGCTTAGTTAAGTCTCTGTTGTTCCCTTGGGATCTTAATAATGGGAAGAAAGAAGAATGGTAAAATAGAAGAGTCCTGCTCATAGCAGCATCATTCACAATAGCTAAGAAAAAGAAGCAAAATGTGGTATATACATACAATGGAATATTATTTAGTCTTATAAAAAAGGAAATTTTGTCTCATCCTACAGCATGGATAAACCTTTAGGACATTTTGCTGAGTGAAATAATCCAGTCACAAAAAAGACAAATACTGTATGTTTCCACTTACGTAAGTTATCTAAAGTAGTTAAACACCTAGAAGCAGAAAGTAGAATGGTTGTTGTGAGGGGCTGGGGAGAGGGAGAAAGGGGGAGCTGTTGTTTAATGAGTATAGAGTTTCAGTTTTGCAAGATGATATGTTTTAGAGATCTGTTGTACAACAATGTGAATATACTTGACACCACCAAACTGTATACTTAAATATGGTTCAGATGGTAAATTTTATGTTTTCTACTACAATTAAAAAAAAAGATAGAGATGTCCTTCATCTCTGCCCTTTGCTTCTATATTTCAACTCCCTGAGTCTTCTTGGGCTTAGTTATAAAAACTCCTAACTGCACCTGTTAACCTCTTAAAATCTACTCTAAAGATCACGTTGTGCTTACTGTCTAAACTGGCTATATCCTGGAAATGAGCTTTCGCCACAGTATCTCCATTTTAACATACAATGAAAATTAACTACTTTTTTTATTTTGGAGGAAAGGGAGGGAGAGAGAGTGAATAGATACAGACTCTAAATCCATGTCTGATACTGAATTAAAAGATGAAAACATAGCTAATGTACTCTTTTTTCCCCTAAACTATATGTTTTAATCCATTAGAAAGCTTTTTAAAGACTAAGCTTTATTGAAATATAATTCACGTAATATACAATTCACCTATTTAAAGTGTAGTTTTTAATATATTCACAATTGTGCATCCCTTGTCACAATCAATTTTAGAGCTTTTTCATTATCCTGAAAAGAAACCTCATAGCCATTAGCAGTCACTCCCTAATTCCCCCATCCGCTCAGTCTACTTTCTGTCTCTATAGATTTGTCTATTCTGGACGTTTCATGTAAATGGAATCATAAATATGTGGTCCTTTGTGATTACTTTCTTTTGCTCAGCATTGCTATTTTCAGGATTTATTTATGTTGTAGCATGTATCAATTCATTTCTTTTTATTGCTGAATATTATTCCATTGTATGGGTATACCACATTTTATTTATCCATTTGGTTGTTTCCACTTTTTGGCTATTATGGATAATGCTGCTATGAATATTGATGTACAAGTTTTCATGTGAATCTATGTATTTTCATTTCTCTTGGGTATATACTTACAAGTGGAATTGCTGGATTATATGATAACTGTATGTTTAGCTGTTTAGCAGACTTCTTTTACCTACAAAATTGGGATAAGGAAACTTCCCTTGTATGATTTTTAGGGAAACCAAATGAGTAATTTATGTAAAATATCTACTATAATATTTGGCACATAAGCCAAATTAATTAAGCAGATATTTATTGAGGGCCTGAAATGATTACACATTTGAAAGAGTTTCACAATAGCTTCCCTCCAAACTTGACATTATTTTCATTCTTACATAAGTGGAACCTTACATATAATTTTGCTTAGGCAAGGTCAGTGATAAAGGAAATTGTTGACTCGAAAGTGGAAGCACTCTTCTTCTCAAGTGTTCTCTTGCTTTCAGTAAACTCACTTGTCTTCACTGTCATCAATGTTGTGATTTTTAATTTTTAGCAACATTCTTTTCAAAGTTAGAAGCACCTCAAACTCTTCGGGAGCATTTTGCAATGCTTTTGATCATACGTTAATTTTGTGCAAAAATATCACCATCTTGTGGACTTTTGAGATATTGGTAGTAAAGTTCTTCACACTGGTTGCATTTTCACAACTGTAATTTTTCTCTGTTTTTTCCATTTTTATTTTGGCAGCACCTTTTTGGAGCTATTTTCTGTTTCTGTTTTGTAATTGTTGAGGTGGTGAGAAGATTAAGAAATTATTTCTTACTGTTTTGAGGAAGTATTATTTTATAACATTAACACTATTTTGTTATAAGATTCCTGTTTTACAAATTGTGCTCTGTTGACCCCTAAGATTTCACTATAGACATTACAGGGACAGGGCATAGAGCAAATGGTTCCATTTTTTTCCACTTTATATACTGGTATTCTATATAAGAATTATTTGATGAGAGGACTCTGGTTTTTTTTAAAGTTGATCAAACTCATCATTAGATAAAATGATATACTCATTCCTTTTGGATTGATACACAGAGATTCTGGCTAAAAGCAGCATGAAATTATGATTGAATAGAAAATTATTAAACGAGCATGGAAATAAGGAACGGTGTCAAATGTTACCTTTGATGTTCTGTGTTAATAGGCTCAGGTTCTCTCTTAAACATGTAGGTCTAGGCTGTGTTGGAGGAGGGGTTAGCTGGCTAGATTGAGTGTGCTAAGAGCTGGAGTTTTTGAGTTGTTTCAACTAATATTTCTCCCCTATAATTATTCCTATTAATTGTAGTGTCTGCACTGCACCTTATAAGGATGTTGGATCTCTCCTTGAGATAACGTGTAGGCAGTTTGCTGCCACTGCACCCAGTTCCACTGAACTCTTTTCTGTAGTACCATTGGGTCTGAAGCCACCTGTTAACTCTCTTCCTGTGGTGTGAGGGACCAGAGCTGTCCAGGGCACTGATTTAGGCTCCAGTGACCTTGTCTCCTATGTGTGACAGGTGTAATTATATTGAACAGAAACTGCTCCTACGAAGGCTTGGGTTTTCATGTTTATTAATCACTCCTCCACTCTATTAAAAATAATGCCAGCTTCTGAGTATCTTCCCAGTACAAAATGCCATGCATTTTAATTTTGAGGAAGTAAGTACCATTATTCCCATATTATAGATGAAGATACTGAGAAATGTGAACCGAAGTCTAGCTTTAAAAGCCCATGATTATTTCATTATAGCAATTTCTTCTGTGCTAGGACCATCTTTGACATTTGGGTAAGGAATATATTTTTAAATTCAGGTCATCAAGTTTTGAAAATAAAGGAAAGATTTTTTTTTCAACATATTTGAACTTTATTGCTATTAAGTAGACAAAATCATACACATTTGATTTTTTTTTAGAGTTTTTAAACACTTAAGCAATGAAAATCTATTACAGATGAAAACTTACAACCTAGGTTCTGTGCATTTTAAGAATTTTTATGGAATCTCAGAGTTGAGATTTTTCTCCTTTTCTTAAATACCCCAAGAGTAAATAACATGTTCATTCATTTTAGACTAACTTTTTGTCTTTGAGGTTTAAAGAATATAAAATTTGAACATAGTTAAAAAAAATCTTCTCATAGAAACCACTACTAATATTTTATGGTTTAAAATTTTAGAAAATTTCCGTGTATCTGTATTTGAATAGGATCATATTATATTTGTTTATACCTTTTTATTTTATTTTTTACTTAAAAATATACCTGGTAGGCGTAGTCATATCAGCACATATAAATCCATTGTAATGTATTTAAGCAAGCCTTACTCATGGACATTTACATATTCTTTAGAGTTGTTTGCTACTACAAACAACTATTAGATACCAGTTTATATGTCTTTTATGGACTAAGCCTTGAAACATTTGATTTTGCTGTAATGGTAGTATTTAGATTTGAGTTTTACTTATTTTATTACTTGGCACTAGAACTTATATGCCACTATTTTCTTAATTTGAATTTTAAATCTGATTAATTTCTTGGTCAGCTAGAGCATTTTGGGTAAACTTTATAGAAAGAGAACATGTTAGTGCCCCTTCCAAAACTTTTCTGTCTGAGAACCTCTTCTGTTGCCTTTGATAGTTTGGCTGGGGACGACAGAGACATTGCACAAGGAGGACATAGGGGGCATAATCCTGAACAACTTTTAAAGTTTTGTCATCGACTGCCCCCTTTAGGCAAGTTCCATGATGTATGTGATTCTCAGAGAATAAAATGTCCTATGACCAATCAAAATCATCAAACACAGCCCCAATTTAGTAATTAAGAACTTCCCATCCTAAGTCATACTCTAATTTCAAACTACACCCTGGCCTAGCAGAAGCCTGCTGTGGACTGATGGCTTCTCAGGGATGGAGCCTGTACTCTCCAGTCTGTCCTTCCCTACTTGGCTTTTCTTTTCCTCCCTCACCTTCTTATTGTGGTTTCTGACCCTGCTACTATAAAAGGTGAGAGAAGGGAGAAAAGGAAGGGCGATAAGACCTTTCTTCCTTGACTGGTACTACTGTAAGATGGCTTTGTGCTGAGTGAGCCTGGCAGATGTTTAAAACTGTCTCTTAGGGTTCCGTCTTGGGGGATCCTAATGGAGATATTTGACTTAACTTGCCATGACAGATGGTAGATTTTTCATCAGACTGACTCTTCTTCTCTTTGGCCCCTGGTTTCCCAATGTTCTGCTCCGTAGAGTCTCTCTTTTGGGTACCATCATTCCCTAGTACCCCTAGGGAATGCCTTCTGGGTAGGCTTCAAAATGACTTCATCCTGGCTTTCTCATGTGTCTAGCCGCCTTCTGATCTATGCTCAAAGTCAGGTTTTTGAGCAATTCCCAACATAACAGCAATTTCTCTTGCTCCACTGTCAAAGCAACTAAACAGCCTCTCCCTTATCCTCCCAGGGGAGTTAGACACAATCCACTGCATCCTCCTCAAGTACAGGTGCCACAACTCTTCTGACTTGAGGTCAAGAGCAAAACATCTTAGTGTGGATGGGGTAGGGGCTTACAGCACTCTTTTCTCTTCTCCTCTTAAATTTTTCCTAACCTTTAACAGCCTAGCCCTTTTATGCCCTAATTGTGTACGAACTGTAGTTCTTGACCATTTAGTTTAAAACGTCTGCATTGTGACTGCTCTCTCACAACTCACTTTGGTATAGGATATAAATAATCGTAGCCTCTTTACTGTAATTTCCATTTTCACGTACATTACAGAGTGTAAAACTCTTGGTTCATAATTTCTTTACCACAAATTCTCTGGATAATCTGGTCACCCTGTTGTCTAGATGCTGGTAGATTTTTTTTTTTCTTTTGATCTTTGAAATCTAAGAATTTTACCAGCATATGTCCAAGTGTTAGGTTTTTTTTTTTCATTTATTTTCTGGTTTTTCATGTACCTCTTTGATTTGTAGACTCAGTAAGTTTCCCTACCTCCTAGTCATTTCTTTATTTTTTTCCTCATTCTCTTCTCCTTGTAATTCTTTTCACAATTATGTTAGATGTCCTAGATCAGCTTTGTGTCTTCAGTCTTATTCCTCCAATCATTCTAGATTTATACTTTTCCTCTAAAATATGGGAAAATTGCATGTTTCTATCTTCCATTTCCTGACTTTATTTTTGTGGTATTTAAAATCCTGCTGACTGCCTTCATTATAACAGTTTCCTTTCTCTTTTTTGGTAGATCTTTGTAGCTGTAATCCCTATTTCCATAAATACAATGAAATACATATCCCTTTGAAGGGAAGTTTCAGTTTTTTCCTGTTCACTGCAGTAACAGTTTCCTAGGAAGGTGTTTGTACTGATGCTTTGGTGCAAGCACCTTCTTTAGGACTGTGGTATTTTATTCCATGTCTTGTAACCTTTGGTCACACTCAGTAAGAACTATGCTTGTACAAATGGGAGTTGAGATGGGTTCCAATGAAGATTGTGTAGGTTTTTTCCAGAAGATAAGATGATTCAGGAATTGACAATGCAAGAAGGAAGGGAAAAGTTTAAATTTACTCAGCTTCAGTTGATTCATTTGTAGATTAATAGAACAGAGAGAAGACCAGTACATCACAATGGGGAGTGTTGCCCTTGTGTGCTGAGAGATTGTGTGTTCGTTGTGAGGCCAGGAGTTAGTTGGAGTTGTGTGTGTGTGCTTCTCTGTGCAGAGTGTGATTTCATTACACATGTGCGATTCTGTGTTGCTGCATGCTCCCAGCTTGGTGTGATGTCTAGCACTTGGTGTATTTCTTGGAATCACTGGTTCGGATCCACATGTGCTATCTGACTGCCTCCTTTTAATGGGAGGCTGTTGGATTTTTACTGAAGTGTTTTCTCACAGACCAGAAAAGCTATTCCCTCACATATAGGGATTCAGCTGGGCTACCTTCAATCTGGTCAGTTCCAGACCGTTCCTAGTAGAAGTTCCTTCAAGTTACTGGTGTATGGGGACTTGGATTCTTCCTTGGTTTGCAGTTTCATTGCAGTATTTCCTCTCTTATTATATTTTTATTAGTTTTTCCAAAAGGAAATCAACAGGGTGGAGATAGGAGGAAAGAGGAGAGAGTTAGATGCCCGTGTTCAAGTTGCCATCTAGGTCCAAAGTGTCACACAAGATTTAAGGAACCTGCAAAGTGTAAGCTTATCATCTGGATTAGTGGTCTCTAGATTTTTTATTCAATATCTCCACCAGTAAAAAAAAAATGTTACTCTTTCCTACCTCCTTTCTTTCCTCATCTGTATATATTCATATACAATGTATATTGTTTGATGTATGTATTATATATATTTTATATATAATTAATATATACTTTATGTGTGCATATATGTATAAATAAAACAAATTAGATTTTAAGATATGTTTACTTAGAAGTTTTATAATATTCTTCCAGAAACCTCTGCAGTAAGGGTACTTCATTTTAGAGACCACTAATCTGGGTCTTATTGTGATTCTCATTCATTTAGTAAATATTTGAGCACCTAATATGGCCAGCACTGTATTTAGAAAAGCATGACACCTACACAGCCATTTTATAGGCATTTCACAATTCAAAAGGAATGTCGATGACTTTGAATTTCAACATTAAATTTATTGTTCCACTTTTCCAAACTCTTTTCAATGTGATTTTATGGATTTTAAAAAATAAGGTGTTGTAATCTACATTTATTTATTCCAAAAGGTAATTTGCTTTGACATATCTTTGACATATGTGCCAACAGCTCTGTATTCCCATTTGGGGTAAATATCTACTGTGCACACAGCACTGGATTTTGGTGACACAGCCTGTCCTTTAGGAGCACGTACGGTCATGTGCTTCACAGTGAAATTTCTCTCAGCGACTAACTGTACATATGATGGTGGTCCTCTAAGATTATTATGTAGCTTTGGTGTGTAACAGGCTATACCATCTAGATTTGTGTAATTACATTCTGTGATATTCACGCAACGATGAAATCACCTAAAGAGCATTTTCAGAATGTATCCCAGGTGTTAAGCAACCTATGACTATAGTTATAGACTAAATAATGACAGAAAATGTAAAATTAAAATTCTGATAAATGCTATGAAGGAGAAATGGTAACACAGGACTTTAACTAGAGTCAGGGACGTCAAGATAGCTTAATTGTGGAAGTAGCTATTGAACTGAGATCGAAAGCAATTATAGGTCTTTGCTGAGTGAACAGATGAGAAAGGGCATGGGCTGGAGCGGGCTGTCCAGAGAGTCTTGGCTGAGGGAACAGCACTTGCAGAGAACTCCTGGCTAAGGGAACACTGCAGGTCAGAAGAATGGAAATGAGCCCTCTGGGGCTGGAGGGCACAGTAATAGGCAGCATTATGCAGGATAAGGTTGCTAATGGGAGGAGGGGATAGTTGACACAGGCCATTCTAAGCCATTTGACAGTTCAGAGCATTGTCCTAAGGAATGTTCTGTGCAAGGCAGGTTTGGGATGATATGGTCATACCTGTAGTTTGGAAAGATCACAGGGGCATTTTCAAATATTTTGTCATTTGTGAACTAGAAAAAGGGAAAATCACATAAAGTTTTTGAAGAGACAAAGAAATATCGTTTTGTCATCTTTCTTTTTTTTTTTAAAGCCAGTATAAATATAATTTTGGAGTATGTCAGCACTCTGAGTAACCACTTTCATCCCTGTCTTCTATACCTTTATATCCTGCATAGTACTGATTTTCAAGCTTGACTGTACATAAGGATTGTCTGAGGAATAATATAAAAGAATATTTTAAAAAGCATAGAACTCTGAACCCCACCCTAGAGCTGTTGGCTCATAATTTCTAGAAATGAGACCCTATAATCTATACTAAACATCACAAAACCCTCCTGAGTGACTCTAGTGCTTCTAAGCTGGTGCCGGTCCCCAAACAGGTGTTAGGGGATTATTGCCATTCCCCAGTTAGGGGAATAGGCATTCCCCATTCTTTTCACACCAACAAGCAGTGAATACGCATTTTGTGACTTGGTGGTACAAATATCCATATATTTTCTTTATCACAGGTGGATGGCACAAACCTTCAGGGTTTTACCAATCAACAAGCAGTGGAGGTGTTGCGACACACAGGACAGACTGTGCACCTGACGCTGATGAGGAGAGGAACGAAGCAGGAAGCCGAGCTCACGTCACGGGAGGATGTCACAAAGGACGCGATTTTGTCTCCTGTTAATGCCAGTTTAAGCAAAGGTAATGCTGGGTTAATCTGGTTTCCAGTTAGATTCTTACATCATTTAGATTTTTTTCTAATTCTGAAATTATTTAAGAATGGTTTTTACCCTTCCCTATTCATTATGAATTAATAATAAAAGTAAAAATGTGAAGATAAACAAAAAGGAAATTGAAGAAAGTTGGGATTAACTGGAAGAAGCTATGTGTCCATTAACAATAGAAAGGTTTCAAATAAAGCAGATTTCTTTCTACCCTATTCGTTTGGTCACTATTTCTCAGTCAGAAACATACGCAGTCATTTACCTTTCTCTCTGCCTTCTTTTTGGGTGTCATTGGTATGCCATGTTTTCTCTTTAGGAGGGCCCAGTTCTGCCTGGATTATTTGTGTGAGCCCCTTGATTTCTCTAAATGCCCAGCCTTTCCTCGAAAGAATGGACTTTAATTCCACATTTAGAAATTCCCAAGTTGTTTGTCATTCATAAGCTGTTTGTACATGAGTCTCTCACAATACAGAAATCCCCATGGACCTCACTGGTGTAAGGGTTTATTGGTCAGGCTGTTGGCCTTAAAATGCTGTTTCATTTCTCAAACCATTGACGGTTCTGGTATTCCTGCCATATACTACTTTTTGCAGTACTAGGAGACAAGGAAGCAACTCTCAGGAGAAATTTATTACTTCTTTGTCCCATTAACAGGAGAACTTTCCTTTAAGGACATATGATTATAGAAGAGTTTACCTACTAACAACAAACTCTCATCTAGGGGTTCAAATAAGTGCACTGGAGTTAGAAGAATTCAAGTGCTTGATTATTTTAAAGACATAATTAGTAATTCTTATCTTTAAGAAAATTATGAAAAAGAAGAAGATCCTCTATCGTTGAGGAGAAATACCAACATATTACCAATTGAAGAAGAAGGTAAACATCTGGAGCCAGGTGATTATGTTCTTTCTTTCTTTTTTTTTTGGAGAAATGATTCTTATAAATGTGATTAAGCCTCTATGGATACATTGTAAATTACCAAAAAATATCTTTCAAAAAGATGCTTGTAAATCCTTATTTATAGATGTGATTAATTGCTCTAGTAGATTAGAATAGTTCATTTGTATCTGACATATTTTCTTGCTGAGTCAGTCTTTTCTTTCTTTTACGTTTTTTAACCAAAAGGTTTTAGGGCTCAATCAGTTACATACGTGGTTTTATTTCAGTCCCCTTGTTTCTGTACACCCACATGTCTCGAGCTTATTGAGAAAGCAATGATAAAATTGTCAAGTATTTTTAAAATAAACACAAGAGAATCTTTAAAGCATAAGCTCTTAAGAATGAAACTATTCAATTTTGGGAGGCTTTTTCTTCTCAATTTTTCCAGAGTTCTAAATTTTAATATTGGGAAGTTTGTTTGGAAAGGAATTGTACAGAGAAATTATTAAACTTTTCTGAGATCTTTCACAATAAACCTAGAATCCATTCAGCTGTTTAAAATTTTTTCGATCAGCATTGTTTTAATATATAATTATGCAGAATGTTACTGCCTTCTTGTTCGGCTGGGGGCTGTGTGCCTCCCTTACCTGTCGGAGAGCTATAGGTATTTTGGTAACTTAAATCCACTGAATAATGGATTGATCTTCCTTCATGCAAATTCTGCCCTTTACTAAATAATTATATTGAAGCTTTGTAGTTCTTTAAAATATCTACTCCTTCATTATTAAAGTTTTTTTCCTGGTGCTGACGTACTTTTATTATTTTAAAGGAATATTTGTGTTTGATATTTCATATTCCAGGAGTGAGATATCTAGGATTCACAGGTGTTAATTGCATTCTTCCATTTTTACACTAAGTGAAGACATTATTTAGGATAAAGTGATTATCGAGAGTAGCAGGAAAGGATAAAAATATTTCAAAGCATGAAACTTGAGATAGTAAGTGGGGTTGGGTGTGAGGGATCATCTTGAAGGCTCAGACCATCCATTTTGCTTTGGTGAATGTGCGTCTGTGTGTGGGAGAATGGGTGGGAGAGGCTCGAGACTTAGAATCAGGAGTCCCAACTTCTTTTTCTAACGAAATAAACAGGAAAAACTTGTAAATGATTCTGATGCATCTGCACTAGTGTCGGTCATCAGAGAGGGGATAAGATCTCTCTGCCTCTTCCATAGAAATTTGACTGACTGTGAGTCTGGACAAATCATTTGACTTCTCAGTAGGCTCAGAAGACTGGACTTGATGAGTTTCTAAATATGTCTGAAATCTAGTATTGGGGTGGTTGGGAGAGGGGGAGAACAAGGGTTGTGTGACTGTAGGTTGGTTGTATGAATACAAATTTCAGACTGCTTTTATCAGCAGCTTACAGATTCCCCACTTTCTCCATTCAAACTCCCACCTTACTTGGATCAGTGCCCATCTCTGTAAACACAACAGAATGAGAGAAAGGGACTATGGGAGGAGGTAGGACTCTGAGCTGACCCTCCTCTTTCTCGCCTCATCAGGTTGGAAGTTTTCCTGTAATCGGTGTTCACCCCTGTGTAGTTAATCCCTCTCTGGACTGAATCTAATTTGGAAGAGAAAACACTTATTTTAGGGGGCTAGTTTCCAAATTTTTTTTAAATTATAGCTTATTGTTTCCAATTTCTCAAGGAGAATTATATTATTAAATTTAATTAAATTATTAAAATATGTAGGGAAATAATAACTCGTGTATTGGGTGAAGACTCAGACTTAGTATAGCAGACAGGTTCTGATCACAGTGTCCCTGGTACAGAATGTTAAGATACGGAGATTTTTGCAGTTTGTCACTAACTTAGTTGTGTTGACCATTTCAGGGTATCCGTTGCTGTCAGCTGAGAGAGAGGAAATAGAAGATGCACAACAACAGGAAGCTGCCCTGCTGGCAAAGTGGCAAAGGATTATGGGAATTAATTATGAAATAGTGGTAGGTTAGCTTACGCTCCCTAACTGGTAACTGTATTTGAGCAGGAAGTTCATGGCAATAATAAAGATGACCATCATGAAGAGTCCTAGAGAAGTAGCAAATGCCCAGGACTTTTTTCTGAAGACCTAAATGTGTTGATTCAGGTATTAAAAAATTAAGATTGGAAAAAGTTGGATAGTAACCGAGGAACTGAAATAAATGGGTTGGAAGTTTTAGAACTCATAATTCATCAATATTTTACTGTTCCTGGCAATAGTCTATATTATATAGACACAAGGAAGGGTTTTTCTGATTCTTAAACCTGGGATTTATAGAAAGAATTGAAATACAATGACAGAATTTCCTTAAAAGGGAAATCATCATGACCTATGGACAAAATTGTAAAAGGATTTTTTCTCACTCTCTCTATCACTCTTATGCATTTACTTTCCCTAAGAGGTTTCATTCTGTATGCTTTTTTCATATCACTTATGCCGTAGTGAATGTTTTGTTTATGAACAGTTTGCATACCTAGTATAGAATTGAATTTAGGATCTGCTATCCTAAAAAGAAAATTAACAAAAGTGACACAAATTATCAATCCTTAGATGTGTCAGTTGGCAAATCTCAGGGATTTCAAAAGGAAAAATAAAATACTTGGTTAGGTGAGAAATTTTCATATTGCTTACAATATTCTAGTAACTCTAGAAGAGAGAAGCAACAACAGATGTCATATAATAATAGTAGCTAGCTTTTATTGAGCACTTTGTGCCAAGCAGTATTCTTAGTGTTTCATTTAATCCTCATGACCATGATCTTTTTTTTGAGCCCTCAAAATGATTAACAGTCAAATTAAGAAGTGAGTAAGTACAGCTGTTGTTACCATGTTAAATTGAGTCAAGGAAAAGTATAATAAAGTCCAGCTTGACTGTGGTTAGTTTACCATGAAAAGAAAGGTGGAGGATTCCGTCTGTGGGGCAGCGTTAACATGGCTGGCATGCTTAACTGAGAGTGCACTTCTTCAGGTGGTAACTGAATAGTGAAGGGAACCTTTTGACGGGCCACTTTGTCACAAAGGTCAGTCCTGAGACTGAACTTTTTACTACCCTTTGTGTATATCATCTCTTGGTGGCACCCCCCAAGTCATCTGTCAAGGGCAGAAATCTGTTGTAAGAAAGAAAAAAACAAGCTGTTTATTGCCCTCATCAAACAAAAGTAAATAAGACATAGATCTGACTTTAAGTTGTGTGTGATGTAGTTATACAGCATAAATGTAATCATAGGAGTGGTGGTGTAGCAGAGAGCATTGATGGGCGTCATCAGTGAGGACCTGGAGGACTGCTCAGAGGAAGTGAGAGCCAGAGTGTTAAGAAGTGAGAAGGATTTTATTTAGCATTAGATTTCAAAGTTGGGTGATGTAGCTTCTGATAATGACCCTGCATATACTATCATCAAGATTGGAAAGAGATCTTTTTTAATTAAACCGTGTTTTTCTCAGTCCCTCTATCCCTCAGTTTCCTTAGCTGTCAATAAGGTGGATGAACTAGATCATCTTTAGTCTACCTTCTGATTTTAACATTCTGATGATTGGATGCTTTGTGAAAATTTCTTAAGGTTCTTCATTATTTAGTGTAACAGTAGGAAATAGGAAGTTCATTCTCCTGTTTTAAGCTTTGATTCACTTTTAAAGACCAGTGTTGTCCCTAGATACAGCATAAGGTCAGGAGTGTGGGCTCTGTGTTCAGACTGCTTAGGTTCAAAGCTCTTTTCTAGCTATGTGACTCCGGTTAAGGTAACCTCTCCAAATCTCATTTCCCTAATTTGGGAAACAAGGAGGGAAAGTGTACCTATTTATGAGAAGCATGACATAAGCTATGGAATGGGGTTAGACAGTCCCGGGCACCTAGTAAGTGCTAACTGTGCTGTTGTTTGAGCTCAGGCGTGTGATTTTATCTGTGGTAGTTCTGACTACCCTCCGTCTGTTATCAGCATCCGTAGGCGCCGAAGAATGCCTTGGGTGCTTGCAGCTGGCTGCTTCCTTTTGGTTAGTGTTGGTTCATGAAACCAATGGATCTCAATACTCCCTCAAAGACAAAGCTTTGTATCTTTGTAATAAGCTTTTTTGAAGCTTCTGTGAGAAAGTTGACCTTTTTGGATAAACATAAAACGTATAAATGGGAAGAAAAAAACAAATGAAAGAATATTAGAGTTGTGACCATGTTTCTCCTTTCAGGTGGCCCATGTGAGCAAGTTCAGTGAGAACAGTGGGTTGGGGATAAGTCTGGAAGCAACAGTGGGACATCATTTTATCCGATCTGTTCTACCAGAAGGTCCTGTTGGCCACAGTGGGAAGCTTTTCAGTGGAGATGAGCTATTGGAAGTAAGGAGCTATGCCATTTTCCCTCCTTAACTAAAGTTCTGAAAAGGCTGTGGGAGGCTTCATGTGGTGAATAAGTAAGTTCTTATTTTAAATTTCCTCTCCAAAGGGTACTTGAGAGAGAGAGACAAATAAAAGCAGAAATTTCAAATCTGTATGTATATAGATCTTCAGACCTAATTCCATGCTGAGGAGGCTTTTTTTTTTTGTCCAGAGAACTATAAAAACTTTATTTAAGAATTATAAAACATTTATTTGATTTTTAGAATAGGTAATACATTCACGTGTTTCAAAATCACAAAGAATGCAAAGATATGCAGTGACGAGTCTCTTTCCTGTCCCAGTCCACACAGTTCTCTCACCTTTAAGTGGGTAACTACTGTTATATTTGGTTCTCTGCAACCTTCCAGATGTTTTAATGACTAAATAAGAAAATTTGAATATATTCTTCTCCCTCACATGTAAAAACATGCTAGCGTACGATCTGTGCCATTTTCCATTTTGATTTCTTCACTTAATGATATAAAATGTCAATTTTTAAAATAACCTGCTTTTCCCTTCATCCTTTGGAAATGTTCTTATTAATTCTCCCTTCCAAACTACTACACTGGCGTGTGAAACATGGATGAGAGCTAGTGATTTTTCTGTGAGTGCTCTAGAAGGTCCAGTTCCAAAAGAGCTCTAAACTTTCACGTAAATTGTTTCAGAGTCCTACTACAGCTCTGACTCTAGTTCTGAGCACAGCAGAACTACGGTAATCACCAGAGTCAAATTTATATTTAATAAAAAATTGTTTTCAAAAGAGTATTTGTGTTATGAAATGTTCCTTCTTAGATGACTTATCTTTTTGGACAGGTGAATGGCATAACTTTGCTTGGGGAAAATCACCAAGATGTGGTGAATATTTTAAAAGAACTGCCTATAGAAGTGACAATGGTGTGCTGTCGTCGAACTGTGCCACCCACCACCCAGTCCGAATTGGATAGCCTGGACTTATGTGATATTGAACTAATAGAAAAGGTATCAGATTTGTGCATTTGAGACTAATCTGAATATATAATGGAAAGGCTAGATGACGTTTACAATTGTTTTAAAGGCTTTTTTCTTTTGTTTGATACCTGACTTCCTCACTTAGGCCACGTTTTAGGACAGAGCTTGGAGTCACACAGACCTGGGTTTGCATCAGCCTTGGCACTCACTAGCTCTGTGACCTTGGGCGAGTCACTTCATCTTTCTGAATCGCAGTTTTCTCTTCTGCAAAATGTGAGTCATGATGTCTGTCTCAGAGGGTTGCTCTGTAGGTTAAATAAGGTCATGTAATGATAATAGATATTATTGTACACTATGTGCTTGTGTGATTTCACAATATCCCTCTGAAATAGACACTCATTGTCCCCATTTACAGAAGAGAAAATTTAAGTATGTAAATAGTGAGTATATAGGACATATGTGGTAAAAGATACTTTTGTGTAATGTACCCAGCTTAGTGCCTGGCACACACTTATTGCTCAGTGAGTGGCTAAAATATGAATGGACGCATCATTTGTGTGTGTATAGGTCTTATTTTCACACTATATATACTTTGAAAATGTCAGAAATTTGAGCTCACAATACTGCATGTCAGGTGATACTCTGTGACATCCAGAAACTCCCATTTTCCTGTTTGCTTATTCTTTTCTATTCAGATCAAAATATCATGAAATAGAGCTTGTCAGCTTCTCTGAGGACTCTTAAGAGATCTCAAAAGTTAAGATTTGGACTTCACGTAATTTGCAGTCTAATCAAATTTCATTTAAGGTGTAATGAGAGATGATGTTAGAATTTTATTTACATTATACTGAAGGCATCAGTACAATGGAATAATTTTGAAAACTTGGAAGAATAAAGTGCATAGTTTAATATTTGCCTGGATGATTAGAATAGGGTAGAATAAGAATGATAATTCCAAATTATATAGAACTCAAAGTCTAGCACCATTCATATCCATACGTATTTTTCGGTGGTATAAACAGAATCATTAGAAAAAAGCAGGTGGACATATTTGCATCTATGGTGGAATGTTCAGTAATTGATAAAAAGCAGAGGTAGTATACAAAGTAGAATTTCATCATCAAAAAACTCGTCTTTCCTGGGGCCAGCCCCCATGGCCTAGTGGCTAAGTTTGGCATGCTCCACTTTGGTGACCTGGGTTCACTTCCCAGGTGCAGACCTACACCCCTGCTCAATGGCCATGCTGTGGCAGTGACCCACATACAAAATGGAGGAAGACTGGCACAGATGTTAGCTCAGGGAGAATCTTCCTCAAGCAAAAAGTGGAAGATTGGCAACAGATGTTAGATGTTCTGTGAGATGGGTAACTGTGAAGCTTGGGTCAAGAATATTGCTCAAGGCAACACAGATAAGAAATCATAAAGGCAGTCTGCAGACCAGGCCAGTCTGACTTCAAATCTCGTCTTGCTACTGTGCATGTTAATCGACTAATGAAATAATCAGGTGCACAAGTCAGTCATACAGCCTTTTAGAAGCTTGTGTGTATAGAATATAGAACTTTTACATATTGTCATTTCCTCTTTAATTTTTCTTAAATATTGTAAGAATTGTTTTTCTTTACTATCAAAATAGCTTTATATTTTTTTCTGACTACAGAGGTGATTCAGACATTGATGAAAAAATGAAAATCACCTACAATCATGCTGCTAAGATGCAACCATTGTATATTTTTATAAGAGATCTTTGAACCATGCATTTTTATTGTCTGTTACAAGTTAGGTATTTTTTCCTTTTTAACAACTTTCAATAATTACTTCCTTAATTCATGAAGATTTCATGGTTAGCTGTTGCTATTCTTATATGTCAGTATTTTGTTCTGGACAGATGCTGGGCACCTCCCTTTTCCTTGTAGTGTTGCTGTATGTATCTGCTAATCTAGTGCCTCTGAAATAAGAGCTGTCTGGTCTGTTATCCAGCCTCATGTAGATCTAGGTGAGTTCATCGGGTCCTCAGAGACAGAGGATCCTGTGTTGGCGATGACTGATGTGGGTCAGAATGCGGAGGAGGTACAAGGACCTTTGGCCATGTGGGAGACTGATGTTCAGTACATCGAGCTGGAGAAAGGGAGCAAAGGACTTGGTTTTAGCATTTTAGATTATCAGGTAAATATATCCTACTTTTAGCAATTTTTTAAAAAAAGATGATATATACTAAAGGTATATTGTTGATATCAGAAAAAGCAGATAATATTTTAGAGTCATCAAAGACATTGTCTTGTTTCTAGTAAATTTTTCAAAGTAGTAATTTATGTGATTCATTGATTATCATAAAGGATTTCTTTTAACATTGAATATGTCGACCCCTTTTATATTTCAGCTCTTGGAAATGTGAAGAACATGTAGAATACATTTTAGGAATATTATGGAAATATTAAGGTTTTTTTTTTGTCACCTGGGGAATATGTCTAAATTATTTTTATTTCCATGCTCTTAATTGACAGTTCATATTTTAATGGTAAGACAGAAAGTATTAGATATCAATCTCTTTTGTATGAAGTTAATGATAGAGTTCTAATTGAGTATATTATAAATTCTAGTATTCCTGTCATTTGACTAAATGACCAAATTTATGAGTAAGCTTCAGTCGGTCCGGTGTGGGCTGCATCCTTACCCTGCATTGTGTTCTGTGCTGGGTAAGAGAGGAGATGCTACAGCCTGCCTGATAGAGCACAAGCTCTTGCTTCTCATCAATTAATACTGAACCAGAAACCATCTCCAGTGACTCCCGGGAGTTGTGTTCTCCACAGGGCCTGATTCTGGAGCCTTTTGCTAATACTAAGGTTGCCGTGTTTCTGAAAACACTGCATCACTAAATACTGTATGGTCTCTTTCTGCATTTCTTCACTTGAAAAAGTCAGGCCCTCCCTTCAGGACACTGACGTCTACTGATGTTCCACCGCAGTAACATCCTGTTTAACAAATGCTGCTGTTAGTAATTCATATATCTGAGATTTAGCCTCAAATGATAGTTATAAAATGGAACAATTTATCAAATTAAACTTACAATTTTAGAGTTATCAGTACAATATGAGGTCTACTCAGGAACAATGGAAAGTGAGGGTGCCATTGTTTAGGGTGAGCTCTTCCTAAACTCTTTAAAATGGAGACAGCCTTTACCCAGATAATTCATTGGAAGTGTTATATGAAAATTTTTGTAAGACATTTGAAACAATTACCCATCCATTGCAATTCAAAGTGGACACCACCGTGTAAAAACATTTTTCAGTGTGAAAAGGAGCTGCCTTCTCTTTCCTTTTCTGTCGTCAGGATCCAGTTGATCCAGCGAGCACTGTGATTGTAATTCGTTCTTTGGTGCCTGGTGGCATTGCTGAAAAGGATGGACGGCTTCTTCCTGGAGATCGACTCATGTTCGTCAATGATGTTACCTTGGAAAACAGCAGTCTCGAAGAGGCTGTGCAGGCTCTAAAGGGCGCACCATCAGGAACAGTGAGAATAGGAGTTGCCAAGCCTTTACCCGTAAGAGTTCGGATTTTATTCATTTCTTATTATATTTTCAAACAAAATGATTCTTAGGCTTACTTTTAGCTTCAGATGTCATGACTTTTGGTACTTTTCATGAACATGTTTGTTGGCTCCATGAGTGTAAAGATTTAACTTTGAGTAATATTCTTTAAAAGAATAAAGGAAAGAAAGCCAGAAAGTTCAGAAATAAATTCATAACTTACTGCTTTGTGGCTCACTTTTGAGTTTTTTTTAATGCAATAATAAAGTCATGATGAATATAGAATCAAATATTCTCAAAGAAATATGCTTTAAAATATACCAGTATAGTGGAGTATTGGAGAAATTAATAGCATTAACAGCTGACAGTGGACTCTTTAGTCATAGTGGAATAAAGTAAAACCTCTGTCAGAGTGACTTACGGTCCTGTATTCTGTTGACCCCAGCACATCTGTTGTCTAATTACCACAGAGCAAGAAATTGAACTTTCCGAAGTAGGTTCATCCTCCGGGGAGGGAATAGCCCTTGTGTCATTAATTACTGCAATATTAAAAACAGCTAATGAATTCATGCTACATAATGTCAATGTTTATTATATATAGTGATTGCAACATAGCACTTATCACTGAATTGCAATTAAATATTGGAGACATTCTCAATATTTGTGGGGGTTTTTTTCAGTGTATAAATATATTTTTAAGTGAAAGGGTGAATATTCCTTCTCTTAAGAAAACACAAACACATAGATATGTTTGCATAACCATCAAATAAAGATTTGTTGACAAACACATAGATATATTTGCATAACCATCACATAAAGATTTGTTGACTTTGTGAAAGAAATTGTTCAAATAGTAAGCTTTGTTAATATATTTAAAATGTTAATTAAATTTTTTGTGCTTCACTTTTTATTACACAAAGAATTTTGATAACCTATGAAAATGTATTTATGAAAACAGAAAGAAAGGGAAGGAGAGAGGGAAGGAAGAAGGAAGAATCTGTTAATCCAACCTGAAATCAAACTGGGATTGTAGAAATCCGAACGAACGATCAATACAAAGGAGCATGTAAAAATGAAAATAGGCCGTTATGGGACTCTGCATATTTATTATGATGGAGCGTACTTTCAGTTCTGGTCTTTCTGTTAGACAACGAAAAATAGCAAACGAGCCAATATATGTTTTTACTCCTTTTGAGGAGAAACCATACCAGTTATTCAGAAGCAGTCTTTTATTTTTCCTATCTAGTTCCAAAATAAATTTCTTTCATGACAGTAGTTGATATTTCCAATTCAATATATGATGAATATCTCTTTTACGTGAAGTGAGATTTACTTTTAAACTAATAATGTGTAAGAAAAGAAGAGAAACAGTTTTTCTCTAAAATACTTGTGCATGTATTGCTGATACAGGGTGATAGAGGCAAGACAATCTAAATATTTTAGCCTATTTTATCTGAGATTGGAATGAAAATGTTAGGTTTTCTGTCATTGCGATCAAGGTTACCGTGTGATAGCTCAGCACTGCAATGTAGGTAGATTGTGTACATGGAGAGCTGATGGTTTTTTTTAAGCCATGCTAAATTAAGGGACTTCATTGTAAGATTCACTAACAGTCCTTGTCAAGTAAATTATATTCTTTAAAATAATATTCTAGTAAGAGATGACAGAGAAGTTGATCCTTCTTTTTAATGTTTGGTTTTTCTGTGACTTCTTTTATGTCTTAACACCTAAAAGTTGCCGTATTTCTATATTAAGAAGTCATTGTTTTGCCAGAGTATTTGGCAGACAAAAATGACCAGAAGATTACTACAATATAAAAAAAATTGTTGATTTTGTTAATCTTTTGTAAGAAGAATGAAAAAATTAGAAGAAAGGGATTCTCATCTAACAGATGATACTGGTATTAAAACAAATTTCTTTGTTGTGTCTTAAATAAAAATGTTGAATATGAATATTATCGTATTTCATGCTCATGATTCTATGTGAAAGTCAAATGTTACCTTTTGAAAACTTGCCCATTTTTTCCCTCTCTCCCTTACTTTTCCTTCCCTCCTGTACCCCCTCCCTGTCTTTCCCTCTTTCCTGGTCTCTTTCTTTTTCTTGACCTCACCCTCAAACGCTGAGCTTCATTCTCCCTGCAGCTTTCACCAGAAGAAGGTTATGCTTCTGCTAAGGAGGATTCCTTTCTCTACCCGCCACACTCCTGCACGGAGGAAGGGCTGGCTGACAAAGCCCTCTTCAGGGCTGACTTGGCTCTGGTTAGTGGCCACGACCTATCAAGCTTTCTTTAAAAAATCTTATGTGTCTTATTGTTGCCTTTCAAAATATTCTGAAGTCTTATTCTTTGTTCATTATGTTTTGGAAAACTAAACATTTTCTGTTCAACTCCAATAATTCTCACAGTTCAAAACAGGAAGAAAAGCAAACCATAATATATGTGACAACTATTTGTTGGTTTGTGGGGGAAATCCAGTTAGCAGTGCATTATGTCTGTGTCATACCAAAAGTTGTTGGAGCACTTGTTTACTCTAATTGTATAACCGGGTATCGCCAGGCATTCTTTAACTGTTTTCAGTACTCAATCATAAATCATTGTTTTGGCTGCCTTTTAATGAGGTAACAGGTCTGTTTTTTCCATTAGTTGTTAATAGTGTGAAAGTCATATAAATTGGTTTGGTTATTGATGAAGAACACAAAAGCTTCCAGAATAGGCAAAATCCATGTTTTCTATGAATACATATATGTACACATCACTGATTTACTAGAAAATTTTAAATTAAAATTATATTTTTGCTTGATCTATATGAAATCATTCATTGGAATAAATGTGTTTAGGGACCACCGGAGGCCACTTTTGATGAATAAATACATGATTCCTGCTCTTAAGAACCTTATTGTCTGGTATAGGGGACAATGCTATGTCAATAATTAAAGCATAAATACCAGACATAAATATACACATGACATTTATGCAATATGACAAATTGTGCATCCTATTCCAGTGCTCCTGCCATTAAAGCCAGGTTCATAACCTAACTTTCTGGGGGGAAAACATTGTCCAATGTAAATAGAAAGGAATATACTCGCTTTTTAAGTACTTGTTTAGTGTTTTCGATTAAAGAGAGGTTTAAAACCTGTGAAATTTCTCCATTATGTATTTATAACTGTGTACATCTTTCTTTAAACCAGAGTATGAATTATTTCTTTGATTTTGATAATTGTAATTTTGTGGGAGACAGTTCTTCATATTTTTGAATTGTCAGCTCCTGAAATAGTTCTTTGGAAAGTTTTGATGTATATTATAATAAATGCAATAATTTCTTATTATAATACTTAGCATTCCAGGTGACATTTAGCCCTATTCTCCACGGGCATTATGTTAACACTTGAAGACTTGATAGTTTAGAATGCTATGAACTGCATACAGTACTATGGTATAAATGTGTTAAATGGTACCCAGCTATAGCAAATGCTTTTTGAAATGCTGCAGGACACAAATATATTATTGTCCCCAGACGTGTCTCAAAAAACAATTTTTTTCTCTAGAGTTTACATGACTTTCTTAATGCTAATCACAAAAAAGATTAATCCCACTTTTCTCTGAGCTCAGCATCTTATGGTAACAGGTATCCTGGGTCTGTTGCTCGACCAGCAATTCAGTCTTGTATTGGTCACTCAGCTTCTCTGGGTCCTAGTGTTTTTCTCTCTACGATAATTAGATGAATTGATTTATTAGAATCTCTCTTAAGATTCTAAGGCATCAACAATAGATATGCAAATTGTTCTGAGATGCTCTTCTTTAGTGTTACTTAAAACAAATATTTTTCTGTTGTTATCCATGACACAAGGCTTAGTTAATACTATCTAGACAACAAATGGTAAGTATTTACTGTTTAGATTATTGTACATGAGGGGTACATTTGTAAAGGGTGAACTTCCACATAGTTACTCACTAGTGAATTTGAACATGTATTTAAAATATATCATTAGAGAAAGGTTCACTTTGAAATTGGTCACCTATATTCTTATCATGTTTTTGCAAGAATGTGACCTAGGATAATGTTATAATGCTTCTGACTTCTCTTGGCTAAACATGTAAGTTGAAATCACAAAGAAATAGAACACAGAGGATTTTGCCATCAAGACAGAAAATACTGGTAATCAGAGAGGGGTAGTATTTATGTCAGTTCTACCTATGCTAAGGTGTAACTGAGTGCATTGTAAGAAGAGCTTCAAACTCTCATGACTTAGTTCCTTCCCTTGGTTCTGCCACAGAAGGTAGTAATAGGATTTTTAGATAATATGTGGTGAAATTCTCTACCTTACTCTATGTAGTTTTCCAACAGCAGAAGTTTATAACTTATAGCTTCACCATAACCAGATCGTAATTAGGTCCTCTGTTTGATAGTATAATTTCAGCATGAAATCACTGATATTCTTTCTGATTTTTGATGATCACCATCAAGTTCTGGACCTGCCACTTGAATGGTTTTCAAATTTAGTTAAAGATAATGTAGATAAAATACATTATTTTAGTGAATTTTACTAATAGGTAATCGCCTGGCTGCCTTGTTGAATAATAGTTTATTTTAATTAAATAGGGAAAATGATGACCTCATTCATTTTATTATAAAATTCTAGGAGTTTGGCAGGTGCTTTTAAAAAATAATATGGACTGGAAAAAAGTAAACGTTTACCTTAATTTATGGAGTAGAACTATTTAAAGTTAGAATTGATCCAGGCCCTTTGTTACTCATTACCAATAGCCCTTTTATTGATGGGGTAAAATAACCTTCCCTGCCAGCGCTCTCTGCTGTGGGTGAGCAGCTCGTCTTTGTTCTGTTGCCTTAGTCAGTCTCTGATGTGGTGAAGAGGGTTGAAGAGGTCATGTGGAAAATAGAGTAGACGAACGATACTAGTATGCCTTTTAGCCTCGAGACTTTGCCATATATGTAATTGAACAGAATTCCCAACTGAGCTTAACTGTTTTTATTCCTAGGTGGATACCAATGATGCTGACTTAGCAGACGAGTCTACCTTTGAGTCTCAGTACTCCCCTGATAATGACAGTATCTACTCCACTCAAGCCTCTATTTTATCTCTACATGGCAGTGCTTGTAGTGATGGCCTGAACTATGGATCCTCCCTTCCGTCTTCTCCTCCCAAGGTACAAAGAAAATGTCATTTTATTTACGGGAGAACCTTGCATGTGATTGTCCAGAGGTCAGTGTTTGTGGGGAGCTGTGGGAGTAGCATGTGAGAGGCATATGTTTCTCCAGTCATGGAGTCATCATCAGATTAAAGTGCAGTTTCGTTTAGGACCTGTTGACTGGGTAACTCTTAGACTCCCAGGGACTGTTTAGATCTAGGGTCCCTGATACAGAATGATGGACACAGGGTTCAAAGCTTTGATCAGGATTTCCATGTTAGAAAGAAAAATTTTAATGAACTGTATTTCCCAAATTGTGTTTTTAGCTGTGTCTACTTTGGAAAAATTACAAGTATAAGTTTATTTACTTAATGGTTTTTATTTTCTTAATAGTTTTAAAACTGACTTTTATGCAAAGTTGGATAGTAAAATATTTTTTGCATTAATATTTACTAGCTAAGTTAAACTTAATGCTGTCATATGTTTTTATGTAAAATGGTGCCAAGGAATACTTTATGTAAAAATCACAAGGAATGGAAGGGTATGTTTATGTCACTGCATATGAATGAAGAATTAGTTGTTATTTGACATAGCTGTGCCGTCTATATTTTATAAGTAGATTATTGATGTAAATACCCCACTATGTTCATTTTCTTGGTGATATACTCTATAATGTTTAATATGTAATATTTTAAAACCTATCCAGTCTTTTGGGTGTGAAGTGGTATCTTACTATTTTAACTTGGAGTTCCTGATTACTAGTGAGGTTGAATACTCTTTCATATATTGACCATTTGGTTTTTATTTCCATCACTGGCCTCTTTACATCTTTTGACCATTTATATATTGGGTTGCTTGTATTTCTATTGATTTGTTGGAGTTGTTTGTATTTTCTAAAAGTTGATATACAGAGCAATTCAGTGTATTTTTATGAGTATATGTGTGAGTGTGTGTATTTAAAAAGCCTAAAAATATGTGGGAATGATACTTCTCAATTTCAGGAAAGAAGCTATTCTTGGAGAAAAAAGGAAACATGGGATTTAGCTGTACCTAATATATCTTATCATTTTAAGAAGAGAGATTGAAAACGATATGGCAAAATGTTAATATCTATTAAATCTGGGTGAAGAGTTTGTATATGGATACATATATTTTCTTTATTTTTCTATGTTGGAAATATACCATAAATAAACATTAAAAATTAACATGAAAACACTGGACAATAATTCTTTCTTAAATATATGAGATATATATATATTTTCCATATAAATTAAATTCAGTAGGAAGGGAAACTGTATTTATGAATCACTTGGAAAGTAAAATTTCCATAGATCTAGCACAATTTTTCTCCTTTCCTGATTAACAAGTAATTTTTTGGCCAGAACATTTTCAAAGCACTTTCTTTTATGTTCAAGGTGCACCTGTTATCCTTGCAAAGGATGCTGGGCAATCTCCTTGAATTGGTTTGCAAGGTATAATCTTGAATGGAGCAGCTGCTCCTCTCTCACCACACCTGAGACTGTCTATCTGACTGCGTCCTGTCTGGAATGTGTTCAGTCTTTGCTGGCCTCAGGGCTGGAAGCTGAGTTCATCTCCTAATGGAATCTCCTAATCCACAGCATAGCACACTTCTTGCCAGTGGGACAGATTGCATTGTTTAATTTAGTAATTGTTACTTAAAGGGATTACACAATCTGCATACTGAGAAGCGTGTATTTTACAGGGCAAATGCTGGCTGTATGCAGCACAACATATTGGCTTACTAAAGTCTGTTCGCCTCTTTTTTTTTTTTTCCCCAAGCAGTTTACTCTTTTGTTGAAGCAAATTTTGGCAAGCTGGCCTATCAACAGAAATATTTAAACTACAAAACAACAAAGAAGACATTAATGAGGGTGTTTTAAAACACATTGTGAAACTCCTGTGTGCTTTCAGTTTTCTTAGAAAGTAGGACTGTTCCTGCATCTTGGTAAATCTCTGCAGCGTTATTTTGTTTTTGTTTTTTTATGTGTGTGACATTTTTTAGTACCTAGATATTTACTAGAAAATTGTATGTAAATAAATAAAACATTAGATGCTTCATTCATCTTCTTGTTTCTTTGCGCTAAGTTCACTTTAAAAAGAATGGCAATTTGATATGGAATTTAGAATTGACCATTTTTCTTAAAGGAAAGTGAGCTCACTTTAGGACTTTTTAATGGATAAAATGAAATTGTATAGTATACGGTATTTAAGAAAAACAAAGAAGCCTCTATACTGATTTGAAAGAAGGATAAAATAGTGTGAGGATTTCAGCGACTCCTCAAGTTTTCGACTTTGCTAAATATGTGATAAGCTTGTAGCCCTAAATGGTGGCTGGAGATGCACAAATAATTTTACCTCTCTCCTTACTTTGATGAGAGGTCTTTTGACCTTGGTCAGGTATGCCAGCAGAAGTTGTAAGAACTAATCAACCAGAGCAAGGACTCATTATCATCCAGGGAGGCTTTACTGTTCGTTGCAGAGCCTGGGCCTGCCAGCAGCTTAGACGTGAAAGGGCTGCAGCCATATGGTGGAGCTCCTCTACACAAAATTCTCCTGTTTGGGGGCCAATTCTGCTTTTTTTTTTTTTTTTTTTAAGGAAGTGGTGTTTGCTTAATAGGATTAATTATTGTGTAAGGATTTAAGTGAAATAACCAGTACTCAAAAATCTGAAAAATATAGCAATTTCCATGGCATGTGGATTTTAAAGGCAAAACACCAGTGGGTTTTTTCCTTTCTCATTGTTCTAGGTTTTAATTTTTTGATTAATCTTTTTATCCCGTTTTTCTTGTCACCTACAAAGACATAACACAATGCAGAAATAATTGTCTAATCTATGTAAGTATATTATCTGGGTCAATAACACACTCAGGTACAACCTTAACTTATTCATTACACTTAAGAAACAGAGCTGTTTTCGAATATATTTGACATTTTAATTTAATTTCCCCCTCATTTTTTCCTGAGGACAAGAACATACCAAGTGGAGGTACACATTAATGTGGATTTTTGAAAGACTTCAGTTGGGATACCAAGTTGCACTGGGAAATTGTAGAGTTATTTTTGGACGTCTTATGGGGGAAGAACTGCTCTTCTTTTAGATCCATAAGACTTTTAAAAATAAAACTCACTTGGTTGTTCAGCAACCAGAAACGTTCCTGAAGTAGGCGTATGTTGTCTGCTGTGTTGATTAGCTCTTTCTTTTCTATGTGTCTGTGTTAACTCCTTCGTGAATAATGCATGGCAGTTTCTGTTACACGATTTCCAGTAAACCCCAGCTGAACAAGGGCAGCTTGACCTCTTTTTCTGATGAAAAGTAGTTTTGATTGTTATCTTTATTTGAAGAGTGGGGGGGATGATTTACTGCTAATTATTATAATTAATTTGGTAATACAGACGCTAACCAGTTTTGTAGTAAGTACATTGTTATTTTTTGTAATCCTGAAATAATCAAAGTTGAGTGAATGAGCTAACAAGTTTTTGTTTAGGTTCTAGGAGTGTGCAGAATGATGCCTTCCTAACATTTGTTCCTGAGGATTCTTAAGATGTTACTGGCTTGTATGATATTGCCACTTGCCTCAATTCTTTGTACCAGGAATATTTGATAATTTGAGAAAGATGAAAACTTGATTGAGGAAGAGGAGTATCATAAATTTGTGTTGGAGCAATTTATTACCCATTTGGAAAAAATGAAAAGAGACCCCTCTCTCACACCACACCCTGAAATAAATTCTGGATGGATTAAAACTGAATCTTAAAGCATTTATGAAATAGAAGAAAAAAATACTAGAAAGCATTTAATTTACTTTGTGCCGTGGAAGGACTTACGAAGCAACATAGAAAACCCAGAAGCACAAAAAATTTGACAACTCTGATTTCATAAAGAATTACATAAACAATCCTTGATTATGTAAAGAATTTAACTTCTGCACGTATATGTATATAACATATACACACTTAAAAGTCAAGTGACAAGCTTGGAAAATACTTGCAGTGTATATTACAAAGACTATTATATTCAGAATATGTCAATGACAACGAGTGAAAACCACCTGATAAAAAGTTGGATGAAGTATATGAAGAGCATTTAGAGAAGGTATACAAATAGTGTGTTCTCGCTAATTGTCCAGGACATGCATAGTAAAATACTAAAATACCAACGAATATATTTTGTATAGATCAAATCGCCAAACTAATCTAGGGTTGGCAAATTGAATTAATAGGTCCTCTCATGTTTTCTTTTGGGAGAGAAAATTAGACCATTTGGCACTATATACCAGCATTTTAAGTTTGCATATCATTTGGCCCACAGCTCTAATTGTATTTCATACTCAACAAATTCTCACTTGTCCACAAAGATGTATACTAAACATAACAGCTGTGGCTGAAAGTTATTAGGCATTTTCTATTAAGTCAGGAGTATTTTTTTCTTTCTTTCTTTCTTTTTTTTTTTTTGGTGAGTAAGATTAGCCCTGAGCTAACATCTGTGCCAAGCCTCCTCCATTTTATGTGGGATGCTGCCACAATGTGGCTTGACAAGCAGCGCTAGGTCTGCACCCAGGATCTGAACCTGTGAACCCCGGGCTGCCGAAGTGCAGAATGCAAACTTAACCACTACGCCACTGGGTCCACCCCAAGTTAGGCATGTTTTTAGTACTTTGTAGTATTAACTCTCTCTGTCCTCCCAACAGTCCTGTAGTACATCCTCTTATTTTTCCCAATTGATAGACAACGAAACCAAGGCACAGAGTATTTAAATAACTTGCCAAAGCTCAAACTGCCTACTAGTAGTGGCGCCAGCATCTGAACCTAGGCAGCCTGGCTCCAGAGTCTACACTCCAGTGCCTTTCATACTTAGGAATATTTTATAGCTATAAGAAGACTGAAGTTGACTTTTATTTACTAACATGGAAACCTCTCTTGTCAAGTAAAAAAATACTTCAAAAAAGCTAGTAAAAACATGCTACTTAGTGTGTAGTTCCGTTTAGGTTTTAAAAATGTGTGTATACATTCATGTGTGCTTGTGTATTTGTACACATGTATTATGTAAAAGCATAAAAAGTCTGATGAATAAACATCCAACTGATGCCACCATTTATTTCTACTAGAGAAAGGACTGGAAGTAGGAACCGTAAGGGAAGACTTTCATATTATAGTCTGTATGCATGCGCAATGTATATCTGATATCTGTATTGCTTGAATCTTTTCTGATGATAGTGTATTCATACACTGCTTTTATACTTTAAAAACATCGATAAAAGAATCAAAGGGAAGATTGATAGATTTATTCAACAGCAGTTGATGGAACAATGCTTGCCTGAAGCACATAAGTGATACAATATATCCATTGTAATTAGATACATGTATTTATGTAGAACTATAAAATTTTAGAGTTTCAGGGAATTTTAGAAATTATCTAATGTAAGGCCAAGAGAGGTTCTGTGATGGTCAGATTGTTAACAGGAGAGCCTGGATTAGAACCTACATTTTATGACACCCCTTTTTAGTATTCCTTCTGTTATATCTTGCAGAAAATTTTTGAAAATTTCCCCTATAATAATATGAATTGTATGGCTTTGTAGTCTTCTCCAAAAATACCTATCAAAATAATTTTCTCTTGGAGGTTCTTGTGAATCTAAATTAATGTCGTATTCCTTATGCTCTTGATCTTATAATAGGAACTTCAGACTGATTAGAAGTGAACCACTCTTTTTTTTTCTTTCTTTTTTGTTTTGGTGAGGAATATTGCCCTGAGCTAACATCAGTTGCCAATCTCCCTCTTTTTGCTTGAGGAAGATTGTCACTGGATTGACTTCTGTGCCAGTCTTCCTTTATTTTGTATGTGGGATGCCACCACAGCATGGCTTGATGAGTGGTGTGTAGGTCCATGCCTGGGAGCCTAACCTGCAAACCACAGGCTGCCCAAGTAGAGTGCACGAACTTAACTGCTAGGCCACCAGGCTGGCCCCAGAAATGAACTACTCTTTTAATGAGGTTTGGAAGTATAAGTTATTTGCTTTCCTATGTAGACTGAACTCTGAATAATTTTATTTGTGAGTAGAAAATAATACTATATCTAAATGATTTTATGTACGTATATCATACGAGTGTAACAGTAGAATATGTGATGTGTGATTTTCAGGAAACGTATTCAAAAGCATTTATGAGAAGATATGCAGAATATAAGCTATGTGAAGAATTTTTATGTTTGCCAATGCTTTGAGCAATGAATAATTATTTTCCATTAAGTAGTTGTCAATTAAGATCTTATAAAATACACTGATGTAATTCTGGCCATAACTTTTTGGGTTTTGTTCTTTACTTCTCAGGATGTTACTGAAAACTCTTCAGATCCAGTACTTGATCTCCATATGTCCTTGGAGGAACTTTATGCCCAGAATCTTCTGCAAAGACAGGATGAGAGTCCACCTTCAGTGGACTTGAGCATGGGACCTGCTTCTGGCTTTACCATAAATGATTATACACCTGCAAATGCTGTTGAACAACAATACGAATGTGAAAACACCGGAGCATGGACTGACTCTCACCTACCAAATGAAGTTATATCAAGCGCAGAACTCACTTCCGTGCTACCTGACGCAACTGGGAAGGTACCATTTTAAAGATATCATCTGTGTGTTGTGATGATGTAGGGGACAGTGGAGGGTTAGAATATTCTGGCTAATCTCCCGGTTTGGAGTAAGTGCTCTTCTGACGCTGAGATTTCCAGAAGGCAACCTTTGAACTTGTTTGGTTATAGGTTCTTGCTGAATAAAGCACAACCAATTGGAGATTATTGGTGACACTGATTTCATACTCCAAAGTCTAGTTTTCCTTTCTGTGTGACTTATTTTTATTTTCTGTCAGGGCTCCGAGTTCTTAATTCACCAGAGCTCCCTGGGTTCTACTGCCGAGTGTGTCATGCTCCAAAATATATCTGAAGAATCTTTTGAGAGGACTATTACTATAACAAAAGGCAATTCTAGCCTGGGTAAGTGCCTTGTTTTCCACATATGCTTTTCCTCCCAAGCACCTTGCCAAGAGGAAGTATTGAACCTAATTTCAGTATTTTTGGCTGTAGATAAGAAGATAGATATTATAAGTTTTCCTGTAGTTTTTATGGTTTCTCTTTTTATGTACTCTGTTTTTTCTGAAGTGGTTAACAGGTTTGTTTACTTCAGCCTAGCTTAAATCCCTCACTCTCTTAATTATTTAAAAGTATTCACAAGCCTCATTTACATTCAAGTAAAAGATATACGAATTGTTTGTGTATGAAACAGCAAATCAGAAAAGGAATTCTTAGAAAATGAAATGTCAGCAATTTGGAATTCTAAATTCTTTGGAAAAGCAAATTATTAGTTTCTTTGAATGTTACCAGTTATGCATAAGTCAGTTTGTATTTAATTTCTTTCATTCACTGAAATAGACTAAAAAGACCAGCCAGGTGTGCCACTACCAAAATATAACTGCGCGTTATTCAGTAGTCCTTCCCAGGTGGTGGAATTTTTGTGTCCTCTCTTACCCATAAAGGGTTGCCGCTGGTTAATAATCGCAAATCCTTCTGAATTGGGCAAAGACTTCCTGTAGAAATAAAAGCCTGATTACAATGGCTAAAATTATTTCAAGGCAGAGCATATTTGTTCTTTTGAGTTCAGCAGTGACATGACTCTGCTCCGTCCTTAGTGCTCGGTGCTGATAAATAGGCTCATCCGTCAGGCTCTGGACGCCTCACTGCAGCCCTAGACTCTTTGGTTAGTGCTCCGTCAGAGATCTTGTTCCTTCTGTGATGTCACCAACCAGTACCGTTCACACTAATGTCGTATGGAGGGTCTTGTTTCCTTGTGAAATTTGAGACTTGGCAGAGGAGTCCAGCAGTGCCTACCTGGGGAGTGGGATGCCAGGCTCTCTCTGCTAGATTTTATTCCATTTGGTGGTGGCTGAGTACTTCCAAAGGAAAGTAAATGGAGAATTATTTCAGAGAATTTCTACTCAGTTGTTACAGTTCTTATATATTACATTTACTAAAATGATATAAAACTTAAGCTGCAGAGCTTTCTATGCATTAATTATGGCAGACATTATAGATATCTAAGCATGTGAGAAATATTTCATCTGCTAATGCAGTGTTTCTGAGGGCACGTTGCTTACAATAGTAGTTCTGTGAGATGTTAATAGGAATTATACACGGGTTCCAGGTTTAAAAGCGTGGAATGTGGTGAAGTTGGGGAGATAGGTTTCTATTCACACTACTCAGTAACTGATACTCAAATGTGCATTGTGGATCTCTAAGAAGAGGTTATAGAATGCAGCATTTCCCATGTTTAATTGGCCATATAACCTATTTTTTTTTACCAACTCATAAGACATTTTGCAAAGCCCATATCAGAAACCCTATTCCAGTGTATTTATTTACTCAACTATCAAATATTTATTATTTTCTATATTTTAGCCACTATGCATAGACACTATGATATATTTGTTTTCCTCAAGGAGCATCGGTTTAAGAGAGTAAGCTAATGGACATGTAAAATCCTAAATGCGTTAAAATCTTATACGTGCTGTGATAGACACTCGTGCAGAGAACATTGAAGGCTTAAAAGAGGAAATAGCTGATCCCTGTTTGGAGAGTGGAGGAGTTTAGGGATGTTTGATTTAGTTCTTGAAAGAGGAGATTTTTTTCCACCTCGTTGAGGAATTGGGAGAAGTTGGAAGGTGCTGGAGCTAAGGCCGAGGAATGTGAAACATCACTGAGCTTTGTTTGGTATGGATGAACTGTGATGTGATGGCGGCAAAGAGCTGAAGCTGAAGGAATGCTAGGTGCGAGACGGCTGCTGGACAGGTCACGTGTGGGACACAGGTCTTCCGTCGCAACAGCCTCCTGCCTTAAGCTCCTGCGGGCGCCAGGAGCTAGGGGCAGGAGAGTGAGACGGTGGGATTTGTGTTTTGAGGTCACTCTGCCACAGGTTGGTGAGTTAGCTTGGAAGCAGTTGGGAGGCTCTTATAAAAGCCGTGGTCTGAGTGTATCTGCTTTTATGAGCTGACCCTTCGGATGGCTCACCTTTTTTTAGTTTGCTGAGAGAACGTTGAATTTTGTCAAATCCTCATCTACTGAGACAATCATATGGGTTTTTTGTTTATTCTGTTAATATGTCGGGATACATCAGTATTTTTAGTGTAGTACAAGATGCGTAACATAAAATTCACCATTTTAACCTTTTTTTTTTTTTTGCTGAAGAAGATTCACTCTGAGCTAACATCTGTACCAGTTTTGCTCTATTTTATATGTGGGTCGCTGCCACGGCATGGCTACCAATGAGTCAGGTGTAGGTCAGTGCCCGGGAACTGAACCTGGGCTGCCAAAGCAGAGCACTGTGAACTTCACCACTAGGCCATGGGGCTGGTCCCTATTTTAACTATTTTTAAGTGTACATTTCTGTGGCATTTTAACCATTTTTAAGTGTACATTTCTGTAGCATTAAGTACATTCACATTGTTGTGCAAACATCACCACCATTCATCTCCAGAACTTTTTCATCTTCCTCAAGTCAAACTCTGTACCCATTAAACACTAACTCCCCACTCCTCCCTTCCCCGAGCTCCTGGCAACTGCACCATTCTACTCTCAGTCTCTGGAAGTTTTGATAATTATAGGTACATGACTCATGTAAGTGGAATCATATGATATTTGTCCCTTTGTGACTGGCTTATTTCACATAGCATAGTATCTTCAAGGTTCATATGTGTTGTACCATGTGTCAGAATGTCCTTCCTTATTCAGGCTGAATACTGTCCCATTGTGTGTGTATATATAGTACACACAGTGTACTATACGTATACTTAGTTTTGTATATGTGTATGTATATACCAGATTTTGTTTATCCATTCATCCATTGTTGGACACTTGGGTTGCTTCCACTTTAGCTTTTAAGTTTTGATTTTAAAAATGTACTAAGATGATTAAGCTCTTGGGGAAAAAACAGGGAAAGGTGAAGTCTCCTTACTTTCTATAATATCAGAAAATCCTTTGAAACCTCAACAGCTTAATTTTAAAATTAAAGTATAAAAGAGCTTTTTCATTTGATTTGTGAGACTAAACTACTTACTTATAAGTGTGAAATCATAGCACCTTTAGTTTACCAACCAAATTATAATATAAAAGTATAAGTAACTTTTAGTTTTACTTTTCTGCTTCATTTCCATTATTTGAATTAATTTACATACCCCAAAATGTTTACAGGGCTTTGTCCCTGGCTGTTTGATTTCCTGGGACCGAGTGAGGTTTCTCCAGCATTTTGGAGTTCAAATGCTGTATGCCAAAGCAAGAACATTTCTCTGTCATCTCATTTGACAGGCGATGTTTCATATTCTGATTTCTACAGCACTTAGAGTAAGTAAATGTAAAAGAAGAATGAAAAAGGCCTATTCTAAAAATCTGTGTAAAACATTAAAATAATTAAAGCATTCATTTAGACTTTTAAAAAATTTTTTTGTCAGGTCATATTCATTTATAACAACACCTAAATTTCAGATGTATGTCCTTATACGTTTACCTGTGTACAGACTGCATTTTGTTCACCACCCACCGTCTGGTTGCAATCCATCTTCATTTAAGCTTTTTATGTAGGAAGGTGTTGCCTTTACAACTTTAGGTAACAAAAGGTGTGATAAGATTTTAGAAAGTCTAAACAGAGGCTGGCTTTGTGCTGACAGGAGAGTAAGTTATGAAACGGTCTATCACTGGACATATTTTGTTAGATTCATAGTCTTTCCTTAGTCAACTATGTGAGAGTGTTTGCAGTTTTCGCTTTCTGGAGAAGTTGTTTCTTTTTCTAGTGATAACTAGAAGAAATTATTAATAAATGATAAGTTTCTGTAAAACCTGTCATAATCCATTTGCTTTGATTTCATGAATCACTTGGTTTTTCTTTAACTTTGTTAAATTTAGGGGGGAAATGTCATATGCAGATGCACACGTATATGTACACTTGCATATAGTGACCTTTGAAAATTTAATCTTGCTGATTTTTGATAGGTCTTCTGTGGTCCATTGGCTAATTATGTTATATCAGGACTTGAAGGTAAACAGGTAAGAAGGAAAGGAGGGTGTTATCCTCTCTTCATGGATGAGGTGCAGAGACGTAGACAGACTCAGGAATTTCTCTGAAAGTGCTCAGCCCTTGGGAGGGGGAAGCAAGACTCAGACCTCAGTCTGCCTCCGGTTTTCACATACCACACAATACAGTAAAGTGCTCGAGTTGTCCAGGTCTGCGTTAAGATTGCTGTAATAACAAGCTTCATTTTGAAGCTGAATTAAGGTTTGCATAGAGGCTTTAGAGAACTGTGGATCTTTGGATTGGGATTGAGATGCCTTTTTAATATATTCTTTGAGTTTCCTTTGTACTTTGTTGAGCACTTTGTGTCAGGCACTTTCAAAGGTACTCTATGTTTTTCTCACGTAATTCTTTAAACAGCCCTAAAAGTGAGCATTGTCCCCATTTTACAGAAGGGTAAAATGAGGCACTCTGAGAGGTTAAGTTAGTTACCCAAAGCCACACTGATTAGAAGTGGTGGAACCCACATTCGGGACCAGTTCTCTGGTTCTACAGTGCATAGTTTGGGCTACTCTCTTATCCTTCTTCTGGGAAAAAATTGAGAGATCGTACAAGTTACAACCAAAATCCTAGTTAGTGGATATGGTTTGTATGGTCGACATGACCTGACAGCCTTCAGAGCTAATAGAGTCTGGAGTTAAATATGCCATTAAAAAATGAATTCAGAGGTTCTATCGACCATAGCTCATGATGACTTGTCCCTTGTCTGTGGCTGACTGTATTGTAGAATGCAGGGTGCTAATAAGAACAGATGATGGTATTCCCAGTATGGACCACTGAGTCAAATTTTGTTTTGTAGTCATCCGTGTCAATTTTACCATAGTACAGTTGTTTGGTGGGTCTTGGTGGGAAGGGTGGCAGCATCGGGGCAAACTAGAGCCAGCTTCTTTGCTCATAAGAAACCCACCTTGGATGAAATAGTGTCTAAATTTGTTTGTTGATTTATAGTAAGCAGAGGTAGTTCTTTAATAACAATACATTTAAGAATCATTAGTATGAGTCTAAGCAGAATATTTCAAATACATTTGATAATGATTCATTTCTATCAGAAAATGTTAGCTAGTGCCCGGATGAGCCATATCCAGACATGAAATATCAGGCTGGAGACATATTGTAGTCAGGATCATTCTGAGGAAGACTGGCCCTGAGCTAACATCCATGCCCATCTTCCTCTACTTTATATGTGGGACGCCTGCCACAGCATGGCTTGACAAGCGGTGCGTAGGTCTCCACCCGGGCTCCAGACCAGCGAACCCCAGGCCGGCAAAGCAGAATGTGTGAACTTAACCACTGCACCACCAGGCTGGCCCCTCTTGGTCAGGATCATTCTTAAAAAAATATTTGAAATATCATGTCTAATTCAGTAAAGTTAGAATTCATATTTAGAAAGAAAGTCTTTCCATCTTAAAATATATAAAAACCTGGAATTTGTGATTTCTCTCAAAGAAGGTTTTTATAAATATCCTTATGGCTTTATATCTCTCCTTATTTAATTACATAATCTTGTTTTGGAAGGAATTTTCAGCACTTGGTTTTAAGTGAACTTACATTATTTTATGTATGTTTTGAGCATAATTTCAGAAAGTTTTATACATTGGAGTAATAGAACGAGGGTAGAATGAGAGGGGTTCAGAGAGGGTTTGTTGAGAAGGCCTTTCCGAGGAAGTGATATTGAAGAGTGGAAAGGAGTTAGCTGTGTGAGAACTTCAGAAAGAGGATGTTAGGCAGGGACTCCGAAATGGGGCGAGGCTAGGTGTATTTCTGAAAGAAGTCCTCGTGGCTGGAGCACAAGGATACGTGGAGGACATGGCACAAAGGAAGGGTGCATGTTGTGAGGGCCTGGCCACCAGTGCCCTGTGGACTGTGCCAAATAGGTGTGTTGTATGTTAGCATAAGGGGAAGCTATTAAAGCCTTGTTAACAAGGGAGCGATGTGATTTGTCTTTTTTAAATGGTTGCTCTGTAGTGAGAAGAATGCATTAGAGGGGATAACACTGGAGACCACCTAGGAGGCTGTTTGAAAAAGTCATGCAAGAGAAGATGCTGGCTTGGTCTAGGGTTATCATGGAAATGGAGAAAGGGCTAATGGAGTCAAGATAAATTTTGGAGATAGAAATGACAGGACTTGGTGGTAGATTAAATATAAGAGGTGAGAGAGAGGTAGGGATCAAGAACAACGTCAACATTTCTCCTTTGAGTTGTGGAGAGTAGTATGGTGGTACCACTTCCCAAAAGGGGAAGATAAATGGAGAAATAAGGAGAGGTAGAAACTTGGAAATGCAATTTTATATGTACTGAGGTTGCATTTCCTATTTGTCATCCAAGGAATACATCAAGAAAGCAAGTGAATTTCCAAATCTTGAGCTCATAGAAGTTCAGATTTGGAGATAAAATATAGGAATACTTCAACAGATTACTGTACATTCAGACACTGTGATAGGCACAGAGGCTGAGACTTCAACACAAGCTCCTTGATGTTAGGAATCCTGTTATGTTTTTCTATCTCAAACAACTGGCATATTACTTGGCACATGTCAGCATATAGTAAATATAGACAGAATGGCCCAGTGATCTGGAAATAAGGTAATAGCACAGAGTTTCTTAATTTATACAACTCATTTTCCATTTGTAGTCTGCAGTTTATTCTCTTATAAGAGGTGAGCTGCTATTGTAAAATTGATTTGATACTGTCAAAATTTTCTCTCTGGGAGAGCTTTCTATTTAAGGGGCAGCACATCAAATAGCCTTAGTTACATTCACCCCATAGAGTAGACCTGTTTCATCTCTAATGTATTCAACATGGAGTGTCTTTATCTAGATGCAATTGTACAAACATTTCAAAACTTACTTAAAAAATATTTTTTGTGAGAAACTAGCTTTTTCTGCTTTTTTTTGGCTAAAAATGTTACTCGTGTTCTTTTATCTATGAATCCATGAGCATTATTAAATTGAAATTAAAATTAATTTGAAAGCCACATGTTTCATACGTGTCTGTGTTTCTCCTTTACCATAGGGATGACAGTAAGTGCTAATAAAGATGGCTTGGGGATGATTGTTCGAAGCATCATTCACGGAGGTGCCATTAGTCGAGATGGCCGGATTGCCGTTGGGGACTGCATCTTATCTATTAATGAAGAGTCTACTATCAGCTTAACCAATGCCCAGGCGCGAGCCATGTTAAGAAGACATTCTCTCATTGGGCCTGACATAAAGTAAGTATCATTTGGACCCCAGTTTGGCTTGGGAAATTCAGGACTTTCAATTCATTAATGAGAACTTTTTTTTCAGTATATACTTCTGTTTGATATACAAAAGTTATCAAAAAATTTATTTAATATAAATCACTTAAGAATTTGACTATTCTTGAATAGTTCTTGATTGTCAATAGTCTCTTTGAGATGATAGCATTGTTGAAATATTTGAAAACAATGTTGCTTTCTGTTTTTAATTTTACTTCTCCAGTGATTTCTGCAAAAACTTAGATGTGAGAGATATGAGACATCTCTCACAGAGCAGGGGGGACCACTGTTAGGATCTTACAAAGAAGTTTGGATTGGCCTGAAAATAAGGAATCGTGCAGTGCTTAATTGAGTAGTATGAACCCTAGGACTAAGCCAGTTCTTTAAGGGCCAGGCGTGGAAAAGACCATATAGAACAGTGCCAGTATGACATAATTTACCCTTTGTTAAACTGCCTCATGATCTAAGAGAATTCACCAATATGTTGATATAGTCTGATCGTAGGTCACGTAGGATATTTTCTTGGGAAGTACTTAAAATGTCCCATAATCCCATAATGTGCTAAAAGCACGTCATGTACATGGTTTGGTTTTTAAGTCACTAAACATTTCTTGAGCCAACGTAAAAATCAGTTCACGACTTTATTGTCGCACCTCATCAATGTAATAGCTTGGCTTTTTTCTGTAGCATTAATCATTGAATATTTGTATTTAATGTATGAGGGATAAAATAGTAAAATACGAGCTCAGGGAAAGATTGTTTACCTTAAATCGATTTAATGATTACTGGTATGGGAGATTTTTTCATATTAATGTTACTTTACTGACTGCATTCTGTATTATTCTTTTGCAAAGTATATATTACTAGAGCTTAGGTAAGAAAAACTATTTACGATCTGTTTTTCATTCCACCATCAATAAAAAGCAGAAAAATACCATTTAGAGTGGATTCTGCTGATTTATGAAAAAGAAGTATTATTTTTAGGCAGAATTTCACTAATGGGCTTTCATATTTTTGCATGACTTCTTGACTTTCATTTTATAATGGAACAGATCATGTGACAGTTCCTTAATTATCTTATTAATAATGTTAGTACAAGTGAATATCATTAAAAATGTCAGTGCATCTACACTAAGAAAAAGGAGAAACTCAAAGTGCTTTTCTCATTACTCCTTTTGTGTCCATTCCTTTTGCTTAAAAGATGAATGGTATAGATCCACATGGAGACTATTTGTTGCAAGGTTTTCAGCTTACGTAGTTCAGATGTAGTATAAAACGCAGATGGCCTAGTAACTGATCATTTGATTTCTTGTGTGATAATGCTATGTTATGCTGTGAGTGCTGATACAGGTCCCCTGCCCATTTGTAGTCACTTTGAGCCCCAGAATCGGTGCTTGGTTCTGGCCTTACCCCTCAGTTCTCGTGTCCTCCAGAACTTAAAAAGTGGATAAAAAATAAGACCACTGTGACACTGACTTATCGTAAGTCATATTATCTAGCTAACTATAGAAAAGTTGTCAGGTACGTTTTCAAGCTCCCAAAGTCTTTTTTCTCCTTTTCTAGTTTCTGTTGTTGTTGCGTTCTGTTTTGTTCTGGTTTTTTGTTCGTTCATTTTCCCACGCTCTGATTCAGCACCAGTATTTACCCATTCATGCAGATAGTGGCTTTATTGTGACCTTGAAAGGATATCGAGAGAACTAGCTTCATAAATAATTGCTTTAGGATCCCGTGAAGCGAAATGTGCTGTAGTATCTTATATTAAAAAAAGAAAATAAGGAAAATCCCATAACCTTCCCTCCCCGGAAATCACAGTCACTCAGTCAATCCATCTCTTTCTCACATGCTCACATACGTGTGCACGTGCACACATACTCTCAAATATACCCATGAAACACAGTGATTTCTTCTCAAGTGTCCTACTGAAACTGTGATTCAGATGGTTATAGTTTGACTCATTGGGTAAACGGTAGAAAGAAATCAGAATCGTATAATCCTCTCTCAGAAAAAATATGTTAAATGATAAAACAACCATTTAGATTGACCAGGGCTGAGCAGCATGTTCTGTGCATATTGCATGAAGTGTTTTTTGGCCCTGTCCCCTCCCTATCACTTGCTTTTATGAAGCAAAAGGTTTAGAATTACCTTGAAAGCTGTGTGAGTAATCCTCCCCACAGGAAAGCCTAGTCCTTCCGTTACTCTGAGTGGAACCATAACATTGCCTCTGGCCAATTAAGCTTTGTAGTCGTTGCCTAGATCTAGGCTCCATCCACATCTCCTCCTCTTTATTTCTTGTTATAAACCTGGGTTACCCCTGGGTGGTGGTGGGAGTGTATTGTAGGGTCTTCAAGAAAAAAAAAAGACTCTAAATGGTTCTGTTACATACCTGATTGGTTTTAGGACAGGCATTACTTATTAAGACAATGCACTGGATTTCTTTTTTGCCATTTACGATAGATAGCTAGGAACTTCATGTGTGTGCGTTCCTGTGTGCCTGGGTAGATAATTTGAGTTTCAAGAGTTCAAGAACAGCCAGTTTAAGTTCCAGGTTTCATTATTTTCTGTGGAAAACCAGATGTGAAGCCTCACCAGAATGCATTCTGTTTCGCTTCTCACTCCACCTTGCCAGGAGCTCTTATATTTCTGTAATAATAGCCAGGGTTTTGCGCTTAGCAGCAGCTGCTAGTAACATCTGCCAGATAATTACTGAGCTGAATCAGAATTCACCTGCCTTAACCTAAAGTGTGGGATGAATTCCTGATCAAGGAATAAAAGATTGATTGCAGTTACATTTTCCATGCTTGTTAATAATCACTGCTATAGACACCAGTGAAGAGCAGATGCTTTTCTGGGGGAGGTGTAGACGGGAGGGAGGTGGAAAGGGGAAAAAAACAACCAGGAGCACCCACTTTTAACTACATATGTATGCATCTCACATTCAGCACAAGACATTGACATTTGTTAACACCATTGTAAAAAGATGCCGCGGCGTATGCTTCACATTCTAGATTTTCTACAGCACCTGCTGACGATCGAGCCCCCTTTTATGTGTGAGTATCGGTGATTCAAAAGCTCATTATGGCTGTGTGTTACAACTTGTCTGTGAAAACCATTTTGTGCTTTCCTAACGTCCCGATGCAGGGATAGATCCAGATATAGATACAGTGTATACATTTTGGCTTTTTTGCCCTTCATTTATAGAACATAAATTCCAAAAGAGCTCTGAGGTGGTTACATTTTCACATCGCACTGATGATTGTGAACTCATTTGAAAACCCTATTTTCCAACCACTAAGCTCTCAAGCTCCTTTGTAAGGGAATGATCGTGTCTGCATATGCAGGCGCAGTCTCTGGATGAATAGCCGAGTCACATTTCAGCATCACTAATGCTCTTCTTTTTTCTTCCACTCCGTGTGTAGCCAAAGGTTAGTTTACATTTAAGAATTTATAATACAACTCTCAAATAAGCTGTTGCAGTGTGTTTATGCAGTTTGTAATTCAGTTTTGGAGTTCTTTGTTGGTGACTTGGAGGTTTTGTGTGGCTGTGTGACCAGGCGTGTGTTAGAGTTGCTCTGCATGTGCTGGTGTATTATGGGATGCTTGTTCTGGTGGCCTCACTGTCTGTATTGGGCTAAATGTTTATGAAAACGGCCTTCTTTCCTCTTTCTCACTGCTACCTAAAGAAAAATATCTGCCTATCAGAAAAATATTTGTAAGTCTCCCCCTCTCCCACCCTTTGGTAAAAGGAAAAACAACTTTAAACAAATATAGAGGAAAACTCATTTTCAGCATTGTTTGGAATGGAAACATCTTTTCCTTTTCAAACCAATTAAAAAATTAAGTACTTTGAACTGATTATTATTACTTTCACTATTATGTTCTAACTTTCTCTCCTCAGCTCTTCCTGGTATTTTTTCCCCTAAGATCTTGTTTTTATAAGTTTTACCTTTATTGAATCTTCAAAAATAATGCCAGTTTTCTTGAATGGGCTGTTCAGATTTTAGATTTTATATAACCCTTTTTCTTTGTGTAAAAAACAATGTCCTCTTTCCCAACACAATGTCTTATACATCTTTGCTGCATTATTTTTGAAGGGATAAATGCAGATTGACTATTCGATATGTTTTTGTAACACCATCGAGAAGGTGTTTATATAGATGAAAAATTAAGTAAAGCCTGAATTAGGATACAACTGTCTCACTCAGTCCAGTCCTGCCTCCACTGAACTGTGCTTTCTGCGTCATTTTTGGATCTTTGAGGTAGAAGTGTCCTGAAGAGATTCCCACAGGTCCACGGATTTTGCCAGAGTGCTGAGGTGTGGCCAGGCTAGCTGGTGGCCTGGGAGAGCACTGCCTCATGTTTGTATTCTGCTTCTCATGACCAGTGATGTCCTTTTCGTGATGGAGGGAATGGAGATTGGCTGGTCGTGATTGACCCTCCCATCACACTCCCGATAAGCTACAGAGCTGTGTCTTGTGACTCCAAACCTAAGTGACCTCAGAGACTGAATGCTTTTTATGGAATAACCAATATATCTGAAATAATATATCCTCCTCACTCAATAAATTATGCCATAGGTGTAATTCTTATTTTATTATAACATAAAAGGCAATCCTTTTATCCTTGCCCTCCAGTGCTAAGATTTTATGTACTTACTGTCTTTGTGGGTAAGTTATGGATAGCTGGTTTAATAGTCTGTGTGATTTTTATTTCGTGTGTTTTTGATACTTTTTTTTTAGTTGCACATGCATGGTGAACTGACTGCAAATGCAGTATTTTTCTTACCTTACTATTCATTAATTTGAGGATCTTGGAACAGCCTACTTAAATTTATCAGCTATGTAGCCTTATAGGACAGGAGTAAACTTGAATTTTCAAATGTGAGTTTTTAAACATTACAGCTGCAGTCAGCATTCAGCTCAGTGCTTTCTGCATTATAGGCGTTCAGCAGGTACTTGTTGAATTAGTAAGTGACCATCCAAGTCTAAGCAGTAGACTTTTCTCTGAGACCAAAATGAACCTTCAGGAAGTTGCTACAAATCGGTATGAGAGTCTTTCTATAAACTTATAATGATTTAGCTTCGGACTTGAGAGTTTATGACTTAACAGAGCTATCATATAATTAAGTGATAATGCTTATTAACATCCATAATTAATTATGTATTATGGAAGAATGTAAAGTAATTTGGGACACCCAGTGTTTTAATAGAATACAATTCACCTCATTTGTTTGTGCTAAAGAATCCAAAAATGTTTGGATGATATTGTTGTTACTGACAATTATTTTTCTGAGGATGAGGATTTATAGATCTTTCTAATTTAAAAAAGTTGCTGTTAGTCTTCTCATCTGGAAATATTAATAATTCTATTCTCCCCCCCATATGATTATTGGAAAATACGTGGTTTGTCAGCAGTATTTTAAAATTTAATTTCTGTTGTTATTCTTGCCTATAGGACACTTTATCCTTTTGAAGTTTTGATTCTCTGCTGAGTAAGCTGATTAAATGAGTTGTGTGAAAAACTAGAGATGAAGGGACAGCATAATTTTATTTCTGTATTTTGGAAGCCTTTCCTAACAGTTAGCCAAAATTTTACTTCCCTGTGCTTTCATGAATTGTGTTCTGTTCCAGAATTACCTATGTGCCTGCAGAGCATTTGGAAGAGTTCAGAATGAGCTTAGCACAGCAGTCTGGGGGAATAATGGCACTGGATATTTTTTCTTCATACACCGGCAGGTAAGTGAAACAGTCTGTCTAGAGCTACAATGAATGAGTGATACAGCGAGTTATAGAGAAGAGTTTTGAATCCAGAGTCAGGGAGAAATAGCAATGAGAAAGACTGAATTCCTTTCCCTCTTTAAAGATTTAAAAAAATATTTTAAAAAATTGAGGAGAAACCCTGTTACTTAAGTAATTATTATACAGTGTGGAAAATATATGAAAATTCAAATCAAGAAACTAAAATCATCTTTAATTATACCACTCAGTATAGCACTTTTAACATACTAAGTTTGGGGAATTCACCCCAGGTAAGAATATTATTTCATTAATTCCCTCGAACCTAGAATTTGTGTAGTGTTTTATCATGCTTTTTTTCTCTTTCATAAATGTTTTAAAAAATTTTGTATATTCCTTTCTAACATATATACAGGTTCAGAAACATTTTTAATGGTTATTTTTTACTCCTTTGGAGAATGTTGAGCTGAGCATCTTGGTGTATATGCGTGTTAGGAAGGAGAATGTGTGGCCTTTAAAGGCTCTTGATACACGTCATATTAAGAATCTTTAAATAATACAGGAAAAAGGGTTTTTTTTGCCTTAGAAAAGTGAGGAACTAGGTTTTGATGCTTCTGCTGACTGAGTTCAGCACAGGGAGAGAAATAATGTTAAGTTGTTTTTCCATGAAGAATGTCCCATTTTACACTCTCAGCTATGTGCCTGTTTTTTTCACTTGCAGTAACAGCTCAGTACCAAATTTCTCTTTAAACATGCTGCAGAGAAAAAATGGCTTTTTAAACATTCTGAGGTCTTCTCAGAAGAATTCTTCTGTTCCTCAGAGGATGTCAGAACATCCCAGAACACCGTGGTGTTAGTGACTCTGCAGGTATCATGATAGCGCCTCATTGTGTTCCTCTACAAATTACACGTGACTGCAGTAATACAGAAGGCGTTAGGGAAGGGAAGTGTATGCTGTGTGTTTGATAAGTGGAAGAAATGCCGTGGCCCTTAGGGCCTTGTGAAATTTATGGGAATAGGAATATTCACTCCACCCTGTACAATACTCAGCCACACTCCACTCTAGAATTTCCATCTCAGGGTTAATGGCATGAACTGATTATAGCTTCTTGGTGCTTCCTGTCAAAATGGTAAAAGCAGTCGTTCCAATGTCCCTCTGAAATATCATTTCATATGGCCTAATTAAAGAATATGCCAAGGTAACATCATATTCCTGTTAAGTCCCAGGCCTTGGAAGCATTCAAAAGTTATTAGAGAGAAAGAGCCACTTTCAGCACCGTGCTTCCTTCCTAGCACAGAAAGAATGACCTGGATTGTCCAGTGCTGTGACTACTTGCTTCACTGCGGAGAAAGCACATTTGCTATTAATATGAGGTGCTCAACAAAACAAAATGATCTGTATTTTACGGGGGAAGAATCTGCACCAGAGAGAGGTTCAGTAACTTACCCAAATTCCATAGCTAATAAGTGGCAGAGATTAGAATCTAAGCAGTCAGGCTCCATGTTCTTAACCATTGGATCCAAAAAAAGAATCACTCAAGCCCAGTATAAAAATAATGGGCAGCATAGCCTGGAGGTTAAGAGTTCAGGTTTGTAGTAAGACGGACTCAGTTCACATCTCACCTCTGCTACTTTACTGAGTGACCTTATGCCAGTTTCTTCACCTAGCACCTTTATGCAGATGTAAAGAGGGTTAGTTGCTATAGTTGACAGAAATTTCATCGATATTCAGCAGTTGAACACAGATGCAAAGAAGTCTAATTCATTCTTGGCTAAGTGAGTGCAGGAGAACGAGAACTGGTCCATCTACTCTTTGGAGCACACGACACTTGAGTCCTGTAAACCATAATCTAAGATGAACAAAGAATAATCATTACATTTAGAGGAGCATGTCTGGGTGAGTGAGGGATTCCAGATTATAGAATCATTTGAAGAGAATGGGGCTTTTGTATCAGGAGTCTGAGTATTAGTCGTCTTACAGCTAAAGAGGCAGGAGCTTTTGATACAGTTTGTCTGAGAGTGTTTCTCAGTGGCTCCCACAGCTTGGGCCTAGGGGTCAGATCCTCCTCCCACCCCTATGGCTGTCGCTGAATATTTTAGGCACTCTTTCTAAATTCATTCTTGCCTGTCTTCCTTACCTGCTTTTTCTATCATGTTCTATTTGTGTTTCCAGAGGGTTAGGCCTAGTGTTCCCTTCTCTGCCTTGCATCTTCTGGATTAGGGCTTCACGCAGACTATCTGGTTCTCAGTCAGCTTCTTAACATCATTGTTAAAATCCCCCTTTTGGATCCACTCCCATCAGTCCTGTCCCACTGTCAGTCTGAGGCTCTCCGAACCCCACTGCATTCAGAGCCTTGTTCCTGAATTTGCACAGGAGGGACGTTCAAACACACAACCGGTGGGTAGGACATATAGGCAGGTAGATTTCCTTTTAACACTTGAAAACAAAAATCTAGCATTCAAGTCAAAAAAAGAATGAGACGTTCAAGGAGAGCCTGGACAGTTGCTTGCCAGAAATGTTGTGAAACATGTTCAAACACAGATGGGTTATTGGATTAGATGACTTCTGGTCTCAAAGTCTAGAGATTATGTAATTTGACAGAGTTCAATATTCTTGTCAGTGGAGAATGGATATAGTTTGAGCATACAGTCATGCACCTCATAATGACATTTCAATCGATGATGGACTGCGTGTATGATGGTCTCATAAGATTAGTACCATGTAGCCTAGGTATGTGGTAGGCTATACCATCTAAGTTTGTGTAAGTACGCTCTATGATGTTCACACAACAATGAAATCACCTAACGACACATTTCCCAAAAAAGTATTCTCGTTGTTAAGTGACGCATGACTATACTTTCTTTAGATTTTTCAGTTTCTATAAAAATCAACTGCAAACATTTATTGAATCAGAATTTTTATAGCTTTCCCTGCTTTCACATGGATATGTGGACATATTTCTATAGAAATTTAATTTTTACTAACAACATAAGGACACACCGTAATTGATTTAACCATTCTCTATTACCCTTACAATGTCATTTGTTATGCAAAGTATACCTTTGGAAAAACAAAATATTACTTTATATGGTTATCATTTTGCAGTCAGTTAATAGACTGGACACATTCTGTTACATGCCTGACATTTGGCAAAATCTGAATTCCTACAGAAGTTGAAAAGTGACCTTGAACCCAGATGCATTGTAAACTCCTTGTAAGGAGTATTCTGTGTGTGGCCCATCTGGATGGGCTGAAGCTGGACCATAAATGTTTTCCATCTTTCTTCAAAAGTTGAAGGGCAAGTGTTGGTCCATCCTTAGGAAGCAGAGATGCCAGACTTCTGGCACACTTGATGACAAATTCTTTCAGGGCAGGGCTCAATCAGTGCTGTGCTAGCTTATAACCCACATGGTGTTTCTACTTTCTTGCACGTGGTAGGTATGTAAGAAGTACTTGTTGAATAGTTGTTCTTTAAAATTCTGGCATTTGTCCCCTTCTTCTGATTCTTTTTTTTATTCTCCTATGTTTCGTCAGGAAAGAAACAGACTAGACAAGACTCTTAGTATTCATTTATATCTCCAGACTAAGTAGGGTAGATTGATTCTAATATAAGTTTTTTGTTTTGTTTGATCAAGTTTTCTTTTCCCCTAAATGTAAAATGTTATATACTTATTGGCCAAGTATGGTAAAAATATAAAGCAGTTCTGCGTTTTTAGCCAAACCAACAAAGTACATATAAGACAGTCTTGCGTGGTTTTACTAGGATTTGGAGTACTCACTGTGTAATTCTTTAACAGAGACATTCCAGAACTGCCAGAGCGAGAAGAAGGAGAGGGAGAAGAAAGTGAACTTGAGAATGCAGCATATAGCAACTGGAATCAGACCAGGCGGTAAGGACTATTTCTGTCTTCTGCCTACTCAGTGTTTAAAGATAGGGAGGTCTGGTTTCAAGTACTGGATTGCAACTTCCTACTGTGACATTGGGTAAATCGTTTAATATCCCTTACCCTCCATTTGTTCATGTGCACAGTGGAGTATCTAATGTGTATCACTCAGGGTTAAAATTAACATATATGCAAGGATTTGGCACATGGTAGGGACTAAATAAAATTAACTAGAGAAAATTATGCATAAGTAGTTGGAATGGATAATATTTTCAGTAGAGCTTGATCTTAGATATACTGCTACTGCTAATTTAAGTTTTCTCTAGCATTTGTAGAGACTCAAACATACATATTCAGAATGCACACATGTGTGTATTTGTGTGTGTATAAGTAAGCATCTTGTTATCATAGGCTGTGGTTATTCTAACGCATGCTCTGTTTAGAATTAATTTCAGATATAATAGAAAAGATGACTTTCCAAAATATGCTTAGATACATCACTAAGACATATTTTTGTATTCATGTGGAGTAAAATAAAATTTAGTTTAGTAAGAATTTATCGAGTCCTGATTATAGACCGAGACAAGAGGCAGATGATTTTGTGAAGAACAGGGAAGTTTGACATAAATACTGCCTTCAAGGAAGTTATAATGTACTTGGGTGGGCAAGATGTGGAGACACACAGAATAATTAAAGAAAAATATAAGGTATTTTGCATTAAGTGTAAAATGTAAGTAATCATTGAACATTCCCTCTGAACAGATCTAAAGGTGACCGTGAAAATGGTGCCTTGTACTTAGTCAACACTTAGTACTTATGCTCCAATGAATAAATAGAATACTAAAGACAGAAAACTTTCTATTCAGAGATGTAATACATTTTGATGATTTTCCTTGCTCACAAATGAACTTAAGGCTCTAGCCATCGCATTTAAACATTTTCTAGGGTGAGTCACAAAGTATAGAAAACATTTTATGTTACTTTCACAAAAAAACAATAAGTATTGCCAGCCATCTAAAATGACTGTTTGATTTGAGTTCTTTAAAGCCTGTTTGTTCTGCTTAAAGAAATCAGGGTCTCTGTACAACATTACCCACACTGAGGACAGAATATAAGTGCTAGATCTGTGGCAGAAAACATATTATAAGATGTTAAGTTTCTTATTTATTTGAGGATGGAGACAGAAGTAAGTTATTATGAAATTATTTTGCAGCTGGTGATCAAGTGATAAACTTGAATTTTGTTGGAGGACAGTAATCACAGAAAAATAAAAAGATAGATGGCCAGTTTTAATAACATTTTAGGAGGGAAAGTAATTTTTAGACGATAATATGCAAAATGTCTAGAGTCAATAAGAGCCATGTTTGAATTCCCATTTTGACACTTTCTAAGACAAGTTTCTTAATCTTTGCTAGGTCTCAGATACTTCATCTGAAAAATGGGATTACTAATAGAACCATTTAAATTTGGGGGAGAATTCAGTGTGATAATGCGTGTAAAATCGTTAGCGCAGTGCCTGGTACAGAGTGACCACGCACTCGGTGGTTGGCCTTGTCAGTCATCATCATCATCATCAATAACTAAGCAAATAGAAAGTGTTGAACACAGGAATCATTGTGAAATTTTCTTATGAGAAAGAATTGAGTGACACTTCTGGACTGGAATATTTTTCTACTTTTATCCCCAATTTTAACCTTCACATCAGCCTGAGAGATGTCTCTAAAGATGGTAACTACCTTGGAGCTTCCATAAATCTTAAAGAAGGTACCCTGCACTATGATGTATATAGAAGCACTAAGGTACTCTTAGGGGGAAGTTCATAGAATATTAAGAGGACACTTAGCAAGATAACCAGAGCTTTTAGTAAGTGAGGAGCAAGTGTGATGAATATGCTTCACAACGTTGGAAACATGATGGGACATTCTTTCATGCAGTCCAAATAAATTCACTTTGTCTGGAAATGGAGAATACTTTTTAGCAAAGTGTAAATTTTAAGATTATAAATAAGCTGTGTTACTCTTTTATTTTTCATGTGATTTTATTTGCATAATTAATATCATTACTGTATGTATCATTTTCCAGCTTGCTTACTTTTCTCTCAATCCAATGCTTTGGGGATCTATCATGTTGATACTTAAAGATCCAATTACTCAATCTAGTCGTGGCAGTGCATTTCAGTATATGAATATACCACAGTTTATTCCCAGCTTGATATTTGAGTAGTTAACAGACATTCACTATTATAATAATTCTGTGCAGTAACTATGTTTATTTCCTTATAGTTATATATGAGAATTTGTCTAGGTGTATATCCAGAAGTGGAATTGCTGGCTCTTAGATTTAAATGTATTATTTACTTTATTAGAAGTTGTCAAATTGCTTTTTAAGGTGGCTGTAGCAATTTTTACTCCTGTTTCCAATATGTGACTGTTCCCTTTTCCCCACAGCCTTGTTACCGCATCGTATAATCATTAAAGAAATTTTTGTTGTCAATCTAATGAGTAGAAAATGGTACCTACCTTGTTTTAATGAACAATGTGTATGTATAACAGAATTGAGGTGGTGGGGTACACTTTTGCTCATTTGACATACGGATTGAGTTTTATATCTCACATTACTTCAGTAATCATAATCATCATCATAAGAGTAATAAAAGATTTGTTGATCACTTACTATGTGCCAAAGGTTTGTTTTGCCCTTTACATGTATTCATTAATTTAATCCTCACAGCAACTCTCTGTTGTAGAGACTCTTATTGGCTCCGTCTCTCAGCTGAGCAAAGTAAGAGAGAGGGTCACATGAGTGTTAAGTAGCAAAAGAGCAGGACTTGAATGCAGGGACTCTGGGTTCAGAGCTTGGGCAGGCTGGCCTCAGACCTCTGTTTTACTCTGCTTTTCTGAATTTCATTCTTTTTAAACCTACCTGTAGGTCTCAGGAAAGAATACCATTTTTCTATGATACTAAGTCTGAATGTGTTCTGTAAAAGTTTCCTTTTATAGGTTTCCCTTTCTTTCCATGGAATGTTTACCGTGTTCTGTTCAGTGAAAGGACACTGAGTCTGGTTCCTCAGCACTGTGCTCATTTTGACAGCTCTGGCTTTTGTTATCTTGTCCAGTGTTGTAAGGAGTTACAGCCTTTCTTCTAGGGAGGGTACGTGAAAACACTTGCTCTCTGTGCCAGACCCTGTGTGGGCATGTGGTGCTCTTATCAAAAGATCGTCTGTCTTCTCTGTGCCTCTTCTCTTCTCTGTAAAATGGGGCTGAGAGGAGTATCCACCTTGGGGCTGACCTCGTGGGCGAGTGGTTAAGTTTGCGTGCTCCACTTGGGTGGCCCAGGGCTTTTCCAGTTCAGATCCTGGGCGTGGACATGGCACCGCTCATCAGGGCATGCTGAGGTTGCATCCCATGTGCCACTAGAAGGACCCACCACTGAAATATACAACTATGTACTGGGGGGATTTGGGGAGAAAAAGCAGGAAAAAAAAAAAAAAAAGATTAGCAACAGTTGTTAACTCAGGTGCCAATCTTTAAAAAAGAAAAAAAACAATAAAAGCATTTAGAAGAGTATCCACCTTGTGGAATGACTTAAGAATTAAATGAAAGTATGTGTAACTCACTTAGAGAATGATGCTGAGCACATGATAAGCCCTTAATAAATGTTTGCTGCTACTGCTGTTATTTTTATTATTCAAGAAATCATAACCACTTTCTAATTTATGCCAACCACGGAGAACCCTGGAAGACATTTTCTTTCAGCCTTCTTTTATTTATTTTTTTCCTTTTTAAGGAAAGAGTTAAGGAGTCCCACCTATGAATTCTAGACTCTGGCTAACTTGACTGACTTCTTTTTTTTCCTTTTTCTTTTCTTTGAGGAAGATTAGCCCTGAGCTAACGACCACTGCCAATCCTCCTCTTTTTGCTGAGGATGATTGGCCCTGAGCTAACATCCGTGCCCATCTTCCTCTATTTTATATGTGGGACGCCACCACAGCATGGCTTGACAAGTGGTGCCATGTCTGCACCCGGGATTCAAACTGGTGAACCCCAGGCCGCTAAAGCGGTGCCTGCGAACTTAACTGGTACACCACCGGACTGGCCCCTTGACTGACTTCTTTATTTTGCCATTTTACCTTAGGAACTGCTTTCAGAAACAAGGAAAGGTCTTGGTTCTCATCTTTCATGAAATTCCTAGAGTGAAAGGAAGGGTGATTCAGATTTTAACTAGTTTAAACTATTCACACCAATTTTAGAAGGTTGCAGATCACTGTGAGACCCTTTTAAACTAAACAGGTAGGGTCTCTGGGATTATAGACTTCCAATAACCAAAAAAGCGTGACCAAAGAAAAGCTGTGTCTCCTCCTCTGTCCTCTTCTGACCCGTTGCCCACCATCTCGCTCCGGCTGTGGTGCCCTTTTGTCCCCAGCATTTTCTTGCTGGGGCCTCCCTCATTTCAATGGAGTCCTTACTCTGCCTTTCCTCTCCTCTGGGAACACCTCAGATGTCAAGGTTGAGAGCATGTTTGGACCATGCCTTTTTTCCCTGTTTATTGTCCCCATTGTCTCCCTTCCTGCACATGGAACAAATTGCAGTCTCGTTATCTGTCTCAGAGCTCTCTGCTTGGTGTCTCTGTTTTCTTCCAGTGCCCTGAGTGCTCCCTCATCGTGGCCAAGCATCTCACTGCAAATCACCTTATTGTTATAGCTCAACCTTCCACAAGGCGTATACTTTCAATTCATTCATATCACTTAGAGCTATTTGCAGTTATTATATATGAGTTCATGTGTTTATTTTGTGGGTAGGGGAAGTGCATTCAAGGCAGAGGATGTAGCAAGTGCCAAGGCCCCGAGGCAGGAGAGCATGTCTGGTGAACTTAAGGAGCAGCAAGAAGAGGACATGGTAGCTGGAGTGGAGAGAGGACAGCAAAGAGCCATGGGCGATGTGTTTAGGGAGGTGGGGGTGGGATTACATCACCTAGAATCTTGTCAGCCACCACTCGTCGTGCCCTGACTGCTAGTTACCATGTCTTCCTTGGCAGGAAAGACTTCTGCAGAGGTGAGCTTCTGACATAGCATGTGCAGGAATGTTCTTTCTCTCCAGTGGGTTGCTAAAGTTAGAAGCTACTGTCTGGTCGGGGGTAGCTGAATTTCTTGATTACTTATTGTCTGCAATGTTAGAGCTCCTGGAAAATGGTAGTTTTATATTGTCTGCCCCAGCCTGGAGTTTGAGGCCAATATTTACTTGTAATAAATTAACTTAAAAAATACATTAGTGTTTATCAGACTCCATATACACGTAATTGGGAAAGTATTTAAAACTATCTTGTTACTCTCGTAAAACTTTAATAAAGTGAACAAATAAGATTTGCAGAAATTAACATATAACTGCATTTTATTTCATTGTGTTTTTAAAAATTTATTATTTTCTTAAATCATTTGAACCGATTTTAAGTGCACAGATCAGTGGCATTAAATACGTTTACATTGCTCTGTAACCATCACCACCATCCATCTCCAGAACTTTTTTCATCTTGCAAAACTGAAACTCTGTACCCGTTAAATAATAACTTCACGTTTTTCCATCTCCCCTTCTCCTAGCAACCACCATTCTACTTTCTGTCTCTATAGATTTGCCTGTTTTAGGTACATCATATAAGTGAAATCATATGATATTTGTCCTTTATTTCACTTAGCTGGCTGATTTTACTTAGCATAATGTTCTCAAGGTTCATCTGTGTTGTAGCATCTGTCAGAATTTTCTTCATTTTTAAGGCTGAATAATATTCCATTATATGTTATATCATTTCGTTTATCTATTCATCTATAGATGGACACTTGAGTTGCTTCCATCTTTGGATATTTTGAGTAATATTTCTGTGAATATAGTTATGCAAATGTCTCTTCAAGACCCTGATCTGAATTCTTTTGGGTCTGTACCCAGAAATGAAATTGCTAGATCATATGGTAATTCTATTTTTAATTTTTTTGAGGAACTTCCATATCGTTTACCATAGTGGCTGCAACATTTTACATCACTACCCACAGTGTACGAGGGTTCCAATTTCTTTACAATTTGTCCTTGCCAACACATTTTCTGTTTTTTTGATAGTAGCCGTACTAATGGGTATGAGGTGGTATCTCATTGTGGTTTCGATTTGCATTTCCCTAATGGTTAGTGATGTTAAGCATCTTTTCATGTGCTTAGGGGCCATCTGTATATCCTCAGAGAAACATCTATTCAAGTCTTTTGCCCATTTTTTAATCAGGTTGTTGATTTTTTTGTTGTTGAGTTTTGGAGGTTCTGTATATGTTCTGGATATTAATCCCTTATCAGATAGGTGATGTGCAAATATTTTCTCCCATTCTGTGGGTTGCCATTTTACTCTATTGATAGTACCTTTTGATGAACAAAAGTTATTAATTTTTCTGAAGTCCAATTTGTCTGTTTTTTCTCTTGTTGCCTATGCCTTTGGTGTCATATCCAAGAAATCACTGTCAAATCCAGTGTCATGAAGCTTTTCCTCTGTGTTTTCTTAGAAGAGTTTAAAATTTTATTTGTTTTTTATAGGGTTGAACTTTGGAGAGAACCAAGCAAATCCTTGGGCATCAGCATTGTTGGTGGACGAGGAATGGGGAGTCGTCTAAGCAATGGTGAAGTGATGAGGGGCATTTTCATCAAACATGTTCTGGAAGATAGTCCAGCTGGCAAAGATGGAACCTTGAAACCTGGAGATAGAATCGTAGAGGTACCCTCCAGTGAGCTTTCTGTGCTAAATTCTTCACCTTTTCCATCCTCTTTCTGAGGGAATCATCATCTTTATGCTGGTTACTTGACCCTACATTAAAGTAAAATGTGTTTGTGGTTAGTGCATTTCTTTCTTATTTGTTTATTTTCATCCATAATTTTTCTCTGGTGACAGATAATCTGGTGACAGATTATGTATCTTCATGTATTGGAGGTATAACCTACAATTTTAAATAAAATTTGCCCTGAAATAAAATCATTAAGTTCTGGTTAAAAGAACAAAGCAAATTTCTTGAGGAAATAATTGAATTTTTTAAAATGCTCTATACACATACAAAATGTGTACATCATAATTAAGTTCTCCAATGTGATTTTATTTCAAGAAATACTTATTGCCATTTCATTGTAGATAAATGTTGTTGGATGAGACTTTTCCACGTGAGTCTTTTTGGTGAAATCTTTTATGCTAAGACCCTGATTACCTTTCATATAAATGCCCTCCGCCCCAAGTCCAGGCTGGAATTTTCCTCCTTCTCAGTGCTGTGCCCATTCATCACTGAAAGGTGTGTGTATGTGTGTGTGCGTGTGTGTGCATGCACATCCATTTGTGTACACATGAACGTGTACTTTGTTATGTGTGAGAGAGAAATGTTTGGTCAAATTGAACCTGATCCCTCAATTCAAGGCCAGGTTTAGTATTTTAAATAGATTCTTCTCTCACACGTCGCTCGCTCATTTACTCAACAGATCTTCCTGGAGCAGCTGTTGCCTCAGAGGTGCTACACCAGCCTGTGGCTCCCACAGTAAACAGACACTGCACCTGCCTGTCAAGCAGGGCAGACGTGACAAAAATCAAGTCACCTCAGAACAGTGTGATGAATCAATTGATCAGGATAAGCGTAGTTTTAGTTAAGAGGGTAGAGGAAGGGCTGCCTGACCCGGATTTGCTGAGTTGTCAGGATTTATAGAGTAAACTAAGAGAGACAACGTCCAAATACAAACCAATCGCTTTGTTACTATAATGACCATTATAATTACTTTATACAAGCGACTGTCTCATTTTCTATGTAACTTACACATTAAAATGCCTTAATTATGTAGAAGGTTATAACGTATCCACTACGACTTTAAAATAAACATTTGGGGGATTTATTTATTGGCTGACTGGTTAGTTGGTTGTCTCTGAGAGCTGAAGAAGGAAGATTGATGCTTGAGAGAAAGCAAAGGCCTTGTCTGTTGTTTTTCCTCCGACCATTTATAAGAAGAATCATGGGCTTTTTCTCTCTTCCTGCATCCTTACCTTTCATTCGATGATATCTTAGCCCCTTTTTGAAGAACTGTTTTTAATTAGAGCACTAGTTAAAATTTCCAATTTTAAATTGTCACAAGGCAGTTTACTTTAAGAATACTTCGCTGTTAAATACCTTTGACCTATGTAGAAAAAGAAAGAAATATTTATAATTATTTCTAGAGAGGATTGATCATAGTTTGTACCAAAATGTTGTTAAATGTATTAAGAGAGTTAAGGCATCATTTTCGAATTGAAAAGAGAGGATTTTTTGTGTTGTAAAATACTATATGCTGTTTAACAATGGTTTGTTGAGTGCTGTTCTGTACAGGGGCTTTTCTAGTAAATAAGAAAGCCTTTGGGCCTCTGCAGTCATGGGGATTCTAAAACATGTCTCTCTTAAGTCTGGGGGCTTCCTGAACATTTCTTTCTGAAAGTGTCTGTAGAGTAGATGAATAGAGCCTTGCAAAGTATTTCATTCTAGATAGAGCGTTCTTTGGACTTGAGCAAAGATATTTAACGTCCTCCTCAATTTTCCCACTAGTGGAATGTATAGTACATGTGGTTACTAACTTAATCTACAAAAAGTTAGTAGTCATTTTTAATAGGCACTGAAAGAGACGTTATGTCATCTAAATATCAACCTGAGGGAGGTTTTAAATTAAACGTGTATAACTCTTTGAAAGGTGATAATGTTCTGTGCAGAGATCTAATAATTAATTTTCTTTTCCAGAATTGTGTCCACTCTGATTTTACTATTTTGTTGAATGTACCATATTGTCGTAATTGGAAATAATGAAAGTACCCTGTAGTTTTCTGGCAGGATTAGCATTTGGCCTTTCAACCTCTTTTTCCTTCCTGTTCATGAAATGCATAAGCTGACCCAGACAAGCCATGGTCAATAAAAAGTTAAAAAAATAACTTCCCTTTTCAACCTGTTTATATAAGAATTACTAACAAATACGCACAATTTCTTGGCTTCCAGCTCCTGTCATGTCTACTGCAAAGATTCTTTTGCACAACTAACCTTACCATAACTGGATTTTTCTGAACATCAGAATTTTGTTTTTAACTTCAAGCTTCCCTGTACAGAGAGAAATACACAAACCATCACCCACCCGCTTCCTAAACCACTCAATAATGAATTGGAAGAAAATTTGTACGGTGACTTTCATGATGAAGATAGTGTAGCCAGGCATTTCCTTTATATTATTTCTTTAATGATGCTGATTTATTAATTTAAAGGAACAACTGAGCAGTGTAAGGAAAGCGGAAGCAGAGCCTTCATTCCAACTGATTATTTTTTCAGTTGATTATTGGAGATAGAAATCAGTGTCCAAAATAAGGAACCACAAGTTTGTTGGACAGATTAGAAGTTCTGGAGCCTCATAAGTAGTCTCAGTTATTTTTGATTCTGGAACAGATTTTCTAGGAGCTTCACCCAGGATCCTCAAAACTCCAGATCCACAAATTGTTCTGTTGTTCTATAGCTTCTTGAAATTTTAAGCTGAGGCCTTCCATTGCAGGTGGATGGAATGGACCTCAGAGATGCAAGCCATGAACAAGCTGTGGAAGCCATTCGGAAAGCAGGCAACCCTGTAGTCTTTATGGTACAGAGCATTATAAACAGACCAAGGGTAAGCGAACACAAAGGGCAAGGTAGGCATGTCCAAACAGTGTTCAACTTGGAATCTAATGTATCAAGGGCCAAGTTGTCTCTAGGAGCAAAGATAACGAGTCTTGAAATCTCAGGAGACTTGTGAAAAGTTTGTTTTGCTTTTTTTTTTATTGAGTTCCTAGAAATCCCTTCTACCATGTTTAATAAACATTTGAAATCTGTTGAAAACACACAGAAGTAGGATTCATTGGTGGCCACAGGTATCTAGATGGATAATTATTAGCATTCTCTGTAGTCACAAGATACATAAGTTGTTAAGAGGAGTGTGGTGTGGTCATTCAAGTTAATAGTTTGTGACCTCTAGTGGAGTCCCTTAGAAGCAAGAGAGATTACATTTTCTTTATAAATTTATCTCTAGACAGAATTTCCAGCTTGTGCAATCCCATGATCAGCTGTGAATGATCTTTAATGCGTTTGTCTATCCCACTGAACGTTAAACTTCCACATGGTGGATTTTATTTAAGCTGTATGTTTATATCCTAGTGATTTCATAACTGCTGTTTCCTAGCCGCAGTCACTATGTAGCTCTTCATCACTCTATAGCCCCTGGTGGACAGAAATCTCACCCATTTTACCATCAGTCAAGCCAGGTAAAATGACTTTAAAAAATATTGTGGCAAGTATAAATGCATTTAGTGAATGTTGTTGATGGAGAAGATACTAAATGAGGCTTTGTGTATTTGATATACCCTAATGTTGCTGAAGATGAAAATTATGCCAAGAGTGTAAAACTCTTTTTCTATTCCTTCTTTATGCCTCAGTGAAAAAAATTCTTTTCAGGTGCAGCCATTCTGCAATATACTTGGGCCACACAGCCCTTTGAAAGTTCTTCAGAAACATACACATTCACTGAAAAGTTTGCACACCATTGCAGGAGTTTTCTAGATGTACTGAAGCTCACAGAGAGGTTCTACTTCTGGATTTAAGAACCCTCGTACCAATTCTCTTTGAAATACCTACTTTTAGCTTTTAGGGTTGGTTGTCTTTAATAGGAAAATGTCAACATATGTGAGGGAATTAAAAGAACCATCTAAAACTTAAAATAGGTAATTTTATGCATAAAATGCATTTAATTTTAACATTAAGAATTTAAGATATCAGTACTCAAATAATGGAAGGAAAGTAGCAGACAGCTCTGTAGAAGAGATCAGTAAAAGTAACTTGTCAATATTCTGTGCCACAGAAGATAAAGTGACTAGATTCATCCTATTGGATCTTCCTTTTATTGTCAAGACAGGTGTAGCTCTGGTCTGGGTTCTCTGTAAGAAATGAATTTAGTAGTACTTAATGTAAGCAGTTATCCTCACATCTGCAGTTTTTAATCCTTCGGTTGTTTATTGTTAGGTAATAATTATCTATTCAGATGAGAAAATCTGCCAAATGGTGGGTCTGCATCATACTGTATTCTTTTCAAAGGCTATTCAGTTTGTTAAATAACTACAGATCTTTCTACATTTGTTTCTATTTGTTGTGTTAAACATCGACACAGCATGGTAATGTTGGTAAATGGCTGTTTAAGTTAAGTTAAAGCTATTTTTTCCTGTAGATGGGTTTTATTCCTTTTTTTATTTTTAATTTCCAACTTTTATATCACTTAGGACAATACTATAAACTGCTGAATACGATTCTCAGTATTACTTTTAAAAACTTCAACTACAAACATTTCTTTCAATGCCAGTCCCATTTTGTAATGAGCTGGGAAGATATTTTCTCATGCACCTGGAAAATAATCCTATTTTATTATCTGAGGTATAATGATGCCTGATTTTATAGCAATTATTCCAGGATAAATCTTGCTTACAATGGCATGTTTAGTCAAGTTATACGTGACAGGGTTTAGGACATGTTACCCCAGAATATGGTACCTTGGCATATTGAATATTTTAAGCTGAAGGAATTTGAGAAAAGACAGATACAGGAAGGACCCTGACCTCCCCCTTCTCCCGTGAAGCAGGTTATAAGACCCTTTTGTGAGAGATTCCCTCCCTATACCTGGAGAAAAGGAGCATCCTTATCTCCAAAGATGAGGCAGGCTGACAGGAATCTGAAGGAACAGGCCTTGCTAAGTTTCTCCCAGTTGATTACACTCAGCTCATGCTCTTTTGTCAGATCATATTTTCCACGACTTTCCATTCTTCATTAAACCTAGTATACAAACACTTAGATTTAACCATTTTTTCAGGTCTTCATTTCCTTTTGAAGGCTCTGTGTCACGTAAAACTTATATTAAATCAGTACATATACTTTTCTCTAGTTAATCTGTTTTTTGTCACAGAGATCCAGCCAAGAACCTAAGAGGGAAGATATTTTTCCTCCTCCACATATGCAGTTTGCTTTGGGGAATTAGAATGAATTTTGCATTTAAAATGAGGTATACCTCATTTTCAACGATTTACTTCCCTATGGAAATAATCATATCTCCAGGAATCTAAAGGAAAAAAATCACAAATACATAAGAGTCTCTTAGTGGTAAATGTTTTGTTTGTGGATGTAATAAAGCTTCGAGGAAATCCTATATCTAGGCTGAAAAGCCTGTCAGTCTTTTTTGCTCTTAGACTGTTCGAGAGTCAGAACTTCCTGGAACTAGCCCTGATAGTTCCACCATAGGACGCTTCACGGAGTTCAGTCTGACCACACTGTCATACTAAAGGGCGGCCTCCGTTAATGTGGGCCAGAGAACGTTTTTGTCTTCTCTGTGCTGCTTTAATTAATGATGTTTCTATTTTTATCAGGTCTTGGGACTATAAACAGAAGTTCATCACTGATTTTTTAATAAGAAATATTATCTGTTTCTATAAATATTTCCCTAATAATAGAGTGATCTATCACTTTATTTGCTGTGCTCATGCTGTACTTTTATACTCTGCTATCAGGGCCAAATTCTAATCCTCTAAGAACTGCAAATTGAAAAGACAAAAAGCAAAACAAAACAAAAAACTAGAGCTCTTTTAAAATATTCCATATTTTACCATTATGGTTTTATATTCTACAGAACTATAAAGGAAATGTAAAACCTAAAAAAGTGTATGAGGATTAGAAATAAACTCCACCTGCCATAGCATTGAGTTATTTTGCCTAGGATATGTTTTTAATCTCTGCCTAGTCATTTCTTCCACCTTAATAAATGGTCACGTTCCCTGGCATTTGCGATCTTCTCTTTTATAAAGCAGGAGTTGACATTTTAAACTGAAAAGCAGAGAGAAAGTTGAGATGAGCAGAAATGTCATTGTGCCCATTTCTTTTCCCTGTCTTCCCTCTGTAGGAAAAACATTGCAAGAAGAGCAGATTGAAAGGGTAATGTGGCATAAGCTTTAGTACAGGCGTAGTGAATGAGGATGGAGTCTTTCTAGCATTTTCTGCCATACAGGGTGGTGTCACATGACAACCTCTCCCTACTCTTGATGCTTGCCAGGAGGACTTTTTTATAGAGAAGTAACACAAACATTTAATTGGAGCCAAAATGAATTTTAAATGTCTGCAATTTCCCCTGAAAGATATAGTCAATAAAAGAAAAAGATAGCGGGTGTGAAAAGAAGGAGAAGAATTTATTGTGCTAAGGAAATTACTTTTCTTCTTTTTTTTTAAACCATGAAAATGCTAAATTCTATCTGGCAGTCATCCTGCCTTTAATATGTGTATTCAACTCCAGTAGTCCCAGCTCAGGGCGTATCACAGGCAAGCCACAAAACCTATGAGAAACACGCTAAGGCAGGACTTCAAATATTATCCAAAGCCTCATAAATTCCCCAATAATATGGAAACTTTTATAGGAAATTAAAAAAAATATTTGAATCTCCATGCTCTTCACTCCACAAATAGTGGGCAGAAATAAAGAACGCCACTGTAGAGTGGTTATTTCTTTAAAAGTGTGGATTTCATTTTTTTAATTAAAAAATACTACTGATCAGAAGTAATCTTAATATTTGGTCAAAGTATGAAAAGTTTCCTTATTGGAAAACAAAGGATAAAAGATAAAAGAAGGTTACCGATGAGTTAGCAAAGGTTTAATTTGCATTCTGGAACAGAAAGACTATTATTATTTTTCTTTACAAAAAAGGCGTAATTCACTTTTAAATGTAAATAAAAACATTTATGGTTTTAATTTTGAAACATTTTTAGCGATATGCATGGAACATATATGTATTAAGTGGGCGAAATCTATGTGCATCTATCTGTGATAGTGAAGACATTCAGTGAAAGTAAAGAAAGTTGGGATCAATTTGACAGACTCGGTTCCTATGTAGTTTGCAGCCTGATTTAGATGGAAGTGTAGATTCAGTTCACTAGAAGTAAACCTTTAGTTCCAGACTGCTTAAAAGATGTTGTTATTAGGATCTAGTTGCACACAGGTGTTTAAATCAGTAAGTACTTTGTTCTTAAATTGAGTTGTTTTAAAAGCATTTCTTTTGCGCTCAGCGCCTCTTATGTTTCCTTTTAGAAAGCCCCTTTGCCTTCCTTGCTGCACAACCTTTACCCTAAGTCCACCTTCAGCAGCACTAACCCATTTGCTGGTTCTCTGCCGTTCAACGCTGACAAGGTTGGATAACGCCCATTGTCTTGCCATTGCCTTTGCAAATGTTTTGTTCTTTGTTACTACTGTGCCTTTGTCCCAGTTCACTGTTTACTAAATTTGGGCAGGGAAAAAGAAAACAACTGTGTGTTTAGAGTGGGCATGCAAGTCGTTCATAAGCACATTTTCTTGCCAGAGCATATTCATTTTTATAGCTGAAATTAGATGGCCCTTTTGAAGAGTCAGAGGGAATCGTGAGTCCAGAGCCTTTCCTGTATTTTGGTGTGAGTTAAATTTTCTGATATTTTAATTTTTGTTAGTTGCCAAATAAATGAACTGCTTTCACACATAATTTCTTTAAAACCTTGTATTGGTTTAAATCCTTCTCAGACTTATGCAGGGTGGTCGTAAGCTCTTCTGTGAGTTAATCACTTCACAAATAATTGTGTAGGAGTCTGTTGAATATTCATAAAGTGTGTCCATGTAAATGCCTGAATCAGGAAACATGTAACTGTTTCAAAGCTTGTAAATCTATACTTGGATATTCTCATATTCTGGTGAAATTATAAATCCAGAATTGAAACAAAAACTTACAAGAATTTATATATTATAATCTGATCATGAAAAGGAAGAAAGCTGAGAACAGTTTCTTTCAGGAAACATTTTATGAATATTCATTGGATTTTCATGTTACTGTAATATAGATAACCAAAGATGCTGTGTCTGAAGGAATATGTTTTCTGTTACTGTAGGAATTACAGAATTCAAGTAGAGTTATCTTCCGTTGTTCCCCAACTAACCCTTTTGCTCCCACACCATTTAAGGTTTGTCTTAGTGTGAAATGTTCATGAGTAAGTGGATGTGTTGCAGTGTGCTATGTGTGTAGGTTATACTTGTGTGCATACATGGCATGGAGTGATTTCAAGTGCACTTTGCATTTTTGCCAGTGAAGGCTAACTGATCTTTTTTAAAAAGTTCTATTTTCATTAGTAAATTTTAAGAAATGTCAACAACAAGCTGATTACAGTCTCAATGAGAATGAGGGTGTGTTGTGCTGAAGTAAGATCCTGAGCAGTTTTTAGACAAGCAGGTTTTGTTTGTTTGTTTTTAAGGAAAATAGCAGCTCAGAAAAGTTATGCAGCAAGTAGGATCTATAAAATTTGCATCCATAAATTTATTAAAATTATGGGAAGTTTAAATTAGATTTTATTTCACTTTTTAAAAATGAATGGGCTTAATTCATGCTTGCTAACATTTCCTGTTGTTACAGAAAAGTAAATTTTTTATTTTAACCAGAAAAATTCTGAATTACATATTCCTCCCCACCACCTTAGTATGTTTAGTAAACCTTGATTGGATCAAATGAGATTTTTTGTTTGTTCTCTTTTATTTGTTACGTTGTTAATTTGAGAGTTTTATGGCACAGCATTTGGGAAGATCACAAGAGTTTTATTTACACTAGTAATTTTTGTCTGCTTGGCCAATGATGTGTAAAGCAAACATTTAATACAGCAGCTTCCATAAGTCGAAAATCTCTTGCCCTTAAGTCTTTCTCAATCAACTCTCCTATGCTTTGCCAGAAAAGTAGTGTTTCATGTTTATTAGGATCATTTTGGGGTAGCTTATAATCCTGAAGCATGCTTTCTGAATCTTCAAAGAAAGATCACATTTAGTGCCATATAGTTTTAGTATTAGGTATATTTGTGGTATTCTGATTCTTGACACCCATTAATAATTCCTAACTATTTGTTCATGCCTATTGTTTAGTGTGTTCTATAAGGTTTTTTTTTTTTCATCTTTTTCCAGATATACACATATAAAATGAGGTGTAGCAGAAGAATTTTTGTGTAGAAAAAAGGTAAAATAGAATAGGATAGGGAAAATGTAGGTTCAAGACATCAAGGACAGCTTCACACCAGGGCTAGAACTTTAGCTGGGTGTCTCTGACCCCTGAATTAGCTACTGTCTTACTGTGGAAATTCGAGGAGACAAGATGTATAATGGAAAGTGCATTGGGTTGGATTAAGAATTAAGCAAAAAGACGTCTAGTACCACTATGTGGTTTTCAGCAAAATCTTTCACTTCTCACGGCCTCAGATTATTAATCTGCAAAATGAATAAAATGAACTCAGTGACTTAAGGGCCTTTCAGACTCTAATATTCTGTTTGGTGATCTACCACATAAGAACTTGATGATACCAAGCCCTTTTTTCAAAGTAGGACCTGTAGCCCTCAGTGACAGCAAGTATACCACACTTGGGGTTTGTGTGAAGTATTCTCCCATGTTTTCTCATTTATCTTGCGAGCTGCCTTGGCAAGGAAACAATGGTGTTGGCTCTTAAAACCAGCCCCTCGCCTCTGAGTCCGTGTGCTCTGTGCTAACAGACTGGCTCGCCCGTAGATGAAGCTGCATGTGTAATGCTCATTTTCTATGGATGTGTTGAGAGAGTTGTCTGGAGAAAGGATTCAGGTAGCAATAAAAAGTTCTTTATGTATAGTCTCACTAGCAAATTTTGAACTTCGTTTGATTGTTTGACTAGCTTCTTGGTGAATTTTTTTCTGGTTTCTTGGAAGACTTTTCTAGACCCCTAAAATCTTGCCTAGACCCCCTGCACATGCATGATGACTTCTGAATGAAAATGTTTTTTGCAAAAGGGGAAGTTTGTACAATTTTCTATCTTAAGTTATTTAAGCCTTCAAACTGAATAATTCATCACCTTAAAATACCAAGTAACGGTTTAGTGAATTGTGCTCTGAACATGCTATTTGGTTTAGTATATTTAAACTTTACCTGAATCCTGTCTACCGTTTTATATGTATATTTTTTCCCTTTATTTATGTGTCAGGTATTTTAAAGCCAGTTTTTTGTTTTTGACATTATACTCATTTCTTTTCTGTAAGTTTTTCTTCCTTCGACTGCACATGCCCACTGCATTCTTCTTGTTCCCACAGGCACCCAGTCAGTCAGAATCAGAGCCAGAAAAGGCGCCATCAGTCCGTGTGCCTCCGCCCCCTCCTTCAGCATTTGCAGAAATGAGTGGTGATCAGGCAAGGTCGTCTGCAAGCACAGTCTCAGAAGATGGGGACAGAGAGGATGAGTTTGGTTACAGCTGGAGTAAGTTGTCTTTTTGTAATAGATGTAATTATAAAAGCTATTAAATAGCTCTGGGTTCTTCAAGGCTTATGCCCTGGATGAATAAGTCTGTTTCAACTTTGATTATCCATACTGCAATGTTGTGTAGAAAAAAATACTATTTGTTTTGCTTGAATACAGCACACATTCCCGAGGCGAGAGATCATGTTCTTCCTTTCCTTTAAATGCGCATTCCTGTTAAAGCCCACCTTGCCATTTGTATGAGAATTACAGAGCGCAGGGCACTCTGGTGGTCTTGAACTAGTCGTCAGCTCTCTGTAGGCCTCAGATTCCTCTTTGTAAAATCTGTTGTTGATAATATGTCTTAAACTTCGGTATTTTCTGTGCTAGCATGGTAAGAGAGTATAATTGTTGAGGTAAAAACTTTGGGCATTTGGCAAGTTGTTTGCCTCTGAGTTTTAGCCTGGTGGTTATTCCTCTTTCTAAAATGCAGTTCTCACCTCAGGTTGCTAACGTTAACTTAGGTAATGTCTGAGGAGTGCTGATCACAATGCCTGATGCACAAGAAGCCTTCGAAGGCAGCTGTTATTAGGGTCTTTGGAGTGTCTCTGTTTTCTAAGGAAATAAGCCATTTTACAGGGAAATATTAAAAATTTAGCCAAAAGTTATGTGTCAGTGCTTTAAATAGTTTCATTTTAAAAATATAATTATTTCTTTGAGAAAGCTGTTGTGTATACTTTTAGGAAGTACAGAGTATAAAAGTTGTGCTGCTAGATTCTAGAAGGAATAAAATGGCAGTTTATGAAATTGATGCAGTTAAGAATCAAGATATAATTCATAAAATTACCTATAGAAGAACATTTTGTAAGAGATGATTTGTAAAGTTCACAGTTTTCTGGGTCTATTTTCAATGAAATTAGAGTGTATTCCTGATCTATCAAGGTGCAGGATGTACTCTGAGGAGAACATGAAGCCAAATGTTTCAGTTAGCTATTATGTCATAAGCCACCCCAAAACTTCATGGCTTAAGAAAACAATTTACTGTTAATCTCTCAAGGTGCTGTGGTTGACTGGGCTCAGCCGGGCTGGGCCTCCCAGATGGCTCGCTCACATGACAATTAGTGTTGGCTACTGGCTGGTTGCTCCTCCGGGCTGGTGGCTGGGCCTCCTACATGTGGCCTTGCCCTCTCAGATTAAAGAGTAAATTCTATGTCTTGAACATGTGGCATGAGAGATCTGAACGGTCTCATCTGATTAGGACGTGTGTCTGAAAGCTGGGATAGGTACATCAGTTTGTCCTGGCCTGATGGCTCCGTGCAAATAGAAAACTCATTCCCTTTATTCTGGATATCTGTACAAGCAACTGTCCAACACGATGGGACACGCAGTGTAGATGTTCCTGTGGGAGAAAAGTAAAGACAAATACTCTGGATGTCCTCTTCTCCTCTGCAATTGATAAAGTAACTTTCTGTTTTAATCACAGTCTCTTGGGAGTTTGTTAATGTGAATCACATCTATTGGGCCTGATAACCTCAGGCGAACCGATGAATCAGACACTTACTGTCTCATCCTGGATGCAAAGAAATTCCTCAGAGCGTGGGTACTCCAGGAAACCAGGCTTTATGCTCTGATGGCTAGTCTATTTAGATTTTCTTAACTGCCAAGGATTACATTTTGGTACAAATAATGCCCTTTTGAGCCTGTTCTATATAGCTTTACATAGTACAGCATTTGGCTGTGAGTTAACTCTCAATACCTAAGATTTTTTTTTGTTATTGTGTAGAAAATATCAGAGAGCGTTATGGAACCCTAACAGGTGATCTACACATGATTGAACTGGAAAAGGGTCGTAGTGGTTTGGGTCTAAGTCTTGCTGGGAACAAAGACCGATCCAGGATGAGTGTCTTTATAGTGGGGATTGATCCAAATGGAGCAGCTGGGAAAGATGGTCGATTGCAGATTGCAGACGAGCTTCTAGAGGTGAGTTCCTGTGGAAAACGCTGAATTTGCTCTTGCTGAATCAGTGCAACGGAATCATCAGTTTCCAGAAAATCCACCTGGACCTCATACGGTGACTGAGAAAGCTATCACTTGTCTAATAAAATAGATGCATTGCAGCATATTTGGCTCTAAACCAAATCTCTACTAAGTAGAGTCCATGTTCCCATTTACTTCCTTTAAAAGCTTGTGACTGTAGCACCAGAAACAATGTTTGTCCCAAGACAGTAATAAAGATCACACTTCAAAAACATTTTTTGTGTGCTGCATTTTTATTAGGAGCTTTTGAAAGCCAAATGACCAGTCACTCCTCAGTAATGAGGCTGACCCATTGGGCATTCTGGAAGTTGAGTCCCTAATGGCAGAAGTGATGGTGGTGGAGTGCGGCAGGGTCAAGATTAAGGCCAAATAACACAAACAGTAACTCAGCCTGCCAAACAAAATAAATTTGTGGACCATACTTTATAGTGTTTAGAATTGCCTTAGCTTGTATTGTTGGTCCTTGCCTCCTGTCGCCTGGAATCCACGTCTTTATATTGCCTTAATACTCTTCCCCCTACTTCATAATGTTTCTCTGTTGGTTAGGAAGGCTTGGTCAGCAGTGGATAAATGACTAAATGACTGGCAGTTTCCATTAGGTGCTGTGCTTCATAGGCACATTCTGCTGCACAAATCCTGCATCTGCCAGCGTTGCTTCTCCCAGTGGCCTAATCCCAGGGCTTGAGTTTTGAGATTAACTAGGAAATATGACAGTAGGGGACTTCCCAGGATGATCAGTGCAGGTCACAAGTGCTTCCACAGAGCCCTTGTTTGTTCAAAGCACGCTGGAAGCCCCGTGCCTTCCAGGAAGTTGACCCTCTACTTTCCAATCAGTCTAAGTGGTGCCTCTTTATTCCATGGAGGTCAGACTACATACACGTCATTTCAGTGTTGGTTTTAAACATGAACTTTTCTGTATCCACCATCAAAGTCAGGTTCATGTTCTGGGAAGGAAAATATGTATGATATTTTACAGGAAGAAAAATGTATTTTCATTAGATAAGATGATAAAAATTTACAAAATTAAAATTCCAGGCTCAATTAATTATATTTATTTCTCATAGATCAATGGTCAAATTTTATATGGAAGAAGTCATCAGAATGCTTCATCAATCATTAAATGTGCTCCTTCTAAAGTAAAAATAATTTTTATCAGGTGAGCATTTTCTTGTTCTGGTTTACTGAATACTTTTTGTTAGCCTTTCAATTTTGAGTTCTTTTGAATGAAAATAAAACATTTATAAATGTGTGAGGGACCGGCCCGGTAGCACAACAGTTAAGTGCGCACGTTCCGCTTCAGCGGCCCAGGGTTCGCCAGTTCGAATCCCAGGTGCAGACGTGGTACCACTTGGCAAGCCGTGCTATGGCAGGCATCCCACATATAAAGTAGGGGAAGAGGGACACGGATGTTAGCTCAGGGCCAGTCTTCCTCAGCAAAAAAAGGGGAGGATTGGCAGCAGATGTTAGCTCAGGGTAATCTTCCTCAAAAAGAAAAAAATAAAAATAAATGCGTGAGTGTTATAGTTCCAGGTCTTTGGGCTTACAGAACTTTCTCTAATAATCCTTCTGAGTCTTCAAGTGAAAGAATAAAAATAATATGAATTATTATGCTGTGATAGGTCAATGCTTTTTCTTTTAGAAATAAAGATGCAGTGAGTCAGATGGCCGTATGTCCTGGAAATACAATAGAACCTTTGTCTTCTGCCTCAGAGAATCTACAAAACAAGGAGGTATGTAACTTGTGTGTTATTCTGGGAAGAATTGATTGATATACCACTTACTAATTCAGCTAACAATTATAGACCCCTTTCAGGGATATCAAAGATAAATAAGTCATAGCCTTGGCCCTCAAGGAGTTACAGCCTAGTACAAGAAACGCTTGTGTAGATGAGCACACCGCTTACATGAGGGCTAGAAGTAGAGTCTGCATAGGGAATAAGGAAGGTAGAAAAGGAGTTGTCTATTCTGCCTCAGGAGAGAGAGTGAGAATAAGCCTTTATAGAGGGGCTTACACATGAAGTGTGTGTTGGAAGTAGAAGACTCGGGGGCAGAAAAAAGATAAGCAGAGGGCGTGGAGTGAAGCACCGAATGGAGACTCTGGCAAATGCAGAGAATTGAAAACTGCAGAGCATTACTGAACAGTGGGAGGCAGGAAATGGGGAGCTGGTGAGGCAAGGGTCACTGAGAAAGAGGTGGGGGCAGATCTCAGGAATCATGATGCAGACTTTGTCTTTGAGGCAGTGGGAAACTCAAAGAATGAAAATTATCGTTTTAAATGCTTCCCTGGAAATGGTGCTGAGAAGAAAATTGTAGGTGGCAAGGAAAATAAGTTAAAGTGAGTAAGAAAAGTATTGCGGTAGTTCAGGAGAAAGATAACAAGGGCCTGAACTAATGCACAGAAAAGAGGAAATGGTTACATCGGATGTTTAGAACCCAAACTGACCTTACTTCATCCCCACCTAAATGTACTAGGCAAGGAAAAATGAGTGGTTGAGAATCTATTTATCCAAAAGAGATTCACTGAGTATCTGCCTTAGACCAGGTAGCGTTCTTTGGGCTGGGAATAGGTTGGTGAATGACACAGACAAGATGTACAAGGCTTCCAGGTGTCTGACCTGGTGACTTGATGGATGGCTCATTTTCAACAAAATAGAAAAATAAAAAAGAGTAGCAGATATTTGTAGAAATAGAAATCATTCTATTTGAGGCAGCTTAAGAGTGGCGTACCTGTTGGAAAGCCTGGTAGACAAGCTTTTTCCGTGAATTTTGCACTAGGACATTTGGTTTAGAGTTTAGAGATGAATTCCCATAGGTGCAGACCTGTCGTTTGTTAGCCATGGGAGCTAAGGTTCTTTCCTACAGAGAACAATTAGAGAAGAAGAGGACCAAGGTCAGAATTCTGTTATGTCAGCCGTAAGGAGGAAGGCTAATAAAGAGTGGTCAGAGCTGCTGAAGAAGGACCAGCGGGTGTGTTGGGCAGCAGCTGAGGAGGCTGCGTTTCAAGAAGAAACGTATATTCCACAACCTTGAATGCTGCAAAGAGGTCAAGTAAGAAGATGAATAAAGACAGTCCCTTGGACTTAGCAGTCTGGAGATCATCAGTGATTTTGAGAAAGTAAATGATGGATAAGAAATTAGGAAAGAGAGGGCAGTGGTTAGAGGGTGATAAAGAATTAAGAGAGTTTTTTGGTGGGAGTTTTGTTTTGAGTTGGAAAAGCTTTGGTTACATGTTTAAGGTGTATATAATACACCTTAATAATAAATAAAATAAAATAAAATAAATAAAAATAAATTCAAAAGAATAAAAAGGTGGTATAGAGAGTCAAAAGCTTAAAATTCGAGGAGCCGTGATGACTATCAGTGTGAGAAGGTGTAGAAATAGAAACACTCTTCCCTAAAAGAATATGCAAACATTGGGCTTATCTATACGTAAGATGGATGTATGAATCATTGTCTCAACCCAGTGAACTGAGTCATTGCTCATATGGTGAACTGAGTCAAGTGGTTTTCCAAGATTACAAAGGAGAAAATTTTATTTTCATGTGAATTGTACCAAATATGTCCCTTAAGAAATTGGAGTGTTTTAATATTTTCAGGTAAAATATTTACTAGCTCCTAAATTCGCTTGATGATTACCACAGTGAAGAATAGTGAATGGTGCCTGTGCTGCTGTTCTGTGTTCCAGTGAGTTTAACCCTCTTGTAGCTGAGTTGCTATTAGATTTCATTATGGAGTAAATCCAGGTGGTCTTGAGAACAACTTTGTGTCTCTTTGCTCTAAAATTGTTGCTGTCTAATCACATATCATTAGTATTTTGAAGAGAATATAATGTTCATAAATGTCATGAGATGTTTAAATAGTAATAAGGAATTACAATATATGAGATAATTTTGATTAAGTGGCATTTATGTTTAAACAAACAAAAATACATAACACTGTTGCCTGTTTTGCCATTTTTTTTTCAGACTGAACTAAGTGTTACTACTTCTGACTCAGCTGTGGACCTCAGTTCATTTAAAAATGTGCAATATCTGGAGCTTCCCAAGGTAAATCTGCTTTGAATTGGAATGGGATGATGTGAGTACCTTCACACCACTGTGCTAATTCACTGCTTCTCAAAAGCGTGATCTCCAGACCAGCAGCATTAGCACGGCCTGGGATCTTGTTAGAAATGCGGGTGCTTGGGCCCACCTAGACCTACTGAGTAAGTAACTCAGGGGATGGACCCACAGTTTGTATTTTAATAAGCCTTTTTGGTGATTACAATGCATGCTAAAGTTCGAGAACCACTGTGCTAATTGATACTTCAATAGGGACCCAGCTTTTCCTGCCTTTATGGCTGGTCTAAGATTTAACATTTAGCAGTGTCTCTTTTGATTCATTTACCAAGGACCTGCTATGAAGGAAGTAAAAAGAATAAAGAAATAGAAGTTATAGTTTTTGTCCTTCATAAAGCTGAAAGCCCAACTAACCAGAAGTTTTGCTGATAGGCGTCAGCGAGGTATTTGCTTTTGAAAAGATCTGCACCTTAGGTTCAAATGACCCTCTTTAAAGAGGTGGTTTGCTGCACAGAAACCTAGAAATGCTTCCCTGTGCTGGAGGCTCACAACACAGGTGGATGGTGGATGAACAGTGTGAGAAGAAAGAGCGGTGACGTGCTTCAGGTGAAGAGGAGGGAAGGAGGTAGAGTGGGGAGTAGGGGGCTATTTACATGAAACGCTGCAGGCAGAAAGAAGAGGAGTGGTCCCTGTGCCCCTCTCCAGCTGAGGTGATGCAGCTTGGTGCTTAAGAGCCTGGGCTCCAGAGTCAGTCTCTGCACTTCCCTGTCTGAATTAGTTGCTATAGAGGAATGAGAGAACTCTAAGAACTTCAGATTTTATTGTCCACAGAAAGCTTCCGTTTATATGTAGATTTCAAACAAATCTAAAGCTCAAGTAGCTGAAATGTATTTATTAATGAAAGCCAAAGTGACTTCACTTTATTCAGGAGTCTTTTAAAATCAGCTCACAGAAGAGGCAGTCGACGATGATTTTAAGTGTGGGCTTTTGGAGCCGCTTCTCTGGGCCTCAGTTTCCTTGTCTGTAAGATGGGGGAAATAATAATACCCCTATATTAGAGATGTGTTTGTAAGGATTAAGTAAAAGAATTTATATAAAGCACTTAGTTCTGTGCAAGTTACTATTTTCATTAATATTTTTAACCATGAGGTTCTGAATGCTCTGGAGAATGTGTCCTTGAAAACAGGCTTTGAGGAAGCCACTGCTAAAAATGACATGTTAAGTGATATATCGTACTATAAGCCTATGCCCTCTGAACCCCATTATTAGTCGACCCTGGGAACAAAACTCAAGAAAGCAAAGAAGGGAGAATTAACCCAGCTTCTAACATTCCTACTTCATTTGAAATCCTTTGTCATGTATACAACCCTGTATTTTTTAAAATTATGATTATTTGAAAAATAATTTAATGGTAAAGACATATGTGTACATTTATGTCATTTACTTTTTAGCAACCCCATGAGGTTGCTATTATTTTCCTCACTTTTAACAGTTCCCATAACTCAGAATGGTAGAGCTGAAACTGAAACTCTTGGTCTTCTACGTCCAAGTCCCATTTTCCACTCTGTTTCATCTTGCGATTGGGCCCCATTACCTTTCCAAACCCCTATGTGTTTCTGATAAGAATACTCTACTTCCTTCACACTGACTTGAATCAGAGCCCATGGAGATTGTTTTGAGAATTCATCCCTCCTTGCCTTTGCTTATTATCACCTGAGATGTCCCTCTGCTTTCCTTTACCTTATCTAAGCTCTGCATGACTCAAGACCTAGCTTAATCTCACCTCTGTGGGTTTTGAAATGTTCCTTCAATATTATGGCCTATATAATGCTTACCATTAATGTCTTCCTTTATTTGTCATATAACCATGCATGGCCCAAGGGCATGTTTCTTGCAGTAAACTTTCATGTGGGTATATTTTTTGTATGTCTAAATTGCACATATGTTGAGAGAAGAAATTCTTGTACTTTCTTTCCCATTATCTTATGTAGTATTGTGTACTGTAGTTCCTACTAAGTATTTGGGAGGGAAGAATGAATGAATGCTTACATGCAGTGTATGCACAGGGGAAAAGATGTCGGATTAGGAGAGTCAGGAAGGAAAGAATAGTTTTTGTACTGTTTCAAAATGGGAACTGTAGTAACAAGTAATTTCTAGTTCTGTTTTGACTCCTCAGAAACTCTCTCAACAGGTCGATTGTCCTTTTTCTTTTTAATCCTTTTTTTATGGGAAATAGAAGTATAAACAGAAAGTTTATAATGTATATAATCTGCACCCTCTATAACTGACTGAAATGCTAATTCAATTTATCAGACAAAATATTTTTGATTAAAGATTTATTTTTAGTACATTTTTCCCCAGGAGAGTACCTATACGTCAAAGTAGGTAACCACCTTACATAATATGTTAGAAATATGTTTCACATCCATATGATTTTAGATGGTGAAAGTCTTAAAGACATTTAAGAGGTTTTTTCCTTCTGAATTTTAGGGAATCTTCCAACTTCAAAATAGTTCTGCCGATAATAATAGTGGTTTGTTTAGCTTAGTCCCATTTCCAATTCTTGTTTATACTCTTCTAGCTGTTTAATTATACAACTGTTCCTCCATAAATATATTTCTTTAATTTGTCTCACATTCCCTGTGTGGTGGTATTTTAATAACTAGCTCAGAACAGCGTTTCTCAGATCCTCTTCTGTTAAGGACTGTGTGTACTGTGACAGAAGTAAGGTGGGAAGTCGAGCAGTTAAATAAGAAGATGCACACTCACACCCTGTTATCCTTGCTTATATGTCATCCTGCTTTTCTGCTGTCAGTAAGTCGTCTATAGATGTGTATGTCCTCATTTATTTTGGTAGTATTCTAAGTGGGATTGGGGCCATTATACATGCAGATGTGTAGCTTTTTGTTCCTTTTAGGACTCTACCTATTGCAAAAAAACAAAAAGCGAAAACTTACTCCATCAGGCTTAATTGGAGAAGGGGATTTATGGGCTCAGGTAACAGGTCAGCAATCTTCAAGGCCTTTGACCCCATGATTCAATAGCCATCAAAATAGTCATGAAAAGCCAGTTCTTTCCCTCTCCCTGCGTAGCCATCCGCAGTATCAGCTTTATCCCAAGGCTGGTTTTCCTCATAGATTCAGAATGGCTGCCAGCCGTAGTTGGGGTCATGTACTACTTCTTTCACATGTAGTTGGGGTTCAGAGCAGAGAGTGGCTGTCCCAAAATTCTGAGCAGAAGTCCTGAGGTTCATCCTAATTGAACAATTCAGATCACATGCCTACTCCTGACCTAGGGACTATGGCCGTGGGAATAGAATTGTGCAATTGACTTAAGTCATTCAAACTCCATCCTTGGAGCTGCTTATCCATTACTACATAACAAATTACCACAAAACTTAGCAACTTAAAAACAATAGACATTTACTATCTCTTAGTTTCTCTGGGTCAGGAATTTGGGAGCATTTTAGCTGGGTTATCTGGCTCAGACTCTCTTGTGTAGTTGCCAACAAACTGCCAGCTCTGGCTTCAGTTGTCTGAAGGCTGGCCTGGGGCTGGAGGATCCACATCCAAGATGGTTGACTCAAATGGCTGTTGGATGAGGCTTATTTCCTCTCCATGGGGCTGCTTGAGTGTCCTCATGAAATGGCAACTGACTTCCCTCAGAGCAAGTGATCCAAGAGAAAGAGCAAGGAGGAAGCCTGGATGCCTTTTTTTGACCTACTTTTCAAATTGCACACCATCACTTCTGCATTACTGTTTGTTACAGTCAAGTCAAAAAGTCCAGCCCACACTCAGGATCCCCTTCTTGAAGGGAGGAATATCAAAGATTTTGTGAACATATGTTAAAACTACCACCCAAAACATAGGCAGAGAGAGAAGGAGGGAGTGTGTGTGTGTTGTTTGAGGCAGCAGGAGGCGGGGCTGGATATTCTAATGGAAAATGTGTGAGTTTGAACAGTAAGGAGTAAGATGAGGATGAATGCTCAACAACCAGCAAAAGCCCACTGTACTAGTAAAGTGCTTTCCTGACTACAGTTAAGTGAGTAGACGATAATAGAGTCAAATCTCAGAACTGAGTATATACAGTCATCGTAGATCCAGAGGATTACATACTCAAATAAATATTTCTCTGTATTAGTAGGAAAGATGATTGGTGTGGGAAATCCAAATAGAGGGTCACTAAATTATCTGCATTCAGCATTGGCATTGGGATTTTGTCAGTTGGTAGCACGTTGACCTTCCTATTCGTTAAGCCTAATTCTTTGACCACTAGATCAGGATTTGGAGTTTCAAAATCCTGGAGAGTTTAGAGAATTTATCTGAAGGAAGTTTGATTATATCCTATAGATTTTTAAGCAGAAGGAATGTATGTGCTGTAACCACACTTTTGTATAGTGATCAAGCTTTCACACCGTTTCTCATTACACTTGATCCTCACAGCAAGCTCGTGGTTGGACAAGTATTATTATTCCTTTTTCTTAGGTAAGAAAATTGAGATTTAGAGATGTTAAGTAGCATATCCAAATTTCTATTGCTAGGCAGAAAGTAAATTAGAACCAAGGTCTGCTCACCTGAAAAACTCAGTTTTCTTTTATACACATGACTGATTACCTGGAAAGAGAGCGGTGGTAGAGAGGGATGCACAGGGACAGTCTGAAAGTCGTCAGGCATTAACAATCTACCTCAGAACGGCCACACTGTTGATAATCTTTAAAAGGATGGTGAAGCCTTACCTCACTGTGGGCATGATCCTAAATGTCTGATGCCAAGCTTGGCTCTCATGTCTACATTTCAGAGAAATCGTGACAAGATTTCCTCTTCTCTCTTGCTTTACATTTCCCTGGATGGAAACTATAACGGAAAAAAAGGTTACCAGGTCCAACCAGAATGAAAATGTTCAAAACCTTATTTTAATTTTATTAATGTAAACATTAAGGAAAGGTAAAAGCCAGTATTATTGAACATTTGGTTTTGATAAAAGAAAATGTGGAAAATATAGACAAAGTGGGTGTAGCTCTCTAGCGTTGGCAGGTTTTCAGTGCAGGTCTTCGGGCTCAGAGTTGAGAGCGTTTTCACTCTGCACCAAATCAAAACACAGGTCTCTGGAGAAACAACTCTGGGTTTTCAACCCCAGAAAGGACTAAGCACGCAGCAGTAATTGCAGTCTGTCTGCTGAAGGAAGGCAGTAGAAGGGGATGAGGAGGCCAGTCATGGTTGTTATTTCAAAGCTGTAGGCCAGAAAGAGGAAGCAGGAGGATACTTTGATTGATTTTGAATGACTTACCTTAGCCAGTTACACAAAACTAAATCCACAAATGTTCTATGTTCATTGAATTATTGACTGCATTTCTTTTCTCTGGATATTTTGCTAAAGTTACTGAAGATATGTTACTGGATATATATGATAAAGCTACTAGAGATATGAGCTAGTCCTGATGGCCTACCAATTCGGCGCTTTCTGCTTCGGCAGCCTGGGTTCAGTTCCTGGGCGTGGAACCACACCATTCGTCTGTCAGTTGCCTTACTATGGTGTTGGCTCACATAGAAGAACTAGAAGGACTTACAGCTAGAATATACAACTATGTACTGGGGCTTTGGGGTGGAAAAATAAAGAGAGGAAGATTGTCAACAGATGTTAGCTCAGAGCACATCTTTCCTAGCCCCCCCCCGCCAAAAACGAAAAAAAGTTGAATTCTAGAAAAAAAAAAGATACTAGAGATATTAAGCATATGAGAGCAGTTAAAACATTTGAATATTTGATGGAGGAGAATTTATTCCCATTAAAAGGATTTGAAAGTTTGCTTAAGAGAAGAAGAGATTTCTAATAGTGGACTTTAGAACAGTTTTAATTGCTTTTCTAGCCCTTGGGTAGAAGATGATGTTCGAAAGTTATGGCCACATACCTTTCCATGTGGATACATTTAATCTGTCTCAAGGTTTCTTAGTGTTCTCGTTTTTATTTCTCTAGGATCAGGGGGGTTTGGGCATTGCTATCAGTGAGGAAGATACACACAGCGGAGTCATCATCAAGAGTCTCACAGAGCACGGGGTGGCAGCCAAGGTGAGGCTTTCCCTTTTTCACTGCCATGCAGTGGTGGACAAGGGAAGCATTTCTGCAAAATCACTCAGACTCTTCCATGTTTCCATTTAGGATGGACGGCTCAAAGTTGGAGATCAGATCTTGGCTATAGATGATGAAGTTGTTGTTGGCTATCCTGTTGAAAAGGTACTTTTCCAAAGGAAAGCAAATGGTACTGTGAACTTGTGCTTGGGCATGGCTAAAGGTGTGTGTGTGTGTGTGTGTGTGGTCAGTCATAGAGGATTAAAGCTATGTAACTATATTGGACAGATGTCCTTAAGGAAGAGAAGAGATTATTTGGTCTTCGATTTCTATTTTGTATTTTCTAATCAAGGTGATATTAAGGTGTTTTCTGTTGCCCGGTAAATTCAGTATTCACTGGGCATTTTTGATAAATATTATTTCCATTTTCCCTTGGGAAAACTTGAAACTTCTAGACAAAAGTCAACTTAGTGTTAAGACGAAAGGGATATTTTTTTATGACTGTTTGCTCCCATAAATATCCACTATGTATAGTGCTTTATAAACAGATTTTTTAAGACTCGTCATTAAAGGTATAACTTTCATTGGGATTAAACAATTATTTGTGCCTGAGTTTCCTCCTCCTCAAAAGTTATCATAATACTTACTAGGAGTCTCACTTGAGGCCTTTCATATATAAGTGCTAGGAAAAAAGCTGTTTCTCTTGAGATTTGGAGTGCAAATGTTTCCATTTCTACGTTGGCTAGCAAGAAGCTGAAACCATTTTTCATTCAGTTTTAATAATTGTGTAAGTTGGATCCTTTAACCCATATGTCTACGTTCTCACTTTCTATTTGGCTTGATTCTTCTGTTGCATAGTTTTCCTTATCCTGCTTTGAACATAAGTTTCCATTTTATTAAAAGTGTTTGAGTAAGCTGCTCCATATTCTCTGTAGAATCAGGAAATGGGTAAAGTACTCCATATATCTTCTAAGATCGTAGGGATACAGAGAAATGGGTGAGATTAATTAGAAATGTAAAACATTGGAAGCCCTATACTTATATCAGGAAGAATATGGTCAGAACTACTCTTTTAGTGGTAAAAATTTGCTGTGGCCTTAATCAATGTCAGGCAATTGGAGAAACTATAACCTTTCTTAACTCCTCAAGTCCTGACAAGGAAACAAGTTGCCTGTGACTCTTCTCTCAGCCATAGATAGTTTTAGATTCCAGCTTTAATAGTGACTTATTTGTTTAAGTCCACTAATTTCCCTTTGGATTTTGTTTCCCCTCCCCTCCAACACCCTGCCAGTTTATTAGCCTTTTGAAAACAGCAAAGACGACAGTGAAACTTACCATTTGTGCTGAGAATCCAGATTCCCAGGCAATTGCTTCAGCAGCTGGTACAGCCAATGGAGAAAAGAAGAACAGCTCCCAGTCTCCAATGGTCCCACCGTCTGGCTCCCCAGAACCAGAGTCCATCCGAAGTAAGGGCTGGTCTCGTGTGAGTCCTGCATGTTTGGCACACTCAGACACAGCAGAGGGTCCCCACGTGGGAGCCACTTGCCTGTATGTAGCTCCTTGTTTGAAAGGCCGTAGTCAGGGAACCCTTTGGTGAAAAGATGGCATAAGAGAAGGGCTCTTGAAGACAGAGTGCTGGACTGTTAGGCAGGTGATCTGCGTGCTGTCCGTTAACCAGCCGCAGGGTCTTAGGAAACCCATCCACCCTCCTCGAGCCTCAGCTTCTTCATCTCTAAACAAAAGAGTGGTACTCTATGCTCTCCGAAGATCTTGTGCTAAGGGTACTGTGATTCCAGGATCTAACTGATGAGTTAGAAACATCATTTGTACCTTTATTCTTTATACTGAGCAAGTAATTTAACTTCTCTAAACCTCAACTGTTCTAATCTGTAAAATGGATGTAGTGATAAATACTTCACTGGTGGAATCATTCCAACAGTGCCTGGCACAAGAAACTCTTAAAAATGCTAGTCTTTGCCACAGTGTACGGAGTCGATCGAGTCCTGTCGTTTGGGTGTAATAGTGGATCCTGTCAAAGTAGATGAAATGGTTGTGTGTGGACCATGGGGTGACACTTGCATGTATCATTAAAATACCAGTCTGGCATAGGGAGGCGAATTATTCCTTTGAGTTACTTTTGGAGAAAAATTACACTGGTATTTAATGAACAATAAATTTCAAGCTTTGCAGCATTAAAAAAAAGTACTTAAACACATTGGCTTTTTCTGAAATTGGGGAAAAAAATGTCTTTTGGGCTCTAAACTGAAACATTCAGTACTTTTGACAGGTTTTTAAGGAAAGAGCAGTTTAAAACATTTGTAATATAGTTGGACAGAAAAGTCTTAAAGTAATACATACACATCTGATGAAAGTAATCCTTTATTTAGAAAGACTGGGTAATTCACTGAAGTGTTAAAAAATTTTATGGGAATGTTCTCATTTTTCAGTTTTATCTTGATCCCTAAATAGCATTGTCTATAAAAATATGAAAAATGAAAACGTAATGTTACAGAAAATATCTTACACCTGCTCTTACCATTTCAGGAGCAGGAAAATAGTCTGGCTCTGGTTTCCTAAAAAGAGAGCATCTTGTCTAAAGCTATTCTACCACGTGTCTCAGCTTTCCCAAAATATGCGATTTTCTATATGCTCTTTGGTATATCATAAAACATATGATATGAAGACTATCATAAAACAAGGTGTGAAATTATATTCTCCTTGTTTTCTTATAACCTATTCTTATCTGTTAAATTTTGAGCATATATGTACCAGAATTTAATATGTGAGTTTATAAAATGTCAAGTGAGACGCAAGGAAAGAAATTGCAAGTGGGTCTCACTTGACGTTTTATAAACTCACATATTAAATCCAGGTGCGTACATGCTCAGATTTGATTACATAAGAAGAGGTGCTCTAGGATAAGAAGAAAGGAAAACCAAAACAAAACCATAAAAAGCCCTTAAAGGTGGTCACCATGACCAGAATTACCAATGTGCTTTGGGTTTTGCAGTGTTCCCTGAATGTGTTTTTAGGTTACTGCCACATATCTTAGGTCTGAGTTTTACAAATCATATTTTCATGTGAAGTTTGTTTGGTCCAGTGAAATGCAGAATATCACAGTGAAACTAGAGGTTCAATTCAACTCTTTGTTCTTGTTCCTTTATATATATTTTCTCTAGCAATTTTAAAAATACAGAATAGTGCAGAAAGTAGTTTTGTGCCCACCACCCTAAATTAACAATGATGATTTAATCGTATTTGTTTAATATTTTTTAATATAACTGAAAGATTAAGGTAAATGTGAAGTCTTCATTGTCCCCAATCTTGGACCCATTTCCCTGCTCCATTTCCCAAAGGAACCAATGTGGTGAGTTTGATGGATATGCCTTCTAATCAATTCTTGTTTGTATTTTGTTTCATTTTTAACATATTTTTAGGTACAAGCAGGTCATCAACGCCAGCAGTCTTTGCTTCTGATCCTGCAACCTGCCCCATTATCCCAGGCTGTGAAACAACAATTGAGATATCTAAAGGGCGAACAGGATTGGGCCTGAGCATCGTTGGGGGTTCTGACACACTGCTGGTGAGGACACACCCGGCAATTCAGATATACAGATGGCCCCTTCATCGAGATCATTATCAGCAGATTTCCATCAGTTTTATTAAATAATAAAGGCTGAGAAAAATGTATCATTCATCGTTATTTTAATTTGTATGGCATATATTCAGTGGGGTACAGGGCTTTTTATATTGAATAAGCCAATACTGACTCAATAAGATTCTGTTACACTAGTGATTGTGACTTTTAGGTTCAAAATACTTCTGTCAGTTCCCCAGTCTTTGCCATATTTAATTTACTTTTTACTGACTGAGTATGGTTGGATTTGACCCATATTGAGAAGAGTCTGAAAAATTGGATAATTTGTAGACAGAATTTTCTAAATGTCAAAATTACTTTTAAAATCTAATTCTTTCTTTTGTGGATAGGAAAGGTGATGTCTATCTGTTAATTTCATTTGCTGATAGGAAGGGTGATATATATATCTGTTACATGTATGTGTATAATTTTGTATTTTATAATTTTTTTCTTTAAACTTCCCTATCATTAGAAAGCAGTATAGGCTTCTTTGAGCCTTTTAGCAAAAATTGTGTTGTTATACTTTTCTTTGAATTTTGATGTGACTCACATATGGATCCAATGAGTGTATAACCCTTGTTGCTGTCTACAAAAAGTACAGTATGTTTTGACTCCGTTTCAGCTCACTGTTCCTAGGGAGAGTGGGATAAAGCATGAGTATGTTTTGTTTTGGCCCTTAGGGTGCCATTATCATCCATGAAGTTTATGAAGAAGGAGCAGCATGTAAAGATGGAAGACTCTGGGCTGGAGATCAGATTTTAGAGGTACAGAATGCTGTGTATTTGACCTTTACGTTAACAAAGGAAAGGCTACTCTGGGGAAAGTGGTCTTTGTTTCTTCCCTCCTTCCTCCCACCTTCCCTCTCTCCCTTCTCCTCCTTCTCCTCCTTCTCTTCCTCTCTTTCTTCACTTTGCTTAACTCAACTGGTTCCTCACAGTCAGTGTCCCATCTTTAAACAGGTGAATGGCATTGACTTGAGAAAGGCCACCCATGATGAAGCAATAAATGTCCTGAGACAGACACCACAGAGAGTGCGCCTGACGCTCTACAGAGATGAAGCCCCATACAAAGAGGAGGACGTGTATGACACGCTCACCGTTGAGTTGCAGAAGAAACCGGGGAAAGGCCTGGGATTAAGTATTGTTGGTAAAAGGTATGACTGAAGAGGGCAAACCCAATGACCTTTTGGTAAATAGTACTAGCAGTGTAGAAACTTTATCAGTGCTACTGTTCTGTAGAAAGCTATCGTCAGCCCACTTAGTAATGCAGTATCAAAAGATGTTGGTTTTGAATTTTTTAACTCATTATTCTGCAGGATTTTGAAGGTACTAAATGAAAAGCCCTTTGGTGTGTTTTGAGTACCTGCCATGTGCCAGGAAATACCATAGGTTCTGGATAACAGAGTTAAGTAGAAATGGTTCCTGACCTGAAAAAACTCAGTTTTATGAACTAGAATTAACTATATTCTTGCAACAAAGGGTTCTATTGTTGAGTAATAGAAACAGCGTAATGTGGAGGAGCCATAGAAGCAAGGGATAAAGGGACCAAGTGACCCTATTTAAGGAAAGTAGATTAGGAAAACTTCCCAAAAAAGAGGTGCCTGAGTTGAGGCTAAAAGTGGTAAATGATGCTGATCTATTACAGGGAAGTGGAGGCTATATAGGGAGAAAGGTCAGCCTGAGCAAGAACATGCCATCAGAAGGGAACAGAAAGCATAAAGTAAGAGGCTGGCGTGGTAGAGTGGTGAATACACGTAAATTCAGTACCTACTTTATTGAAATATTTATGTATAAGTAATATGAACAAATACATAATCCAGCAAGTTCCAACACCTTTATGCTAAAGATGGGAAAGCAGAGGATCAGATGGTGAAGTGGCTCGTTTGAGATCATGACCTTGTCAAGAACAAGCGATGCAGTTCAGCTGTCATTAAATAGTTCTACTTATCATTGTAGTTATCATTGTATCTCAACAAGTAGCTGTTGGGTTATTTACTATTTTGTGAAAGAAAGGAGAATTGGAATAAGATTAGTATTTGTTCTTTTTCCTTAAATCTGTCTTGTGTGAAAGTTAGATCCATAGTGGTTTAAAAAAAGACACCATAGCAATGGTACTTAAGTTTTATTTCCAATAATTTTAAGGTTGTTGATGATAATAGCAACATATTTATGTAGCTACAGGTCAATATTCATTCAAGGATTCATTGTGGTGTAGAAAGAACAATAGATTTAGCATCTAAGGACTGACTCTTAAGTCCCATTTTTGCCAGTTAGTAGCTGTGTGACCCATAAAACGAGAATAATAGTAGCCACTTCTACTCAGTTTATAATTGTCGAAGAATAAATATGCTTATGAAAGGTCTATTTAACCTGTGAAGTGCTATGAAATAAGCTATTACAAAAAATTAATTCTAATAATGTTGCCTCAGTGTTGCTAAAAACAATAAAACTTTTAAAGTCACAAAAATGGAAGTAAAATTTTCAGTTTAAAACGTATTAGCTTTTCATTAAATGAGCATTGCATTACTTACTAGAAAAAATAATAATGGTGAAATTCAAAATGATGTTTGCAGAAATGATACTGGAGTATTTGTGTCAGACATCGTCAAAGGGGGAATTGCAGACGCTGACGGAAGACTGATGCAGGGAGACCAGATATTAACGGTGAATGGAGAGGACGTCCGCAGTGCCACCCAGGAGGCTGTTGCTGCTTTGCTAAAGGTGAAAATCAAATGCCAAAAGTAATTTTGTGGAATAGTATAGAAGGAGGAGAACTTAACTTTCGGCTACCAAAATAAGTACTGAATTCTCTTTATTTAAAATGTTATCTCAAATAAGACGTATTTATAAGTAAGATGTTATATTTCAGTGATAAATCTCTAATAAATTTATAATTAGCTGTTTATTATATTTTATATATAGCAGTAATAAGAATTATGAACTGAATATCTGTGATCTTAGTAAATCTTTCATCTTAAGATGAATATTGTTTGGATCTCTTCTTGAAAGAAACACACATATTCAGACCACAAAGTAGAAACAAAGTCTTACTCAGTTCATCCATGTTGATATTTGGATTTACTCTTATGACCTCTGGCATAAGTGAAGAGTCTCATCCCTGGCTGTTTGAAAAGTGACTTGGCAGAAATGCTCCATGTGGGAGATGCTAGGAGGCAAGAAGAGCACCCATGGCACCTCTGGGGATGGAATTGTGCTTTCTGGACTGTCCTGTCCCAGTCCTTCCGTAACCCTTTTCTGGGCATACTAAATTTGACATCCTTATATTTCCTTGGACAGGAAGAATGTGGGAGAAAGATTTTACCCTTTTTGAACCACAGAAGATGGTATTTGGTCCAAATCTTGTTCTTACTCAAAACTATTGAATATTTAAAGTTTCACAGTTAAAAATTGAGGTTGGCAGGCCAGCCCAGTGGCATAATGGTTAAGTTCGTGTGCTCCACTTCGGCAGCCCAGGGTGTGCAGGTTTGGATGCCAGGCTCGGAGACCAAGCACCACTTGTCAAGCCATACTGTAGTTGCATCCCACATAAAATAGACAAAGATTGGCACAGATGTTAGCTCGGCGGCAATCTCCCTCAAGCAAAAAGAGGAAGATTGACAACAGATGTTAGCTTAGGGCCAATCTTCCTCTCTCTCCCTCTCTCCCTCTCTCCCTCTCTCCCTCTCTCCCTCTCTCCCTCTCTCCCTCTCTCCCTCTCTCCCTCTCTCCCTCACTCCCACACACACACACACACACACTCTCACTCGAAGTTGTATGGGTCATCCTTATGAAATGAAAGTAAGTAATTTAATGCAGATTTACCTGGCAGTACTTTCACTGGGAATTATCTCAACAATAGGCCCCCATCCCTAGGTATCATTCTAGTCTTAAGTACGTTTTACATTGTGAAATCGTTTTCCTCCAAAGGAAACTCTCCATCAAGACTCGTTTTCTGATGGGAAATGCAGAGCCAGTCTCATTTTAGAAAGAAATTGTAAAATACAGAATAGTCACTTAAAAATACAACCCTTGGGACTCTAGGCATATTTCCTATGGGAATCTTCCAATTTCTAAAGGGAATGTGTGTTCCTACAAATAAATAAAGCGGTGCTTATCTCATTGTTTTTCTTACCTAGCACATGTTTTTATGACGTGAAGTATATAGTTCAGCGTTGACTAGAAAACAGTCACCATCTATACCCATGTCATGTGAGGCATGTTAAATAACATGAGCCTTCATGACAGCGAGAGAGCTGCCAAAGATCTCTGATGCTAGTGGGTTCCTCTTCAGTGGCTGGGCTTCACGGAGGGATTTTCAAGTGATCCTCTTGTTAGTAACCTCTGTGGTTTGGATAAGATCTGGTGTGTGAATAGGTGTATCGCTTTAGTTATTAGTAAATCACACTTGAAATCTATGATTTTTTGTTAGAGATATGAATTTTCAAAAAGTAGTTAGACTTTTTTAAGGAGAAGTAACTTCCTTTGGACATAAATTTAAAATGATTATTGACTCTGTAAGATAGGTACATCTGAAAGAGAAGGAATATCCATATAATAACAGTTTTAAAACCAGTTAAACCATCGTTTGAAAAACCAGTTTGGCAGTATATAATAAGAGCCTTAAGTATTTGTATAACTTTGCTGTTTATAGCTGCTGCTACTACTTGTCCTTGTTTTGACTTAACTTTCATTTAAAAATCTTGCATAAGTAATCCTCAATACACAAAAAACTTCATGTATGTAAGGTTTTTTGGAGTGTTATTTGTAATAATAGAAAAACTGGAAGCAACACAGTTGACAAAACTCTATAAACTTTGGTAAATATAGCAGAGATGCGTGGCAAACGTATCTGTTTAAAATAATGTTCATGGTAACTATATTAACAATGGAAAAACATAGCAGCGAATGTGAGATAAAATTGTATTTACAGTGTAGAAACAACTATGTAAAATAAAATCTTAAGTGTTTTAACAATAATTTTGAGATGATTTTTGGAATTATAGGATCCTCTGTGTTCCTTCTGTTTTCATTTTATTTTCAGAATTTTCTTTTGAGGATGAATTGCTTTTATAATGGAAAATTTAACTTTAAAAAATTTTATAATAATAGATACCCTTGAACTTTGGAAGAGATATGTTGTAGGTAGGTGAAAGAGGTATAAGTACACAGTGAATGATTACTGTGTGGAATTTGTTAAGCTCTGCAGTTCCGTAAGCTGGAGATATAAATAGGTTCAAGAAGGATTTGAAAAGTTCCTGGCCCCCCCAAAAACACAAACAAGCAAACAAACAACTTATGGATATTGCAAGTCAAGTTTTGACCTTTCAAAATTTGATTTATTATCCACGTGTTTATGAGTAACGTGTCCCTCAGTACCCCATCAGAAGCAGCATGATAATATTAGTGCCCAATATTTGTGTAAATAATACTTTGCACCAGGCACTTTCAAAAGCATTGTACATAGATTCTCTTACTTATCTCAACAACCTAGTTTGGTCTCCATTTTAAAAATGCAGAGTAAAAGACTTGTCAAGGTAACATCTATTAAGGTCATACAGCTAGTAAATCACATAGTCTGGATTTAAACCAGGGTCTCTGACTCCAAAAGCCCAGGATCTCACACACCTCATGGTGCTCCTTCCATGTTAGACTATGCAGCATTTCTTGCATGTCTATGATTTATTCGTAAAGGGCCACAGGGAAAATGTCTTCAATTCTTGTTTTGTGTTTATAGCAATATGGCTTATTTAAGTAGCGTATAATAGGTCTATTCAAGTGCAGTGTGGGAATAGAGAGCTTACTCAATTCTCTAAGTCCCTCTGCCATTAAAGGCAAAGCATGCTGTTGTGGTAGTGGTTGTTTTATTGTTTTTGTTTTGTTTTTTAAAACCTGAGTTATTTAGTTCATTTGGCTTCTCTAAGTCACTGTGTTTCATGAGATAATTGCTCAATTCTCACTTTATCTTTGCCTTGGCAGAAACAGTCTCCATGTAAATCATGAGGGAATAAGACAGTCATGTGGTGGTGTTGCTGCTGCTGCTTGTTGTTATTATTTTTATTAGTTTTAATGTTTTAGAAAAGCCTCTCTCTATTAAGGATTGGAGGTATCCTTATGGAGATTCCAAAAGGAAGATGCCTTTCAAAAACTCTGTCCTGAAGACTAAAATGTACTCCTAGAGATGACTAATATTTTAGTTAAACATTTCCGTAAAACTCTCGTTCCTGCAGTGTTCCCTAGGCACAGTGACCTTGGAAGTCGGAAGAATGAAAGCTGGTCCCTTCCATTCAGAGAGGAGGCCTTCTCAAAGCAGCCAGGTGGGTAGCTGTGGGATTCATGAGGGTGGTGCAGTTCACGTACCAAAAGGAACTCAAAGATGCTGTGACTGTGGGTCTGTGTCCAGGGTCCTGTACACGGGCCTGGCCTTGTGGCAGCTTGGCAGAGTGACTGAGGTGCAGAATTGGAGATAGGGAAGAGCAAGAGATGAGAGTGGACAGGAGAGCAAGATGTAGCTCTTGAGTAGTTTGTAAGTCATTCTAAGGGACTTAATTTCAAGCATTCCTCTTTTCTGATGTGATTCTTTTTCCATAATCTCAAAAGAACCAATTAATATATGTAAAGCCTACCAAGATAATATATTTTTTAAGTATTTTATAACATTTATCAATCAAAATTCAACTGAAAACAATCCCAGGTAGTGAGCTGTAGCTGCTCGCCACCATGTGTAACAATATGGCGCTGCATGGTTCACGTCTCCTGCTGAGCCCCCTTCCTCAGTCTTGTCATCAGAATGACAGCAGCTCGTTTTCATCAACCTGTCCTTAAAGACCGCCCACTCACTGCTTATTGACCACCATTAGCTTCCTGTTCACTGACCCTGATTCTACAGTTTTGAAGTCCCCATCTATGTACAACTTCAGTTTAAATTTAGAGAGCTTTCGTTGGAATGAGATGATGAAAAATCCACTAAAATTTTAGGTCGGTTGGAATCAATTTCATCCATCCTTTTATCTTCAGTTTATTTATGTCACTAGGCAAATTCTTCCTTAAAAAGAAAAAAAATAGGTAGAAACTGTTTGTTTCCCTTCAAATTATTAAATGCCACTGTTGCTTAACAGATATTTTTCTCTAGCTACATTAAAAGAATTGAATTCTGAAATAAGTCGTATTTAGGGAGTATTATTACTTCCGAAACTTTCTAAATTTACTGTTATGATTTGTAGATGAGTGAAGGCAGCCTGTCATCATTCACTTTTCCACTTTCTGGATCCAGTACATCTGAGTCACTGGAAAGTAGCTCAAAGAAGAATGCATGTAAGATTGGTTTGATATTTTAAGCATGATTTACTCGTTTTAATTTTGGCCATTAACACTGATTTTTTTTCCTTGTTTTAATTTACCTCTGAGCTCTCTTTCCTCTAAATCATTCCATATCTTAAAGATTTAAGTGCAGAAACGTGTGCGGGCAAAAATTCTGAACGACATGAAGCTGTGCCTATAGCAACTCTTTCCATTTAATGTTTTCCCTACAAGACTTACTAAACATTAGAATCAGGACTCTGTAATTTTTTCTTACTAAGCATATTGGTGTACTTGATTTTTATGCCCTTTCTCTGTTCAGTGTAACACCAGTAAATCAGAAGATGCCATTAAATGAAGCCTTCTTTTTCCATGAAGATTGCAAAAATTTTGATTGAGAAAATTAACGTGATCCTCTTGTGTTTTAATTAATGAAATAATGGTGCAGAGCGTTTTTTGACTTGGAGCATTGGTTGAAAATTGTTCAGATTGAAGAAACTAACCATATGGCATTCTCTGTTTGCAATGTGACTAATATTCTAGAAATTTAGGCACTTAAGTCCATGGATTCTTTTTAATGCCTCCATGGCTTTATTCCTCTCAGCTGTGCACATGTGTCTTTCTATCCAAAGCACGTTCTGTCTTTGACTCACTCACAGTGAATTGTGCAGTTATATAATCGGTGCTTAAAATAAGGAAGAAATGAGATGCTGTCTGCATTTTTCCAACTGGAGAAATAAGGAATTCCTATGTAAGACAGATTTAATCATGTGTACTAGTAACTTTGAGCACCCCCTTTAAAAAAATTAGGGTATCATTTAGTCCCATCTAGCTCTAGGCATTGCCTACAGTTTAACTGAACATAAAGAATGCTGTAATAACCATGTTTTATCTTTTTCACCTTTATAGTGGCATCTGAAATACAGGGATTAAGAACAGTTGAAATAAAAAAGGTAACTTGGGAGAGAGAAAACAATATAAATTCTGTTGACTTCAGAGGTATCTGCATCTGTGTTTTCCTGTGAGCTGTCTTACCAATTTATAGCACCGTCTGATAAAATATGGATTATATGCAGTGGAAATAGCACAATGCCGTCTTTGCTGAATTCCCTGGTCATAACACCTTGTTTGAGAAGTCCTCATTGGCATATTCTGTATCACCAAAAATGCATGAACCCAAGCCCACACAGACTAACGCCCGGCCCCTCTCACTTGTCATACTGATAAGTAAGCCTTTGCTGGCAACAGACCTTTCCTGTTCTCCTGAAACAGATTCCTCTGACAGCCATGCTAAGAGAGAATATAAGAGCAGCTTCGGTTTCCTAAGCTGTTCCTATGTGCTGAGCACTCTAGACCTGTCATAGGTCACCATTTCATTCCGTGTTCACTGCAGCCCCATGTGGTGGCACCGGAATCTCTGTGTTGTCAATGAGCATCTAGGGATTCATTGAGAGGAGTGGACTTGTTCCAGGTCCCAGCGTTTGTAAGTGTGGGCTCCTGGCTTTGAACACAGGTCTCTCTGATTCCAAAAACTGCAGCCTTTTCACTCCGTCAGCTTACCTGCTTTCCATCAGTCCTACAGCATGATTTTCATTTAGTATGTTTTGATTTCTTTTACTTCCTCAGCAGATGCTTATTTTCCTAAATCACATTAAGGACCTGTGTCAAATAAAGTAGTGCAATTTTCTTGAGCCTTATTTTCCACCCTCACACCTAGAAGAGCAGAGTTAACTATGGAATGTTGTGCCAAAGAAACCAAAAGTCAATTAAAAATATCGCTTTGACCAAAGCGTTTTATTTGTTCACTGGCAGGGGCCCACTGACTCATTGGGAGTCAGCATCGCTGGAGGCGTGGGCAGCCCACTTGGTGACGTCCCTGTATTTATCGCAATGATGCACCCGAATGGAGTTGCAGCTCAGACCCACAAACTCAGGGTAAGTTCTGCTAATGGCCCTGTAGCCTTCACAAATCTGGCAAAAGTTTTCGTAAACCCTTTGAATCTGGCCACCTGTTGCAGGCAGTTTTAAAATGTCTGTATTTGCTTTCAAATCAGCTAAGCCAGCCACAGCAGAGCTTGCTTTGAGTAAAAGATGGAGAAAATTCAGAGGGGAGAATTTGCAGATGTATGCAAATTTGCAAGTAAATGAAATGTAAAGATTTACAGTTGTTTCTTAATACCTTTTACTTGTTTGAAACTCTGTGGAAGATTTTAAAAGAAAACAGAAAGTATTCTCAGAACACCAGTATGAGGTGAAATTTTTTCCTTACGTTTCATTGGTTGAAATGCTGCTTTAACTTTATTAAATTGAAAATTATTATTTGTGTTGCATTTGATTATCAAATTTGCAGAATTTTAATGTAAATATGACTTGTAATTTTGTAAAACTAAACAAAACTTGCTTCAAAGTTGAGGGATTGTGCGCATGTAGAGCGCCGTGGTGGAATTTATGCTAACTCTCCAGCTCTGAAGTCGTGGGAATATTCCATTAAAGTTACTCAGTCTCTATAAAGTAAACTCTATGGCCTCCTGCCTCACAAAGGGTCTCAAAACATAACCACGTCTTAGTTTAAATAGTCCTAAATCGGGAATAGTTCAGTCTCCTTGATATCTGAATTCATGACTGGCACTTAAAAACTGATCGTGCGCGTAGCACCGAGGTCAGAAAACTTTGCTGTGAAGGACCAGATAGGGAATATTTTAGGCTTTTTGGGACGTATGAGTCTCTATCGGAGCCACTCAACTCTGCCTTGTGAAAGCAGCCAAATAATCATGGCTGTCTTCCCACCAAATTTTATTAACCAAAGTAAGCAGTGGGCCAGACTTGGCCTATAGGCTCTAGTTTGCCAACCCCTGACTTAGCGTCACGTCTAATATGTATAATAATAATGTCCAGAGAAATTCTGGTTTCCAAATGATGTCAGATATTTTATTCTTTTAATAGCAAGTAATGTCTTATGCAGGAGAAACGAAGATAAGGGAAGTGTGATTCCCCCGCTTGCCCTAGAGATTATGGAACTCAGTCATTATGTGCAGCTTCTTTTCATGGTGGCTGCTGCTTGGAATTAGTGGTTTCCTTGGTTGTATTTCAGTTACTGATAGCAGTATATGTGTCATGTGGAAGGTACGGAAGGGACTGTTAGGTCTCAGTGTCCCACTCTTCATGGCTGCTTTAGCAGATGGCTATTTCTTCCTCTCCCTTGCAGGTTGGGGATAGAATTGTCACTATCTGTGGCACGTCCACTGAGGGGATGACTCACACCCAAGCAGTTAACTTACTGAAAAGTGCCTCTGGCTCCGTTGAAATGCAGGTGAGATCCCAAGCAGCATTCAGAATATGGGTAGCTTGAGGACATATGAGCTTTGATGTTAAAGCAGTAAAAATGATTAAATCTCCTGCTGTGGTTTTATTTAATATTTCCCTTGAACATAAATGATTATATTGAGAGTTCCAAGAAAGTACATACAAACACATTCTGTCACATTTTATCCTGATGCATTTATTGTTTCATACTTTATATCTAAGGGGGGAAAAATACAAGGTCTTAGAAGTAAATGATTAATTGCTAAAATTTTAACTGGTGTGAGCAAGTGGCTTGTATTCTAAAGATCTTTAAAAAATAATTACATATGAGACCGTGTTTGAAAAGCATCAAAGAACTTTGTAGAATTGAATTAGTATTTTTACTGTCGATTGAAGAGGCCTCTGGGCCTTGTGAAATTTCTTTGTCTTTAGTTGTGTGTAATGTTAGCAGAAATGAATCAGTGGACGATAAAATACACGTTTTAATGCAAATGCTCTTTTGCAAGAAAAATTACTGATCTCTCCCTAGCAACATGTGTATTTCTCTATTTCTCCTGTATACAGGTGGTTGCTGGAGGAGATGTGAGTGTGGTCACAGGCCATCAGCAGGAACCCACCAATTCTAGTCTTTCTTTCACTGGGCTGACATCAAGCAGCATATTTCAGGATGATTTAGGGTGAGCTCACATGGGTTAGTTTTTTATCCCTACTACTCACATAAACATGAAATAATAGGAGATGAAGTATGAAATACGAAAATCAAGTGTTTCTAAACTCTTCAATAATTAGGGCTTGGATTTAGTTCATCAAAGGTAGGTGGGTAGGTAGGTAGGTAGCAGATAGATAAATAGACAGACAGACATGCATGCATGCCACTACCCTTCCCACATTTCAGCTCTGAGTTTTTTGGGAGAACATTTTAGTCTTGATGTCACTACCCTATGTGACATGGAACAAGTCAAATCTATCCTTTTAAAAATTCCAACATTGCCTTCTCATTTAGTAAATCATCGTTTTGATTAAAAGAATTTTACAGTTGCCCAACACTTGAGTACAATAGAATTAGAACATAGAGAGAGGAGAAGAGAGGAGCTTATTAGAATTTTTAAATAATTTGATGCAGCTTTTACATTGCTTAGAATCGATTTTTCTCTCTGAGCTTGGGGATGCTGACGTTATGACTTATTTCATGCTAGTCCTCTGCACTTCTGCCCTCTCACTTTAAATACACTGGAAAAAGAAGGGGCTACTCCGTGCAACAAGAACATGCCATGAATATGTTAGTTTAAGGGGCTGTAAATGAGAAATAGAATTAGGGTGTTAAGTAGGATTTCATTAGATTTTGTAAATTTAAAATACTGTGCACAGCATGTACTGACAATTTAAACATCCCAAAAATATCCATAGTATACTCACCATCACTAACACAGAGAATTATACTAGCTCTTGGTCATGTCAGATAATTCATAACTTACAGATTCACAAAGATATCTGTGTGTGTTATATATATATATATATATTTTAAAAATCCAAAAACTCTTTTCCTTCCCTAACTGTAGACCTCCTCAGTGTAAGTCTATTATGCTAGACCGAGGACCAGATGGCTTGGGTTTCAGTATAGTAGGAGGATACGGCAGCCCTCATGGAGACTTACCAATTTATGTTAAAACAGTGTTTGCAAAGGTAAGTTTGCAAATTTTAACCACCCTTTTTCCCCGCTAAACGTTCATTAATGGTGGTCAGCAGCTGGCTTATTAGTTTATGGCCTGAGGAAACGCCAAATGGTTAACAGTTGATCATTTTCTTTTGGAACTCCCTACAGGAACGAGTCACTAAATATTTTTGCCCAATATGAGGTTTAGTTATGTTTAAAGAAAAATAGACTCAAATTGAAATTCCATGGAAACTCTTGGCTATATATGTAAAAATATTAATGAACCTTATTTAGACAGTAAGGCCTGATTTTTCCCCCTTGAAAACAAGTTGCATATCAGTGAATTTCTTTTGAAAATAGGACATTTTAAATATGTGTGTGCTGTAGAGCTCTGGCGTGTCTTATTTTTTGATGTCAAATGTAAAATAGGCACAGAAAAGTACCTAAAATACATATGCAGATTAACTAATTGGGCATTTATTTTACAAGTTTAATTTCATTGAATGGAATAGAAAAATAACTGCTAAAAAGATTTGAAGAGTATCTAGTAGCTCTGTCACTTACAATAAATTAGCTGTTTGCAATCAGCATTCAATTAAAAAAAGCCATTTGTATATAGCTGTAATCATATAGTAACTGGTTCTATCTTAAGAATGTTTAGAATAAGAATAAAGTTATTGCAACATTTGTGAAGTTATTAAAATAATTTAAACCCATATAATTATTGTTAATATGTTGTTAAGATATTTTTTCAGGAACTACAGAATCGAACAAAATTTCCTGCTGGAGAAAATCCAGAATCTCAAAATGTTCCAGTGCAAAGGAACAAAACTTATGTCAAACCTATTAAAAGACTTGATACAGGGGCTTCAGTGCTATGGTCCTTTAAAGTGCCCACCTATGAAGGTTTCATTCTATTATTTTGAAAAAAATGACTATTTTTAACCAACTTAAAGTGCTCTATCTACAGCAGTCTAGCTATAGGCTTAATTTCTGAGATTTTTAAAGTCCTTGGTATGTCCAAAAATACAGACAGCATTTGCCAGTGAATAGGAGAGTCAGACCGTCCTTTTCCTCCGCCTTGGAACAATTTATTTAAGGCATGCTAGTTAGAACATATTTTAAGAATTTCATCATTATGGATTCCTCATTAACTTTTTCCTATTTTTAATCTTATATTTAATTACATAATTGCCTACTATAAGTGTGCCTTTAAGATGGGGTTCTTTTTCAAACAGGAATGTCTGTGTTTTATCTTAAATCATTTAGGGCCCATAAGGAATATGAAGACTCCATCTACGCTTAGAAAGTAAAGAACCAAGCAGCTAGAGCAGCCCTTTCAAAGCTACAGAAAGAGAATTAGAGTTAGCAGGCCTTGTGCCTTGTCCTGTGTCCTGTCCTTGTCCACATGCACGTGGGCTTTCTGCTTCTGCAAGCCTTTGCATTTCATGATCCTCCTGCCCTTGTCCTATAAAACTGCTTTTGTCTCATAAAACTGCTAATTCTTTGTCTCCTTTCTGTAGTTGTTCTTTACAGAATAAAAAATCATTCCTACTAGGCAAGTTCCCAAATATTCTTTATTAATTTGAGTTCCCACCAACTGCTGTGCTGAATAGCCGAAAAACCATCCAACTAATCTGTTGACTGCTAAATTCTCTCTCAAACTGTAATCTCAGTGCTAAAACCATTTAGGAGAGAAAGGCCTCCTTTGTGGATGTTTATCATTGCCTAAAGGCTGTACACTACCCATGGAGCATGGAGAGCAATGTGTGTGTACATGCAGAGCAATTTACATTGTGGTTTAGAGCTTTTTCTGTTGTGTAGCTGCAAGGCAGCATTTTTTGGGAAGTCAACAAGCCTACTTTATCATTGCAGGGAGCAGCCTCCGAGGATGGGCGTCTCAAAAGGGGCGATCAGATCATTGCTGTCAATGGGCAGAGTCTAGAAGGGGTGACCCATGAAGAAGCCGTCGCCATCCTTAAGCGGACAAAAGGCACTGTCACTTTGCTGGTTCTCTCCTGAGTTTGCTGCCAGAGCTGAGGCAGCTCAACCCCTCACCACACCCACACTGTAAAGAGAGTGGGACTGGCTTTGTGGACGACTTTTCCCATGCTGTGTTTATCGGACTTGTTAGAACTGTAGAGGAAGAATACCACTTGTTTATTTTTCTCATATGAAAATGATTTTCTTACAACGTAGCATCATTTTTCCTTTCTCCTTGCATTTTGTGAATATAAACTCAAAAAGAAGGATTATTTGCATAGTTAATTCCAGTCTTTCTTTATGAAGATATCTGACATTTTGTAGTCACATGGACAAAAGTTGTTTTGTGCTAAACTGGTTAGTAGAGAAAGAAAAATAATTCTAAAGCTAAGCAAAGAGAAATGGTTTCATGAGATTAGGGTGAAAAATGAAAATATAAAATAAAGAAAATCTCAAGTTTTATAAAAATGCTTCATTTTGTCAATCCAACTCCTCTCCCCACTTCGAACTAAAAAAGAAAACATTTTTTTCTATTGAAAGTCTTTAAAAATGCTCTCAGTATTTAAAAGTTTTGAATATTGTAAAAAATTGCATCTCCCCACCTCCAGTATACACATATATGTTTTCCCCCTAAAATGGGTTTCTAAGATTGAGTAAATGGCACATATATGAAGCAATGGCCCTAAGTTTGTAAAGAAAACATTTAATGTGCATCTTGCAATCATTTTCGTTTTTGACCTGTTTTCATGTTTCTGTAAGTAAAATGATGATGCTACCCTGTATTGACTGTGGTTTCCCCAAAGAGCAGCCATGCTAACCATGGAGGAACATAGAAGCTCCCAGAATCTTTAGTACTCGTTTTAACTGATGCAACACTAAAAATGTGTTAGTGCATTGTGCAATTGGTTGTCAATTAGTATTAATCTTAATGACAGAGAAAAAAGCAATGTGTTAGTAATTATTTTAGTTGTATGCCATTAGTAAATTGATAGAAAAATTAAGGGGATTAACATAACTTCATTTCATTGCCTTATATTAACATCTTATAATACAATAGTTTAAGACTAAAGGAAACAGATGGAGCTGTTTATTGAGACAACTGGTGAGGAATTATCATGTGTTCATTCCCATTTTAGAGCGTGAAACTCCTACATTAGAATATATAAAGTCACTTTAAATATTATCTATATTTGTAACAGAAGTAGTGTACAGATATTTTATTACAGCACTTTTGTGTAAATGCAGAATTGAAGTAAATAAATCAGAAGTTTCATGGTGTACAAATAAAGAAGCAGGCGTATTTTTTTGTTTGTTCTTTTTACTGGGAAAAAGCTTTATTGTTCAAGATTTACAATTTAAAATGGGTTTTTATCATGTCAAACTGAACATATGGTGTCCATAGTTACAACTAGAGGAACTTTGGACAACATCATCCTGAAAAGCTCAACGTTTTTCACATCAGAGTTTTTACTAATACTAAAGATTTGTAGACTCCTCACAGCAGAGAAAGATAAACAAGATTAGAGAGAGAGAAGTGGCCTGCCTGTGTGTGTTCTTCTGAGATGCTGTTAAAGAAGCAATATTATAAGTTACTCTTTAGGGTAGTCAAGAGCTAAAGTGTGTTCAGATGGGAAAAGTCATAATGAAAATTATTTATGTTCATAAACGTGGAAAGTCTGATTCGGACACCGAGCAAGGAATGGGGCAACCTTTATTCTGCTAGTTCTTCCCCTAATTAGCTAATGAACTGTGCATTCCCTCTGACTCATCTCATCTCTAAAATGATAGGTTATTTTATCTCAAAGCTTGTATCTCAGCTCTAAAATATAAGAATTCTGTGATTCTTAGTTATACAAAATATTGAATGGACAAAACCACACATTGCAATAATTTGGGAGATGTGCTCCCCAACCAGTCATGGTAACCTGAGGTACCTGATAGAACAAAATTCATTTCAGTATCTCAGTGACACAGGCAGCTTCTTAGTCATCAGTTAATGACCCTCCATCATGAAGGTAAGCCAGGATCCTCTCATGGTGGGCTGCTGGAAGCACCCTCTTTTATACGTTTTAACCAGCAAAGATTTTTATGAAGGACACTCTATGGTAGACTCTAGGGGAACAAGTTAACCAACTAAATTAAAGTTTGAGTTAATATGTGAGAGTACCCCAAAGAGACCAGCCCAGTGGGTACCTGTACTAGCCTGGATAGCATCACCCCAAAACTCATGTCCACCAGGGAAGCTCAGAATGTGACCTTATTTGGAAATAGGATCTTTGCAGGTGTAATTAGTTAAATTAAGATGAGGTCACGCTGGATCATGGTGGGCCCTAAATCCTTAGACTAAGGCCATGTAGAGACACAGGGCAAGAAGGCCACGTAAAAATGGGGGCAAAAAAACAAAAGTTGAGTGACCCGAAGCTGGAAGAAACAAGGAAGCATTTTTCCCTAGGGTCTTCAGAGGGAGCGTGGCCCTACGGACACTTTGATTTTGTACTTCTGGCCTCCAGAACTGTAAGAGAATAAATTTCTGTTGTTATAAGCCACCCAGTTTATAGTATTTTGTTATGGAAGCCCTGGGACATGCTAATAACAGTACCTTAAATGTCTTTATATCCTTAGCTACTATCATTGTGCCTAACAGGAGACGCTCTATACTTGTTTGTTGAGCATATGAATGATTAAATTATAGGTATGGTTAATTTGATGGTATTACCTTGTTTTACTTAAGCTGGCTGCAGTCTTCATACTGAATGCAAAAAAGAAGCCGTGAGAATGCGTCTGTAGGCATGTAAGCACACTGGAGAAAACTCCCTCCTGAACTGCTTTTAGGTAGCAAAGTCAGAACACATGAAAGAAGGGAGGGAGGGATGAAAAGAATATAGATTCATCAACATTAGAGAGAAGTGATGTGCTTCATATGTTCTTGTCTGGAAATTCAAGAATTCTCTGAGATGAAGGAAGAGAATGCTTGAGCGAAGAGTTTGAAGACTTAAACATTATAATATTAATGCCATGTACAACTCAAAAACTGTAGATTGCCCATAATAGGTTCAATACAATTGCTTCTATGATTAAATCACACTGGAGAATGCCACACCTTTCCGGTGCTCTTTGTGACCCCTCCAAAAGGATGATGCATGATGATGATGATGATGTGTTTAATTTCAGCACTGACTGATACATAGCAGCAGAAGTGGCAATGCGGCATAGAAAGTCAGTAAAATCCATACAACAAAACAGTGATGGAGTTGGAAGCATAAAACATTAAAATTCAAGAAAGATAAGACAGATTTATTTTTTAATTTTAAGAATCTTGATAGAGCAGATTTTCATAGGTTTGGAGAAGCGAAGGCAGCTCTTCCCTGCTCGGAGATGCACGGTACCAAGCTGCCTTAGGTCTGGTCAGCCGACTTACCGTCTGAGAACACACCACACTGATTCAGAGCCTGCCTTCAGATCTCCGTCAGAGCACAAGAAGTTGAAAGGATGTCTGCTGGGAAACAGGAGTAAAAAGGCTTTTTTTTTTTTTAGTCTAGGTGTGAGAATGTCAAAACTATCATCACCTGCTTTCAGCAGCCCTGGTGGGTTGTTTCATGTCAGCGGCAAGTATTCTGGAATGCGTTTGATTTGTGCAAAGATGTTCCTCACCCTTGTCTACCAGGAGTTAATGTTTAACTTTGCTCCTTTCTGAAGAGAGTTATTGGTACGGCGAGGTTGGCCTCTGTTACCTCAAGAGGAAGAAAATTGGTGGAGGCCAAAAAATTTTTACATGAAAGAGCATGAAAACTAGGCAAAACAAATGTTTTTAAAGTGATTTTTGTATACTTGATGTTGCAGCAGCTTTTTCCCTTCAAAATATAGATATTCCATATTGCCCATTTTAATGTAAATTAGAAAAAATTGTATTATTTGTCTAAGAATTTTACTTACCAGTCAAGTACGGAGAGTTCCATAGTAGACCCTTAAAAGGAATTCTGTCAAGAAGGAGGCGAATCTATGATGATAATCTCAGAATTCTCTCACTGAAAATGTTTCTTAAAGTTTCCGAAATACTACCATCAAAAGACTGCTCTAGGCGGCGTCTAGGAGGGAGCTTCCACTTGCTCACCTGACGTTGGGCGTTTCTCTGGAAGGTTGTGTGCTTTGCTAATACTTTGTGGTCCTCTCTCCCTCCCTCCTCCACCCGCCTCTTCCTTACACGCTGTTTTCAGAAACAAACACAGTTATCCTTGGAAAACACACATTTTCTCTCTTCTTTTCTTACTGATATGCTAGAAATTACGATTTTTTACCTGTCTACCTTGAAATACTTGGCATTCAAAGTTCCACTCCCCTAAATTTCTGTTATCTAGAGATACTTCATTCCATTCAGTAAAAAACCTACAGATGTACTTGCTTTGGAAAATTAAGTGAGATCACTGTATGTCAAGCATTAATACCATGCATAGGGCAAGCTATCAAGAAATGGCAGTAGTTATTACATGCACTATATCCTTGAAGAATTTTTAGAGTGATATAAACTCAATAGCTTTCTTTAAATAGCCTTCGGTTTTCATTTTTGCATAATCATATCTTTTTCTTCTGAAGTTGGATGCAAATCAACTTATACCAAAATTTCAATTGCTTTGCATGCAGCCTTCACAATGTTTCCCATATCCTCATAGAACTCTACTATTAATTACTAAATATTTTTCTTTAAAATAGACTTTTTTTCTTTTTTTGTGAGGAAGATTAGCCCTGAGCTAACATCTATGCCAGTCTTCCTCTACTTTGTATGTGGGATGCCTCCACAGCATGGCTGATGAGTGGAGTAGGTTCACGTCCGGGATCCGAAGCCACAAACCCCAGCTGCTGAAGTGGAGCACCCAGAACTTTAACCACTCGGCCACAGGGCCAGCCCCCTAAAGTAGACTAATTTTTAACTTAAATATGCTTAAAAGAAAAATTTTGGAAAACCAATATCACTTGCCAAAGATATAAAGTAACTATGAGCAAAAGTCATGTTAATAAATTCTATCAAAATATTATTGGCTACCAAAGATCAGAACTTGAGACCTGCTCTCTTTGTCAGGAAAGGGAGAATTGCAAATGTTAGCATGGTGTTAATGACTCCTTGGAGACTCTTTCCTGGACTTAAAGGAACTGACAGAAAATAGCTTTTTCATTATGTGACTCGATTATCATCTAGTGCCTTGGTGCCACCTACAACAATGATCTCACGGTATACTCCCTCTTTGCAAAAACTTTCTCATACCAAAGTCAGGAAGGTTTTGTTTATAAACTATTTTAAAATGTGAAAGCAAGTTAATCAATTCCTATCCTTAAGAGTATTCTAAGCTAATGAGGTTGTTTAAGATTTTGTTTATAGGGCTTTCACTAAAACAAGAATTGGGTCATCACCTCCACTGCTTTAGTTTTGGCGATCTTAGTTTGAAATAAAGGACAAATGACATAAATTAATGGGGTAAAATTGATGTTGTGGTAATATTAAATAAAGCTAATGCCTCTTGCACCTGGAGGGCTATGCAGATGGCAGGCATACCTAATTATGCACCCTGCTGCCTTTAAGTGTACTGATAAAAATCTCTCAACAGAGTATAAAATATGTTCCTTCATTGGCTCCAGACAAGTTTGAGCAAGGCAGCACAATACACAAAAAGCACGGCCTGCTGTATTTTTGAAGGAAACATGAAATTCTGTAATTTAAATATTTACCTGATTTTTAAAATGTCATTATTACAGTCATGGTCTTTGTCCTTTCTGTGAATATGAAAATATATGTCAGTCCTGTTAGAAGAAGATTATTCTCAAACCAGTAAGGAAACACTTAAATTTAAGCTTATGTTTTTACTCACTACACATTAGTTTAAAAGATAAATTTACTAACAGAATCCTGAATGAGTTGATTTGATTTCTCACTCTAGGTACAAATTGGATGGGCCAATTGTCGCTCAGATATTTATAAACGTGTTTAATTGTTTAAGAAGTAGTTACTGTAGAAAATATATTGGTATAATTAAGCATATAGATAATAGGTTTTCCTACAGATATTTCAAAGATATCACTGAACTTTTTAACACTTCCATGAATTCCCAAGGACTTCATTTTGTTACAGTTGGATGCTTATACAGTTAAAACAAACAGCCAGCAACTTCTGGTTTTAATTTTAGAATAATTTTTTAAATACTTTCATAATATTTGTCATACACATCTATTATTTTTCTTAAAATGAACTATATATTTGTTACCTACATTTTCAAAATAAAGGACAAGTGAAATATTCTTTTTCAGATATAGTTTCCATCAAAATGGGAGTGTGGTGCTGCACGTTCATGTTATGATAAAGAATGCTGGCTCATTTTTAAAAAAAAGCGGTTTGTTTTTCGACTAAGGAGCAAATAATTTCTTCATCTATTCCTCTTTAATCTTTAAGTTAATAAATGAAGGAATTATACGTTTAAAATTTACATTTGTAATTTTTATTGCCATTTGGATAACTAAACATGTAAGAATTTCCACCCCATCCATCTGCATTTATTTGTAGGCACCCATTATTTCTTCTATTCAGGAGCTGACTTTTTTCTAAAGTTTTCCTTTTGGTACATTACAGGTAGTTATGTAATGAAGTCATCAGTATCTCAACACCCACTTTGACTGCCTTGCATGAATGTAAGTCAGATAAATGCCTCATGCTGAAGGAACTCTAGATTTCTCTGAAATGTACTGTAAAGAGCATGGGCCTCTGGGTCTCAGGGCCCTGGGTTTATACGCTGGCTTGGCTCCTGACTGAAAGAGGCAGCCGGCCTCTTTGAGCCTCTGCTTCCTTGACTGTAAAATGGGAATAACAACATCTTCCTCACAGCTCTGTTAGTGTCTGCACATGGTGGCAGTTGGTAAATGGTAGAAATTACTTTAGTCCATGTAACTTAAGGGCTGTGATGATGCTTATAGTGGAATTGTGGCAGTCATCTGGAGAGAGGGTGCTGTCCCTAGTATTAATTAGTATCCCAACTTTAAAAATAAACTTGTGTGCTTTTATTTTCTCATTCTAGAAATTTCCTCATAATTTCTACTAGAATGGGAAGCAAAAGCAAAAAGGACTCTAAAAGAAGTGAGAACTGCAGAGTCCCATTGGTTGGTGAAGTAAATGTGCCACTCCTTAATTTTTAAATAAGATATATTTGGGGGGCTGGCCCCGTGGCCGAGTGGTTAAGTTCGCGCGCTCCGCTGCAGGCGGCCCAGTGTTTCGTTGGTTCGAATCCTGGGCGCGGACATGGCACTGCTCATCAGACCACGCTGAGGCGGCGTCCCACATGCCACAACTAGAAGAACCCACAACGAAGAATACACAACTATGTACCGGGGGGCTTTGGGGAGAAAAAGGAAAAAATAAAATCTTTAAAAAAAAAAAAAAAAAAAAAAAAAAAATAAGATATATTTGGGATGGGAGTTTCTTAAATCTAGTGAGAGATTTTAGCATCAATCTAAGCCCCATTGCTTGCAAAATCAGCCAAGTACTGAGTTTTAAAAGTAAATGGGAAGTTGTACAATATCCATCACTCATAATTTCTCCTCCCCAGTTCTCCATATAAAATTAATCAGGATAAAGAAATTTCATTTTTATCCTCCTTTTTCGGTACAATCCCTTTTCAGAAGGGGACAACGAAGAAGAAATCAGCTTGGTAGACTAAACAGTCTTCCACATGAAGGTTGATGAGATCAGATTCTGCCAGATGCTCTTTTCTTCCATATTAGGTACTGTTTCTCACGAGACTGATATTTAATAAGTTGGGAAAATGTAAGGTAAAAATTGTACATACCACTAGTGGTTAAATGTTTTATTTCTAAAAAGTCAAGGAAAGGGAATTTGCTTCTAAAGAGGCTTTCTGCCAAGCGATGATCACATTTGGGTATAAAATAAACTTCAAAGTCTATGAAGACCTGGCTCTGAAATCTCATACAGTTTAAGATTTAGGTTAAGGTTGGGAGAACAGAAACTTCTATTGGGGTACTGCAGCATGCTTTTCTTTGGTGTAATAAAAGGTGGTGCTTTTCTGAACTGGAGAGCAGACAGCTAGTACACATAAGCCTAATTTCTAGACTTGTACATTGGATGGGGTGAACATAAAATTCTCAATCCCCACTTTCTAATAAAACATTTTATAGATATTTATAAAAGAAAATTACCTAAATATTAGAAGATAGCACAGGGCCGAGAATCACCCTTGAAGATGTAAGTAATTGAGATCCCAAAGATTGGACGTGTTTGTAACCACCTGTACAGAAGTGATAATTTACAGATAGATGTGCTCGTTTGAAAGTTGTGATGGGAAGTCCTAAAGTATGAAAATCTTTGATAAGTTTTCCTTTATGACCATGGATCGTATTTTTTTTGTGATATACTTACCATGATGTTGCTACTTAGAGGTTTATCTATCTTTCGACTTTGAAATAGAGAAAACATTATTGGAAGAATGTTAATTTTCCATATGGGGATCCTGAATACTGGAGAGAAGAGAAATTTAGTTACTAAAGAATTTGAATGGGACTATGGAAAATATTTCAAATTTGAAGGAGCAAAAAATGGAATTGGAGCTATAAATCTTTCCTTTACTAGGGCCAGGTACTTAGTTTCTCTTAATATGTTTCTTAATGAGGATAATATCTTCCACTCAGGTCTTTGAAAGTCAAAATTATGTGATGGATATGAAAGCTTTTGAAGTTTTAAAGCATAGATCATTGTTACTATTTATTGACTAAATCACACATTTATGGCTATTTTGATTAAAAGCTGTCAAGTTGACCAAGACTATCTAAACATATATTGTTATTTTCCTGTTATATAACCCTGGAAATGAACCATTCCTACTGATGCAATACTTTATTAAGGGATAACATATATCCCGTGTTTTTCTAAAAATGTGAGGCGGCATATAATTTTTTATTTTGCAGCATATAATTTTTTAAAAATATTCACAATAGATTCCTTAAAGAACAAACCCACACCCATTCCCAAGGTTGATCTTGCACCATTTGTATCGTCACTGTATCTTAGACATACCGATTTTATAACAGATGGTTGTGCTGTGTTGCTTTATTTTGTCCACATTATGGGCTCTGCTACTATATGAAAATAATATTGGGACAGGAGTTTTGCTCAGCACTGGGGAGGGGGGTGAGGGAAGGAAAGAAGAATGAAGAGAGGAAGAAGGAAACAAGTGAGTTTAGAGGAAAGGGGAAGATCATTGGCCTCAAGCCTATTCTGATAAAGTTTCTACCATTATATGTGAAAGCTAAATATAGACTTCTGCAGAGTCAGTGGAAAACAAAAGGGCAGAGCCAATTATAATTCTAATTTGGGGACAAGAGGCAGAATTTACAAAATCTCATACTTTATACAATTACTAAGAGCTTCATAAGTGTTTAGTAACATAAATAAATGAACGATAGCATCATTTGGGGACAGACTTGGACAGATCAAGGAAAAAGAAACTGAGAATAATGCCAGTGGGGGACAATGCTAGTTTGCATCTTCTGTTTCTTTTCTTTCTTTTCAAACTTTTTGTTTAACTTTGAGAAAATGAAACTAAGAGAATGATAAGTGGGATGGATATTTTTCACTCTCTGAGGAAACAGAAAAAAATGCACAAGGTCTCAAGGGCATGAAGGGCAGAAAGCAACTGCTGCTTGTTTCTGCAGACATCGCCAAAACATAGGTCTGGTGGATAGTTTCCATGGCAACGCACGGTATCTAGGTAGATGCTAGCAATATGGTTTTAACTTTTTTGGAATGTTAATTCTTCTTAATCAATTGGAGTTCCTCCCCAAGATAGTCTTTATTATAAAAGAAGAAAATACATGATGTGTATCTTACTTATTCAAACCCACTTTCTACAACATGTCAAACTGGGTGCAGCGTCTATTGAACAAACAATAAATCTTCATAAAAATTAGCACTTAGGCCTTGTTTATCTCTTTGACTTTTTACCTTAGGTAATATTAATGATAATCAGAATAGTCCATTCCAATGGTACTTGGTATCATGCTAGGAAAAGGATCTTTCCTCTGTCCTTTAGTCTGTGAACCATCTGAAGTCCTCTGAGAAGCATCGTGACAGATGGCATGAGATGGAGAAATGAAGTAAAGCCAAAATCTAGATATTTCAGATGAAATTAGTTTTCTGGATTTAATTGTTGAGTAAGTTGTCCCAATCGCCTAGATATTTCTCTGGTGTAGATTTGAAGTATGATCAAAATAAAGTATTAACAAAAAACTGAACACACAGGGCTATGGACTTTATTTTTGATAAATAAGATAAGAGTTGATAACCAGACTACTCTTTGGTCCAGGAAATTTTTTTACCTGTATTCTGCACGAATTCTTTAGACAGTGAATGTTTTCTAGAAATAGATGATTGATTAGAGGCTCAATGCCTGTAAGGACTGTAATCCCACTGTTCTCTGTGGGATCTTCCCCACCCCTCCCTTCTCCCTACACCAAGCAGCTCTCTTCCTTTAGTGAAGGATGTTTGTGCGTTCTTCACACCCCATTATAGCAGTTCCCTTGCAATACTGACGTGCTTTCTGTCCATGTGATTCTCTTCACTCTTGTTCAGGACTGTAAGAAGAATGATTCCTTGCCTCTCTCCAAGAAACAGACAAGAGCTAAATTCCTGCTAGAAAAGAAAGCATGCAGTCTTTGCCTTGGGTTAAAAGAAGAGGGAAGTGGCAGTGATGGCAAGCATTTCCTCAAGGAGGATCACCACATCAAGGACCTGGATAAGATGAGTGGATAAGAGAGCTTATTGCCTAAGGCTAAGCTGAGAAAGTGAGGCAAATAAAAAGGAAGGGGCCATCTGATTGTAACAGTCAGGGGAAGGCCTCAGTTCCAAGCCATTGTTTTACTAGGAAGGTTGAAGGGCCACAGTTCATTCTTGGAATTTCCCTAACATTTCATCTAGAAGAGATGCTTACAACCCCTTCTTAATGAATGAAGAAAACAAAGTGGGAGAGTTTCATGAAATCTTATTTTCCCTACCCATACCCTAGTTTTCCATAGTGAAACACAACATCCATGTTGACTAAGTCTTTCCTACCCTTCACTTATTTATCAACTTTTCAATCTTTTTTGCTTTCTTGTGGACCCTCTCCAAATCCCCAATGCGTATGATATGGCAGACGTCAAATCTAAAGGTGATTTTCATAAGGTATGATTAATGGGTAAACCATAATTTATATGTAGCCCAAATATAAATGGGTCATATTCAAAGAAGCACAGTCTGGCAACCAAAAAATATATAACTAAAATCAGTCCAAATATTTATTTCATTTATGAAATCTGAATTGTTTTCCACATTAAACCTTCTTAAAAATCTTTTCATTGACCTTTATCTTATCCTAATGTTCCACTCTCAAAGAAGGGATTAAAAATTATATCCCCTCCCTTGCTCATTGCCTAATACTTCCCTCACACTACGTGCTGCCCCATTTCTTTCCTCCATCTTCAAACTGGAATGGCCACTTGCGCCTGCCAGGCATGTCAGGCTGATCTAGCACTGCTGGACAACCCACAGACTCCATACACTCCTTCACCATCATGGAGGGAAGCACAGAGCAGCCCCTAGGAAATAGATTTAATCTCTAACTCTGACCACTTTTCTTGGCAAAATCATCCCGTTACCTGGTTTTAGCATGTAAATAAATGATAGCAAGCCAATAAAAAAAAATCTGTCTGCTTGGGATGGTGTGTAGGAAAGACCAGACAAGCATATGTGCATATGTATAGAGTAATGCACAAGCTTGTAGTGGGATTGTATCTGGAACTGTGAGTATGTGTGTTTTCTATGCATTGCATCTCTCTCTCCCCTCTCCTTCCCCCTGCTCCTCTTTCTCTCTCTTTCTCTCCTAATCAAAAAACCATTTTCCCCCTCCCCAGCCCACACTGAAATAAAAGCAAACTCTCAAAGTAGCTACTGGCAAAAATGTTACAGGAAAAAGTTTAGGTGTTTAATGCACGGTGCTTTCACTCCCCAAAATTATATCAGAAAATGGCTGCTGAGGGAGAAAGAGGGAAGGAATGAAAGTCTTTAAAGTGGAAAGTGGGGAAAGAATCCTACGGTATAAGGACCAGGAAGCTGAGGGGAAGAGGACTAAGTCCCATGCTTCCTTGAGTGATGATCCCAGTGCCAGCTCCTTTGCAATTGACCAGTAGTGCACTGACTCTGCCCCTTTCCCACCATCACCTGTGGACAAGTTTCTGTAAGTCCCCCAACAGAAGGAGGGAGCATTGGATGACTTGGGTGGGCCTGGTGACATGGAGGAAAAATCTTTCTCCTTGGTTAAGGGGAGGGGTGATTTTGCTACCAGTTGAGAAGTTCTCTAAGAGACAGCACAGCAAGGACCAAGGTTGAATGTTTCCCACATGCAAACATTCAAGTCCCCTTGCAGAGAATGTTTCCCACTCCCAAGTGGCTGGTGTTTGAAAATTTTATTTGGGAATGGTTGGGGATGACGAGGGTGGTAGTTGAGGAGGGAACTGAGGACCTCTTTTGTCACTGCTGTAGCCATTGGTTAGCCTCTGGATCCGGGCTGGTTTTCTAAGGGCAGATATTCCTCCCTTGAACTGCAGGGATAGTTCCGTAGAGCTCTCCTCCTGGGGACAGTGTCTGTGATTCCCGCCAGGGGTCTAGCCTTGTTTCTCAGGGTGTATCCTGAGCAGAGACAAGAAGAGAAAGAGTTTACTCCCATTCTGCAGTCTGCAGGTCAAAATGGTTTCCTTGGCTACCAGTCTTACCCTGATTCAAAGCACCGCTTCCTTTAAGCTCCACGCCTCTTTTACTAAGAACTTTTATTGTTCTTTTTCCTTACCCTTGGTCTTGACTGTCTATTCTGGTCATCTGCTTGCATTTGTTAGTTCCCTACCCAGGAATCGTACTTCGATCCAAAACATCAAATCTTACCTAATGCCCAGATAGTGCAACACTTGACATGGTCAAGTGTGGCCTGCCCTGCATTTGTCATTGCTGCCATCTGCCCATGCCTTGAATGAAATACACTTCTGATTTATCTTAGTGCCTCCCCTTTCTTGCTGCTTCTTTATCTGGATTGGGACTGCAGATCCCCATGACTCCCTGTGCTTGTCACCTGACTCAAACACCTGCTTTGGTGCTTGCAGGAGTGTGCCCACCTTTCCTGGGTGGATGGGTCTGCCCGCCGTTTCACCGGCCTCTCCTGTGTGATGCTTTATAAGATGGGTTCCCTCATCCCCAAATATTTAACCCACAAAATACGTTAAAATATTTGTAGTTCTCACTAAAAAAATTAAACACTGCTAATATATTCTGTTAAGATAAAAAATAAGTTACACAGAAAACTAGTGTTTGAGGAAAACTGGGCTTCGTTAGAGGAGGAGGATGAGTAAAATACTTTTGTGGAGATTTTGAAGAAAGCCATTAGGAGTGTTCAAGCATTCTAGAAGTGAAAAGTCCTGGTTCTTTATGAGTCCTACCGTGTGGCTTCTATTTTCTTTGCTTTGTGTCAATGACAATACTCTTTTGGACTATTCAGTCATGCCGCTCTCTGGTCAAATGTATCTTGGCTTCCCACTGCATAAAAAAGTCAGTCCATACTTTGCTTAGTATTTGGAGTATCTATCACTTGGCCCCAAATTTTGCAGTCTAATTCCCCAATTTTGTTCCATTGAAGCCCTGGCCCTATCATTCTTTTTATAATTTTCCAAACATTGTCATATACTGTCCTCCATGTTTCTGTTTACAGTTACTTTTATCTGGAATATCTTTTTCCTCAACATGTCCCCGGGTTATTCATCCTTCAAGGCCTAGCTCAAATCCTTTATGCCTCATAAAGTTTTCTATTTAATGAGCTAATACATGTTAAAGTGCTTCTCATGGAGAGTGCCTAGAACACTCAGAAAATAGCAGCTACTCTTAATCAGAACTCATCTTTTTTCTTCTCACACTCATAAAATTTATCTCTGGCACAGCATTTTTAAAATGTTATATGTTAACTTATTAAAAAACAGAAATCTTTTATGGTCCAAAAATAAATTGTTGGAGCATTGGTTAAACACAGTTAAAGAGATTTGTTTTATGTCAGACTTATCAGAATGTCAAATATAGCAATATTTGTAAATCTTCACAGACTGTAGAATACAATTTTCCAAACCTAATTGACCAAAATTATCTGGTGAAACTCAAACTCCAGGGAATACATTTTTAGGAAGCACACTTCTACCACACTAGACTTTGATCTGAAATATTTAGCTGTATGTTCTCTTCCCCAACAGATTTTCAGCTTCTGGCAGAAGGATTGGGTCTCGTTCAGCTTTTTACCCCATAAAAATATCACATAGCAGGCCATAACACATTTGTTTTTTTGAGAGAAAGAGAAAAATTTTTTTTTTTTCCTAAAGGAACTGGGTAGGAGTTGAAAGCAAGGAAGGGAAAGAGGATGTGTTTATTATTTTTGAGGAATTAACTGAGTTGTGAGTGGTGAAAAGGAAACCCTCTGTACATCATCCAACACACAGGAAGCGTGGAGCAAGAGGGAAATATTGGGTCAGCTTTTGGCATACCCACTACGCTGCAACAAAATTATTCAGTTGATATTGGAAAGTTAGGGTGTAGAGTACAAGCCAGTCCTCTAATGGTCTCATATGTTTCCAAGTTGACTGTTCTTACTTGATAAGTTCTTGTGCATGGGTATATTTTAGTATCCCAATGATCTACCATTTCTCTAGCTTGTTAAATTTGACCAAAACCTTGATCATATATTATGAGCCTGGCATGATACCATTTTAAAGCCAACACTAAATAACAAGGCTGATATTTCTTGACTTTCAATAAGATCAAAAATTTTAAATTAGGGAAGAATCTTATCCAACCCACTAATATAATAGATGAACCATCTTCAAAGTTACCCATAATCTACAGTAAAACTGCGACTAGAACTCAGGTTTTCTGACAATGAATGACTCCTTTAATTTAACACAAGTATTAGAAAGTGATGTTTTTAAAAGAATTCAATACTTAAATAATCTATAATAGTAGTATCTTATCATAATAGCTCAATTGAAGGAAATTAACCAAGCATTAATCTTATACATTTAAAGTTGGGGTAAAGGAGATGAATGAATAAGAGCTGATTATTATCATTAAGCTGTTGAGCTGTACTCTCAAAAGTCCAGACATTAACTAGTAGAGTTCATAGTTTCCAACAGGAAGCTTCCTGAAAGATCTTTTAGATTTAACTCTTTCTTTGACAGAGGAGGAAGATGCAGATGAGCAACTCTCTCAGCAGGCATTAAAGTTCACTGTTTCTCGAATCATCTCTCTGAGTTGGAGTTGATTTAGGTTTTATCTGCCTTTGCCATGGCATTATAAAGCAAATCCCCATATCAATTTATTATCATGGCAGCTACTAAGTCTTGGGACAGCTATGCAGAAACAAAACTAAACAAAATTACATTTTGATTGCTATTGTGTTTACTATTGGTAGAAGTTCCCTACATAACCTTGATTAAATGTTTATGTTTGTGTAATGGTAATTGCAATATCAAGTTATAAGACAGAGCCATTTTGTGATCATTTAATATTTTTGCAGTTTAAAAAACATTTGTTCACGGAGAGTCAATTGCAATATATGTGTGATAAAGCACATTCACTACATGGAAGTTCCTTCAATTAGTGAGTTTAGGTTAGTGAACACTAGTGAGATGTTTTAGTGTAAGCTTTTAAAAAGTGCAAGTTCTGTATAAAGGGAAAACTTAGGAATAAATAAGTTAAGAATAAGCTTACAATTTTTAGGGACACAATAAATAAATGTAATAGATGACATAATCTTACATCTACATTGAAATATGTGTCTCACCTTTTAGGTTTTAACAACCAATGCTGGTCCATGTGTGCACATACAGTGCAACAGTGACACCACTGGGCCAGATTTACTTACTTCTTGAGCTTTAAGGTGTAAAAAGAAAGTTTGATGTTTATGAGAAATGGAGGCAATTGGGGAAAATGTGTATATGGTTATGAAACTAGGCTACTGAATTGGGGAGAGAGGGCGTGCCACTTGCCAGCAGTGCCCTTGTAGTGCTGATTCTGTGTTTGGTGTACTTCCTCAATAACCTCTAAAACTAGAGGACCAGATGACAACTATGATTGATGAAGTAAAATGTAGCTGTTCCTGATACTCCAAGCAATGTTTTCAGTTGGTTAAAGATCTTTCCATTTAGTTTAAATTCTCAAAGGGAAAATAAAGCCACTAGAGAATAAAGAAAATCCATGCAACAGTTTAATTTTTTCTGGAGTCCAGCCACTAGAGGGCGGAAGAGTCCATGCTACTTTGGCTTTGTCCTACATTTGTCTCCCCACCGCTCCGCCCCCCACCCCCACTCTGTCCCCAGCCCATCCTCATTCTGAGTGGCTAAATGGATTCTTCAGAAAAAGGCTGTTTCTCATGTCTAAAATATTGGAAAATTACCTTTTTTCAGAAACACACCTGAGACACAACGCAGCACAACTAGAATGTGAGATGCACCCTTTTCCAAATTTGAGGATGTGCTTATATTCTTTTTGCTTCTGTTAAAATTAGCTCTTTTTTGAAGTGAACACTTAGGGCAAAAAGAAAGGTATATCCACAGGCTTTTCTGTTGCTATTGAAAAAATTAACACCAAGCACTAAATCAATTAATTCTTAAGAAAATCTCCCTTTCCTGAAAATCTAACTTAAAGTCAGAAACTATGAAAGTGATAAAGCCAAGCTCCTTGCATTCTGAGTAAAAAATCCTATATGAAGAACATAAAATAATAGCCACATGAGATAATTGATACTTAGAAGCCCCGCTTTTTATTGATGTTGCTATTGCATATCATTGCTAGAATTTGGAAGAGAAAAATGACTTTCTAAGATAATTTTTTGCATTTTCCTTTATCTTTCTCTCTTCTAACAAAAGCTTTCATTTCTGCTAAAATGAAAGATTTAGTTGAAATTTTTCCTTGACTGAATATAAGCCGATTTTGTGAGTGCTTATTGTGAGTTTTATCCAATAAAGAAAGGTTATGTTGTAATACATCACTGATAAAGTAAAATCATTTTTCCAGCTTCTGTTTTCAGCTCTGTCAGGATTGCCACTTCAGTCCTCAACATTTTGTGCATAAAATTTCCTCTGCAGGAAAAAAAAAAAAAAAGTAAACTTAGTTGGTGTCTTTGGCCTTGAAATACTTAGAATTAAATTTTTCTATGAACACATACTTCAAGAAATGGTCATTTTACTTGCTGAAGAATGGAATGCTATAAAGCAACATTTTGAAGAAATATGAGATTTCCTTAGAAAACTCGATTAGACATGGTTAGACTTTAACCTGGAGTTTTGCAAAACTATTTATTCCCAAGAACGTGCTGGGCATAGAGCAGTTACTCAATTTGTTCAACAAAAATTAGCATCTATTGTGTATAACTAAATTCTAACCACTATGCTAGAAACTCTTATCCCTTCCTTATGGGAGCCAAAATCCTCTAGATTAATAAATGTTTGCTATTGCTGACTCTGAGGTAAGTTAATTAGCCCTCGTATTTGCTAATTTTTGTTACAGTTTCTACTCTCCTCACAAAAGCGCCGTGCAACAAATTTTTTTTTCCAATTAAAGAGAACTGAATTATATTGGTGGAGAATTTTTAAAGAAACTTGGGGATTATTGCAGACAAACTGCAGCATCTCAAAGACAGGCTTGTCGATTACTGATCTAAGTGATGAATTTTTTCCAGATTCCCTTTATGTTGTCACCAAAGTTTTCTTTTGTAACTCCCACAAATGGTGTTGGTACTCTGCCCCTCCCGCACAAAGTCCCTTCTGAGATTTACAAGGGATTTATTTCTGGACGTGGCCTAGGGTTTGACAAGCAACTTCCTGGAAAGGCTTTGCAATAAAAGCTTTTTAGACAAAAATCATCCTGGCTCAGTCTGACTTTCCCCTGGGTGTTAAGTCCGTTATCACTCACATAATGGTTCAGTTACGTGGGCCCTTCTAAGGGAAGCATAGGGACATGATCTTAAGCAGACTGTGTTCTCATATCAAAGCAATCCAGTGATAATACTTTTAAGAGACTCCTCGGGAGACAACCACAGTGGATTCTGACACTTCTGTCTTAAAAAAAATTTGAGTTAACCTCAAATGTGTTACCTTTGTCTTCTTAGAGCAGAAGAGAAAGCCTTAGACCTTAGAGCAGAGCATTGGTGCTTAGGTATGAAGACCTGCATTTGTGAAGCGGCTTTTTCAGAAATGGAAAGCTGTTAGAACTCCTGTTTATCTCATTAATATTGCCCAGTTTGAATAAGATATTTTTATTTGGCAACTTTTATCCGGGAATGTTTTGGGGGGGGGGGGTGGGAGGAAGGGCCCTTTTCTTCTTCTCTGTGGATAAGATTATACTTAAATGAGATACTTGATAACATTAAGCTGGAAGGAGGATGACCCAGTTGACCCAACGTTTAATCCAGTTCAACTAACATTCGCACTTGTGCTACTTTGCCGAGATTTCCGCCATTGGATTTGAGGGCCAGCCTGCCCTGGAGAGTAACAGTCAATTAATCGTCTTCTAGTGTGGCATAGTGTAGGAGGGCAGCCATTCTGTTATCCGTAGCGTTATTTCACAGTGGCCTCCAACGTGTTAGCTTTTTCCACAAGATTCTGATTTCCTATTCAACCATTATTTACTCAGGATTTGTGATGACTTGATCCGCTCATATACATTATGAAATTGAACGCTTGAAACATTGGTGTGATGGGAACAATGATCTCCACTTTACAGATGAGGAAAATAAAGATCAGATATTAATCAGTCTAAGCTCACACAGTTTAAAAAGGGGCCGAGTGAGCATCAAAGCCATATCTTTTAATGTCACATCCACTCTTGTTTTTGCCAAAACTGCAGCTGGAGTTGCAACCCAAGGGGAAAAGTAGAAACTGGACTAAATCGGCATTTGAAAGCACAAGCTATGTTAAAAGGTTATTCTTCGTAAATGGGAACAATCGGCTGAACCCCTGACAAGACTTCTTGCACCTAGACTCTCCCCTGCCCTCAGCCACATCGTTATAGGTCGGAATGCCACTGCGCTGCTCGTCTTTAAGCAGGAAGGCTGCGCCATGATTCATGCCTGATAAGTGCCAACGATACGGCTGTTTCATAGAGCATCGAGACAAGTTTCGGCAACCCAGATGTTTATCTGCTTCAGCTGAAAAGGCCAGTTACATTTTAATCTCAGTTATATAAATGATTGTTTTGAAAGCAAGCTAGCACATCTCTAGCAAGCATTTTTTTTCTTCCTTTGATACCCAATATTTTTTTTTTTTGAAGTTAAGGACAAATTTAGCTACATTAAGTATAGAAAATGATGTAGACCCTACTGCTGAATAGGTGTCTGGTCATGTTGTTTTGTGGAGATAGACAAACTATAGTCAAAGTCGCCTTTAATAAGGCATAATTTATATTCAATAAAATATACCGGATTTAATGGGGGCCGGGCCGGCCCCGTGGCCGAGTGGTTAAGTTCTCTCGCTCCACTGCAGGCGGCCCAGTGCTTCCTCGGTTCGAATCCTGGGCGCGGACATGGCACCGCTCATTGAGTCACGCTGAGGCAGCGTCCCACATGCCACAACTAGAAGGACCCACAACTAAGAATATACAACTATGTACCGGGGGGCTTTGGGGAGAAAAAGGAAAAAAATTTTAAAAATCTTTAAAAAAAATATACCAGGTTTAAGTGTAGATCTTAATATGTTTTGACAAATCTATACACCAATTATTTCCAATATCCCCAAAAGTTTGATTGTGTCCTTTTCAGACAGCCATCCTCCTCAGTTAACACACCTAGTCCACTGACCTGCTTTTTGTCACTACAGGTTAGTTTTTCTTTAATAGAATTTTATATGACAAAAATCACTAAAAGTATGTATTCTCTCTATATTGGCTTCTTTTGCTCAGCCTGTTTTTGAGATCATCTATGTTGTATATGTCAGTAGTTCATTTCTGAGAAATATTCCACTGTTGGGATATCCACAGTTTGTTTATTCATACCATTATGATAGACATTTGTTTCAAAGCTTTAGCTATTATAAAGATGCTAAGAAGATTCATGAAAAAGTTTTTGGGTCACTATAAAGCTTTTATTCCTCTTGGGTGAAACCAAGGAGTAGAATTGTTGGGTCATAAGGAAAGTATATATGCATTTCTTTATAAGAAACTTCCAAACTGTACCACCTTTATATTCACCAGTACTTGGTATGGTCAGTCTTTTTAATTGAAGTCATTCTAACAGGTGTGTGGTGATTTTACATTTCAGGTTCAATTTGCATTTCCGTAATGACTAATGATGTTGAGTGACTTTTCATGTGCTTCTGTGCTTATTTACTATTTGTATGTCTTCTTAGGTGAATTGTCTGTCCAAATCTCTTTTGTGCATTAAAAAAAATGATTTGTTTGTTTTTCTTATTATTGAGTTTTGAAAGTTCTTTATATATATATTTTTGGATGCAAGTCCTTTATTATATGTATTTTTTTTCTCCTCCCAGTTTGTGATTTTCTCTTCATTCTCTTCCCAGTGTCTTTCAAAGAGCAAAAGTTTTAATTTTGATGAAATCCAATTATTAATTTTTTCTTTTATAGATCATGCATTTGGTGAGTGTCTAAAACACTTTGCCTAACTTAAAGTCACAAAAAATTTCTTCTATCTTATTTTCTAAGTGTTTAATAGTTTTAAGTTTTATATTTAGGTCTATGAGTTAATTTTTGTATATTGTATGAGGTGTGTATCCAAGTTTATTTTTTGCATATGGATAGTCGTTGGTCCAGCACCTTTGCTGAAAAGACTCCTTTCTCCACTGAATTATCTTTGCACCTTTGTGGAAAATCAGTTGTTCATATGTGTGTAAGTCTGTTTCTGTTCTATTGATCTATTTTGCTACCTTTACATTCATATGTCTTGACTATTCTAGCTTTAAAATAAGCCTTGAAATATGGCAACATTAATCCTCCAACTTTGTTCTTAATTTTCCAAATGCTTTTGGGTATTCTGGGCACTTTTCATCTCCATAAGACTTTTAGAATCAAGTTTTCGATTTCTACAGAATAAGCCTGTGAGGATTTTGAACGGGATTATGTTGAATATATAAATCAATTTATGGTGAAGTGACACCTTAACCATGTGGAGTCTTTTGACCCATGAACAAAGTATATTTCCTTTATTTAGATCCCTTTGTTTTCTCTAAGCAATCTTTTGTGGTTTTCAGAGTACAAACTTTCTGCACCTTTTTTTAGATTTCTCTCTCCTAAATTTTTCGATAATATTGTAATTGGTATTGTTTTCTAAGTTTCAATTTCTGGTTGTTTGTTGCTAGTATATAAAAATGAAATTGATTTTGTATATTGGTCATGTATCCTCCAAACTTGTTGAATCACTTATTAGTTCTGGTAGCTTCTTTGTAGATTCCATTAGATTTTCTATATAGACAATCATGTCATCTGCAAATAAAAGTTTTATTTTTTCCTTTCCAATCTGGATAATTTTTATTTTGATTTTTCATGCCTTATTGCATTAGTTAGAAGCTCCAATGTAGTATTGAATAGAGCTTATATCCTTGTCTTGTTCCAAAGTGTTTAGTTTTTCAGTTTTTAGAATAAAAGTAATTGTGATTTATTTTTTTTTATGCCCTTCGTCAGATTGAGGAGTCCATTTTTCCCCCTAGTTTGCTGGGAGTATTTATCAGGTGTCCTGGATTTTTCCAAAGATTTTTCTGTGCCTATCAAATTAATCTTTTTTTTAATTTATTAATATGGTGAAGTACCTGTATTTATTTATTTTCAGATGTTCAACCAACCTTGAATTCCCATAGTAAAGCCAACTTGTTTTAATGTATTATGCTTTTTATATATGGTTCAATTCAACTTTCTAAAATTTTGTTTAGAATTTTTGCATCTATGTTCATGAGAGATATCAGTCTATAGTTTTCTTGTAATATCTTTATATTTTGGTTGGAGAGTTTTAATATCAGAATAACATAGTCCTCATAAAATAAATTAGGGAATATTTTTTCCTTTTCAATTTTCTGAAAGAGTTTATGCAGAAGTACTATTATTTCTTCCTTGTATGTTTGCTTGAATTTATCAGAGAAGCCATCTGCGTCTGGAATTTTCTTTGTGGAAAGGCTTTTAACTACAAGTTAATGTGCTTTCCACTCTTGGTGGGCGGAGTGGTCTATACATGTCGATTATGTCAAGTTGGTTGATAATGTTGGGCAGATCTTTGGTGTCCTTACTCATATTCTGTTTACATGTTCTATTAATTTTTGAGAGAAGGCTATCGCAGTCTGTTACTGAAATTGTGGATTTACCTATTTCTTCTTTGTAGTTTTATCAGTTTTTGCTTTGTGTATTTTGAAGCTGTATTACTAGGTACAAGAATGTTTAAGATTTTTATGTCCTCTTGATGAATTAACCCCTTTGTCATTATTAAATGAAATTCTTAATCTCTAGTAATATTCTTTGCTATGAAACCTACTTCGTCTGCTATTGCTATAGCTACTTCAGATTTCTTTTAATTAGTGCCAGCATTGTATCTTTCTTCATCGTATTACTTCTAACCTAATTGTCCTTTATTTGAAGTGCGTTTTTTGTAGGCAGTATATGTTTGGGTCTTACTTTCATATTTACTCTGACAATCTCTTCCTTTTTATTAAGGTATTTAGACCATTGATATTTATTATAATGATCACAAAATTAGTTTTAAATCCATCATCTTCCTATTTGTTTTCTATCTGGTCTTTGTCCATTTTTTCTTGTTTATATCTCCTTTTGCATTAGTTAAATATTTCTTATAATTACATTTAATCTCCTTGTTAGTTATGCACTCTCTTTGTTTTGTTATTTTAGTGATTTATAATATTCATCATTAACTTATCAAACTCTGTCTTCAAATTATATTATACTACTTTAGTCTAAAAACCTACAACAGTATACTTTCATTTCTCCTAGCTTGGCCTTTGTGCTAACATTCTCATATACTTTACTTTTATATATATTATAAACTCCACACTGCATTGCTATTATTTTTACTAAGCAGTCAATTATCTTTTGAAGAGATTTAAAAAATTAGAAACAAACTTCACATATTTACACATGTAGTTATCCCTTCCATTGCTCTTTATTCGTTTTGTAGATCCGTATTTCTATCTAGTATCATTTTCTTCATGTTTGAAGGACTTTCTTTAGCATTTCTTGTAATGTGGGTTTGTTGATTATTAATTCTTTCAGCTTTTGTAAATCTGAAAAAATGTTTAGTTTCCCTTCATTTTTGAAAAGTATTTTTACTGGATACAGAATTCTAAGTTTTCAGATTTTTTTTCTTTCATTACTTTAAAGATGTTATTTCAGTCTTTTCTCACTTACATGGTTTCTGATGAGATATTTTCTATCATCTTTATCTTCATTCCTGTGTACAGAATGTGTCTTTTTTTTTTTCATACTGCTTCTTAGACTTTTTCTTTACCACTGGTGCTGAGCAGTTTTTTTTCTTGTTTCTTGTACCAGGGGTTACATGGATCTGTAAGTTTGAAATTTAAATCAAATTTAAATGTTACAGCCATATTTCTTCAAATTTTTTTCCTCACTCACCCTCTCTTTCCTCTCCTTCAGGGACTCCAGTTAGACCATTGATATTAGTTGGTTGAATTTGTCCCTCAGTTTACTAATGCTCTTTTAATATTTTAAAATTCTTTCTTCTCTCTATCTCAGTTCTGGGCTATTTTTACTGATTGATTAATCTCATTTTAGGTCATGTTTTCCTACCTTTTCATGTGCCTGATAATTTTGACTGGGTGTCAGACATTGTGAATTTTACCTTTGAGGTGCTGGATATCTTTTGTATTTCTATAAATATTCTTGAGTTTTGTTCTGGGACACAGTTAAATTACTTGGAAACAGTTTGATCTTTTCAGGTCTTGCCTTTTAAGATTTGTTAGGGGAAACTGAAACAGTGCTCACTTTAGAGATAATTATTCTTTCTCTGTACTTTACCGAGTACTTCATGAATCATGAGGGTTACCATATGGCTGATGGGAATAAGAACTCTTCTCCTCCTTGATTGAATCTGATATACTATTACCTTAATCATTGTGAGTGATTCTTTCCACAGCCTCAAGCAGTTTTCTCACACACATACACTGATCAGTACTCAGCTAAATACTTGAAGGTAACTCTCTGTAGATTCCAGAGTTCTCTCTCTGAGAAGCTCTCTCCTCTCAGGTACTCTTTCCTGAAAATTCTAGCCACCTTGGTCTCCCTCAACTCTCACCTCTATCTTCTCAACTCAAGGAGTCTCCTGGGCTTTACCTGGGTTCCCCCTCCCAACATTGCAGCCTGGAAACTCACCTCATTTGATTCCTACTTCTTGAGTCATTATTCTTTGTTACCTGATATATGGTGTCTTGTAAATCTTTATTTCATATATTTTGTCCATTTTATATAGTTTCATGTGGAAGGATAAATCTGATCTGTTACTTTATCTTTGCTAAAGCAGAAGTCCTTAATTTCATGTATCTGAATTTCTGTCTAGTATTGATGTCTTTATGCTTGAAGAACTTCTTGTAGTACAGGCTTGCTGGTAATGAATTCTTTTAGGTTTTGTTTGTATGAAACATTCTTTTTTCCCTTCATTTTCTAATGATATTTTCACTGGTTTTGTAATTATAGATTAAAAATTTTTATTTTCATTCATCATTTCAAAGATGTCATTTCATTGTTATTTGGTGTTATGGGCTGAATTGTGTCCTCCTAAAATTTGTATGTTGAAATCCTAACCCCTAGTATCTCAGAATGTGACTGTAATTGGAGATAGGGACTTTAAAGAGGTAATTAAGGTAAAATGTGATCATATGGGTGGGCCCTAATCCAATATGACCGATGTCCTTGTAAAATGTGAAGATTAGGACATAAACACACAGAAGGAAAACCTTGTAAAGACACCAGAAGAAATTGGCCATCTACAAGCCAAGTAGAGAGGCCTCAGAAAAAACCAACTGACCAACATCTCTTTTTTTTTTTTTTGAGGAAGATTAGCCCTGAGCTAACATCTGCTGCCAATCCTCCTCTTTTTGCTGAGGAAGACTGGCCCTGAGCTAACATCTGTGCCCACCTTCCTCTACTTTATATGTGGGACGCCTACCACAGCATGGCTTGCCAAACGGTGCCATGTCCACACCCAGGATCTGAACCGGCAACCCCTGTGCTGCCAAAGTGAAATGTGCACACTTAACCGCTACGCCACCAGGCCGGCCCCCTGGCCAACATCTTAATCTTGGACTTGTAGGTGCCAGAAATATGAGGAAATAAATTTCTGTTGTTTAAGCCACCTACTGTGTGTGTGGTACTTTGTCATGGAAGCCCCAGCAAACCAATACATCTAGCTTGGATATTTTCTACCAGGAAGCCTGAAACTATTTTCATCTTTAACGCCCAATATGTAGTATGTCCATTTTTTTCTCTAGTTGTGTTTAAGAATTTCTCTTTATGGCTGTTTTTTTGGCAAGTTGATTATGGTTTGCCTTTATATTGTTTTCTTTGGGTTTATCTGCTTGGTATATGTTAAATTTATAGACTTCCTCAAATCTAGAAAAAATTGGTCTTTATTACTAAAATATTTTTATCAGCTCCCCTTTTTCTGGGACTCCAATTATAGGTACATTAGATCACTTCATAATATACCACAGGTCCCTCAGTCTCAGCTTATTTTCCCATCTCTTTTTTTTCTCTTTCTGCTTCAGTTTGTCAGTTTCTGTTATTATGTCTTTAATTTTAGGGATCTTTTCTTCTTCAGTGTCTGTCATTAAACTTGTCTAGTTAATTTTTATATTTCAGATAGTTTTCAATTCTAGAAGTAATATTTTTATATCTCTCTTTATGATGTTAGATTTTCTTCTTAAATCTTGAGCAGATTTATAATAACTTGTTTAAAGTCTTTGCTAATTCTACCATTATTTTCATTTCTGCATGTTTCTATTGACTGATTTTGCTTTCTCCCAAATAATGGCTATGTTGTTTTGCTTCTTTGCATGTTTAGCAATTTTTGATTGTATGCTGGACATTTCAACATTGTGATTTTCATTTCTAGGAGTTTAATGTAGATTATTTTTAAACATAATTGAATGTTTGATTTTGTTATCTTTCTTTAAACAGTGGTGAACCTGGTTCTAAACGGTAGTTAAGTAACTTACATTCAGCTTGATCTCTTAGAGTCTTGCTTCTAAGCACTATTAGGGCTGATTTAGAGTAGCTTTTACTCCACGTTTGGTTTAACTCTATTACTAAGGCATAAATTTTTTAGGATAAATACTGAATACCCTGGGTTTTCAGCAAGAGCTCTACACTTTTGACAGACTGTAACTCATCTCCCAGCCCTGTGTGAGCTCTGGGCTCCAGTGACTCCCTTGTGGAGTTTCATCCTATGCATGTGCAATGTAATATTCAGGAACAGATTCAAGAGGACTCCTTTTCAAATTTCTGGAGATATTTTCTGCATAGCTCCCATTTTTCTTGTAATCTGCCTGAAAACTTCAGTCATCCTAGCCTCTCCAAACTCCTATTTTTGTTGTCTGTGCTCTGCTTGAGTTTTGCTGCCCTGCACTGTAGTCCAGAAAAAATCTTAAGGCTGTTGTCATCAGGGTGAGTGTAGGAATCATCACAGTTATATTTTCCTCTTGGATCACAGTCTGGTACTGCCAGTTTGCCAACATCCGAATACAGCTATCTCTTGTATTTTGCCCAGTTTTATAGGTTATTTTTCTTTTAACAACAGGATGACAAGTCTAGTACCAGTTACTTTAACATGGCCAGAAGTTGAAAGCCTACAACTAGGATTTAATTTTTTAAAATTTATGTGTAAGCTGTGTTGTGGAAAGGCAACAGTTATATAAAAAGTCTGTTTTATGTCTTTGTCAGATTTCATGTTTTATTTCTAGATGTATTCACACATATTAAAAATATGAATCAATGCTGAAATAAAAGAGCATACCTAAATGTTCACTCAGAGTATACAGAAATTCTAAAAGTTTCACATCATTATGCATTATAACAGTCATCTTCACACATACCTCAGCATTCATGTGTGTAAAGTGTACAGTAAATAACATATGACATTTATGTGAGAGGATTTGAAATAAGTTTGAAGAAAAAAACAGAAAGGAAATTGTTTATTTAAAGATATAATTTTGAAATGAATTTAAGATAAGAATAATACATTCAAGAAGGAAAAGGAGAAACAATAAATTTACAACCTGCACCACATATACATTTTGAATATATTTAGATTTAAATGAAATCTATGAGAAAAAAATTTCTTTTAATATTTAAAAAATTAAACATTGCTTAAGCATATACTGTGCATAAGGCAGTGTGGTAAATATTATGAGCTGAAAAAAGAAGACATAGTATTTCCTGACTTTAAGAAATTTGCTATTTATTTGGGGAAATAAGACAGAAAAAAATGTCAAATAGTGCCAAATAAGTGTAAGTGTTGATGGGGAAGGAGAAATGCCCCCCCATTCCTTCTGAGTTCTTATGGTTGGATCAATAATAAAATTGATGCAAGATCAGATCACCTGGAGAAAAACCACTTTAATACTTGTGCACAGGAGATCATAAAAATGATGCCCAGAGAGTGAACAAAGCAGGCAGTTTATCTATATTTTGCACAAAGAAACAATAAATTTGTGAGGAATTGATAGGACAAAGAAACTTAGGTTTCAGGTATGTAATTAGTGAGGAATTTAGGCAGAGTTAGGCTTGAGGTAGTAAATTAGTAAAAGTAACAAGGTTTGTTTATATAGGCTTCTTGGCCCTGAATTTCCTAGCTCTTACAATAAGGATATCTGTATCTCCTGGTGCATGGAGGGTACCTTTCATATGGGCAATTTGTTTCCTGCTTTCAGAGGGAACAGAGCGAGGAGGTCAAATCTTTACTAAGTCAAACAGGTAACCTTAATTCAAAATAATCAATATGCTATTGTGAGATATTTGGGGGTGGACTTCCCTGGGCTCCAACAATGTTAATAATATACCTAGGCCTATGTAGTTTATAGAGAACTCAAAATTATTAATGCACATTATATCCACAAGAATCCAATGTGATTCAGTTATGATAAGGCGCTTTGTCAGGACCTTAAGGAACACAAAGCATGGTACCTAAAAACCCCCATGGCTGAATGCCATTCTCATCCTTCAAAAAGGAGTGTTGTTCTTCTCAGTGGCATCCTCTCTACTATTCCTGGGCAAAGAGAGACTAAGTTACTCAGACGGAGGCTGCCTCCTAAACTTTCTGTCCTAGCTTGTGCTTCAGACAGCCACGGGCATGCACTGGGTGACACCCTTTGTTCCGCTAATCCATTTCTAAATCACTTATCTGAAGTCTTCCTGTATGAACACTTAAGAGGCACTCTAGGGCAACTTAAAGTGCAGAAGGTGCGGTTCTATGTCAGCAGAATCTATGAGAACGAGAAGTTTTCTGAACAAAGGATAGGTAAGCTTGGCCCGCAGGCCATACTAAGTAGTAGAGATGATCAACCCCAAATTGTTTTCTTCTTCTAATTTGTTTTCCTGTAATTAGCAGAGTAACGTTAGTATTCTATAAGAAAATAGTGTTAGCACGCATATTATAAATTTAATTTTAACCTATTTATAATACTATTTATTTCACCAGGAATAAAATGCCTTCTAAATAAACAGATATTACCTCCCTTTTCCTTACTTCCCCTATCATCCCACACATTTCTTCTCTTGCCACCTTATCTCTCCTCTCAAGTTCCTGATTCTGGACCCCTCATCTCTCTTTTCCATTCTTTCCTTCTGTATTCCTTCTTATGTGTGTGCATGAGAGAACAGGTTAATATTTCTGACAGATTTTATTAAAATCAGTATTTGAACATCTCAATGAAGGCAATCTTCACACTAGTTACTCTGGGAAACTACGTAATATGCTAATAACATTGCCATTGCTCATAACCTTTTCAGAATCCATCTTTCACAGATAGGTTATACCATAAACATATTTAATTTTGTTTTTTTAACCAAAAAAAATGTTTCTTAGATTTATATACAAAAGTTTTCATTTGTGTTCCCTTTTAATGACTTTTGATTATTTCAGAACCTCAAAGAAAAGATAGTGCTTACTAGCATTGAAGATCTTCAAAAAGATGCACCACAGCCTCTTAAGATAATCTGAAAAAGGAGTTTCCAAAGACTTTCATGAATGATAGCATCGTCGCCCAAAGCTTTGGCCTCTCAAAGTAAATGTGATGTTTAAAAATATTTTTTTATTTGAGTAGATGGTACAGAGTTCCCATATATGCCTTTCTTTATTATTAACAGCTTGCATTGGTGTGGGACATTTGCTATAATTAATGAACCAATAGTGATTCATTATTAGTAACAGAAGTCTGTAGTTTACATTAAGCTTCACTCCTTTTTTTTTAAAGATTTTATTTTTTCCTTTTTCTCCCCAAAGCCCCCTGGTACATAGTTGTATATATTTTTAGTTGTGGGTCCTTCTAGTTGTGGCATGTGGGACACCGCCTCAGCATGGCCTGATGAGCAGTGCCATGTCCGCGCCGAGGATCCGAACAAGCGAAACCCTGGGCCACTGAAGCGGAGCGCGCAAACTTAACCACTCGGCCACGGGGCCGGCCCCTAAGCTTCACTCTTTATGTTGGACAGTTGTATGGGTTTTGACAAATACATAATGCCACTTTTCCACCATTACAAGATCATAAAGAATAATTTCATCATCCTAAAAATCCCCTGTGATTCACCTATTCTTTTCTTCCGCATCCCCCTGGCAACCACTGATCTTTTTACTGTTTCTGTGATTTTACCTTTTCCAGAATGTCATATAGTTCGAATTATACAGTGTGTGACCTTTTTAGACTGGCTTCTTTCGCTTTAGCAATAGGCATTGAAGATTCCTCCATGGTTTTGGTGTCTTGATAGCTCAGTTTCTTTCATTGCTGCATTACGTGAATGTACCACAGTTTGTTTATCCGTTCACCTATTAAGGGGCATCTTGATTTATTTCAGTTTTTGATGATTATGAATAAAGCTGAGTAACACTCACGAGCAGGTTTTTGTGTGGACAGAAGTTTTCAACTCAGTGGTGTGCATACCTAGAAATACAAATGCTGAATCATGTTGTAAGAGAATGTTTAGTTTTGTAAGAAACTGCCAGACTTTCTTCCAAAATGCCTGTGCCATTTTGCATTCTCATCAGCAATTAATGAGAATTCCTGTTAATCCATATCTTTATCAGCATTTGATGGTGTCAGTATTTTGGATTTTAGTGTATAGTGGTATCTCGTTTTAATTTGCAGTTTTCCTTATGACATATGACATTGAGAGTATTTTCTCAGGTTTATTTTCCATCTATACGTCTTCTTTGGTGAGATGTCTGTTCAGATCTTTTGCCCATTTTTAAATTAGCTTGTTTTCTTGTTGTTGAGTTTTGAGAGTTCTTTGTCTAGTTTGGGTTACTTATCAGGTAACTTGTATGTGTTTTGCCAGTATTTTCTCGCGGTCTGTGCCTTATCTTTCATTCTCTTAACAATGTCTTTCACAGAGCAAAAGTTTTTTCATTTTAATAATGTCCAACTTCTCAATTATTTTTCTTGTATTTTCTCATATTTTTGGTGTTGCCTCTAAAAACTCATTGCCGAACACAAGGCCACCTCGAAGTTCTCCTATGTTATCTTCTAGAAGTTTTATAGTTTTGCATTTAAACTTAGTATTATGATCCATTTTGAGTTATTCTTTGTTTAAAAGTGTAAAGTCTGTGTCTAGGTTTGTATTTTTGCCTATGAAAGTCCAATTGTTCCAGCTCCATTTGTTGAAAAGACTATCCCTTTTCTATTGTCTTTGGGTTTTTTTGATGAAGATCAGTTGATCTATAGATGAGTGGGTCTGGTACTTTTTCTCTATTTTAAAAACTAACAGTAGATTTAAAAAAATAAAATGAAATATAAATAAAAATACAAATGATTTATAAACAGAGGGCTTCCATTTGGTAGATGATTGAATAAAGTTGGTTTTGCTCCATTGTTTCAGAAATCACTCCAAAGCAACTAGGATAATGCAGACACAGATACAGATTTTAACTTGTAACTTTGATGACAGTAGGAGATTTTTTTTTACTCTAAATCACAGAATCTAAGAAAAGGATTGCCAAATGTAGTGCCTGTTAAATGAAGATGCCAGGAGACACCTAGATTTTCTATGTGGGGCTGTGAATTTCTAAACAGCTGGAATTCCCCAGAGTTGACATACCTCCTAGGAAGATGCCTTCTTTGGAACAAGAGATGTGGGTAATTGGGCTGGTGGTAGATCTTCCCTGGAAGCTATTTTATACCATACACACACACACACACACACACACACTCAACCCTGTGCCATAAAGCACTTCAGTATAAACCAGAAAGAATTTCTTCTCTCAGAATGCTGTCTTCCCATGTGAATTTCCTTTAATTAACTGGTAGAGGATAAATTTGCTTCATTTCAAAGATGACTGATAATTAAAAAAAAAATTGTTATTACGAAAAGTCAGAAAAGGAACAGAGAAAACAGCGGCCAGTGAATGTTGATAAAAATATTTCCCCAAACACGTGAAAATTATGATCAAACATAGGCAAGCATTTAGAAATTTCTTAAAACACTCGCCTGTTTTATATAAAAAGGGTTCAAAGCAGAGATATGAAGGCTCAGAGAAATTGCCATTTTCATAACTTTGATCTAAATAGCCTCAAGGAAATGGAAATACTAAGGACCACTGAAGACATAAGTACCTCCCAATTCCTTCTTCTTAGTTTAGGTACAATAATCACTTAAATTTGAATTGGAAAATATCAAGAGTCAAGGCTGTCCTCTCTAATTCCTCCTCTACCTGCAGCCTTAACACAAGAAATTAGAAGTAGTGATTCTCCTCTCGGTCAGATGGGCACCTGTGTATCAGCATAAGCAAGACTACATGGAAATGCATACTTCCTGCAAAAAAGGAGATGGATCCTAAATGGCTGCTTTGGTGACCTGGCTTAACCTCATATCAGTTTATCAGTTGAGGCTTGTTGAACAATGCATAGAGCCTGGCCATGAAGGTGGGATATTGGTCCGATGAATGGCTGTGCAGAGGGTAGTCTGGGAGTAGCAAGCCACAAGATGGCGCTAGACTAGGGAGAACAGACACAGTAATGGAGCTCGGAGAAGTGTAGGAAGTGTTGTTAGTCCATTTGGGAAAGAGGATGACAAGAAACAAACATTTTCTTGAGAACACAATACCTTTTGACCCTGTAAATCCAAGTCTGAATATGAGACTCTATTAGAAATCAGCTGTGTGACTTTAAGCAAAAAGTACTCAACCTCTGAGAGCTAGTTTCCCTCCCTGTGAAGTGTATGAGATGATGTTTGCATGGTACATTGTTAGCAGTTTCAATTGAGACAGTGTTTTGAAAGTACTTAATACAGCGCCTAGCACATAGCAGGCAGCATTCAGGCTGTGATGCGCGAGTCCACAGGGCACCCTTCTCTGTGTGGATGGCACTGGAAGCTGTGGAACAAGGTGCCCCTAGGCAGTCTGTTAGGAAATCTGTTATTCTTATTGCTGGCTTCTCATTTTGCCTAGAGGCAGCTCCAGCCAGTCATGTATTGCCCAAGCATAGGAAAATAAACTCTTTGCTTTTTCTGTTTACTTCTTGTCACTTTATAGCCTTCTTGGGCAGTGTGATGCACGTGAAAAGGGCCTAAACAGATTTAAAAATGTTCCTGGTCAAAGTCCCCATTTTTCATTAACTAACTTGGAACAGTGAATCAATTAAGGATTTGGGTCCGCAGTTTCCTGATCTGTCAAATGAGAGAGTTGAACCAAATAATCTGTAACACTCTTTCCAGAATTCTTTAATTTCCAGTGTGGGTCCCATTCAATCCTTTTATCCTGGTACAGTTGCCCACAGAGAGGAAATCTTGTTCTCAAAATGACAATGAAATTCATTGAATGTGAATTCCCAGAGGATAGGGGAAAATGGGCCAGACTTCTTCTACGAATATGTGGCATCTAGTGGTTGGCAAGAAAAGGAAGCAGTCAGACTGTGCTTAAAATATTCCTCTTCCCTGATAAAGTATTAATTAAATCTGCTTAATCATTCCTGCAACTGGCTAGCAGAGGAAACTTAGGTACGGAGAGCTCAGGGAGCAAGCAGATGATGGGGAAGCCTGGGAAAGTCAAGGGCAGAATCATATTCATAACAAAGTACAACCTCCTCCTCCCCTTCCTTCTTCTCTTTTTAATGTTAAGCGACTGAGCGGTTGCACAAAGACCTTAGAGAGTGGGCAGAAGCTGTGTCCAGTTGAACCATCCTCCCTTCCCCTCTCCCTGGCAGTCACCCAGGGTAACTAATGCAGAAGGAGAACACACACATCTGTCCCCCTCAAAGGAAAACTCTTGCATCTACTCCCACTTTCCTAACAGGTTTTCTAAATCTTCAATAAGTTTGTGTTAGCTGGGAATGAATGTCTGAATTTAGGCTTCAAAAATGTTCTTTTCTCCCCCCCTCCCCAATCTGTGTAATTACTGTTTTTTTCCTGAAGCCTTTCAAAATACTATAATTAACAGATTGGCAGATAACCCATATAACAGCAGTTAAGGCAAATATAGTATGCAGCTGTCTTTGCATTAAGTGATTAAATCAAATAGCATAGTTTTGAAGTACATTTATAAAGCATAAATTTACCTCCTGGCAAAACTGTCTTAAGTAACACACCCTACACCATCTGTTCACTCAGTATTAATACCATATTTCCCAGGACTGTAGCTACGGAGAGCAGAGATACCAGCTGTGCAGAATCAAGAGGTGCTGAGGGACCCTTTGGAGTACTCAGCAACTTTTGGATCCTCTTAAGGATGCTCACAGTGATTGTGCATCTGAAACACATGTGCACATGCACACACACACACACACACAAACACACAACCACGACTTGCATAGAGGCACACGTGCATACCCATACACCCATGCACAAGCACACACACGCGCATGGACATGTACATACTACCTCAAGATACAGATGACTCTATGCTCACTTCCCATGAAGAAGACAATACACTGGTGTGCCTTTAAATGCATTTATCCAAATACTTATTGACTTGAATTCATTGAATTATTCATTGAATTATTCATTCCACAGTGATTTATTGAATGCCTCTATGTGTCTGACTAGCTACTAGGTAGTAGGGATACAATGGTGAATAGTGATGGCCCTGCTGTCATGGAGCTTACAGTCTGGCACAGAAGTCTCATTAAAAAGACTAACTACCATAAATGGGGATGGTTTTAAGACAGGATAGAAACCCAAGCAAGCCTAACCTCATTTAGGGTTTATAAAATCAAAAGCTAAAAGTATTTTGCAATTCAAGAATATGTACAAGTGAAAACGGTTCACTCATCAAAAATGAACCAGAAGCTGCCATGAGCGATGGTAGACTCACTGGACAGCACAGGAAAGAGACGCTGACAATCTGTAAGGAGAACTGAAGCCAGCAGTAAAAATAAATGCTAACTTGGACGATTCAGACTATTGTGCAGGGTTTCAGGGATATTGAGGAAGGACTGAGAAATAGGAAACCTGAGCGGGTTTCATGGAACCATGGTTATCAACCCTGGCTGCACATTAGAATCATCTGGGAGCCTTTAGAAAATATTCATGGCCGGGTCCCACCCCAGATCAGTTAGACTAGAAAATCTGGGGAAGGCACTTGGACATCTCTGTCTGGTTTTTGCATTCTTGAGGTCATTTTAATGAGCCTTGGAGGGATAAGTTAGAGCTTACAAAGTCATAATTTACAGTTAGGAGGGATTAGACAGGTCATCCAGGCCAAGATTCTCATCTCATAAATGAAAACAAAGAGGTGCAGAGAAGGTAAACGAATTCCCCCCGGTCTCACAGCTCACTCGAGGCAGATACTGAGCCAGCCTCCAGCTTTTCCAGTTTCCCAACGGGGGTCTTATTACATACCACTATCCGGATTTTCAGCAGATAGTGAAAATCAAAGCCAATCACAGAAAGCTAGCTTTTTCATTGAAAGTTTTCAAAGTGAGAGTACTTTGAGGAGGAAAGCAAAGAGAAAGAATGCAAATAATCAGTTGGACATAAAAGATCTCAGATATTATTTTGTGGAGAAAAGGGGAAGTAGACTCCTAAATTTTGTGGTTTACATGAAACACCAAGAATGTAAGCCTCTAAGCTCATCTTTTATTGCTGTCATTCTATGATAGTTTCTTTAGAGGCACCAAGAGGGGAACTTCGCATTATATAAAATCTTGTCTCCCCAAGAATCCATTTCCCTCATGTGAACTGTAATGCTGTTTATTAGATAGACACAAAGCTTTCTGTTTTTGTTTAATCTAAAAAAACAATCAAGTTGTTTCCCTTCAAAAGACTGAGTAACACAGAGCTGCCAGACTGGACCGCAAGATTCAGGCACGAAGAAAGGATTCTGAGTTTTGTTTCACATCAATATTTATTACTGTATCAGCAGCTACATTTGATGTGCTTATAATTTATTAGTAGTCTTGATCTGGAGGCAGAAACAGATTCCATAATTCTTGTGAATCACATGTCCTCCAGGCATTTTTTTTTTAATCTAACTTTTGTTTACTGTCGCTTGTCCTGAACATTTCACATTGCTGTTCATAAAGAAGCAGTTCACAGAAAACTAGTAACTGGCCTACCCCAATATTTTCCGTTTTATTAGTCAATGGGAGTCGGCTTTAAACTATCCAGAGTATAATTTATAACCGGAACAGACAATTTAATCATTTTAGGATGTGTTCAAGCACAGCTCAAAGTTTTAACAAGGCTGCTCCTTTATTCCAGAGCCCCTCCCTGTCAAGAAGGCGCTTGTGCTTTAACAGAGAAAATAGTCCTTCTTTACAGTTGTCCATTGAGGTGAAATGTGCATTGAAACACTTTGTGAGAAAAGTAATGCAGGAAGTAAAGTAAATCTCTGAGAAGGAAAAAAACTGGGAGTCTTTTGAGGTGGGATGAAAATTCAGTGAAAAGATGGCATAATTATTTTGACAGTAGGTGGGATCTCTGAACTGTTAATTAAGAGACTCACCATTAAGACCGTGAAGACTCAAGTTTCTAGAGGTTTACTGATTCTTTTCTGGTATTTTTGAGAAGATTTGATTATATGGTACTATTTTTAAATGTCATTTTATAGCTTTAAAACATGACAGAGGAAGCACCTTAACAAAATGCTCATCCCTGAGGGGACAAGAATAAAAACCACTGCGTGCCAGATTTTCACTTTACATAACTCAAACTATTTACCCTGTGGACAAAAGACCGTTCCTTATGAGAAATAGTGACATAATGAAACATGCCTATGCTAGGCCAGCTAATAAATCCTGTAATTTGGTGCCCTAGGCAACAGAATGGTATCTTCAGCTGATGGGATAAATGCTTGGATGGACAGACAGAAGAATGAACTGATGGATAGATGGGCAGGCATTATTAGTACTCATGTAGACAAATATCACCTAATATTAGCTAGGTCATGTCCATGTCAAATAGAAAAAAAGCAAGAACTAAGAGAATTGCAGACTGGTAGATGGGTTACACCCTCACTGACAACAGCAGAAATACCTCGAGGAATACTCTGAGTTCTTTCTGGCAGGAGCTTTGTCTTCTTCTTCTTCATATCCTCAGCATCTAAGATTGTTGCTCTCATTCAGTAGTAGTTCAATAATGTTAGATAAATGGAGGTAAAAGAAAAGGAATAAGGAAGGACTCCTAGATGCAAATGCTATCAAATGCATTCAGTGAACAAGAATGGGATTTTTCCTTTAGAGCTGAAAAGAATCTTAATATCGAAGAAGATGAATGACCAGAAAGGAAATAAGTCCTTCAAGATGCTATTCTGAAGCAGCCTGTCTAGAAAGCCCTGAAGAAACCTTGATGAAGGGCAGGGATGCTGGAGACAAGACTGTGGAATGGGTAAAATGTGCAGGGCTGTGAAATGAGACAAGGCAACGGGCAGGAGCGCAGAGACCAGAGAAAACCAGATGTGCTGTCCTTAGCTGGGAAGTCCCGGACAAACCCGTGGGCCTCAGTTTCTTATTAGGTAAAATAGAGGTAAACTAATTCACCCCTTAGATCCTTTCCAAGGTCTGATGTTCATTTTTACAATCCTTATGTTCCATTCTTGAAATCCCTTGTCTGACTCCCTAGAAATAAAGATGACTCATTATTTTCTCTTTTGGGGAAGGGAGGCAGAGAGCAGAAATGTTGCTTATCATATTACTTTGTCCAGCTATGTTATGATTTGAAAAGTTTTTCTTTTTTGTCAATGTGATGTTATTATATGAAACCCTAAAAAGCTAACTCTATGTAGGATTTCTTAAAAGTAACACCTGGAAAAAATTGGATTTGAGACAAAAAAAAATTGCTTTAAAAGAAACTTCTCTAAAAACATGTCTGTATTTTGGTATGCATTTGCAACTACATATGCCAAGTGCCAAAAACTTTGTGTTCTCTGTTTTTTAATAAAAATTATTCAGTAAAATTGAGCATTGGGATACATAACAGAGCCTTACGTTTCATTGTCTTAAGCTTTCAGACTGGGAATTTCCACCTCCTCAATCAAGAATCTGGTGAGCACATCCTCATCCCCAGATTTGGCAGTCTGCAATTTCCAGTGCAATTCATACTCTCCATGTAACCGTAGCTTTCTTTCTAGATAGTTGCACTGATGCACACACAGAATGCAGAGTACTGGATACTCGTAACCTGAATATTTGTTTCTATTATAGGAGGCTGGCAACAAAATGTTTCTGTTAGTGGAAAGTGACAGTTATAAATTGATTTTCAGAGAGGAAGTGAAGACTCGGAGAGAAGGACCAAAAGTCAACACAAGGCATGGTAAAACAAAGAGGGGGCAGGTTTATCCCAATGTAGGAAAACTTCGATGAGAAATAGAACTTAAGTGAAATCTGCTAACCCAACACTGGGAGAGGGGCTCGAAGGATGAGAAGAGCCTGAGGTGAAAGGCTCTCTGGAAGAGCGCAGTGGAAAGGCTGAGATAGTGGGGTCTGCCCTGGAGTCAGTCCTCAGCAGAACAGCGTGATGGGGCAGTGCTATTAACGTGTGAAAATAAGGAGAATGGAGCTCCCCATCTTGGCAAGAAGAATCAATCTATAGGCTTATAAGGCTGTGCCCTTTGAAGTACTGGGCTCAGGGCTGTACCACATGCACTCAGAAAAATTGGGATCTTCTGAACAAAGAAATTTCAGGTCCAGATAAAGCTCCTATTGGTTCTATTAGTATTCCTAAGCATAACTACCATTTATCGTGTGACCAAGGATTTTCACCTCTACTTTCCAGATAAAGAAACTCAAAAAGAAGGAATTAAAATTACATTTCCCAAGTCACACAGCTGGTATGTTACAGGGCAAGGGTTTGGAATCCTGATATTAATACTATTCTTTTAATTTTTGTGTTTTTATAGGTAGGATGCATTTTCATTTATTTTTTCGAATTAAATTTTTTTTCCTTTATTTTATTTTATTTTGAGGAAGATTAGCTCTGAGCTAACATCTGCTGCCAATCCTCCTCTTTTTGCTGAGGAAGACTGGCCCTGAGCTAACATCTATGCCCATTTTCCTCTACTTTATATGTGAGACGCCTCCACAGCATGGCTTTTGCCAAGCGGTGGCCCGTCCACACCCAGGATCTGAACCGGCGAACCCCGGGCTCCTGAAGCAGAGAGCACAGATTTAACCACTGCACCACCAGGCTGGCCTCTCCAATATTTTTTTAAAACCCATATTGACAATGTTAGAATACAGTTGTCATAAGAAGATCCCAGTGCTTTGGCCTGAGGTGGAACCTAATAAAACTGTTTCAAAATTGAAATTTCTCACTTTGAGGAGTTGGGTGATGGTGACAACTATGGGTACCAAAGTCTGCTCATCTCAAGCGGAGTTAAAACTCAGCAGGACTGATTGATGGGCCATTTTTAAAAGCTATTCATTAGAAAAAAGAATGGAGACTTACAGAAAAGTTGCAAGGATAGTAAAGAATTCCACAATAACCTTTACCCAGATTCACTTATTGTTTGTAATTTGTCCTATTTGCTCTTTCTGTTTATATAAACAAAATTCTTTGTCCCAAACTTTTGAAACTCAGTTGCATACGTCATGGCCCTTTGCTTCTAAGTACTTCAATGTATATTTCCTAAGAAAAAGAATATTCCCTTACATGTCCACAGTACAATTATCAACTTGAGCAAAATTAACACTGGACTTTTATCTTATCTACCATCTCTGTTTCAATTTTGTCCATTTACCTACCCAGCAAATTCCTTTACAACATGTTTTTCCTCCAGGACAGGATCCAGTAAAGGATCACATGTTGTACTTACTTATCAATTCCTTTAGTCTCCTTTAATTTGGAACAGTCTCCAGATTTCTTTGTCTTTAATGAGTGTGACTTTTTTTTTTTTTTTTGGTGAGGAAGATTGTCACTCAGCTAACATCTGTGCCAATCTTCCTCTATTTTGTACATGGGATGCCACCACAGCATGGCTTGATGAATAATGTGTAGTTCTGTGACTGGGATCTGAACCTGTGAAGGCTGGGCCACCAAAGTGGAGTGTGTGAACTAAAACACTACGCCACTGGGTTGGCCCCTGACTGTGACATTTTTGAAGAATGTAGCCAATGGGCCATTTACAGAGCCCTTCTTCTCACCTGGAATAGTTTTCCTGGGGCTTATTTTTGCTTAAACTTCGAAGGGTATTTTTAGATATGGGAGTCCTTTGGCCTTTAGGATCAATCAGGGATAGAGTTAGGCCATAGATGATAATGCCAGAGCCATTAGGATGGGCAGAGGGACTTTTCTGAACAGAAATGTGTTTTGCACTGAAAGGAGAGTAGATAAAGGTGGGGCAGAGCTTGAAATGTAAGCCCTTCGTGGGCAGGCGACTCTGGAACAGCTATTGATACAGAAGGAAACTGTGACAGAGAGGAGGAGCCGTCATCCCATGGGTGGGAAAGGTCCGGGAATCCTGGGCACGGCGATTCAGCAGCGTTAACAGAGGAATCGTGGAAATGAAAGTAAGGAAATGACACAGTGCTTGAATTCTCCAGCCTGAAATCTTAAGAATGAGGCCATAAGTCTGATGAATCTGTTAAATGTCTGGCTAACATGGGTAGATAAAACAGACATATATACACCATGACATAAATGGCCACGTCAGCAGCTTTTGTAACAGCTTTATGGAGATGTAATTGATGGCCAAAAACTGCACATATTTAACGTAAACAATTTGATAGGTTTGAACATATGCACATACTTGTGAAACCATAACCATAATCAAGGTAAGCAGCATATCCATCACCTCCAAAAGTTGCCTCCTGCCCCTTTGTATTTTTGTTGTCATGGCTGGTTTTTGATTTTTGTGGTCCTTACCAGTTAGCTTGAGATCTACTCTCTTAAAATTTTAAGTATACAATGTAGTATTGTTAATTATAGGCACTGTGTTGTACATCAGATCTCTAGAACTTATTCATCTTGCATAACTGAAAATTTATACCTGTTGAATGACAATTCTCCATTACCCCCTCCCCCAGCCCCTGGTAACCACCATCAATTATTTTTACTTTTTAATTTTTTAAGTTTTTTTTAAGGAAGATTAGCCCTGAGCTAACATCTGCTGCCAATCCTCCTCTTTTTGCTGAGGAAGACTGGCCCTGAGCTAACATCCGTGCCCATCTTCCTCTACTTTATATGTGGGACGCCTACAGCATGGCGTGCCAAGTGGTGCCATGTCTTCACCCAGGATCTGAATTGGTGAACCCCAGGCTGCTGAAGAAGAATGTGCAAATTTAACCACTGTGCCACCAGGCTGGCCCCCATCAATTATTTTTAATAAGTACTGAAAGGCTAATGGGGATTTTGGTGAAAAGTTAGTAAATAGATGGGAAAAATTAGGAAAACCATTATAGAGGAAGTAACCTCTAGATGCGATTTGAAACAAACAAAAAATACTGCTCTATATGACTCTAGCTGCTCCCTTACAAAGTTAGTTATGCTGCAGAGAAGGCCTCACTCACCCTTCCAACCAGGATGTATCTGGCTATCCAGGTTGGTGTAGGGAGTTGGGAGAGCTGATATACTCTGTATAAAAAGATGAGAATTTGAGGGGCCAGCCCATGGTATAGTGGTTAAGTTCGGTGCACTCCACTTTGGCGGCCCAGATTTGCAGGCTTGGACCCCAGGCACAGACCACTTGTCAGCCATGCTATGGCAGCAACCTGTATATAAAGTAGAGGAAGATTGGCACAGATGTTAGCTCAGGGCTAATCTTTCTCAAGCCAAAAATGAGAAAGATTGACAACAAATGTTAGCTCAGGTCTAATCTTCCTCAGCAAAAAAAAAAAAAAAAAAAGATGAGAATTCGGAATTCTTTGGTGGTGGTGTGGGGATCTGGCAGAGAAGAGGGACAGAGCAGCAGGGTGGAACAATGCTCAGGTGGAGAGGGGAGAGTTGGGAGCCTGAGGGACAGAAAAGTCCGAAAAGCACTTTGGATGGGAAACAAATACAAAAAAAAACAGAATGAAAATTCTTTCTGGTGGGATGGGCTATCCACACTTTATCACCCATATAGAATCTTCAATAAAGGCCACTTAGTTCACTAATGCTTTTATTGTGAAAGTGGCTTCATTGGAGGATGCTTGAAGGGGAGACTGAGTTCTGTGTCTGGGTTGATGTAAGGCCAAAACAGAGTATGTGGAGAAGCTGGTATAGAAGCTGGAGGAGATTTCAGGAGTGTAAATGCTATGGAATTAGCAAAAATTCTAGGGTAAACTTCAGACTATCAGAGCTGTAGAATTGATAAAGTCAAAGCCAAGATCACTGAGAGTAAAAGGTGGACCCAGCTAGCATCTGGGTTATGTATGGTGTAAATAGACAGTTGTACTAATGCATATATATGATATGATGCAGAGATGGAGTGGAAAATGGTAAGGTCTAGAGAAGGGTGGGGGGATCCAGTGGCCTGGATGGTAAGAACAATTTCCTGTCTTGTCCCCTCCCTCACCTTCCAGAACCCTCCGTGACAGTTCCAGGCCTGGAGCTCCAGTCTGGAGTGTGCATTCTCAGTGCCCAGTTATCTGTGGATGCAGTATGCTTCAAATGATGAAAAATGAGCTTTTTTCTTCAGAACACTTTTTGTCTGATAGGTGAGCTGAAGCTCTACTTCCTGGGGAACATTTTCTTTAAAGATTGGCACCTGAGCTAACCTCTGTTGCCAGTCTTTTTTTTTTCTCCCTTCTTCTCCCCAAAGCTCCCTAGTACATAGTTGTATATTCTGGTTGTAGTCCCTTCTAGCTGTGCCATGTGGGACGCCACCTCAGCATGGCTTGATGAGTGGTGCTAGGGCCGTGCCCAGGCTCTGAACCAGCGAAACCCTGGGCTGCCGAAGTGGAGCGTGAACTTAACCACTGGGCCGTGGGGCCAGCCCTTTCCTGGGGAATTTTGATTTGATTTTCTACACTCTTTTAGACTATGGCTTCTTCTTTGGTTTTTATCAATATTGGGGAAAAAAAGATCTTAATCAGGTAAGGGAACACTAGGCCTGGCTCCCCAGAAGAGACTGAGTCTTGTTTTTCCTGTTCTTCTCATTTTTGTAAGTCATGGTGGGGCGCAGAGACACTTGAAATGAAAACTCTCAGGGAGCAGTAGAACGCCATCCTTCTAGGGGAATGAGTTGGACAGGGCCGAGGTTAGAGAGGGGACTAGAGCTCCCATGTCCGTTTACCTGGGTGTGGTAGAGGTTCCTGGAGTGGATCCCAAATACCATTATTCAGGGGTGGTGCTTTGGCTTATTTAGGTATTTCAGCACACCTGAGGAGAACAGTTTCTCAACATTGTGCACCAGATGCCTTCCATCTCTGTGTCTTTGGAATAATCGTCCCCCTTGTGTTAAGGCTAAGCTGGAAAGTGATGGTGAGCTTCTGAAAACCTCTGATCTGATGCTATCCCATCTGTGCTCAGCGACCAGAATCCTATTGAACGGAGCATAGGTGTTTCTAAAGCTCTGAGGATCTGTGCCCTTCTCCAGCAAAGGATGGCCGGGGGAAATAGCAACTAAGGACCTCACACAGGAAATCTTTGTTACTTGAGTTTTTCAGAGAAGAAACCATGGAAAATTATTTTATCCACTTTAAAAATGAATAACAGGGATGGAAAATTGACCTTAATTAATTGAATTCATAAAGGCATATTATTCATGAATAATGAATGTCTGCAGCTTGCCTAGAGAGAGGAGAGTGAGAGTTAAGTCCCAGATTCTCATTCTTTTCCTGTCTTTCAGCATCAGCAGAGAGCCAGGCAGAGGATCAAAGGTGGAACATGACAGGTAAGGTTCTGCCCACTCAACTCTGTGCTTTCCCAGGGTTAACCTTAAACTCTCCTTTCCATGACCACCCAGGTCCACAAGCTCTGAGCATGTCAGTTTCTAGAATGAGTCCTCAGAAACAGAGCCTTCAGAAGGGGGATCCAAAGGAGGGAAATTGGAACCTGGGAAGTTCTCGGATTCCCTGCTCTGACCCGCCATAGAAATGAAGAATGCAGGAGCTAGGCAATGGGGCTTGCCTGGTCTGCTCGGTGGTGGTGTGAGATGCAGTGTGCATGAGTCAAGTTCTCCAGAGAAACAGAGCCAATGGGATATGTGGGCAGAGAGATTGATTTAAGGAATTGGCTCACGGGATTATGGAGGCTGGCAAATCCAAAATCTCCAGGGTGGGCTGGCGGGCTGGAGACCAGGTGGTTCGAGTTGCAGTTTGAGTCCCAAGGGCATCTGCTGGAAAATTCCTTCTTGCTTGGGGGAGTTCAGTCTTTTGTTCTATTCAGGCCTTTAACTGATTGAATAAGGGTCACCTGTATTATGGAGGGCGCTATGCTTTACTCGAGTGCACTGATTTAAATGTTAGTCTTATCCAAGAGCACCTTCACAAACACATCCACTCTGTACAAGTTTTGACAACTGCATAGAGTCATATTATCTTAATTTTTTAATTTTATATAACAAACAGCTGTTTTATTTTGTTTTGCACCAGCAAATTTCAGTTTCCATTTAAGGTGATATTTGAGACAAACCTTCCTTCTTTTTCTTCTTTATTGCTCCAGTCATAATACTAACTTTATCTCCACTCATGTCTTTATTTTAAACTATAAAACTTTTTCATACTTATGTGCTGAACTAGAAAAATAAGTTAATAATATTGTCCTCCTAAAAGCATTCATTTCAATTTAATTATCAATTAAACTTACATAGGTATCATGATAACCTCTGGTGTTTCAAGATATTCAGATAAACACATTACAATGTTGCATTGGTGCATAGAAAAAAACCATTTGAACTGAATTAATCAATTGGCACTGACTAGATCAGCAATGTGCTTACATATGATGCTAAAAAGATGCACTAGCACCTTATATGTAGTACAATACAATACATTACAAGATGCAAGTCAGAGCAAAATGGAAGACTAAAATTATATTAAATTGAAAAATAGTTTGCACTGGCTGTTGATGGATATTTAGGTTGTTTCCATGGCTATTGTGAATAAAGCTGCAATGAACATAGGAGTACAGATATCTTTTTGAGATCCTGATTTCAATTCCTTTAGATATATACCCAGAAGTGGAATTGCTGGATCGCATGGTAGTTTTATTTTTAATTTTTTTGAGGAACCTCCATACTGTTTTCCATAGTGGTTGTGATACCAGCTCAACCAAGGTTGACATAAGGGAAGCCATATTGTGGAAAAGAAACCATATTGTAACTTTGAATGACTTCTAATTAACTAACCCTGACTCACCAGCCCCTTTGAATCTTTGCTTTAGTTTGCCTAGATAAGTAAGCATCTGTCTCTGAGGGATTTATAGGTTCCCATAGATTTTATGGCTCCTCCCAGCTGTGATAAGATGATAACTTTGCTCTTTCAAGTTCCTTAGGAATGTGATGACCCCCGGGTAGAGAGTCTATACTGATAGACATCATCAATGACAACTGAACAATTAGGGTATAGGGCTAGGGTATAGGGCATTGCTCTTTGCTCAGTCTATGATGTATATCCAGTAAAACAAAAGACTATCAGGAACTAAGACCATATGTCTGCCCCTACCCAGAGATCAGATGGAGGCCCCACCCAGAGACCAACCCCATATATAACTGGCCTGTAGTCTTTGTTCTGTAAGATGGTTCTTTTGGACATTAGTCAGCCATCTTCCCTCTTGCTAGCAAGCTGTAATAAAAAACTCTTTCTCTCCTACCACCTTGCCTCTTGACTATTGGCATGTCCTGCAGTGGACAGATGACCCCCCCTTGGGCGGTAACAGTAGCACCAATTTACATTCCCACCAACAGTGCACAAGGGTTCCTCTCTCTCCACATCCTCACCAACACTATTGTCTTTTGGGTTTTTTGATAATAACCATCCTTCTCCAGTGAAGACATACAAATGGTGAACATGTACATGAAAAGGTGCTCAGCAGCACTAATGATTAGGGAAATGCAAATCAAAACCACTTCAGCTTTGGGCCAAGGCCACAAACTTTCTGGGAAGTCCCCAGCCAACATCTGAGCATGGAGGGATTCTAGGACCTGGCCGTTTTGGCAGGACACTTGTAATCAGCAGTCTTCTGTCTGTAGTTCCTGTTGGGCTGGTCAAGAGTTTGTTGAGAGCTGTCCTGCCCAGTCTTGCCCCTTCCCTACTTTCCTTTCACAAGGGTCAGATCTGCACTGTCATCTAGTGGCTTTTCTTGCCCCAAACTGCATGCTTCTCCTTTTGTCTTTCACAGGCATCACCTCTCTTCTCCCTCAATAAACCTTTTGCTCTCCAAATTCCGTTTCCATGTCTGCTTCCAACGGACACAATTCCTTACATTGTTTCCTTGTCTCCCTCTCTGTGATTGCTTGAAAGTTGTAGTGTCTCCTATCTTTTTAGGGGAGCTTTTTAGATTCTCTGGCAGTAGAACCTCACATATTTCTACAATCAATTTGCTGAAATCTACTTTGATAAAGTTTATATTATCAAGAACTCTCAGATGATGTATCTATGTTCTCATCTTCTGAACTCTTATTTTCCTTTCATGGTAATAATCACAGATTTAAAATATCACCTAATCAAATAATTCTAGAGTTGTAGCTGCCTTGCCCAACCTTGTTCTTTTATAGATGCCATGATTTAGCTGAGGGCCCTAGCAGCTAAGTGATTCATCTCAAATTGCCAGAGCTATAAAATGAATTTCCTTCGTAAGTTAATTGTCTCAAGAGAATTTCTTCACTTTCTTGACATTTCTAATCAGAAAGTGTCAGATCCTAGCCCTAGACTGCTCATTTACTAATCTTATTAAATTACTTCCTACTGTATTTAACTAAGATTATTTTATTTCTCTGAGGTTTGATAAATTAGCCCCCTATATGGAATGAGCACCTTCTCCTTGAGGGTATATAGTCCATAGCCTGGGGAAAGCTCTTTGTCAATGGCTAGATTAGCAAGGGCAAGATGATCATGGAAGCCCACTTGTGTATATATAAACACACACACACACAAACACACACACACACATATTTATTTAATTAGGCTATGCCAGCAAGTTAATATAGAGTGCAGTGTCAAAAGACATAAAAGTGTTAATTAATAATGATAAACGAATTTTGATAACCTACGCAATGTTTTCTAACAGCATCCTTTTTTTTCTTTGTTCTATCCATAGGCCCCTCTCTCTTTCTTCATCCAAATGGCTACTGCTCTGATTGTCCATTATTCGATCAACTATTAACCCCAGGGAACAAAATCTAGAATTTCCTAGGAAGGCATTATTAGCCTCTTTTCCTGCAGACATTGTGGTGCATCTTGGGAAGAGAAACTCAAATTAGCTACCAAAAGGTAAGATAGGACTGGGGGGTACCTACTCAGACTTGGGTAGGAGGCAAGAGGGTGGCAGTTTATAACAATTATACTTTACAGTCTTGAAAGGATTAAACACATACACACCCAGTTAATTTTCCCCTGGGAGGCATGCGAGCGATTTTCTTCCCCTAAGTAATTCTGTCAAATGTATCCATGTTTTCATTAACTGCTGAAATAATTTTTTCTATTCATTGTAGGGCTATACTGTACTTTTTTTGTGTTAATAAGTATTTATCCTCTTACCTTATACTATTACAATCATTAACTGTGGTGTGTAAATGTACTAGTTATTACTGTCTAACTTTTGTTGAAAAAAGCACAATAAGAGAGTGAAGGTGAAAAAAACATTATATAAAAAGCACGCCGGCAGAGTTTTCTGCCAAGTAGCAGGGCACTGCATTCATGACATTTAGTTTCTGTGCCCAACAGCTATGTCCTGTGGTTTTATTGAAAGAGAATACCGATCAGCCCAGGGAACATAATACTCTGGAGAACTGCACATCTTGGAATTGAAGAAAATGAGAAATTGGAGGGAAAATATCCATGAGTTTCTTTTTCTCTCTGTCCTTCCTTCCTACCTCCCTTCCTCCTTTCTTTCCTTCTTTCCTTCCTTCCTCCCTTTCTCCTTTCTTTCCTTCTTTCCTTCCTTTCTTCCTCCATTCCTCCCTTCCTTTCTTCCTTCCTTTCTTCTTTCTGTTTTGGAAAAAATTCAACGGTGAGCTAGGAAGGCACCAGATCTAAGATACAGGTAAGATGTGATAGTTGGTTACCATACAGAAAAAATGCACAACCCAAGAACTAACCATAAGGAAAAGTGAAATTACACGCTAGTAAATGAAACAAAAAAACAAAAAAAGCATTAAGGGAGAACAAATGCATGGATGCATGGCTACATGATTCAGTTACCGAAAAAAAGGAATCTCATAGCTGTCAAAGCACTTCAGGGATGTTGTGGTTAAGCAATATCTTGAATATGACTTTTTTTTGTACACAATATTTTAAATGAAACAAAATCTGGGGAGAATGTAGCAAGTGCAGCCTTTTCACTATGCAGTATGTTAATGTGTCAGATTGGTTGTGCAGTGGAACAGCTTGAAGGAATGGCAGTATTTTAATAATATTATATGTTAACCTGGCCTTTATAAATAATCTGTTTACCTGCAAGATGTTATTAGCTTAAGTACACGAAATGTAACTTCTATAAGATATTTATCCCCCTTTGTTTTTTATTTGTATTAACAAAGTAGCATTTAAGTCTTTTTTAAGGAGACAGAATTAGATTAGATTTTGAGGAGGGGAATGTTGACTACTGAAGATAAAAAACTGAGATGACTGTAGATCTGTCATGGTTGAATGTAATTCATTCTGGTAATTCTTGATCATTTCTTATTTTTTGACCACAAGGATTAAAAAAACACATGTTGACTCAATTTCTTAGTATTTGCAAACTAAAGTCAACAATAATGGAGCATCTTGGAGATATACATACGCAGTCCTGCTTCTTTCTCTTGGACCGTTCTAAAAGCCATTTCACAGGCATTGTTAAAGAAAGGCCATTGGCAGGATGAAGAATCTGAAGTATAGAAAACATGTCTGTGATTGGCTCCAAGCTACACTTATTTATGCTTCTTGTACAGGGTGCATTAAAAAAATCTACATGTTTCTACTTCCTGTTAGTGTTTTCCCTTTTTCCATCGAATAATTTCTGTCTTTATATAAACAGTCTATGTTGATTGACTTAAAAATTCCTGGATCCAACTGTCACTGCAAAGGCGACTATCCTGGCGGCTGCATCACAGCCCCCACCAACATTTCCTCTAAAACCGATGTAGGTCTTGTCCACCACAATGAATTATGCATAACCGGAGGGCTATTTCTTGGCATGAAAAAAATGTGACACGTTAGATTAAAATTAAATATTGAGTAGGCTTTCTCCTAGAGACATGAATTAAAGAAAGATGCTTTTTTTTTCACCAGTGAAGTATGGAGGCCTTCAGTTGTGTGTGTTTGCACAAAGGAATTTGTTACAACATGGTGCACAATGCTGAATACCTAACGCCCGGCTCAGCCCTCCACTGCTGGTTGGTTTCAGAAGGAAGTCCCAGCAGTTCTCAGAAATGACTCGGTGATCAGGATCTTTCAGTAGGCTTTACTGCTTTTTCCACACACCTCTTATGGCTTTTAGCTAAGTGAGGCCTGCCTTTAACTCACAGGCTGTCATTAGGTGCAGTTCTGAAGCAAATTATAATAATAATGATGTCAGCCACAAAACTCAGACTAAAACTCCCTAAAAGAAGACCCTTTCCCCTCCTCAGTCCAGTGAGCAGGCACACTGAAGAGAAAGAGCCTAGTGAGAGAACATTCCGGAGCAACATGCAGGAACATGCAGGAGCCACTCTGATGGGCCTGGGAAGGGAGAGAAGGAAATGCAATAGCCACTGGGCCAACTAGCAAAGCTTCTCAGAAAATATCAACTCCAAATTTAACTGCATTGGTTTATTTCCTTATTCATTCCTTCTTCCCTCTTTTTAGTAACACATTGTAAGAGAATTAAAATATGGTCTCTACTTTTCAAAGCAAAACAAACCAAGTACCAAAAAAGAAGTTGTTTAGAATATGCCCATTGCAAACTTGACCCCCCAAAGGGCTCCAGTCTTTTGATGATCCGGGATTAGAATCTCTTAGGTCCTTCTCACGATACTGTAGCTGACATTATGTCCTGAGACTTGGCTAGTGATGGAATAGGTCATTTCTGTTGCAGGGATGGGCATGTAACTGGGTGTTTATTCCTCAGCAAACTAGTTTCCTTTGCCTAGACAGGCATGCTGTCTCTGATGGTGTTCCACTGCCCCCTGAGGGCCTCTAAGTGTAATAAAAGCGAATGAAAATGCGGCTTCATATGAAATAATTCACTATGCAGGAGCAAAGCTGGATATGTGACTCAAAGGATCTCTGAAGTAAAGATTAACTGCCAGTCATCAGGAAACCCAAAGCCATTTAAAGTAAGAGGTGCCACAAGCCAAAAGATAGAAGCCATAAACACATACAATATTAATAAAGCAATTACAGTAAGTGCTATAACATTCTGCTTTGCAAATCTCTTGCCACTTCAAGAAACATCTGTCTCCGCCACTAGAAATTACTGTTAAAAAAACCAAACCAAACCAAACAAGCTGTGCTTTGTGTTTTAGCTTTTCATTCAGCATCCTGATCAGCCGGTCGGCTGCCAAAGCTTCCATACCAATTTCATAGCCTATTCCCTGGGTTGGTTTTCCAACCAATGTAGCCAATTGTGCTTATAGTAAGCAGAGGAGCAATTAGCTGATCCACTGCATTGTGCAAACTGCCTGAATCCAATCACACATAATGTCTCAGGAGGGCAAGTAGGTAATTCAAGTGACCAGATGAATCCTTATTTAATAGAAACTGGCTTGAGCCATAGCTTCCCCAGATCCTGAAAGTTGTTGGTTCTTTTTTTTTTTTTTTAAATAAATTCTCCCACTTAACTACAGTGCACATGTCAGCTGCTTTATGCCTAGCAATAAAATTCAGACCTTGCTGGGACAGGGAGGAGTCATAAAGACTGATGAACACGTTTTCAGAAAACCTGTGACCTAGGTTCTATCCCTATTTGAATGAGAATGATACAAATGCTCTGAAAGTTTCATTTGCTTCCTTTTTTAAAAGGTTTTTGTTGTTGTTGCTGTTGTTGTTTTGTGGGGAAGATTTGCCCTAAGCTAACATCTTTTGCCAATCTTCCTCCTTTTTTCTTCCTTCCTCCCCACCCCCCACCCCCCCCAAAGCCCCAGTACATCGCTGTGTATAGTTTAAGTTCTTCTATGTGAGCAACCACCACAGCATGGCTACTGACAGACGAGTGGTGTGGTTCTGCACCCAGGAACTGAACCTGGGCCACCAAAGTGGACCATGCTGAACTTTGACCAATAGGCCATCAGGGCTGGCTCTCATTTTCTTCATTTTAAAATAGGAAATTTAATTCTTCCACAGCTGTCTCAAAGGAGATCAAACCGAACATATTTGTGGAAATGCTGTGTACACTGGAGAGAGGTATAACAATGGAAGGACTTTCCACACGTATAAGCTGTGGAACACTTTATCCTGGAATAGCACTTGGTTTCTTAGAGAATAATTGAAAAGAACAGAAACTACATGTATAAGCAATCATTGAACTCAAAGAGGCCTTCCATTAAAAAGTAAAACAACACAAAACAACATGATTCAGAAAACAGGGAAGGAAGGTTTGCTTCAATCGTGAAGAAAAGAAAAAGATAACGTGATCATGGTTTCCTAAATGGAAGATTATAACAGAAGATAAAATTTCAAAGGTCCAATTGGGGTTGTAGATCTGAGTAATTGGGTTAAAGAAGCATTCACTCAAATATTTAAATTAGAAACCCTTAGAGTCAACCTAGATTCTTTTTTTACACCTGTCACAAAATCCTGATTTAATTTGTCACCAAATGTCTCTTCTTGCTGTTTATCTCTTAAAATGTGCTTCCTCTTTTCATCCTCCTTCCCACTGACTTTGTTCAGGCTAACTTCATTTTCGCGTAGGCCGCAGTGGCCTATTGAATGATCTTTCCGCCTGTGGTCTCTTTCTCCTTTGATATGTTCTCCAAATGGGTAACAGAATGTCTTTCTAAAGTTCAGACCTGATGTGTCATTTCCCACTTAAATCCTCTCAGTGACCCGTCATCAACTACTGAGTGAGGCTCAAGCTCTCTAGATGGCCTGCAAAGCCCTTATGATGCGACCTTTGCCTTTGCCTGATGTTTTCGCTCCACCTGTCACAGTTCCTCACAAATGGCCCTTTCCTTCCAGACTAAATGCAGTCCCTAGAATATGACATTCTTTGGGGCCTGGCAATGTGTTCTTCCTTTGGCATGCTTTCCCTTCACCCTTCACTCTTGTCCCCAAGGCCAGTCACTTCTTCTCCTTTTCTGTCTGGCTTATTAGATAACCTGGGAGAGGGTGTGCTGGTCACTCCCCTCCACACATATTAGCTATAGAGCGCCGTTCTCAATATATATGAGACACAGCATCACAGCACAGTGGAAGGAACAGAGCTGTGGGATCAAATAAACTTGGATTTAAATCTTAGCTTATATCCTACTTCCTATGGCAAGTTATTTATACTCTTGGAGCCCCAGTTTTCCCATTTTTCAAATAGGAATAAGAATGCCCAAGCTTTGTGAGGATTAGCAGTCACATATGTGAAATACCCAATGAGTCAAATACCCTTGACTCATAGTAGGGGTTCACTAAATGATAATCACAGTGTATTATATTGTAATTACTCCGTTAATGTCTTCCTCATCTCCTTTAAATTATAACCTCCTTGTAAAAAGGAGTTATATCTTCTTTTTTTTCTTGTTCATTTTTCTGGCCTCAGCACTAGCAAAGTGCCTGACACACAGCAAGTGTACAGTAAAGATTTGCTCAAAGGATCAACACACAAATAAAGGACACATAAATGATGAAATCTATAAATATTAGGACATTTGAAAATTTGTACTATAACAGGATTAGAAATGATGACATTGATAGTGTGTACAAATCTCAAGCACATTTAAAACATCATTGATTTTCTGGTTCTTGAGCTTTCTTGCGCTGACAAATGAACATGTCTGGTAGCTGTGTGTCTTCTAAAAGGACAGAATATTATCAGTGAAATGAAGGCTTTGTGTATAGCACCATCCAGTGTTGTCTCACCTTCTTTCTGTGGTTGTTTGAAGATTGAGTCCATGATACCTAAATGGCATTGCATTTTGACCCTCAGGTGGAGCTTAAGGTGTGAAGCAGGAAGTGGAAAGAGATGGAGATGACCAGTCGATTAGAGGCCTTGAAGTTCATGCTTGTAGCTTGGACATGGCCCTGTAGGGGATTTATTGCAGTTTGAGCAGTGATGTGACGGAACCTGGTGTTGGCTTTAGGTACATTTTATGTGGAAGGTGTGTGTAGAATGATTCTGAAGGGAGCAAATCTAAAGAAGGAACTTCAGTTAGGAGGTTGTTGAGTAACAGGCGAGATGATGAAGACCTTCTGAACTGAGCAGTGGGCAGGGCCAGCGTCAGGGCACATGACTTGTGCAGTCAGAGAGGGCCCCACACTGAGAAAGGCCTCGTGCTTACTGTTACTCTGCTGTCACCTCTCGAAACTCTTAATAAGTTTTGAAAAAGGGACCCGGCGTTTTCAGTTTGCACTTGGCCTTGCAAATTATTTAACGGGTCCTGGCAGAAGTGGTAGAAGAGAAATGAGGATAGATGGACCAATACTTAGGGAGATAAGGGTTCTGCTCCTCTGTTTTCTGTGTAGACTTCCTGGATGTCCTCAGCCTAACCTCTGCTGGACCTCGGTGAGGTGTGGGTGTTGGGGCGAGGGGAGTAGAGAAAATGTAAGAATTTTGATTAAAATTCTAAAAAGAGGAAGAATTAATAAAGGAAACTAAAAAAAGAAAGTTAATATTTAGTCTCTGTTCTTCAATAAGAAAGTTTCGAGGTCTCATCCAGGCAAAAGAAAGTCAAGATTTATGGAGAGTGGAAAGAATTATCTATGTTCTTTTCTCTTTCCTTGATTAAAATATAAAATCTTATTCTATGTTCAAAATAGGGGTAAACCAAATAAAGGATATGAGAAGCCCAAAGCCAATTTCTTCTTGCCTGAAGGATTGTGACAGCAAGATATCAGAGAGGGGCCTGAGGGGAGAGTGGCCCCCTGGCACTGAGGTTCGCATGCTGGGCAGAAGTTCACATGCCCCATGGATGACATAGACGTGGTGATGACCGTGAGAGCCTGGCTTTCCGCATCTCAGCAGCTGTCAACGTTTCCAGATGACTGGCGCTCGCCCTCTCCCCACGCCCCACGCCAAACAAAGCTCCCAAACTTTGCTGCAGTATTTGACCTTGGAGCAGAAGAGAGAAAGTCCAAATACTGACTGAGGTTGGATTTCCTGACAGCCTTTCTGGGTGGCTGCTTGGAGTCAAGTTTAAGTTAATTAAAGAAAATAAGGTGAGCTGTTTCTGTTACCTACATATGAGGTTGCAAATTCATACCTGCTGCATATACAGAAACTACTGTTTGGCACTAAGAAGATAGAAGGATTAAGATGTAATCTTAATCCCAGGAAACTTGTTCTCTCATGGGAGTAGTTTTAAGCATATAAAATTTATGCATTCTTTATGTTTAAGTTTAACAGATATTTATGTTATTATGAGTTAGACAGCCACAATATATGTGAAGAGTTACATATTGTTTTCTTTTTTCTTTTTTTTTTTTTGAGGAAGTTTAGCCATGAGCTAATTACTGCTAGTCCTCCTCTTTTTGCTGAGGAAGCCTGGCCCTGAGCTAACATCCTGCCCATCTTCCTCTACTTTCTATGTGGGACGCCTGCCACAGCATGGCGTGCCAAGTGGTGCCATGTCCGCACCCAGGATCCAAACCGGCGAACCCCGGGCCGCCAAGAATCGGAACGTGTGCACTTAACCACTGTGCCACCAGGCCGGCCCCTACATATTGTTAAAACTGATATTTTGGAGGCTGCCCCGTGGCTGAGTGGTTGGGTTCCCATGCTCTGCTTCACTGGCCCAGGGTTTCACCGGTTGGAATCCTAGGCATGGACATGGCGCTGCTCATCAGGCCATGTGAGGAGGCATCCCACATGGCACAACTAGAAGGACCCACAACCAGAAAAAAAAAAAATATATATATATATATATATATACACACACACAACTATGTACTAGGGGGATTAAAAAAATGATATTTTTTGCATTTCCTAACTGCCATTATAGTGCATTATCATACGTGTCTAACAATTTCTTTATGATAAAAAGAATTCCATCTTTGTATAATTATTTGTTTTTATGGAATTTAAAGGAAAATATTAACTACCAGTGTGAGAAATAGATTCATTACCGCCTCCCTGATTGGTATCCATGTGTAAGAAAATGCCAGGCTTGTGCAATTCTCAGTAATTGCAAAAATCAAGAACATCATCTCTCATTGCAGAAATTACGGACCCATCACTTTTTTGTATTAATTATTTTGTGCTTTTTATAAACTGCATAGAAGATTCTAATGGCAATGCCTCTCTGTCTTGATGTTCCCAGTTGCCCAAGTGTTTTGAATGGAGCCCATTGCACCTCTCACAGTCTAACAGAATTAGGACTAATACAAGATTGGCCCGTCAGCCCTGCATTTCCCATAGCCGGCCCACCACTCTTGAAGCCGCATCAGGACCTGACAGCCATTATGCCAGTATTGTCTGCTTGTTGTTTGTAATTGCCCCATTGGCCTATATGCACTAATATTAAGATCTGTATTTTTGATTTTTACTTTATTTCTCTGATTATTGAAATAAAATATGTTCACTCTAGAAAATTAGGAAATGCACAAGTCCTTCATGAAGAATTAAAAATGTTTCTCATAAATTAACTTCTGATTTTTTGGCCTGAATTATTTTATTTTTCCTGTAAACTCATAAATACTTCAGTAAGACTGTAGTCGATGCCAGAGACTGTTCTAAGGGCTTCACATTCATTTAATTTTCATGACCCTGCGAATTCTGTAATTTACAACATTTTTTGATAAGGACTCTGAGGCTCAGAGCAATTAACTAAGTTTGCCAATGTCACACGGGAAATAAAGGACAGTGGTAGCACTTGAACCCAGGGCTTTTGAATCTTTCATTCAAATACAATAGTGCCTTAGTCTGAGCTAAATGATACATATGTTTTGTTGTCTTTTTTCCCATTAATATTACAATGATATAAACACTTCCACTTGTCATTAAAATATTTTCATAAATGTCATGCTTAATAACTGAATCATTCATTATATAGATTTCTCATACTTAATTAATTTCGTTATAAATCGTCTTTAGAAAGCAATAAACCATTCCCCAAACAGATCTGGTCTTGCAAACTTTGTTGTACTGATTTCCTTATAAGAAACTCAGGTATATATTTCTCTGATTGGGGCAAGAAATGCTAGTTACAATGGTAAATTTTAAGGTAGATTTTCCAGTGCATCCTAATTTCAGGAATATTATACTGAGGGGAAAAATACATCTTATGATGGAAGGAATATAGGAATCAAAATGTCTTGTCAGCAAGGGAGACGCAAACTGTGGCTCTGTGCTCCCTGAGCATCCCAGCAGATGGCACCTTCAACATGTGCACTAACTTTCAAAATGTCTGGTGAGAGCCAGATAGCAAGTTTCTTTGAATCATTGTGATGCTGTAGACAATAACTCCTTAATTTTACAGCTCTCATCATTTGGGATTTGGAAAAATAAAAGACATTATGCCACAATCCAGGTATTTCATTCACTGACAATTGAAGAGAGGTTGGGATAAAGTGAACAGTCATATCTAAGAAGCTAGGACAGTTGGGTTGTTTCCCTGAAAATGTGTCACTGACAGTCATCAGGGAATTACAAATTGAAACTAAAATGAGGGCCGGCCAGGCCGAGTGGTTAGGTTCGCATGCTCCACTTTGGTGGCCCAGGGTTTCACTGGTTCGGATCCTGTGTGGGGGCATGGCACCTCTCATCAGGCCATGCTGAGGCGGCGTCCCACATGCCACAACCAGAAGGACCTACAGCTAGAATATAGAACTTTGTACTGGGGGGTTTGGCAGAGAAGAAGAAGAAAAAAAAGAAAAAGATTGGCAACAGATGTTAGTGCAGGTGCCAATCTTAAAAAAAAAAATCTAAAATGAGATACCACTACTTGTATGCTAGAATAGCTAAAACTTTAAAAACTGACAATATCCAGGATTGGCAAGGATGCAGAGCAACTGGAACTCCTAGACATATTGGCAAGAGGTATAAAATTGTTCAACCAGCCACTGCACTGGGTTGGATAGTGTCCCCCCTGAATTGGTTCATGAGGTTCATGTCCACGTGGAACCTCAGAATGTGACCTTATTTTGAAATAGGGTCTTTGCAGTTATATTCAAGTTAAAATAAGGTCATAGTGGATTAGGATGGGCCCTAAATTCAATGACTGGTGTCCTTATAAGAAAAGAGAAATTGAAACAGAGACACAGGGGATATACAGGGAAGAAGGCCATGTGAGGAAGGAGGCAGAGATCAGAATGATGCTGCCACAAGCCAAGGAATGCAAAGAGTTGCCAGCGACCACCAGAAGCTGGAAGAGGCAGGGAAGCATTCTTCCCCAGAGCCTTTGGAGGGAGGCTGGCCATGGTAAGACCTTAACATCACACTACCCGATTGCAGGAGTCTGGACTCCCAAACTCTGAGAGAAGATGTTTCTGTTGTCTCAATCCACCCAGTTTGTGGTACTTTGTTACAGCAGTCCTGGGAAACAAATACAACCACTTTAGAAAACTTTGGCAATTTTTATAACCTTAAACATATACACCTACCTTATGACCCAGCAATTCTACTCCTAGCTATTTACCCAAACTACATGAAAGCATATGTCGACAAAAATACTTGTATGAGAAGGTTCATAGCAGCTTTAGTCATAAAAGCTAAAACTGGAAACAAATCAAATGCCCAAGAAAGAGATGAATAAAAACTAGCTATATTCATATAGTCAAACACTATTCAGCAATAAAAAAGAGTAAACTGCTGATACACTCTATAGCATAGATGAACATCAAAAAACAAAAGATAAAAACAGTGAAAGAAGTCAAAAACAAAAAGGGTATTTATACAGTACGAGTCCATTTACACGAAGGCCAAGGTCAGGCAAAAGTATTCTCAGGTAATAAAAACCAGCCCAGAGACGCGGGAGGGATTGACCTGAGGGGACTTTCTCTGGCATTGGAGAAGTTCTGTATCTTGAGTGTGGTGGTGTTTACATTAGTATACATACATTTGTCAAAACTCATTGGGCTATTTACTTAAGTGGATGCGTTTTATGCAATGTAAATCATATCTCAATAAAATTGTTTCTAAAGAAACATAAATCTTGGAGCATTTCATCATATATAATATTAGCCTCAATTAAAAAAGAAAAGAAGGGTCCAACCCCATGGCTGAGTGGTTAAGTCCGCATGCTCTGCATCGGTGGCACAGGATTTCACAGGTTCGGATCCTGGGTGCGGACTTAGCACCACTCAGCAGGCCATGCTAAGGCAGCGTCCCACATAGCACAACCAGGAGGACCTACAGCTAGGATATACAACTATGTACAGGGGGGCTTTGGGGAGAAGAAGAAGAAAAATAAATAAATAAATAAAAAAGAAGATTGGCAACAGATGTTAGCTCAGGTGCCAATCTTAAAAGAAAAGAAAATACTAGTTTAATTTAATGAACATCTTTATCCCTTTTCTGTTTTTGGAAACCATATTATCTGTTTTCTGAACTCACTTTTAATTCTTAGCAAGTAGCTGATTTTCAAATAATTTACTTTTGTTCCCTGAGTTTTCCAATCTACTTTGAATGTAGGCATCCATACGCTGTATACTCTGTAAGAGTCTACTTCTTTTGTATATGTTGGCAAAGCCTTACCTCTCAATTTCTGTAGCTGGGAGGATTCTAATAACTTATCGGGATGGAATTTGCTCTGTTGGCTATTTTATTCAGAAAGGAATAGTCACTTGCAAGGGCCAATCAAGTGCAAAATAAAAAAATTTATACTTCAAACTAAGGATGCACAGCTTTAAACAGCATGCAAAATGTTCGTAGATATTTTTTCAGATGGGAGGAATATACAGAATTTGGCCTGTCGGAGAACAAAGAAAATACCAGCTTCAGGTGGGCCGTACCCAGTTCCGGTCTGACAGCTTCTTGGCAAGTATTATATGTATCAAGCTTGACTGGATGGGAAGGAGGACCTGAGGGGAAAAACAGCCAGAGTAGGCGCAAGGAAAGGAGAGAGGGAGGCACCCGGAGGGGCCTGGGGAAACCACGCTGCCCAGCTGCTTCTGTATTTATGGTGCAGCGCCAGCGCCATCATGTGGTCATCAGTGGAACTTCCGAGAAGGAACTGAGTTACTTCCTCGCTGTGTTTGAAGAATGGAATAATAAACCAAAGTCGTCCAAAAGGCCCGAAAAACCTTTGAGAAGGATATCTCCCTATAATTGTATTTCATCTAAAGCTGTAGGGAATCCTGACATCTCAATTAGTAACACATCTGGAATCGTGTTTGCTATCCAGGTACCTATTATTTGTTCCTTCGTTCATCAAATATTTATTGAATACTCTGTGCCAGACACTGTACTAAGCAGCAGAAAAGCAGGCATCGTGGTCTAGTGGGGCAGACAAACCTGTGAACAAATATTAGCGCAATCTCATAAATACTCTAATACAGAATGAAAGGGACATGCAACTACTGAAGATGCTGTCATGCCCCACTCCCCATTTGGCTCTGTAATCCTATTGTTGCCTTGGAAGTCTGTTTTGATCCTATTAATTGCATCATTTGTCCACACCCTTTTAAAAATCAGACTATAATTGTTGATTGATTGGTTGATTGATTGATTTAATATTTATTTTTTGAGAGCCTTCTATGTGCTGGGGGATACAGATATGGAGGAGACAGACAGAAAATGTTTCTTCCTTCAGTAAGCTTATGTGTGGGAAGTGAACCATTAAGAAAAAAAAGCCGTATGTGTTATATGTGCATGTATATACACATATAAACATGAGGTATTTTCTGATTTTTTGCCTATTTTTTTGTTTTTATTTTATATTTCCCACCCATGTTGTCCATTCTCCATTTATCAGATTGTAAACAATTATTCCAAACTATGTAAGTTAGTTTGAGATTTTAAATCAACATGACTTCCTCAAGAGTTCTGGGAAATTTACGTCACTTCCTGTTGCTCAGAGGATCACTTGGGTTTCATTTGCTAGTTAAGTGGCCAAGTGAGACTTAGGGATGAGGCTTTTAATCTTGGGTCTATTATGTTTCATTTGTCAGGTTCACCTCCCAATCTCAATTTCTCCTGGCCACTTTAGGATCATGCATATAATAAACATGAATGGCCTCAGAATTTTACAATCAAAATAGCGGAGACTAGGAAGTTAGCAGTATACTTGTTTCCACACGCAGCTCCCGGGCCTCAGTGGTGCAGCCTGTGAGGGAGACGACTCAGCCCACAGTCACACAGGGAGTCTGCTCTCGTCCCCTCGGCTCCAACCGTGAGGAGCCAGAGCAGGAAAGAGGGACCCTTCTAATTACCTAAAATGAGAGGAAATTTGAATCATCAGACTGAGCTCACCGCCAAGCTGGAAAAAGATGAGGTCTTAGTGAGCAAAGCATATTTGTTAGCAGTTACTGGAAAAATAAACCTATTTTATGGTTATGCTCTCAAGGAATCGTGACTCTCTGCTAAACCGTGAATGCATCTTATCTTGTTTTAGGTTTATTCACTCAGGTCTTTGTTCCCAGTGCTTAGCCTTCATACTTGGTGTTTATGAGGTCATCTCCCACTGCTAAAAAAATTCCGAAAGTGCTCCTTCACTCCTGCTTGTGCTAAGTCACTGTAGACTTCAAGGACGAGGGGCCCAGGAAGCCCAGAGCTTCCCCGTCAGACTCAACTACTTTCCCCACTGAATTAACCACCGAATTACCCAGCCCAGTGCCCCACACTTCTAAGTGTATCAGCTTCCTGTTCCACTTCTTTGGAAGATTCTGAAAAGATTCTTCCATTCAAATTTGCAGCGGGATCTTTATACAACCGAAGCTAAATAGAGATGATGTGTTATTTCATATAAAATGCAACTGTAAATTCTATGTTGTTATTCTATTCTTTTAGCTCCAGCTGTTTCAAACATTAAATAACAAACCGACTTTATGCTCATTCTGAATTTAGCGGAAAATGTCTTTTGAATCACAGTACCCTCTGGGAGGAAAGAAACAATCATTGCAAAAAGAACAAAAGAACAAAAAAAACTTGTGATCAACAATTGAAAATTTCCTCTGCCTGAAGCTCTTGATATTTACATGACCTGATTGCACTTGCTAAAAAATTTGCGGTCTACATACATTTGATAACAAAACTGAAATATTAAAAACTTCTTCTGTGTATCTCTGACTCAAACCTTTAAAGACAAGATCTAATCTGTATGTGCTTCTATGTAGAACAGACCAGCTGTGTTTCATCAGAATTTTAAACAGATGTTCTTGGTCACTATTAGGACAGGTTCAGTAAAGGAACTGAATCCTCATTTAAAAAACATATTAAAAATATTTTTCAGACAATAGAAAGTCATGCAAAAGTGTTCTTTGGGATTTTATTTTTGAGGTTGTTGCATTTAAGAAATATGAACCAACTGTTTCCCTTGGTGAAGAGAAACTGCCGTTCTCATCTGAGCTTGCCTCTTCCGGGTATTAACTGCTCCCAGAAAACCATCAGCTGTTGAACGGATGAAGCCCCCTCACTGCACAACAGAATAGGACATACTGGTGGGGTAATCCTTTCCTTTGTGAAGGGCCACTTGGAGAGACAGGCTGGATTAACGGCACATGAATTTTTAAAGTAGCAGTTCATAACCACCTTCATTAAACTGCCTTAATAATCTTTGCAGTTTCATTGCAACAGTAACTGGTGAGCATTCTGATGTAAAATAAATAGACTTTTCTATTAGAAATGGTTAATATTCTCATAGCCATATATTTCTGGAGAGCTTATTTCTCTAAAATTTTCCTAACCCTAATCCTAATATATCTGAGCTGAGTCTGGTGAAGATCATCATATTTAATATAACCAGTTGAGATATAATCTTCAGGAATAAAGTGACCTTTTCTCCATTCATCCCGCTGAACCTCCAGGTCTGTCCCAATCTGACAGTCTTGAATTTTCTCAAAAACTACTTCAAAATCTAGGTCTAGACTCTCTGTTACTATAATCATTTAATTAGTCAATCATTACAAAGAAAATGATGGGGTTTTGTACACAGAGCAACAAGATAGTGTATTGTGCCTTTAATATGCTATTTTTCTGAGCTTGGATTTGAAAATCAAAATATAATCTCCATAGCAATAGGCATTATTTACTCATTCTCATGAAGAATAAGAAGGCTTGTATAATTAAATACTGAGAGTAGAGAGAGTATTTGAAGATTACTGTTCCAGTTCATTGCTTCAAAAGTCTCTCATCTATGTAATTTAATAACAATAATAACAACAATAAAAAATAAGGCACAGAGATGCCGGGCAGGTGACGAAGTCGTCACATGCTCCACTTCAGCGGCCCCTGGTTTGCAGATTCGCAGCCCAGGCGTGGACGTAGCACTGCTTGTCGAGCCACACTGTGGTGGCGTCCCACATAAAATAGAGGAAAATCAGCACAGATATTAGCTCAGAAACAATCTTCCTCAAGCACAAAGAGGAAGATTGGCAACAGGTGTTAGCTCAGGGCCAATCTTCCTCACACACACAAAAAATAAGTCACAGAAAGGAGAGGTAACTTTCAGAGTCACGGAGTGTGGAATGGTGGAGGCAAGATAGCGTCTGGTCAGAAACTCTTAACCTCTATGCTAAATGAATCCTCTCTCCAATCTTTATCTCTAGGCCTGAAATCTCCCTTCAACCTCAGATCAGGCAGCAGAACATCTCTTCCTGAATAAGCCAGCAGGTAGTCAAACTCAGTGTGTCCCAGACGGAATGGAGACTCTGCTCCCCAGTACCTGCTGCCTCCGCCTTAACTTTCAATTAATTGTCTAACCCATCTTCCCAGTTCTGATAAAGATGCCATCATGCTCCACTCTTCTTTCCCTGTTAGTGCTTGTGACACACTTGATCCGAGCCAGTTCCGGTATTTTCCCTGTGAAACAGCTTTAGCATCTCTCTCCTCTTCCCCATTCCCATTCTCCGTTCTCTCTTAGGCACTGCTTATCTTTCACCTGGAGTTTTGAAATTGACCTTGAATGGCTCCTCCTGTCTCGATTCTCTCTCTTCTCCAATTAATCCTACATACTAGTACCCAATGAAACATACTAAAACATACTTCAAATCATTCCTACTAAGAATCCTCTAGTACCTCGCCTATAAAATGAATCATAAACCCTTAAAGTTTCCACTGTGGGCCATTCATATCATAACCTCAGCTTTGTTTCGATCCTTATTGTCATTTCATCCTTCTGTCCTTGCCTATCCTTTGTTGCCATGTGAAATGTAATTTAATTTTCTTTTGTTATTTCTGATCTACCACCCCAAGACCAACCCACACCTTCCAACTCACTATGTCTCTCCCGTGTTCTAGATGAGCTAGCCACTCGTTTGGCAAAGTCTTCTTTCCTAATTTTTCATATCTCCACCTTTCTCCTCATTCCCTTTGCTGTTTCTTGGTTCAGGCATTCTTGCTTAGGCTGGAATAATAGTTTCCTGACTAGTCTCCCTAGTTCTCTCTTCTCCTTCATTAAACCCACTCAGCATGATCACTGTTAGGATAACAGGATCAAAACACACACTTTTACCTTATAAATTTCCTGTTCAAAAGTTAAAATGGTTTCCTATTTACTACAGATCAAACTCCAAACAGACTGCCATATGGCACAACTACAGGGAGCCCCATTCAGGTTTTATTTTATGGGCGTCTTCAAACTTCTTAGTTTGGCATTAAGACGTATTTTGAGAACTAACAGTGGAAATGTTGTTATATTACAACCCGCCCCTCCACTCTCCCAACCCCCACACACAGATACACACCACCACCAAAAACGTGGCCATCGGCCATCGTGTTCAGGCAGTTGGGGAAGCGTTGAGTTAAATAGTTCTCTTTACCATAGGCCTTTCAAGTGTCTTTAACATGCTAATGTGTATTATGAATCTCCGGAAAGAATCTCTATGGAAAAGTGTTTTCTCCCCCCTCTCAATCACTCTGATATTTCCCAGAACATCAGAATTCTACAACCTAGACCCAAGGAAGTCCTGCCCTGGGCATTCTCTGCTCCAGTACGCGTTGAAGCTTTCAAGCCACCTCCTCAGAAAGGCCTTCTCTTTCACTCCTCCCCCATGCCGTCATCTTGTTTGATTTTCCTCATAAAGCTTATCACATTTTGATGTGATGCTGATTGCTCATTTGCTACTTGTTTTCTGTTCTTTTCCTCTAGCATGTAAGGTCCGGGGGAACTGGCATTCTGTCTTGTTACTTTCCCTCCTCCGATACACTTAATACAGTTTTCTTTTCTTTTGTTTTGTTTTAAATAATACCACCTTACATTTTGTGATACATTCTCTTTAAAATGAACACACATTCTAGCTATTCAAATAAATGAAAAAAATAAAAGTTATTATGAATTCTCAAAATTCCCATCACTGAAAATAATTGAAGTACGAGAAAAGTTTCTCTCAAGGAATTCTATAGAAATTCATTACATGGTAACATTCAAGCTAAACCATATTAGTCAAACATCACTGCTTTCATAGGAAGGGCAGTGATAAACTAGATATAATAAGTAATAAGAGATAAAACAGATGATGGGATTCACGTATTGTAGATGCCATTTAAACAGTGAAATACTGCCTTGGATTTACTAGAGTGAAAATCATGATTCTTATATTCTATTATTAATCCTATGGTTGTGTTCACCCCTTTGGCAACTGGTATATGTTTAAATATAATACTGGGGTTTTTTTTTGAAGGAATATGTACGCACCAAAAGCCTCTATTGTATCCATCTCCAGGTTTCTCAACCTACCTCACTGAATTTAGGCTTATGTTACAGATAAGTTTCCTCATCTCTGAAATTTTCCCAATGGTCTGACTCGTCCCAAAGTGATAGCTCATACTCTACCGAGCTTCTGCCATGTTAGTACCTGAACAACTCAATTTATTTTGAACAGTTAATAAGCTTTTACATAGAAGTGCTACCTTATTCCTCCAATTATAGTGGATTTGCCTTGTGGCCAGGATTGGTGCTATCCTCTGGGCGTCTCGGACGATCTGGCAGACAGAGCTTCTCCGGTAAGCAATAGTTATCTATTATTTGATTAAATGCATATTTCCGTTCTAGCCCCTCTAAGGGTGCAGTGCCATGCTCATATGTGGAGTGGTTGGGAGGCTCCCTCCAGCAGGAAGCATAACTCACGTTGGGAGGGAGGCAGACAGCGGGTTTCCACGGCAGGACAATCGCAGGGGCTTGCTTTGGGTCTCCTGTGAGCATGCCTTCTGACATTTAAGCAGGTTTCCTAAGTCTTCCTGCCAGTAGCTCTGTGGAAGAGAAGCAGGGGGAAAAGGCCCCCTTCTGGCCTGCAGAAATGGAGTTTAAGGAGGGCCATCAGTCACGGAGGGAGGGAATACGGATCTTTCAGGGGAGCAAAGGAAAATTTGCCTCTTCTCAGTTGGTAGAAAGCTAGTTTGCACTTACATAGCAATTTTTTAAACTGTTTTTATACTGTTTAGGGAACATGTTTCCTCACAAAATACTTAATTTACAACATTTCAGGATGTTCCTCCACACATTATTTCGCATATAATATGACAGAGGGAAATATGGAAGACATGACTGATCAAACAGTTTGCTGATGGCCGAGAGATTTTGAAAATTAAACATAATACACACAGTGGATTCTGTTTGCGTGGAGATGCTATACATTCTCACCTTTAAAATTCTTTCTTACTTTCAGAAGAAGGAGCTATAATTGAAAGGAGTAGGGGTGAGAAAACATAATGAAGAAGTCAGAGGAAGAGGGGAAGGTGGTATCAGATAATACAGTGTGATTGAAAATTCTTGCCTCGTGTTTACAGAGACAGTCTCTCTGGTGTCAGGGACCCTAGACCGTGGTGAGACCTCCTGTTACAAATCAATAGCCACCTGCATTTTCATGTAAGCCACCTAAAGCTTAATCCCTCTTTAAAATCATCGCAGCAATTCCATTTCTCCCTTTTCTTTACAAATGAGATGTTCTTTGCTGAGACAGGTTAAAGTCTTGGCTCTCCATCCAAATGGTGTGGAATGAGAGCATCTGGAGGAGGGACCCTCGTTTTTTATTAATGGAAAGCTTGGAAGGCTTAGTGATTTATAACTTCTGTGTCTTTTAACACGCTGTCTGATATTTTTTTCTTGGTAAAATTTTATTTCAGTTGGAACATTTGTATGATGATGTAATATGCCACATATGAAACTTTCCTAATGAAAAAAGCTAATCTATCTGCTGCCTGTCAAATCGCATAGTGGGGTGCGGGTTGGGGGGAGTGATTGGAGCAGGCTCTGCCTGAGCGCCTGGATCTCCTGGAATGTTGTCAGGGTGCTAGTTCAGCCAGCCTCAGGCCATTCTGTCTCAGCCTTGCCTGAGACCTTAAGATGAACACTGCCCACCCGGTGGGTTCTGTGGCGCTCTAGCGCTTTGAGATAACTGTGTGAAAACAAGGGTTGCACCATCAAATACATTTGAGGAATTGTGAAATTCTCAATCTCCTTTTTGGAAACTCACAAGGCTTGTTAGCATATTAAGGCTTTGAGAATTCCTCGAGCTCTGCAAAGTAGAGTCTGTCCTGTTCCCTTTGTTTTCCTGATCTTATCTGCCATGTCTCTCTGTCACCCTTTCTTTCGTCTCTGACCGTTCTGGCCTTCTTGTGATTCTTCAGACACGCCAACCACACCACGCTCTCTCTTTGCACCCGTTGTTCCCTCAGCCTGAAATTCTCTCCCTTCCCTCCTGGATACCTCCTTGGGTTCTTCTCTTACCTTCTTTAAGTCTTTTCTGAAATATCATCTTCTCAGTGATACCTTTCTTGATTACCTTAAACTTCCAAATTATCCCCTCCTGCCACTCCCTATTGACCTTTTCAGCTTTGTGTTTCTCTGTCGTGCTTATTGACATTGCCATACTAATGCTGCATTGATGAATAAGCTCATATCCTCATGGTATGCAACCATAAACATTCACTTAGCCTCAAATGTATAGCGCTTCCCAGATCTGTCCTGAGTCCATGCCTGTGTCTCTCGCCAGCTGTGGGTCATCTAGGCAGCAATACTAATAAGGGCTGGACTTGTTCACATGTCTGTGGGTCTCCCAGATGTTGTCTAAATGAGGGCTCATTGAGATGACTGGAGTTTCTTGGCTCTACTGCATGTGTCTCTCATCCTTCAGCAAGCTAGCAAAGGCATAGTCTCCTGACAGTCACAGAGTAACAAGAGCCAGCAAGCCTTTCAATATGCTTAAATTAATTTGCTAATGTCCTATTGGCCAAAACAGGTCACAGGGCCAAGCACAGAATCAGAATGGGTGGGCACTACAATGTTACCCTACAAAGGATGTCTATAGAGGGAGAAGTGAACAATTTGGACCACTTTTGCAAACTACCATACATATTTACTTAAAATTTTTTTGTTTCCCTCTACTAGGATATAAACTCCATGAGGGCGGGGATATTTATCTGTTTTGTTAACTATTTTATCTTTATTCTGCTTTACCTAGAACTGTGCCCAGGATATAGTGGATAGTCAAGAAATATTTGTTGAATGAATGAATGTGTAAAAATAAACCCATTTAAGGGGCTGGCCCCGTGGCAGTTTGGTTAAGTTCGCATGCTCCGCTGCAGGTGGCCCAGTGTTTCGTTGGTTCGAATCCTGGGAGCGGACATGGCACTGCTCATCAAACCACACTGAGGCAGCGTCCCACATGCCACAACTAGAAGGACCCACAATGAAAAATATACAACTATGTACTGGGGGGCTTTGGGGAGAAAAAGCAAAAAGAAAAATAAATAAACCCATTTAACTTTGTTTAACTCAACATTTTCAATGATGTTTTTCAATTGATCTCATTTTTAGTGGAAAGCCCAAAAGAATCTTATTTGAAGCCAGAGATTCTTCAGATATCTTATGCCTTTCTTACTGAGAATGAAAACTCCAGTAATTAATAGTAAATTGCAATCTTTACTAATAGGAAAATCTATCAGTATTTATTTTGCTTCCTTTCATCATCTAACTAAGGTTTAGTAAATTACTTTTGCGTACCAGGTTATGTGCTAGATGCTAGTGGTGATGAGAGCAACGAAACAGCCCCTGCTCTGGGAATTCTCAGTTGAGTAGAAGAATAAACCTATAAAGCAAAATGTTCAGTAATATGATATGTTCCATTGTAAAATTATTAAAATAGTTCCCAAGGACACAAAGGAATAAATGCTCAAATATGCCATTAGATATTAAATAGCTTCTAACTTTGACCTCCCCCTCTATTTTGACTGACAAAGTCACTCTTCTGATACCGCATGCTTGTTTCCAACATTTCTGTTCACACAGTTTAGTCTTTTCACACCTTTAGACCATCACCCTTGTCTGCTGTTCTTTCTGAATCCTACTCATCCTTCAAGACTGACCAGCCATGGAACGTGCTCTGACCAAGTTTGCTTATAGTTTTTCTCTGAATTTATCAGAAGTTCGTGGTATTTATTGTCTGTACCATATTAATGTGTACTACCTGGAGACATCTATTCTACTGTTATTTTAGAGGCTATTTAACTGCTATTGTTCACCTCTACATGTGTAGATATATTTTCAAAGAGTTAATAACCATCTTGACAGCAGAGATTTTATATCTGTTATGGAAACGCTAAAAATAATGCTTTCCATGCTAGGTACTCAGATAATTAATTAGGAGGATATACTGAAAACTGAAAGTTTTAACCTTCGTTCATCACCTAGTTGTGGTCAGGTCTATAATGCACATGTAGGCTGTTGGCTGGCAGTGTAGAAATATTTCCACTTAGGACTGGTGTTTATCTACCATCCTTATCTATGTTGGAAACCAGTGACTACTTTATACAAAGATACAATCATAAACCAATATTTTAACCAGGTTAAAATAAAGCTGACAAATTTTAAGAATGTTTGGAAATGAATAACAGAACGTTTTAAAAAGCCAAACTCTAAATGCACAGGAAATGAAGAGATTTCTCTATTGGCAAAGAAAATGTTGAAAAAAGGAATAAAGAAGAAGCAAAGATGGTTACCTGCTGTTCTATAGCTCCAGGGCAGAGCGGTGGAGTGTTTGTTATCTTTCAATTAGTATTACAATTTCTACACACCTGCATATCCTATCCGTTGGCTCCGTAAAACTGCCCTTTAGGGGTAAATTCTGCTTAACATGGCACTCAATGTGTGGGAAACCCGCTAAAGAAGCCCCCAAACTAACAAGTCAACTCATTTAGGTCAAGAGGAATCCAGATCTTACATTTGACTTGGTTGCCTTTGAGTAAGGCAGAAAGCAGTTCATGAAATATTCAAGTATTGACTGACAAAAACTATGCTACAAGTCATAGAGTGATGATAAGAGAAGGCAGATTGTTAGTTTACTCATAGTCATAGTAATTAAATCATAATAATCCGTTCAGATCCTATTAAAGACTGCACCTCACTCAATACATTTCTGGGCAGGTTTATGAGGCTATACCATGCCAAACCCCTTTTCTCTAGTTCTACATTCTCTAAGGAACTTCTTACACTCATTCATGACTCTCTCATATTAGGGAGGGATACTGTGTATAGCTGACAGACCAGCTGATTGCTTATGAACTTATTTCCCAGTTCAAATGAATATGTTTGGTTGAAAGTCTCATTTGTATCTGCATCGTATGAGTCATTCATCTTTAATTGCTTTTAGAGTGAGCTGATATGCTTGTCTCCTACCTGCATAATTGATAAAACAGCTCCTGGACTCAGACTAATCTCACAAAGGTCAGAGTCCTGACTTGAAATTATTTCTTTATCTCAAGAACTGGTGTCAGCTACAAACGTAAGCAAACACATGTGTGCTAGAACACATAGAATTTTTTAAAAAGAGATCTTTTTCATATTCTGTTAAATTTGAGCCTCTTTCATTCTCACATTTTTTTCCCTTCTTTTACCCTATGTGTAGACGTTATAAGGAAAAAGATTGAGTTTTTTAATTACGTTAAAAAATCAGTCCAGTCCTAGCTAATGCAATAAAACAAGAAAAGGAAACAAATTGTGTATAGATTGGGAAGGAAGATATAAAATTGTCTTTGTTCACAGAAGACACAATCATCTATGTAGAAAGTCCAAAAGAATTGACAAAATAACTCCTGGAATGAATGGGCAATTATAACAAATTGCAGGATATAAGATTAATGTACAAAAGTCAATCACTAGCAATGAAAAAGTAGAATTTGAAATAAAAAAAGCAATACCATTTACATTAGCACTTCCAACAATGAAATAATTAGATTATCAAGCTAACAAACTATGTACGATATCTATATGAGGAAAACTAGAAAACTCTGACAAATGAAATTGAAGAAGAACTAAATAAATGGAGAGATACTCAATGCTCATGGATAGGAAGACTCAATATTATCAAGATGTCAGTTTTTCCCAACTCTGATCAATAGAGTGAATTCAATCCCAATCAAAGTCCCTGCAAGTCATTTTTTTTAAACTGACAAAGTAATCCTAAAATTTATATGAAAATGTAAAAGACCCAGAATAGCCAAAACAACATCGAAGGGGAGGAACAAAAGTTGGAGGATTGACGCTACCTGATTTCAAGATTTACTCTGAAGCTACAGTTATCAAGGCAATGTGGTATTGGTGGAGGAATAGACAAACAGGTCAATGGAACAGAATAGAGAGCCCGTATAAATGTAGTCAACTGATCTTTGAGAAAGGAGCAGTAGTAACACAATGGAAAAAAGACAGTCTTTTCAACAAACGGTCTTGGAACAACCGGACATCCACATGAGAAAAATGAATCTAGACACAGATGTTACACCCTTCATAAAATTAAATCAAGTTGTTCATAGACTTACGGATGTAAATGTAAAACATGAAACTGTAAAACTAGGATATAACATAGGAGAAAAACTGGATGACCTTAGGTATGGTGATGACTCTTTAGCTACGACAACTAAGACATGATACATAAAAGAAATAGTTGATAATTAAGATTAAAAACTTCTGAACTGTGAAAGACAATAACAAGAGAATGAGAAGATAAGCTATAGACTGGGAGAAAATATTTGCAAAAGGCATATCTGTTAAATGACTATTATCCAAAATACAGGAAGAACTCTTAAAACTCAACAATAAAAAAGCAAACAACCTGATTAAAAAATAGGCCAAAGACCTTAACAGACACCTCAGAGAAGATCTATAGATGGCAAATAAGCATATGAAAAGATGCTCCACCATATGTCATCAGGGAAATGCAAATTAAAACAACAATGAGATGCCACTACACATTTTGGCCTTTAGAATGACCAAAATCCAGAATACTGACAACATGACATACCAGCAAGGAAGTGGTGGGAATGCAAAATGGTGCAGCCACTTTTTAAGACATTTTAGTTGTTTCTTACAAAACTAAACATACTCTTACCAAATGATAACAGTAATCGTGTTCCTTGGTATTTACTCAAAGGAGTTGAAAACTTATATCTATACAAAAAAACCTGCACACTGATGTTTACAGCAGCTTTATTCACAATTGCCAAAACTTAGAGGCAATCAAGAGGTCCTTCAATAGGCGAATGGATAAGGAAACTGTGGTACATCCAGACAGTCAGATATTCTTTTGTGCTAAAAAGAAATGAGCTCTCAAGCCACGAGAAGACATGGAGGAACCAGAAACGCATATTATTAAGTGAAAGAAGCCAATCTGGAAGTCTACATACTGTATGATTCCAATCATGACGTTTTGGAAAAGGCAAAACTATGGAGACAGTACAAGGATCAGTGGTTGCTAGGGATTGAGGAGTGGGAGAGATGAATAGTAGGAGCATGGAAAATTTTTAGGGCTCTGAAAATACTCTGTATGATACCATAATGATGGATACATGTCATTATATATTTGTCCAGACTCATAGAACTTACACCACCAAGAGTGAACCCTGATGTAAACTAGGACTTTGGGTGATTATGATGTGTCAATATCAATGGTAACAAATGCACCACTCTGGTGGGGGATGTTGATAATGGAGGAGGTTATGCATGTGTGTGGGCAGGGGTGTATGGGAAATCCCTGTGCCTTTCCCCAAATTTCTCTACAAACCTAAAACTCCTCTAAAAAAAGAAAGTCTTTAAACAAATCTGTACATTTTAAGAAACCATGAATAAAAATGAAGATAAGTATTAGACGGACATTTTCAACATAAAAAGTTTATGTGAAGGTGTAAGAAAAAGAAATATCTTCCTCCCTTGCAAGGGCAAAAGACGTGAGTTTATAAAATTAGAAAGCAGTTTTTAAAGTGTTATGCTGGCTTTCACCTACCGAACTGACAAAGATTCTTTTGTGTTTTTAAAGCTAAAACAGAATTCACAGTGATGACAAGAAACAGGGCTCCCATTTAGTACTGGGACAATTGTAAATTGACATCATGTTTTGGAGAACATTTTTATACCGTATTTTCCCTCCATTACTTTCTGCAAAACCTTATTCTCAAACATTCCGTTTGAGATTTTGCGGATGGAATGGATGAGGACAAGAAGCCCAGCTGAGTGCTGTGGTCAGTCTGTCTGTCTCTCCTTCTAAATGTTGAAAAATAGGAGATATTTAGTCATTAAAGACCAGCGTAGAAGTTTATATCTATCTCTTCCATAGTAAAAAATTTAGAAACATGTAGAAATTTATTTTCTGGATTATTTTATCTTGCCAAATGGTGAGGAGTTCTTCCAGAAACTCTAAAATATTCCTGCTTTGTGCTTTTGGTTCATTGTACCTCCAAGTTTCTGGCAGAAACCTTTGAAGGGAATTAAAAGAAAATATGCTCTATTTAATTTGATAGGAACATTTGCATTTTACAGGGAGAAGATTCACATATGGTGTATTTGACTTGGAGCTTTTGCAGCCTCTTCTGAACTTTTCACGAATACCACAGGGCAGAAACAGGCAAGTTAAGGGCCGTTTGGTTTGGCTAGTCAGACAAACCTGAGGTTCCTCTGGGAGGGAAGGCTCTAATGGGACAAAATGGATATGCGGTGTGAACTGGACTCCTGGAATCACTGTGCAAATATCCCTGATGTGGGCTAACAGGGAGGCAGCCCTGATCACACTGGCCCAAAGACGCATTTTGAATGCCACAGATTTTTATTCATTAAATGTATGATTTCCTAACAGCAACCTAATACCCATCTTTGAAAAGGAAGCAAATTTAGGAACTTGGGATTTTCAGAACAGAAAAAAAGATGTCTGTTGCCTACTCCAGATTTTCTTCCCCTTAGTCAGAATTCTTAGTGAGAATTCTTTCTGTATCTTGTTCTTACATCAGTCTTTTTTGGTGAAGTTGCTAAATTAGAGAGAAAAGTGAAAATACTGTCAGGAAAATTTTTTTTCCAAAGAATGTATGGTGCTTTCCTGACAAAATATATTTACAACTAACATGTAAATGACATAGTTTCATCGTTTTTTTTTTTTTTTTGAGGAAGATTAGCCCTGAGCTAACATCTGCTGCCAATCCCCCCTTTTTTTTTTTAAAGATTTTATTTTTTCCTTTTTCTCCCCAAAGCCCCCCAGTACATAGTTGTATATTCTTCGTTGTGGGTCCTTCTAGTTGTAGCATGTGGGATGCTGCCTCAGCGTGGTTTGATGAGCAGTGCCATGTCCGTGCCCAGGATTCGAACCAACGAAACACTGGGCTGCCTGCAGCGGAGCACACAGACTTAACCACTCGGCCACGGGGCTAGCCCCTCAATCCCCCTCTTTTTGCTGAGGAAGACTGGCCCTGAGCTAACATCCGTGCCCATCTTCCTCTATTTTATAGGTGGGACACCTACCACAGCATGGCTTGCCAAGCGATGCCATGTCTGCATCCAGCATCTGAACCGGCGAACCCCAGGCCGCTGAAGCGGGATGTGCGAACTTAACTGCTGCACCACCAGGCCAGCCCCCATAGTTTAATCTTAAGTACTATCTTTCATGTGAGGAGGTCAGCATGCTTGATTAACAATAATTAAGCTTCATGTGACATACATATATATATATGTATATATATTTCTTTTGATGAAGATGATTGGCCCTGAGCTAACATCTGTTGCCAGTCTTCCTCTTTTTGCTTGAGGAAGATTGTCCCTGAGCTACCATTCATGCCAATCCACCTCCATTTTGCATGCGGGTCGCCACTACAGCGTGACTTGCTGAGCGACGTGTAGGTCTGTGTCCAGGATCCGAACCCATGAACCCCGGGCTGCTGAAGTAGAGTGTGCAAACTTCACCATCATGCCACTGGGCCAGCCCCTCATGAGACATATAGTTGATACTTGATTTGGCGGTAGGCACACACAGACATTAAAGTAACGCAGAGCTCAGACTCAGCACCATCTAGACTAGATGGCGGATAATATGCACCCAGTGCCTAGGGCAACTCTCATCCACAGAAAGTTAAGCAACTTCCCGAAAATAAACTTCTCTGCTTTCAGGGAGCAAAAGAATGTCCTGGGAAATTTTGAGAGGAATTAAACAAAAAGGATGAAAGCATTTTAGGGAAGAGGCTTATGAGTCTCTTGGGAAAACAAAATTTTAAAAAGTCCACACTGTACAATAGCAGACAAAAACTCACATGAAACGTTCAGAGGAAATGCCATAAACGTTTTTTACTTAATTATTGGTTCAATATATGTGAGATTAACACCCTTCCATCTCCTGCCTATATGGCTTTGAAAATAGGGGCGGGGATGGGGGAAGCAGCAGGCACGAATCAAAGATATTTTCCTGAAGATTCAGAAGAAGACGACTCGTCTGGAGCCAAATATTTATAATCTCTGCTTTGCTTAGAAATAAGAAAGCAATTTTTCTAAAAACGACTTTGCTGATAAGCCTGCCCTTTGTTTCTTTTTAAAATACATGATTAAAAATCTTCCTTAAATGACAGCCTATAAGGAATGTTGAAGTATTTTGGAATATCTAAATGCTTCCAGCTGCTATCTTAATTTTGAAATATTTCTTAAAGGGGATTTCCAGTCTGTTGGCAGCAACAAAATAGAATTTCTCTGTTTTTTTTTTCTTGTTTCTGTTGCTATTATTGGATTTCACAATGCATCATATGATTTGCTTTGGAGTGATAATAAAATGCATTCATTTAGAAATTTATATTACTTAATTACTCATTAAAAGTATATTTTTACATTAGTTTGGAGTTGTTCAAATTAGAGGAGAATGAGATTAAAATACAATGTTCTCCTACTGAAGCTAAAACATTAGAACTAGAAATAATGCATTTTGCCGAAAGTCATCGTATGTAGAGATAGAGATTGAACTGGGGTAGAAATCAGATGTCTTCTTGGAGCCCATAGGCTGTCCAAGTTCAGTCCTTGTGGTGTCCAGTGGAGTGTGCCTAGAAAAATAAAAGGTTACCAGATTTCTGGAGATTGTGTGTAGAAAACAAAGGAAAGGAGTTGATTCAGTAAATTTCCAAAACTCTGATGAGCAAACCTGTAGACTCAAGGTAGTATTGCACACCAAGGGCTAGAGAGGTGTGTATCGTAGGTATCAGTTACATCTCCTCCCAGCTCCACTTCCTTAAGAGAGAATCTGCAAAATCTATAATTCTGAACTCTTCCTTTTGATCTAAGCTGCCTGCCCAAATAGTGAACACCAGGCACAAAGGAGAGGTTAGACAGTCTCTCCCATGAATTTTGGAATAAGGCCATTGAAAGAATGAATTAGTAATCTGTAGAGAACTGAGGTGGAAAGTTATGGAGTCTCTAAAATGAAGGCTGCTATTCTGGGTTGGCTTTGATGGTGAGCAAAGAAGTCAGTCCACAGAAGAGGAAATAACCCAGGAGAAGTAGAGATAAGAGACATTGGAAACAGAGAGACAGAGAAACAGAAATTTCACTGTCAAGATGATCCTGAGGGCCTATTATGCCCTAAGGATTGTGCTCTAAGCTGGGCAATTGTGGGATATGTGTAAGTCAGCTGATATAGCTCCCAAAGATATGTCCATGTCTTCATCCCTGTGATTAGAATTTTGAGATGGAGAGATCATCCTGGATTATCTGGGTAGATCTGAAACACCTTTAGAAGCGTCCTTATAAGACAGAGGCAGAGGGGCAGCAGACACACAAAGAAGGGAAGGAGGCAATGTGCCCACAGAGGCAGAGATTGGAGTGATGTGCTCACAAGTCAAGGAATGCTGACAGCCACCAGGAGCTGAATGGGTCAAGGAACAGATTCTCCCCCAGAGCCTGTGGTGGAGGCGTGGCTCTGCCGACGCTGGGATTTTGTCTCAGTGAAACTGATTCCAGACTTCCAGCCTCCGGAACCTTGAGATAATAGGTTTCTGATACTAGACCACCAGGTTTGTGGTAATTTCTTACAGCAGCCATAGGAAGCTAAGCGAATACAGTTTTTTTCTTAGCATGAAATAAAACACACTTTCTGCTCCCAGGTAGTTCAAAATCAATTAGATGAGAAAAGCAAGCTCTCAATTAGCAAAAAATAGTAATAAATTCCTTATTAAAGGGATTTGTTAACAAATGGCTATGAAGTGACAGGAGAATGAACGTATAATTTCTCCTAATGAGTTCTAAGATTTTGTGGTAGAGATGGTATGCATTAGAACTGGGCCATGAAGTCAAACACAGTTTGAACTAAGAATATTTTAAAATTTCAGGTGACAGAGCCCAGAAGTGCATGATTAATACATTATATCTTCTGCCTTCCTCAAATAAAACTAATGTATAAAAAACAGAGATTGAAATTAAATTGAAATATCCCTTACAAGATGCTAGGCAGGGCTGTGAGCAATGATCACTGTGTCCAGTGATAAAGGTATGAATTTCTGTCAAACCTCCGCATTTCCAAAAGGCAAAGCAAAAATTTTCAAAATTTATAGAACAGATCAGAAGTCAGATTTTTAAAAATTTGATTTTAGCTTTATCCTTTTTTTTCCTCTCAAAGGTGTGAAAATGCACATTTGACATTATTAAACCTGAAATGAATTTTCCTACTCCACATGTCTTTTGTATTATCTCAGTTTTTTCTTGTGGCTGATTAATTGCTTCTTCCTTTCAGGAAAAGAGAAAAGGCTATATATTTATTGAAAAGTAAAATCAAATGCAAATGACCACTTTAGTAGAGGAGGAAGAGAGTTCAAATTTGTAATAAATTAAAATGCATTACTTTCTAATCTCAAGGCTAAGAAACTCCCGTTTTGTTGGAATGTTGGGACTGGAAATTCTGTAAGAAGTAGCTCACAGAGGTTGTGACCATGGAGGGCTCCCTGCCTGCTACCTTCCAGGGCTCATATCTGCTCATACCTGTCAGCTATATTCCTACTAGAATAAGCTGATCCTTTCCAGAAAAGAATTTAGTAAATAATGTGCTTAAACTAAAATGTGCCAATATAACATTACACATGGAAATTCCAACAATTCAGAGATAAGTTTGGGTTGCATAAGACAGAAAGCTAAATTCTTCAGAAACTATTACTAAGAAGAAACACCACCCCTCCAAAATAAAAAAGAAAAGAAAGTATGTTAGCTTCAGTAGACATTATAATGCTTATAATATCTGGTTCTCCTGGCCATAGGGGACCTGCCCTTCCCAGATCCCTTGCAATTAGGTGGAAGCATTGACTAGTTCTCTGTGAAATGTGAGAAGAAAAGCTTCTGTGTGATTTTCTACTATTTCTACTCTTCTGCTGAAAAGAGTTCTGAATCCACATTTTTGATTGTGAGCTTCTATCAGCCTGAGACTATGTGGAGTGGAGCAAAGTGCTCTTATATTGAACATTCAGAGTTAACAAGAAATAAGCCTTTGTTGTATCAAGACACTTAGATATGAGAGTTAATTTGTTATACAGCATAAGCTGCAACTTATCCCGACTACTATACCAGTCAACCAAATAAATAAATAGACAAACATATTTATGTTAAAGAACCTGGAAGGAAATGCACTTGACTTTGAGTAGTGTGACTTTGCATATACTTTCTCAGTTTTTTTTTTTCTTTTTGAGGAAGATTAGCCCTGAGCTAACATCTGCTGCCAATCCTCCTCTTTTTGCTGAGGAAGACTGGCCCTGAGCTAACATCCATGCCCATCTTCCTCTACTTTATATGTGGGATGCCTACCACAGCATGGCTTGCCAAGAAGTGCCATGTCTGCACCCGGGATCCGAACCTGCAAACCCCAGGCCACCAAAGCGGAACGTTTGCACTTAACCTCTGCGCCACCAGGCCGGCCCCCCTTTCTCAGTTTTATATTTGTATATTTCCATATTTATTTGTGTAAGTATATATACACACACAACTTTTATGAATGGACAAATTATACTTTAAAAAGCCATTATCTTCGAAATCCTCCTGAGCACAAAGTGAAGACAACCACCTTTTACTTTTAGAGATTTTTAAATTCTCTCTTCTAGTCATGTTTCTAAATGTTTGCAAACAAAATAAACTCTGAAGGTAGGCTGGCTTTTATCTGTTGCCAAAATTCAGATTTCTTACTGGTGGCTTCCTCCAAGTGGTTGCTTAAATGGTTCGAATCTTTCCCTTAAACATGTATGATTTTTTCCAGCATGTTGGCACTCAGATCTTTTCATGAGCTCTACAGTGATGCTTTAGATGAAGAATAGAGGAAATTGTTGGAAACTAGTTATTGAGGTTTGACTTGGTCCTCTCCTTAATCTTATTCTACATCATGGAAAAGTGCTCTGGGTCCTCCACTAAGGGACCTGGCATCATGAGAAGCCTCCCTATTTGCCTGGAAGTAGCAATTTCACCTTGGGAGTAAGAGCAATTAATCAGTGTGGAGATGTTTGTGTGTGTGTGTGTGTGTGTTTAATGGTGACCAATTCCATTCTCATGTTCCTACCATACTTCCCAAATGCTATGTATTACTCCTCCATCTCCAACTTTTTATTTCTGCCTTTTTTAGGTTAATAGAGTAAGTTAGTTGCATTAAAGATTAGATTTTAGTTGTTAATATGTAAAATATAGCAGACATTTAGGTAGCCACTGTTAGTATCCAAAAACTATAAAGACCTCCTATAAATCAGTAAAAAATGACAAGCAACCCAATAGAAAAATAGACAAAGGACATGAGCAAGAAATTCACAAAAGAGGAAACTAGAAAGCCCATTATACATATAAAAAGATGCTCGATTTCATTAGTCATCAAGAAAATGCAACAGAGAAGTACCATTGTGTAGCCATAAAATTAGACATAATTATAAAATCGAATAATGCTTAGCACGGAGAAAAAGTGAATTCTAATACATTGCTACTGGAAGTGAACATTGGTGCAACTAATTTAAAGCACAATTTGGAATTATTTAGTGTTATGGGCTGAATTATGTCCACCCCCAAAAAGATATGTTGAAGTCTTTACCCTTGGTACCTCGGAATGTGAACTGATTTGGAAATAGGATTATTGCACATGTGATTAATTAATGTAGGATGATGTCATACTAGAGTGAGTGGGCCCCTCGTCCAGCATGATTGGCCTTACAAGAAGGCCATGTGAAGACACAGGGAGGACATCATGTGAAATTGGAGGCAGAGATGGGAGTTATGCTACCGCAGGGAATGTCTGCGGCTACCAGAAGCTGGAAGGGGCAAGAAAGGATCCTCCTACGGAGGCTTTGGAGAGAGCATGGCCCTGCCAACACCTTGATTTCAGACTTTTAGCCTCTGGAACTGTGAGACGGTAAATTTCTGTGGCTTTAAGCTACCCAGTTTGAGGTACTTTGTTACGGCAGCCCTAGGACACGAATACATCTGGGAAAGCTGATACTGTGCATACCAGTGATCCACAATTCTACGTCTACCTACCCTAGAGAGATTCTCCCACGTTCACACAAAGGACCTGGTGTTCAAACTAAGGTCTCCCTAAAGGATTCTCAGGACCTCAGTGATAGATGTTTATGTGTATGTAGAAAGATGGGGGTGGAGAGCAGTAAGCCGATGTGGTTTTGGGTCCTCACCCTAGCTTCAACCAGAGTTGTTTGTTTTAGTACTGCTTAAGATTTCCCTTGAATAAAGAGCTCATGACTAAAATAAGCTTGAAAACAACTAGAATAAGAAAATATTCTTTCCTAAAATGATGACATTTCCTTTTAAAAAGCTCTTTGATCTAATTTAAAGCTTTTCCTTTTTGCACCTGCTTTTTTATGTTACTGTTTTTATCTATGTACCACATAGGTGATATTCTGATTTTAGTGAAACCTTTTTCCTCTTCTGGTATTTTTACTCCTATGTAGTTCTAGTGTTATTCTTGACATAGATAGGTGGTATTAATGTTCATATTGTACTATTAATATTCTATTAGTCACATTTTTGTTAACTTTTTAACTATTTTGTTAACAATTATAACTAGTTCTGGATGGCATGAGGTATGGATGCAAGTTTGTCATTTATTTACTTTTGCGTATGGATATCCAATTGTTCCAGGGTGATTTCTTGGAAAGATTAGCCTTTTCCACTGGATTACCTCCATACCTTTGTTGAAAATCAATTGACCCTATATGAAGGAGTCTGTTTCTGGGCTCTCTATTCTGCTGCATTGATATATTTGTCTTTCTTTAGACGAATATCACACTCTTGATTATTGTAGCTGTATCACAACACTTAGAATCGGGTAGTACTCTAACTTTGTTCTTCTTTTTCAAAGTCGTTTTGGTTATTCCAAGTCCTTTGAATTTCCCTGTGACTCAAAAATTAACCCCAAATGAATCATGGACCTAAATGGAAAATTAAAACTAAAAAACTTCTGAAATAAAACCCAGAAGAAAATTTTTGTGATCTTGGGTTTAGTTAAAGAATTTTTAGATATGTTATCAGAAGCATGATTCACAAAAGAAAATGTTGATAAATTGGATTTTATCAAAATGAAGAATTTCTGCTGCAAAAGATACTGGTAAGAGAATGAAAAGTCATAAACTAGGAGAAATATTTATAAATCATATATCTGATAAAGGACTTGAATTACAGAATATTAAAGAACTCTCAAAACTGAATAATAAAAAAACAATCCAATAAAAAATGGGAAAATTGTAAGAGAAACTCCTCATCAAAGAAGATATATGGATGGCAAATAACCGTATGAAAAGATGTTCGATATTTTTTGGGAAACACAAATTAAAACCACAAGGAGATATCATCTCACACCTATTAGAAGATCTAAAATTAAAAAGATTGATCATGGCAAGTGTTGGTGAATACAGGGAGGAACTTCAACCCTCATACCCTTCTGGTAGGAATATAAAATGGTACTGAAATAATGAAATACTATTGAGCAATGAAAACGAATGAACTATTGATCCATACATTGATGTGGATGAATTCTCCTCTAGCTTTTCTCTTGACAGTATTTTTCCCTTCCTTCGAGTATTTCTCAGAGGTACTTCAGGTCTTTCATTTCCTCAATCATGACTGTGTCACTCCCTTCTCTTTGTTTATTTGCTGTTGTTTTTATCTAGAACACACCAGCGCCTCTTCAGTTAGCTAAACTCTATTCATCCTTAAGATTCTAATTTATACTTTAGTTCCTCTAGGAATCTTTCCTTGACCATGGAAGTCACATTTACATGTTCCTGTGTGCATCTCTGATCAGAATGCCGTTTAGAGTGTACATATTGTAAAAGGATGCAGACTTTGGTGTCAGGCAGACCTCTCTCAAAATCTCCAATCTGTGCTTTCTGAGTTTATGACTTGGAATAAGTTACATTGCCAGGCTGAGCCTCAGTTTTCGTCAGTTGTACAGTGATCCTACTAAGTTTTATGATAATTAGAGGAGATAAAGTGTTTAGCATGGTGAATAATTTTTTTTAAAGTATTCATGATGGTTGTTATTTTACTACCTTTTCAGTTCTTGTTTAATTATCATTATCCGCCATAAGATATAAGTTCTGTTAGATAAGAACTACCCTTCTTATTATGGTTGTATCCCCAGGATCTACTAAAATGTCTGACAAATAATAGGTAAATGAATGAAAGAGTGAAAACTGAAGCCCTTATTTTCTCATTAGGAAAGATCTGCTACTTTTAGTGAAACTGTGTCCACTCCTTATAATCTTGAGGCTACCACAGAGACCGAAGCAGCCTGTGTCCAATGTGGCCAGCTCCCTGACTCCAGTTAATTGGCCCAGGGATCAGTTGCCACTCAACTGGGCCAATAAGTCTGTATCTTTATATTTTACACTTTGGCTCAAGAGGTAGTTGGTCTAATCTTTCCCTGTGTAGTTGAAGCTGTAAAATGTAAACCTTGGGGGTTCTCAGTGACCTTACTTTTTGCTACTTTGGGGAAACAATCTTGCATTGAAAAAATAATAATAAAGCTGCTACAAGGAAAAAGTAGAAAAGGAGACTGGCGAGAATGCAGACAATGGGAGCGGCCAAGGCTGTGCAGTTAGGCAAGTGAAGGCTGACAAGTAGTGAGATTTAGGTAGTGAGTTTTAATATTACGTCATTTTCAGTCCTTTTACGTCATGTTCAGTGAGATCTGAGGACATTTGATTTACTTGAGCATTGTCCCAACATAAATAGAGATTTTTGTTCTTAGGCATGGAATTAATTATAGTTTCTTAAGTTCTGTAATCAATGATACTCCTTGTTGATGAAAACAAATGGTACAGCTCATGCATGTTTACACTTTCAGTTTTCCTTATTTAAGGCCTAGTTCATGAAATAAGTGCAAAAGGATTGTTCATAGCACTGGAGTATTCATAGAGTGAAAGTTTTAACAAGCCAATGTCCATATCTCATAATCAAGTACATAAACATTCTTTTTTGTTGTTGTTTTAAATACACTTCTGTGGTTTTCCACAGAAGGCAAGATAGTTGGCTCCAAATAAGAAAACAGTATTTATAGTCTTTCCAACTCAACTGTAGAGCATGAGTGTGTTAGAAGAAGACCATTGATAAAGCAAATTTGGTGTCTGATTCAAGGTTAGCAGGATTAGGAAACTACAAACTGGTTGGAAAATCCTCTAAGAAATTCAGACCTCTGTGATGGGGATCTGACCCAGCCACTAGGCTGGGACATTGATGCTTTTTATCCTTCAGTTTTATGAATTTTGAAAATCTCCTGGTACCTAGCACAAATCTTTGAAGGTTCCCTTGTCCCCAGGCTTCTTAACTTTTGCAAATCATCGCCTGCGGGTCATCATCCCAACTGACTAGTCAGCAGTCAGCCAGGCTCTGCACCTCAAAGCCAGTTGGGGCTCAGTTGGAAACAAACTGCCACACTCAGAATAGAATGGTATGGCTTCTGAGATTATTTCTGCGGTTATTCAGGATAAATTCACATATGTTGCTCCCAAAATGCTCTGACAAGCACACATCCATTGAAAGATGTAGGTCATGTCACGGAAAGTAGGAAACATCATATATCAGCTGCTATTTTATTTTCTTTGGTGGAAAAGTGGCGTGAAAAGTTCAGAATAATGGGCTAAAATTTTCATCTAAAAATTCTGAATCTCTCATTCACAAACGTTCTCTCCTTTTTCTTTCCCTACTTTTTCCCCATGAGCTTCTGTGTCTCTGTCTCTCTTTCTTAAAGATTAAAGTTTAATGTTACAAATAATGACAGAAAAAAATGGGAATCCACTGCCAAGAAGAGAGGGGAGTGCAAGCAGATTTTTATTCAGACAAATTCCTTTTTAAAGAAAAGAAAATACTAGGTATTCTTGTAGATTCCTATATTAGAGTTCCACCTTGAAAATCCTTGATTGGTATCTCAATTTTGATCATAATTCAAATAAACTTAATGATATGTAATAGAATATGGAATGGAATTTTCCTGATATTTTTGGATTTCAGCTAAGCCTTAAATTTAGGATAATAGATGGTAATAGGTCTATATTATAGAAAAAGCTGGCTACTGGATAACTACATCCAGAACTTATTAACAAGAGAACTGATTCAGTGACTATTATCTGCCTCTAGAAATGCAAGAAGAGGATCCTTGAAAGGCAAGCTTAGGAAAGGGGCAACTTTGACTTTTCTCTTCCCCTTACAGGGGTAGGGCATGGGAGAGGCTGTCTCCCTGATCCCCACTCCCATTCAGGCCAAAATCAGGGAAGCTCTAAGACCATCGAATGTAGAGAATGGAGCTGCCTATAAAAGGTATAATCTGACCTCTCCCTGCCAGAGGGGAAGGAGCGAGCTTTCGCTCCTCATAGTTCAGTTTCTATGAAGCCACGTGGATAGAGCTTGGTGAGAGAGTTCTCGCAGGAGAGCCTGACATGTGTCTCCAGGAATTTGGGAGCATGATTAAATCAGCACCTGCTTTTAGCTAGAACAGGAGTAAGTGGCTGAAATAGACATGTGTGGAGAGACAGGGGCTCATTGTAGAGTAAACCACGGGTCCACATTTGGTGTGGCCAAGATGCTGTGGGTGTTTGGGCCATCTAGAGGATCCTGCCTGCAGGCCCTTAGCTGTACGTGGCTGGAGATGTACCCAAGCTGAGGAAGGATCTGAAGAGGCTAGCCAATGAGTGCACTGTCCCTGTCAGGGACTCTAAGGAGCCCACCCAGGTGCTCCATCATCCCAGCATTAATGTGTACAGCACTGTCTCTTCCCTCATTCCCCCATCCTCTGCCCTGATGAATGCAGATGGACAATGAGTTTAGGAACAGCCATTGAATGTCAGGACTGGAGATTTTAATACCTGAATGTGTCACAGACAGAGAGGATGTCTGTAAGGTGTGGAAAAGGAGGCACCCACAGAGCTCTGAAGGTGGTCATGGGAGAAAAATCGAGTTGTCTCCTGTGTGTACCCCAATCAAGGCCACATATTGCTGCTGTTTATTGTGGCCACTGAATGTCACGGCAAATAAACCCAGGTTTGAAACCAAGAGTTAATATTTGACCTCAGAAACTACATAGTGATTAGACCAGGCTGTTTTCACTTTTTTGACTCATTGGAACAGAAAATAAAGCCAGCTGTTCACCCCACATGTGTATCCTCTAGTTATTAGTTTGTATGAAGCTGCATACAAACACGCAGAGGCTCAGAGACCATCTGAGGACATGAGAAGCTGCTGGTCTGTATTTCCATCTGTGTCACATTTCTGGCAAGCTGGTCGACATGGCTCCTCTGTTTCCAGTTTGCCTCTTGTTGCAGTGACTAGTCCTTTAGTGTGTTTCATGCATCAGCCCTTAGACTGTGTCTTAGAACAGAGGTCTGTTTTTTCTGCCCCATGAACCAGTGCTGAGAGACTTATTTCCACAGCTTCACACGCTATGTCTCATTACAGATTGAAAAACTGGGTAATCTCATGGTCTGAAGTTGAGGAGAGCTGTGTTTTGTGGCTGAGCCTGGAAAGGCAGCAACAGCAAAAAGCAGACCGTTCTGTTTTACAGCTGCCTCAGACCTCACTTTTAAGATGGAAAAAGCCATCCTGTTGGATTATTTATTTATCCATTTTCTGTCTTACTCTGAAATGTAAGCTCCATGATGGTATTACCCTATCACCTAGAAGGTGGGCGTCCGAAGGCATTTTGCAATGAATGATTAAAATGTCTTCATGGCAAACGTAATCATAGTCACATAATCACAGATATCGTTTATTGAATACTTGTTAGCATCCAGGCACAGTGTTAGGCAATTTATACTTAGAGAGGATCTTAATTCACACGCTAACTATTCAATGGTGTGGGGAGCGGCATTATATTATACTTATGCTTTAGCTGAGGAAATGAGTTTGGCAAGAATAAGTAATTTGCTTCAGATTACCCAGCAAGGACGGAGGACAGTTGGATGAACCCAGCTATGCTTTTCCCACAGTCATGCTGCTTTTGTATTGCAAACAACTGCTTGTTTATTTCTTTTCCCCATTTAAAAAATTCCAAGAAGTCCAGCAGTTGCAAGGAATTACAAATGGAAAACTTAAGCAATGGCACAGAATTTGGGGCCATATTTTACAGGCTAGACAGATACCTAACAATAATACTAAAAGAAAATACCAATATTCTTATTCACAATTTAGTTTCCTGCTTTGTGATTTAATGAAATTAAATGTCTCAGTCACAGTCTGCTCAAGATGAATCAAATTTTTTGACTCTTGCTAACCTCACTAAGGATTACACATAAATCTTCTGATATGGTTATTAAAGATCAGGCATGTATTAACCTGATTTACACTTGCAATTTTTGTCCAAGTCATCAAAAAGTTTAATAATCAGATGGTAGATGCACAGCAAATAGCCGTCTGATAGTCAGATTGCAAGAAGCTTAGGTATTTCTTCCTGTACAAAAGGCAACAGTTCAATAAGTTCTCATTTAGTACCTTCACAAAGAAGACAGACTGTCTCAGACTTCAAGAAATAGAAAACACGTGGAAGATAAAAACAGTATTTGAATACATGAAATAAATGGGGCACAATATTTTCCTGTGTGCCTGCTCTCAGAAGTCTTCTCTGCCTCGGCTTAGGAAGTGAAGACTGTGCCGTCCCATGGAAATGGCAGATTTCCACAATGAAAAGCACATTATCAGCATAAAACTGGAACCCGTATGAAAACGGAAGAGTTGCTTTAAGAAATGAAATATCACTTCCATGTAGCCATTTGCCAATATCTTTTCATAAAACAATAGGTCTAGTCTTCTATAAATGCTAAATAGGAAAATCTAAGGTACATTTACCCTTTGTTTTTTTCTAGAATCATTCCCTGCGATATTTTAAGAGGGATACTTGGAAAAAAAGCCCATGTCCCCCCCATTAAGCAAAAAAAATGGCCAAATGCAAGTGAAAGACTTAAATAAGCAGAGAAATTTCTAGTAAATTGAAAGCTGGATAAAAAGCTTTGAAACGGATGAAATAAATGTACTAGGAAATTTTTGATTTCTCTATTCTAAAATATTCTCTATGGTGTCTTTAATTCACGTTACTCTTTCAGATTCTTTTAAAAGTCATTAGTTGCAATGCTGTAGGTTTATAGGTGATAGATAAAATGTATATTTCTGAAACATGGAAAATAAAGAGTTTTTTGGCAAAAATTAAAATACAAAAGATAATGCTTCTAGTGAAGGTTTATGGACTATTTTCTTTGATGAAGACCTTGCTAATAATCCATGCCACCGTCTTTCTTTACTGGCTTTTAAGCTTTTATTCTAAACCTGAAATCACACTCAGACTGTGTGTGTATGAGAATGTCATGTATTGTTCACGAATTTTCTACTTAATCCAAACTTCCTGTGTATAGAAACCCTTTAATGTAGAGCTTAAGGGGGGGGAGGGAGTAGCACTTTCTTTGTGTGCAGTCAGGGCTCCGGTAAACAATGAAAATCATCTTTCCAACAGAATCAAACAACGTAACTTTTTAATTGATTCCATAAACCCTGACACTTGCTGATTTACCATGCATACTCGTATTTTGAAATACAGGCTCAAATTAGCTTTTAGCTCTATTATGAAGCAACATTGGTAGAGTAACACAAAATCACTGGGAATGCATTTGATACAGATGATGATAGTGTCAGTCTGGCTTGCCTTCAAAGCACAATAAAAATCTTAGCCATGTTAAATGGGACAGTCTCAGGAGAGCACAGTCCTCATCCTTTTTATCTAGCCACCTCGTTCTAGTCCTATGTGTCTATTTCATTTCTCTGCTTAAAAATCACTACTTTCCACTGACTCCAGGGTGAACTCTAAACCCCCTACTTGTCACTGAAACCTCCAGAATCTGGTTCCAACTCATGTATTGTGTTAGGGTCAGTTCCTGTGTCAGACTGTATTTTCCAATATTGTCTGTAACCAGACCTCACATCCCATACATTATTCTTACAATATGACCTTGACATTCCCCCCATGGAGAGATAGGGTCTATGTCCCCTCCCCTGGAAACTGGGTGGAGCTTTGTGACTACTTCGGCCACTAGACTATAGTAGAAATAATGTTATGTGACTCCTGAGGTTAGATCATAAAAATGCCATGCACTTGCTTGTTCTCTTGGAATGTTCAACCCAGGCTGTAAGGAAGCTTAACCAACCCATGTGAAAAGACCACATAGAAAGGCTATGTTTAAATGTTCTGGCTAACAGCCCAGCCATTAGCCAAAATCTTTCACCAGACATATGAATGGTGACACCTCCAGATGATTCAAGCCTCCAGCTGTTGAATCACTTCTAGGTTTCAAGTCTTTCCAGTTGAGGCCCCACATATTGTGAAGAAGAGATAAGTGGTCCCCAATGTGCCCTGTCCAAATTCCTGACCTGCAGAATCTGTATCATTAGATGATTCTTTCATGCCACTAGGTTTTGGGATGGTTTATTACATAGCAACAATAACTGGAATGGTCTCTTTAATTGCAAGTAACAGAACCATATTTCAAACAAGCTCAATCCAAGGGAGGAAATTCTTGTGAGGATACACATGATCTCGTGATAAGGGCTTGAAAACAGAAACTGAAAATTCATCAAGAGCAAAGGCAAGCATTAATGCCATTTGTCTGCGGGTGAGCCTATCGTCTGACGTCTCATGGTCTCCGATCTCTGCTTCTCTGTAAATCTGACTTATTTTTCTCTCTTAGCAGTCTAGCTTTCTCAGTTTTTCATTGTACATGGTGATCTACATCACCTCAATCTTGACTGCAAAGAGATTGATGTTAGTGTTTATCAGCCCAATTTTATATTTCTGGGAAAGAGGTATTCTTTCAAGATCCCCCAGTCAATTTTGTCCCCTAGATAAAACGTTGCCTTATAAACATACTAGAGTCCACCTCTATGAAGGCAACAGTTGTAAAAGAAACAGTTGTAGTCAGTCTCCTTGGGGAACTCGAGCCTGAGGCAAGGACTACGGGGCTAATATTTTATTTAGGAGATGCAAGCCCAGTGTGGAGGGGATGTAGGTAAAAAAAGATATAGAGCTAATAGAGATGTGAAGCAATGTGATGTGATACCTTACTGTGCTGTTACCACTTCACAGAGGCTGGATAGAGACCAAAGGGCCATTTAGCAGGTAGAGCAGTCTGCGCCGGTGCCTTCCGTAGAAAGGGTCACCCTACGGGAACACGCTTCCTCACATTTCAGGTTGTGTCAGATGTGCCCTCAGTAGTCCCTCAGGAAGCCTGATGGCGACAGCCTAGTGTAGTGTTCCAAACTTGAAAGGGCAACCTGAATGACAAAGAGAGAGAAAGAAGAAGGCAGCCAAGGGAATCTGCGAAAATGCTTCATGGTAGGATAATGGCATTCCAAAGATGCCCATGGCCAAATCTCTGTGAATACGTTACGTGACATGGCAAAAGGACCTTGCATATGGAATTAAAGTAATGAACCTTAAATAAAGAGATTATCCTGGATTATCTGGGTTAACCCATTCTAATCACATGAGCTCTTAAAAGTAGAGAACATTCTCTATCTGGACTCAGAGGAATATGGCAAAAGGGGAGTCAGAGAGATTTGACGCTTGAGAAGCCCTTGTTCTGCCATTGTTGGAGGCGACCACATGGAAGGCATGAGAAGAAATGTGGGCCCACTCTAGGACCAAAGACAGGCTCCTGTCTGAGAGCCAGCAAGGAACAGGGACCTCAGTCCTACAACTGTGAAGAACTGAATTCAGCCAATGACCTGAATGAGCTCGTAGACAGCTTTATCCCCAGAGCCTCTAAAAAAGAACACAGCCTGTGAATACCTTGATTTCAGCCTTTCAAACTTTAAGCAGAGGACCTTGTTGAATCACACTGTATGTGTTTACTGTTTGTTTACTTATTTATTTATTTCTATTGCAGTAACAGAATTATAATATTATATAACTTTCAGGTATACATCATAACATATTCCAAATTCTGTGTAGATTACATCATGTTCACCACCCAAAGACTAATTACAATCCATTACCACACATGTGTGCCTAATCACCCCTTTGTGCCCTTCGCCCTGCTCCCTCCTCCCTCCTACCTTCTCCCTTCCCCTTTGGTAACCACCAATCCAATCTGTTTCTGCGTGTTTCTTTGGCCTTGTTTTTATCTTCTACTTATGAGTGAGATCATGTGTTATTTGACTTTCTCCCTCTGACTTATTTCACTTAGTGTAATATCTTCAAGGTCCATCCATGTTGTCACAAATGGCTGAATTTCATCATTTCTTATGGCTGAGTAGTAGTCCACTGTGTATAAATACCACACCTTCTTTATCCATTCGTCCCTTAACAGGCACCTAGGTTGCTTCCAAGTCTTGGCTATTGTGAATAAGGCTGCAGTGAACACAGGGGTGCATGTATCTTTATGCATTTGTGTTTTCAAGTTTTTTGGATAAATACCCAGCAGTGGGATACCTGGCTCATATGGTAGATCTAGCCTTAATTTTCTGAGGATACTCCATACTGCTTTCCATAGTGCCACCAGCAGTGAACAGGGTCCCCTTCTCTCCACATCCCCTCCAACATTTGTTGTTTCCTGTCTTGTTAATTATAGCCATTCTGATCAGAGTGAAGTGATACCTCATTGTAGTTTTCATTTACATTTCCCTGATAGCTAGTGATGTTGAGCATCTTTTCACATGCCTGTTGGCCATCCATATATCTTCTTTGGAGAAATCTCTGTTCAGAGCCTTTGCCCGCTTTTTAATTGGATTGTTGGTTTTCTTGTTGTTGAGATGTATGAGTTCTTTGTATATTTTGGATATTAACCCCGTATCTGACATATGGTTTGCAAATATCTTCTCCCAATTGTCAGGTTGCCTTTTCCTTTTGTTGATGGTTTCCTTTCCTGTGCAGAAGCGTTTTAGCTTGATGCCGTCCCATTTGTTTATTTTTTCTTTTGTTTCCCTTGCCTTGTCAGACACAGTACTTGAAAATATGCTGTTAAAACTGATATCAAAGAGAGTACTGCCTATGTTTTCTTCTAGAAGTTTCATGGCTTCAGGTCTTACATTCAAGTCTTTAATCCATTTTGAGTTGATTTTTGTTCATGGTGTAAGATAATGGTCTACTTTCATTCTTTTGAATGTGGTTGTCTGGTTTTCCCAACACCATTTATTGAAGAGACTCTCCTTTCTCCATCGAATGCTCTTGGCTCCCTTGTTGAAAATTAGCTGTCCATGTATGTGTGGGTTCTGGGCTCTCGATTCTGTTCCATTAATCTGTGTGTCTGTTTTTGTTCCAGTACCAAGCTATTTTGGTTACTATAGCTTTGTAGTATATTTTGAAATCAGAGAGTGTGATACCTCCAGCTTTGTTCTTTTCCCTCAGTATTCCTTTGGCTATTCAGAGTCTTTGTATGTGGACTTCTGACCTACAAAATTGTCAGATAATAAATGGAGGTTATTTTAGGCCACTAAATTTGTGGTCATTTATTACAACAGCAATGGAAAAGTAATACCGTGTGCAAAGTTTAAGTCCTCATACAGGGGTCAGATATTCTAAAAGATCTCTCACATCTACCTAATGATATCTCACCCTTCTCCATCTGAATAGGTTGCTGTCGTATGGTCTCCATGCTCATTGCTTCCCAGAGAGAGTATCTGCTCTTATATCCTTGTTTTTATTCCTTTGTCTACATTCTTCCACAAGCTTCAAATAACCTCTATGCCTCATGTCTTTCTATCTGAAACCTGCTATACCATTTGGTTACACTTAACTTTCAAAATCTATATAGACTTTATACAATATAGCCAGTAATTAAACAGATTGAATAGAGAGGGAGAAACAGGGAAAATGGAAAACAAATCAAATCAGAATTTGAATCTGAAAATCATCCAGGAAACTGGATAAATCTGTTTTATAAATTTCCAAATTTGTGATCACAAATTTACTAGGTCGCAGTAAATTCAGTGCATCAATTTCCATTCTAACTCATCTCCCTTTTATTTTGTATTGTTGTTCCCTTTTCCTTTCATTATTTCTTCTCTCCTACCTTTCCTTCCTCTGAAAAAACTCATGGAAGTATGATATTAACTACCATGAGCTGACATGCAAACTCACTATGGAAAATTTTGACTAACGAAACTACCAGGTTATGAGATTTCTCCCTTCATAGATATTTTCTTAGTATACATTTGAATAAATGCATGATAAAGTGATAAGATTAAAATGGTTTAGTTGACACTAATCATAACTGGGAGCATAAGAAACTCAGCTGAGTTCTTTCAAATGTTGTTTGCCTCACGTCTTCTCCTCTGCATCTTATTGAAATTCCCTGAGGTGAATCACGTGTCTGCAAAGTGAGGCAAGGGACCAGAACACATGCCCCTGGGCCTCTGTTAATTCTCCACTGTTAGCCCCATTGTTATTCTCGTCTAGACAGGCTTGTACTTGGAAATGCTCTGAGCTTTCTGAAGAAAGGCGTTATATAATTCTAGAGCAGCGTCAATGCTTAAATGATTCTTTCAAATTGTGCTCCCACCACACGTTTCTGAATATTGTCAAGCATCAAACTAATATCTTTCAGGCGTTAACAAAAAGTCATTTTTTGTTAGTTACCTGTCATTGTCATTGTTGAGTTGATGTTATTTGACTCTGCATTTCTTCAAAAGTTTTTAATAATCTAAGGGGAGCTAGTAAATGTCTAAGGCATTACTTGATGGAAAGCATCACAATTAAGGTGTTCATGCTATAGAAAGCAATTTTATTTATATATTAGTTTGACACTGTGTCTGGAAGACGCGGAGCAAGAATGATGAAAATGATTGTTACAAGAATTCAAATCAGATAGATCAGATTGGCAACAGAGGTAAAAAAGTGACTCCTGTGCCATGTGATAAGAAATATTTCTTAAACTTGTCACATAAAACATTCTGTTATGCTTCAGGCTGTTGAAAATAATTTCATGCACAGGGGTATAGTCACCTGAGGCAATTTGGTGGTTCAGCAACAGCCTTAGGAAACACAGCTCGGAAGTGGAAAATTTGGGCTACCATGTAATTGTAATCATTACCCAGACTGAATAAGTGTGAGTCAGTGGGTGAGAACTATAGCAATGTGGATTAACCTAGTTTCACTTTTTAATGACTATTCCTTCCACCTCAAAGATCAAAGAGTATTTGTCATTGAGAACATTTCAAATATGTTTTAAAAAGCATGTTTCTTTTTAAAAAGTTGATCTGTTCTATATTTATTGCACAAGATTTTCAAATGTAAGTATTCTGTTTCATCAACAAATTTGCTCAGTCTTCTAGGGGAGCGGTTATCAAAGAATTCAAGCACTTCAAATGCTTTTCTGCAGAAAAGAAGAGAAAAAGCTCAAGTCACATAGGCATTGGCATAAAGATTTCTTGTGATAACTTCTGAACCTAAGTATGTCCTTGAATACTGACCTTGAGAAAGAAGGTGGAGCTGAAGGCATAGAGGAGGCCAGAGACACAGACAAAAACAGTTATGCTGTATCTGTTACCTCAGAGATTTTGCATTTATGTATAGGAAATTAGTGATTCTGACTCTGAGGCTGTCTTCCAGGCTCAGGTTAGTTGAAATGAGTGACTGGAGCATGGTCAGAATCAATAATTCGTTGTGGCAAGTTCAAAGTTAGATAGAAACAGGGAGGACTTGGTTGAGCTGCTGCATTTCCCCAACTCTTTCTTCTGTTTGTATCAGCTACAGTCTAGTCACATGTCCCCAGAAAATTTAAGATTGATGAGGGGAATGGAGACTCAGGTGTTTGCCATCCCAGCTGCTATCTCCAGAACATTCACGGAATATTTATCAGAACCCATGAGCTGAATGATACTATAAAAATTTGGTGCTGGGATATTACAAACCATTAATTAAATGGTCAAAATGCAATATCAAAAGTTATTTTTGGGGCCCAGCCAGGTGGTATAGTGATTGAGTTCATATGCTCCGCTTTGGTGGCTCAGACTTCAAGGGTTTGGATCCCGGGCACGGACTGCACACCACTCATCAAGCCGTGCTGTGGCAGCATCCACATACAAAACATGGAGGAAGACTGGCACAGATGTTAGCTCAGGGACAATCTTCCTCACACACACACACAAAAGTGATTTTGAATTTCTGCATATTATTAAATGTATTTTTTTGCCCAACGACTAAAAGAATGGTTAAGATAATTAATGAGAAAAGGATACATGTATTTATAAATTGTGTTGTTGTTTAACTTTTTAAGTAGCCCAGTTATTTAAATCAGTGCTGCTGCCTGGATTTCACAAGAACAAGACTTTACCGTGTTAACAATTTTAACCCTTAGTGAGACTTGGTTTTGAACATATGAGACCCAGTAAAAGTAGAGTAGGCATATTAGACTGTTCCCAGGGGAAGTGTTAGCCAAGTTCAGGGCCTTCCCTTACATGTGGGGTCATGGTGGGAACTTATTTTTCCTCATCTCCTGGGTTCAGTGAAAAGACCAGAAAATGTGGGAGCGGGGTCAATGAGCTGAGAGAATTCATGGCGGCTTCTCCAGAAGAGATGTGGGAGGGACTATTTTCTTCTTTCCTCTAGTCACTTGGTTTGTCAAGCTTATTCCATTAAACACAGTGTGTTAACTGTTTCTCAGAGGTTATAGAAAGTGAAAAATACCCAGGGATGTTGTAAGCAACATGGAAACCTTGTAGGAGATCATCTCGCCTTGTGACATGCAAGCCCTATGAGGGCCTTGGGTGACTCTGGGCAGAGAGAAAACTTCTGGGAACTAGCACAGAAGCTTCTGAGGACTTGCACATAAGATTGCCTGCTAGGAGTCTGCAATTATAGACGGTCCACCAAAATAGTTCCTAATATAAATACAAGTTATGTATACATGTGGATATTATTTCTGTTAATGTCCTATTAATTTCCTGCTGAGAAGTAGTATATCATAGTGGTTAAGGACACAGACTCTGGCTGCCTAAATTTGGATCTTCTCTCCCATTGATGAGCTGTATTTGGATAAATTATTTAACCTCTATGTGCCTCAGTTTCATCATCTAAAAAATGGGCTAGTAGTAATACTATATCATAGTGTCTTGAGGACTAAATGGATTTTACATGTACAACATTTAGAACATTGCCTGGTACATAGTGAAGCACTGAACAAGTGCTTTCATTATTACTACTGCTATTATCACTATTAAGTGCTTCTTCACAAGTTGGTATTTTACAGTAGGAGTTGGATCTTATTTTTTTAAATTTTTATTGAGTTAATGATAGGTTACAATCTTGTGAAATTTCAGTTGTACATTATTGTTTGTCAGTCGTGTTCTAGATGCACCCCTTCACCCTTTGTGCCCACCCCCCACCCCACCTTTCCCTTGGTAGCCACTAATCTGTTCTCTTTGTCTACATTTTTAAATTCCTTATATGAGTAGAGTCATACAGAGTTTGTCCTTCTCTATCTGGCTTATTTCACTTAACATAATTCCCTCAAGGTCCATTCATGTCGTTGCAAATGGGGCGATTTTGTTCTTTTTTTACAGCTGAGTAGTATCCCATTGTATATATATACCACATCTTCTTTATCCAATCATCTGTTGATGGGCACTTAGGTTGCTTCCACTTCTTGGCTATTGTAAATAATGCTGCAATGAATATTGGGGTGCATGGGACTTTTGGAATTGCTGACTTCAAGCTCTGTGGATAGATACCCAGTAGTGGGATAGCTGGGTCATATGGTAGTTCTATTTTTAATTTTTTGAGGGATCTCCATACTGTTTTCCATAGTGGCTACACCAGATTGCATTCCCACCAGCAATGTGTGAGAGTTCCTTTTTCTCCACAACCTTTGCAACATTTGTTACTATTAGTTTTAGGTATTTTTGTCATTCTAATGGGTGTAAGGTAATATCTTAGTGTAGTTTTGATTTGCATTTCCCTGATGATCAGCCATGATGAACATCATCTTTTCATGTACCTTTTGGCCATCCATATATCTTCTTTGGAGAAATGTCTGTTCATGTCTCCTGCCCATTTTTTGATTGGGTTGTTTGATTTTTTGTTGTTGAGTTGTGTGAGTTCTTTATATATTATGGATGTTAAGCCTTTGTCAGATGTATGACTTGCAAATATTTTTTCCCAGTTAGTGGGTTGTTTTTTTGTTTCAATCCTGTTTTCATTTTCCTTGAAGAATCTCTTTAGTCTGATGAAGTCCCATTTGTTTATTCTTTCTATTGTTTCCCTTCTCTGAGAAGACATGGTGTCCGAAAAGATCCTTTGAATACTGATGTCAAAGAGTGTACTGCCTATATTTTCTTCTAGAAGCCTTATGATTTCAGGTCTTACCTTTAGGTCTTTGATCCATTTTGAGTTTATTTTGGTGAATGGTGAGAAAGAATGGTCAATTTTCATTCTTTTACATGTGGCTTTCCAGTTTTCCCAGCACCATTTGTTGAAGAGACTTTCTTTTCTCCATTGTATGCCCTCAGCTCCTTGGTCGAAGATAAGCTATCCATAGATGTGTGGTTTTATTTCTGGGCATTCAATTCTGTTCCATTGATCTGTGCACCTGTTTTTGTACCAGTACCATGCTGATTTGATTACTGTAGCTTTGTAGTATGTTTTGAAATCAGGTATTGTGATGCCTCCAGTTTTGTTCTTTTTTCTCAGGATTGCTTTAGCAATTCAGGGTCTTTTGTTGCCCCATATGAATTTTAGGATTCTTTGTTCTGATTCTGTAAAGAATATCATTGGGATTCTGATTGGGATGGCATTGAATCTGTAGATTGCTTTAGGTAGAATGGACATTTTAACTGTGTTTATTCTTCCAATCCATGTACATGGAACGTCTTTCCATCTTTTTATGTCACCATCCATTTCTTTCAGAAAGGCCTTGTAATTTTCATTGTATAGGTCTTTCACTTCCTTAGTTAAATTCACTCCGAGCTGTTTTATTCTTTTTGTAGCGATTGTGAATGGTATTGTGTTCTTGAGTTCTTTTTCTGTTAGTTTGTTATTAGAATATAGAAATGCTACTGATTTATGCAAATTGATTTTATACCCTGCAACTTTGCTGTAGTTGTTGATTACTTCTAAAAGTTTTCCAATGGATTCTTTGGGGTTTTCTATATATAAGATCATGTCGTCTGCAAACAGTGAGAGTTTCACTTCTTCCCTCCCTATTTGGATTCCTTTTATTCCTTTTTCTTGCCTGATTGCTCTGGCCAGGACCTCCAGTACTATGTTAAATAAGAGTGGTGATAGAGGGCATCCTTGTCTCGTTCCTGTTTTCAGGGAGATGGCGTTCAGTTTTTGCCAGTTGAGTATGATATTGGCTGTGGGTTTGTGATATATGGCCTTTATTATGTTGAGGCAGTTTCCTTCTATGCCCATTTTGTTCAGAGTTTTTATCATAAATGCCTGTTGGGTCTTGTCAAATGCTTTCTCTGCATCTATTGAGATGATCATGTGGTTTTTATTCCTCAGTTTGTTGATGTGGTGTATCACGTTGATTGATTTGTGGATGTTGAACCATCCCTGTGTCCCTGGTATGAATCCCACTTGATCATGATGTATGATCCTTTTCATGAATTGCTGAATTCTGGTTGCAGGAGTTGTATCTTATTTTAAATCAACAGACAGCTTCCTGTGTCATTAGGAAGGAAGAATCAACTCATAGGTATTGTTCTGTGACTACTTCTGTGAAACTACCCAGAAAACTCATGGAGCAGTGCCCTCAGGCTGATATGGGCATTAAACCATCTTTGCCACTTCACCTGTCATATTTGTTGTGCCTCATTCTTGACTTTACGATTAGTTACACAGAACACTGCTATCTTAATAAACCATTCAGCATATGTATGGCACTTACAGATTTAAAACATGGCTTTCTGTATTTATTTTAAATAGTTGTTTGTTTGCAGTTATTTTCTTTTGCCCATGAGTCTGACTTGAGGGTTTTAATGAGTTTTAGATATTCATTTTGATTACACAAGCGTTTCATGTTCATCATAAAAATGAGAAAATATAAATAAAAGAAGAGACAATGGCCCAGAATGCAATCAAATGATGGCCGCTGTTAACAACTTAGTGTTTGTTTTTTTAAAATATTCTTCTTTGGAATTCCCTCACCCTCATATGCAGACAACACATTTTTTTCTCCCCAATTTATTTTATTACACATATTAGTATATAACTTGATTGTCTCACTTTGCAATACATCGTGAGTATATTTTAAACTATAGATATATAGAATCCCTTTGTATTATTCTATTTTGTTGATGTGGTGTATCACGTTGATTAATTTGTGGATGTTGAACCATCCCTGTGTCCCTGGTATGAATCCCACTTGATCATGATGTATGATCCTAAAATAGTTTAAAATATGGATATTTTAAAACAACATTCTTATGTCAGGCACTTAGTCTGTTTTTAGTTTGTACTTTATAAACAAAGCTGTGAGGAACATCAAAAGAGGAAAAAAGATAGAATATTTTATCAATAACCCACGATGTCTGATTTCAGAGAATTTGAATACAACATAATTATATTTTCCAAATGTGGATGAGTTAAATGTCCCACTTAATAAATTACTTGTTAAAAATGAGGTTGTCAGAGACCTGTAAGTCATTTTGGACCATCTGATGACATTGATAAAGAAAAGCAATGCTTATTAGTAATAACTTCTGGACGTAAATTCTGATATGGTAAGTTCCTATCCTTGTTACAGCTCATTATATGTTAAATTTAGGGCCCACCAAAGACGACAAAAGAAACACAAATAGACATTTTGTGATTAAACAGGCATTGTGTTACAAAATCCAAACAGATATATACTTACTGGTTTTGGCAAACAATGACAAAAAATAGCTTGAGTGACCTGGATGAAACATCAAAGTATATACATCTCCCTTGGGTGATCATTTTTTCAAGGTGATATAAAAAGTCTATTTCATATACATTCAAAATTTTTTAAACCTTTTTGAAAGTTCGTTTTTATTTAGTTCAGAAAAATTTGCTCTTAATACTTTGGCTGATTTACATGCCTGTTAGTGAATATGTTTATTTTAATAGAGTTTATTTCATATGCTCATGGATCTTAGACCTGGAAGAGGCCTCTTTAATGATTTCAGAGTTTTAATTTATATTAAAGTCAACAAGAAAAACAGATAATAAAATACTTTCAAAAGAAAAACATACAACAAAGATGCAAAAAATTGGGAGGTGTGTTAGAGGAGAACTGGAAATTCACTCTGGGATGTGGTAAAGCATCTATGATCACAAGTCAGCATTTCATGACAGGTGATATTTATAGGCTGTCACATACCACTGGAAAGTTCACAATAAAGGACATGCATGATAAATTCTGCCACCTAAGCATTTGTTGGCACTCACATCCAGCCACATCATGTCCCTATTCTGTTTGAACCAACGCTAACAGGAACTCAGACAGCTAACGTGAAGGTACTTTTGTAATTAAGAAGCTGAGTGTCTTCCTCACTAGAGAACCACGGTGAATACTCAGAGCTCCTCCTCCTCACTTCCCATCTCAAACACTGCTTTGTGCAGCAGGCTGTGAAAGGGTAAGAGCTTATCTTCTGTATCTACTTTTTACTTTTCTTCATAAATGAAAATAAAATCAAAGACCTATTCTTTAGGATGAACTAGTCTTTCCATTTTCAGGGCTTTTACAGGAATTGAAAGCGCAGATGTAAAAAATTGTTTTGCTAAAACCTTCAAGGAAAAACACATACATACACCACACACATGCACACCAAATTAGGCTGGGTGGAATTAATTTTGACCCAGAATAATATGAAAGAACAAAGCCAAGGAAGTTTATTTCTATCCTGAACTTTGTTTATTATTTCTCTCTGAGATACCTCATCCACAGATCTCCAATGTTTTTCTGCTAACCTTTATTTCTATAGTCTTTCTAAGCAATTGCATATCCTGTAGTGACAACTGCCTTTATTAATTGTTTTGGGAAAAGTAAGATAAGTTACACCTGCTTCCTTGAGTAATAGAATTTTTGGAATCAGGATGCACCTGGTCCATCTCCAGTTATAAGTTTTGACCAAGAAATTTCAGATACAAAGGGATAGTCAGCAACTTCTGCTTGAATGCAGTATCTTTTGCTTGACTATTGCAATGGTTCATAAGCCTGGCTGAACAGAGCTAAGTATTGAAAGTTTTCATTTTTCTCTCTTTTTTTTGAGACAATTTACATCCAAAAAGGTCAATTTACAAGTTTTGACATATGTGTACAGTCGTATAAAGGCCACCACAATGAAGATCTGGAATTCTCATCACTCTGAAGTTTTCCGCATGCCCCTTTTCAGTTAGGCCCCTTCCTGCCTCCCCAGCCACTAAAAACCACTGATCTGTTTTCCATTCTCATAGTTTTGTGTTTCTAGAACATCATATAATGGAATTATACAGTATATGTCTTTCGTGTCCAGCTTTTTAACTTAATGTAATGCTTTCTAGAATCATCCATCTTGTTGCATATATCAGTAGTTCCTTTCTATTGCTAAATAGTATTCCATTTATAGACAAATCAAATTTGTTTATCCATTCACCAGTTGAAAGACATTTGAGTTATTTACACTTTGGGGAATTTACAGCTTAAGCTGCTACAACGATTCACATACTGGTTGTTGTGTGGACACCTGCTGTCAATTCTCTTGGTTATATACTTGGCTTATATAGTAAATGTATGTTTCCCTTTATAAAAGAAAAAGACAAACTTTTTCAAAGTGACTGCACCATTTTGCATTCCCCCAGCAGGGAATGAGAGTTTGTTTTTACCACATTTGGTATGATCAGTCTTTTTATATTAGTAATTCTAGGGGTTGGGTGGCAGTATCTCATAGCGGTTTTAAAAATTGCGTTTTCCTAATAATTAAAGATGAGGAGCGTCTTTTATGTGCTTATTTGCCACTCATATCTTCTTTGTCTTACTACATTTTAAAGTTGTGTTCTTTTCCTAGAAATTTTATAGTTTCAGCTCTTGCATTGAGGTGCACGATCGATTTTGAATTAATTTTTGTACGTGGTAAGAGTTGAGGTCATTCTTTTTGCAAACGGATATTCTCTAGTGTTAAGCTCCTATAACCTTGGGCTAGTGGGGGGCTAGTGGTCCCAGAGGAAGGTATTTCTCAGTGTTTCTGCGTCACCCCCAGCCTTCAGCAGGCCCTGCACACCTGCATCATGGAAGGGTGCCGTCTCTGTGCTCTTGACCCTCTCCTAGGGCACAAGTATGTTCCTTGTTTTTTGGTGAGAGGCTTCTGGGCTATCAGGAGTGGTTTCTCATTTCTCCTTCTCCACCCTCAGTCTTAGGCAGTTCCTGGACGTCTGAGCCTCAGGAGTAGAGTTTTTTCGGAATTCCTGCCTGCTTCCCAGTGCACTTGGAGAGTGCGGGCAGATTCCCCGCTTCTCCCCTCATGGCACCTAAACTCTGTCGCTTACAGGTGGGAGATCTTGGTGTAAGTTTCTTTCCCTCAGTTTGGCAGCTGAGTACTTCCTTGAAAGGGGCGGAATTCTATACACAGTTGGGATTTTTGCCACTTCCCCAGCAGCAGCTGATCTTTGCCGGAGATGGGGGATTGAAGAGTTTCCTGGCCTACCCTAGAGGAAGTCAGCTCTGCTTCACGGCAAAGAAACGTCAGCTCTGGGACACTGACTCATTTCTTGCCCTTTCTCCAGGGGCAGGTAACTTTTGCTTCATATTCAAAAAAGGTTCAGGACACAGGAGGTTTTGTGACTGTCTCTAGCAGCTGCCCACCATTTCCTTATATGAAGAGTTTCTGGAGAATGGATGGGCTTCTGCAGATACTCGTGCCCCACTCTCACGCTTGGTAAATCCTGCACATGTGTGTCTCTGATGGAGGCACACCCATCTTTGCCCTGCCTCCAATATTTCTCATGAGTGCTTAGTGGAGGCCCTTGGAAACTATTTCATGGGTCGATATAGACTCCACTTATATCTGGCATTCCCGGAGAATCTGAACTGTCAATCTATTTCTCAGTTGGTCTTTAGGAATTCACTACAATTTCAAGAGAGAAAGGAAGGCTCACATCTCTGGGTGGCTTTGTGTCTCGTGCCCATCTTCCGCTCTAGGATTGTTCTCCCTGGCCTCTGGATGACCTGTTCTCATCTCATGACATCGCTAATGCTTCTTTGACTTTACAGTCTGCTGCTCAGATCATCTAGTTTTGGTTTCATCTTGCTCAGAGTGTGGACACTTTTCTCCCCTTTATTGTCACACAGTATGCTTGGTGTCTTCTTAAAAGGCTGGTACCCATCTTTAGATAAAAAATGGAACAGTGAATAATCTTCTAGGAGAGCTGGTTTTCAAAATTTCAGGGATATATAGACACACTTATTTGGGAGAACTCGTGCTTATTATTGTTTGATATGTGTGTTATAGTTCGTTTGGAAGAGGAGTCTGTGCAACACAGGTGTGTACAATGGTGGCCTCTGTAACTTACAGGTGCCAGTTCTATTGTTCTTCAAGTGGGATTGCACCTAGTCAATCTAATAGTTAACAGAGAAATAGGATTCATTTTTCTCTAAACACCTCTTTGTTGTGTAACTGAATTGAGGCACTCTTCTTTAATGATGTCTTCTCTTTTTAGAAGAATATTTTTCTGATTAAGCAGATATTGGTGGCAATGGGAAGAATTATTTGAGATTGATTTCTATAATAATTCAATGCTCTGGAATACATTTTTATTTCAAAAGTGAGAAAAGAAGAGGAATTTTGTATATGAGAGGCATCATACTCACTATTTTTCATGTTTATTTTAAGCATTTTTGTGTATCCCTTTGTATGTTGCAATTGGCTGAAGTCCACGAAAATAGCTGTCTACATTCAGCTGCTGCAATGTTCAGATAATTTAAATGAACTGTCAGGAATCAGAGAGAGGATCAACAGTCTCTCCTCAAAAGGTCACAAAATTGCACAAGGATAGTTGCTGAACTTAACATTCCCCAGTTCAGGAATTAAGATGCAGTTGTTATTTGCAAGAAATTACTGAGAAACTACTGTACAATATCTAATCTATCCATTCATGTGCATAAACCAGTGAGTAGATTTTTCACGTGACTAAAGGTAGACAATCACTAATCACCGAAAAGAATTTGTCAAACTGTATCAGCCCTTAAATTTATCCCCGTTAGGCTCTGTATGCCACAATGTTAAATATATTGCTTAATTACATTAACCTTTTCATTCATTCATATTTGTACGTTACATACCATGTTTAGGTAGATCTTGCAGTAATTCAAACATAAATCAGATATAAACTCTGTATTTAATAGTTTATAATTCATTAAGGAAGAGATATTTTGAACCTAAATAATTACAGGACAAGTTAGAAAATTGTGAGTTGTATTTGAAATCACTGGGATAGAATTGTTATGGGCCTTAGAGTATGAAAGATTAATTCCATCTGGGAAAATGAGGGAAGACTGTGGAAAGGTGACACTTGTTTTCAAAGAATGGATGGGATTTAGATATACGGAGGTAATGAAGAAAGGAATTCCAAAGAAAGCAAAGCACATTTTGATCTTTAAATATTTTATTTTATACATGCTGTTTATACACTGATGCAAATTGTCTTTGCAAATAAGAATGTTTAAAAGTTATGAGTCAAATTAGCTTTGGCTTCTTTGTAACAGAAGAATCCTCTTCTGTACAATATACTCATGGCATGTACACAACAGCCAATGTCAGTTCTGGGACAAAGAGCCATATAACCTGTCTGATCATGAGACTGCCTCCCAGACTTGGAGGAATCTTGTGATCATAGAAAGCCAATGAATATTGTGCTAGACATATAAAATATGATTATAACTGCATAAATAGTATAAGGTAGTAAAGAATCTAAAATGAAGTAAGTCTCTGAATATATTATAAAGCATAAAGTAAACTTTAGAAGACCAGGTGGTGAAAAACAAAGGCAGTAATTAACATAAAATAGGAAAAATTGGAAGTCCTGGAGTATGTGGACAGCAATATTAATAATAATGCTATTTAGTGCAAAATTCATTTATGAATGCCCCAGGGATAGAAAAACCAGTCACCAATCAGTGAGGCTGAGGAGTAGGAAACCATGTAATGTATGTGTAGCACCCTCACCACATAGTGCTAGAAGATAAGAGCAATGTGACATACAAAAATGAGTGTTTAGGCAAATTAATAGACCTGGTCAGCCAATAGCAGGAGAGAAGTGTTCTTGGGTTGAAAAGGACCAAGTTTTGTAAGATGAGCAACATATAAATAAACATGTAAGAAAATCCTGCTTCATTGTAACAAATGTGTTCTCAAACTTGTGAAAACTCTTTTTGCCCACTTATAATATATGCATTAAATGTGAATAGAAATTTAATGGTAGAGAAACAATTCAACCACCCAGAAATAATAAATATCACCATCTTTGTCAACAACCTCCCAGATCTTCCCATACCTCTGTGTGTGTGTGAGTGTGAGTGTGTGTATGTAGAAACGGGTTTTAGAAGTGAGCTTGCTAAGTTATAATTTTGATGATGTATGATTCTGGAAAAATTACTGAAAAAGAAATTTGGGGATTTTTATATTTTGAGCACTTTACAGTTTTTGAAAATAATTTTGGTGAGAAAAATAAACAAGAGTTTTATTTGTAATCACTTTTCTTCTAGTCTTTTGCTTCCATCAAGTTCTTAGTAGTTGTTTGAGTACCAAGAACTTCTTGGAAGCAGAGCATCACATTCGACCTAGCAGTGGTTTAAAGACATCATCAATGGCTCAGAATGACTCTTGCTAAAATTGTGGGAGATCCAGAAAAGTAACTGTCTGTGAAGGACACATTGGTGTCCCTGTTCAACATTGAAGACAGAGAAGGGGTAGTTAAATTCTCTGGATGACTAGGATTCAGTACCAACTCAGAATTTTGTAGCTCCCCTCTGTAGGAAGAAGTTTACTGGCTATTCTTTTGTTTGTAGGTACCATGGAAAACCAAAGAATACATATGTAGACAAATATTTTCTCTGATCTCTCCTGGATACGGAGGTTGCAGATAGGACTTACCATACCTATGTTTTCTGGTGTTGCCATGGACTCTCAAAGTGGGTTAGCCCTTTGTTTCACTTCGATGATGTAAACCTTATGTTTCTGTCTACGGCTTCTCCATCCAATATGGTAGCCACTAGCCACATATGACTACTGAGCACTTGAAATGTGACCTGTCCTAATTGAGATATATTGCACGTGTGGAATATACACTGGGTTTTTGAATATTTTGGATGAAAAGAAGAATGTAAAATATCTCAATAACTTCTTATGTTGATTACATATTGAAATAATATGTTGGACACATTGGGTTACTATGATAATATTTGTTATGTAATTTGATATGGGATAATATACGATATTATATGATAGTGGGTTAATATGATAAAATATATCATTCAAATCAATTTCATCTGTTGTTTTTACTTTTTAAAAATGTGGCTACTTCAAAAATTTTAATTACTTACACAGCTCACATTATATTTCTGTTAAATAGCACTGATCTTGGGCCTGCGACTCAGTGTTCTCCTTGGACCAGCAGCATCAGCAATACCTGGGAGCCTGTTACGAAGGCAGAATGTCAGTGCTTCTCAGATCAGGATCCACAGTACAACAGAATCCCCACATAGTTTGTATGCAAACTAAGATTTAAGGAGCACTGATCTAAGGGACATAAAAGATTATGATAGTTACATTACAGGGGGTATGGGAGAGGGGAATACAATCTACTCTCAGGGAATTAGTTGAGTGGTATTGTTACTATAGGGAAGTTTTCCTGGAGCCTGAAACCCTCATTTTATTTGTCCATCACTATTCTAAGTGCTTTCGATGTATTAGCTTATTGAATAGTATACAATGGAGAAACATATTTGAACTGATCAGAAAGCAAACAGAAAAATTTACATGAAAATTCACACTTAGACAATAAATATTGTAAATTTCTTAAATTCTTTTTCAAGCTATTGGTCATACTTAAAACATTGAGCAATACTTATGTAATGCAATACAGGTGACATAATGACTGAAAAAAGGAAGACAATTATTAAATAAAAGACGGCAAGAGAGAAATCTATTTCTTAATAGCAGAATAAAAACCCAAATAGTATTTTACAGAAGATATTTCAAAATAACAAACCATTTCCTAGATTGTTCAGAAAGTGGCATTGAAAGTTTCACAAAGTAGCATAATGTGCCATGGGGTAAAACATAGGGATAATCTACAATTATTTACATTGCTATTTCCACTAGGCAGTGCTATAAAATTGGATAAAAATGCCCTGAAAAATAGAAATTAAAAAGGTTGAATTTCTTCTGATAGTTCTATTCTGAAGGCAAGTATAAAGAACATATCTTTTGGAAAAGAGAATCAGGTGAGATAAAAATTCCAGAGGAGGGCAGCAAAGATAAAAAGACAGTAGAATTAACTCAGGTGGGAAAAACAGACTTTTATTTTACAAATTCCATAATTTTCACAACAGTGAGCATTTCTATGGTGGAGCATCGTTAGCTTTAAATTATTAATTTGTTTGCTGAAATGAGAAATGGAAGCACATGTAATTAATCTGTCTCTCTTTCTTGGTCTCATTTATCCTTTTGAAAGGCCTATAGTTTTGATACTTCTAAAGATTATTACAATAGTTATCCAAGCTGAAAATTATACTATTTCAATTAGTCCTTTATTCAATAGATATTTATTGAAGATCTATTTATTGTATTATTGAATACGCTTCCATCGTGTTAGGTGGTAGGATATGATATATAATTTCATTGAAAAAATAATGCCTGATTTCAAAGAGTTCACACCAGGTTAGTGAACTATTTCCTTAATCTACAAACTGAAATGGATTGATCATTACATTTATGACAGCACTGTCCTTCTTTGCTTCTGCTCTGATATGAGAATGGAATGAAGCTATGGCTGGCAAACCAGAACTTGGGTTTAATTCTGAATATACTCACAGGAAAGCATTGTATTTGGGACCATTATGTAATGGGAAAAACATAAAAAGCTTAAGAACAGGGTTTTATAAAATATTTAATTTTGGTTTTAATTTACATATGTCACTGGACAACAGACTGGTTATGGTAAATAGTAGACTAAATTAAAAACTTTGCTAAGAGAGGCTGAATTTTATTTGGTTCCCAACTATTATCAGCAAACTTGATACTCTGAGGTATGACATAGTTTCTTTTGAGCCTTAAATTTGTGAGCTTGTATTGAATTAAAAGGCTATTTGGCTCCTACTTAAGATTTCAGACTAGAATATGCATTCTTCCCATGGTGAATGAGTGTTGTTAGGCAATGATATCTGTATTATCAAGCCATAAAAAACTATGGAATAGAGCTATAAAATACTGGATGCTCATAAAGCCTAGAAAACATGTTAATGTAATGTTATTTGACACATTATGTGTTGTGACATCAATAAACCTAACATATGTGTCTATACCATTGTATATAGTCACCTTTGTTTCCAGACTTGATAGCCACTCTGTCTAATGGTTCAAATTTAATCATTCCATATCTGACTGCTTTGTTTTGTGAATAATTGAAGAATAATAGAAATAGAGTCAAAATCTACTTTTAAAAGGGAAGTTTGTAAAATAAGAAATAACATAGACATATATATTTTAAATAAAGAACAGAGAATAGAGTACAAATTTCTTATTATGGTATTCAATCCTTTCAAGAATGGGGCTGATGCCTGAATTTTAAAACTCATCTCCCACTTTACCCTCCCTCTATCTTAGTCACTTGCCATGTTTGGCTGCCTGTTCAGAGCCCCGAATACACAGTGTCCTCCCTAACTTCCCCTCCTTTGTCTCAAGCTCTTTCTATAGGCCTAAAATAACCTTGCCTCTCTTTTTCATCCTTGGAAATCCTTTGTATCCTTTATGGCTAAGACCAAATGCCACTCCTTCCACTCTGAGTCATGGTAAAAAATTTTACAAAATTCTGATTGATCCACAAGTCAATTCTTCTCTGTGCTCCCAGGTCACTTGCCTGGTCCTTTCATCATGTGACTTAACTAGATGATTTTAACTTCTTAGTGGAAGGATCCTTATGTTCACCTATGTATCATTGATGCGCCTAACAGAATTTTTAATAAAAGTGTCTCAAACAAATGAATAGAAAACATACGACATCATCCTAATTCTTTAATATATGGTTTAGAGATCTATTGTGTGACTATCCATGAAAATGGTAGTTGCCTATTTTATATGGTAATGTCGGAGGTGGGACAGTGAGAGCAATGAGCACTTTAGGTCTTGGGGTCAGAGGAACCTGTGGTCACAACCTGGCACTGTCACTTACTGGCAATCGGATCCAGCAAAGTACTTCACCTGTGTGAGTCTTGGTTTCCTCAGATATAAAATGGGAATCATACATCCTACATGTCAGGCTTATTGTGAATATTAGAAATAAATATACAAAGCTTCTAGCAATGATAATAATTATTATCTTGAGGTTGATTAAAGAATAATGTACTCCAGATAGTAGACTGTTCCTATTGAGAACCGTAAATTTTCAAGAAACTAGAATAAAGACTCCTCATTTTCAAAGGAAAAACTCTAGAAATACATGTGAATAAGTAAATCCAATAATCTTGCAGGGAGAAGAAAAAAACTTGTTCTTTTGGGGTTAGGCTGATATCATCTGAACTACAGGTTTTAGCCCATTATTGGTTGGTGAAATAAATTTAGTGGGTTAAGACTGGCATTAACATAAAATAATAAATTAGCATTTAATAGTAAATATAGTGCATTTCACTTAAAAATGATAAGAATGGTTTTGGGCTAATGTAGTTAAATTATATACATATTCATATGTGTGTTTTTGATAGATAAATAAAATCTGTTTCTTATTGGGCATCATGGTTAAAATATTTGCAGAACACTTACCTGCAGGTTGTCAAAATAGAAGTTAATATACCAGGTGCTCTCTCCCAGAAGTAATGGTTGGAGGAGAAAGGGTTAGGCAGCACTGGCTGGTTGAGACATTAGCGAGGTAGAGAGTGCCAGAAGTATTTGAAATAACAAGGGTTTCCAAGCTAAAAAGACATTGTGCATAATTAAATTTTTTTGATGATTCACTCACCTTTAATAAATTTTCTGAACCACATAGTCATTATCATGATTCTCAATTATTAGTATACAGCAGTGTTCTAGGAAGATCCAGCTAATAGTGTGCTTTAGTTAATACAAGACTGAAGAGTTTTCTGTATATGGACGTCAGCCAAGTTAAAGTAAAATGATTATTTTTTCCCCGATGGTTCTTAGAGGGTGTGTTCCATGCCCCTGAATACAGACGGGGGAATTAGTTAATAAGCTCTTTTGCTTTAAAAAATTTGAAAGTATCAGATAATTAAAGACTAGAAGGCCTGTGTTAGGCCATAGGTTCTTAATTAGGGGTACATGAGCCATATTTAGTTATATATGTTTTTTTTCTTTTGGTGTTTCTCTTGTTTCAGTGAAAACTATTTTTTGAAATAAATTAATTTTTTTATCAAATCATGCTATGGAAGCAACTGCTCATCCAAACAATCGTGGTGTGCTAGGAGAAGGTACTCTGTGGTTTGGATAGTTGTAATCATCATGATTTGATGTTACAGAGTGTACAATACATTTCTGTTTATAGGAATTAAATAAAACATATCCTGACATTATGCTTGTGGACATCTGTTTTTATTTGCGTTTGATCAACTTAATTAAAAAGTGGTACAAAGAGAAATAGGAAAGAAACTCACATGTTCTATCACTGAAAACATTGTCGTGAGCACTACTCACATATCATAAATAAGGTTCTTGACAACGGAAAAAGGAAGCCAATGAACCTGCTTGTGTATGACACGTTTTCCTACCTTGAAAATATATTGACTTGCACACATCTTCTCCATGAGAATAATTTTCAGTTTGAAATGAAGGAAATTTGAAAAAAATCTCAGATTTGTGGCAACATTAAGACTTTGTGTGGAATCCTGCTCAGAGCATCCCGTAATGAAGGAAGCCACGATCTGAAAGAACTTGGTGAAGTGATGGATGATTTATAATTAGGAGCAAGAGAAAAATACGAACCAGTGCCTTGGTCAATCAGTGTCATCAACTCCAGAATTATGGACATTTATTTTATAACTTAGAAGAAGGTCCTAGAAGACTTGGCAACAATTGAAACAGATTGCTCTTGTCTCTGAGTGAAGGCAGCTTCTGATTTTCATCTATGTGCACACTAATGTCATTAAGGAAGAATTCCTATTTTTGTCCATCTCTTTGGGAATATTCAAAGGTCTTTAAATAGTATAAATTTCTTTGCCAAGCAAAATTTGGTCTGGATGAAATTCTTGGTATTTTGTGCGTGATGTAACACCTTAAGAGCTTGGCAGCCTTTATCCTTCATGACTTTTGTGAAGAAAAAAGCTTCACTTACCATTGTGGTTTAAGACTTTTCTACATCGGTATACATTGTAATAAAAATAATACTGCCGGAAATCCTGAAATAAGCCTCTTCTCCTTCCATGAAAGTGGCTAACAATGTGAGAACTGGGGCCATAAATCATCATCTTGGAAATAAATGGGACAAAATAAACATTCTTATCGAATTCATAGAAGTTTACTGACATCTTAGAGGTCGTATCTTGATGTGCTTCACTGATCTTTGGGCAGAAGTTTCACTCTTTCTTGAAACCCATAAAATGTCACTGAGTAATTTGACAAGAATTATTTCATTTATAAGATGGCATATATACAGAGTCGACTTCACGAATGCATTCATTCCATTTTTTTATGAATAAAGAGAGAAATCTCTTGTTTGAGGATCCTACAATCAGTGTTATGGATGCTGCTGGTACACTGGGATCTCTTTTGCCAAGTTGACACTCTATGAAGAGATTAGAAGACTATTGTATGGGTTTCCAGGGATGAGAACATGTTTCCTTGGCTGACCCAGAGGGTGACAATGACTTGCCAATTTCTTTGCTCATAGAAATTTGCGGATATATAGGAACAGGCAGCATGCTTGAGATCTACTTATGCAGAGAACACTTCAGGTTCAAAGTATGGATTTTTAGTCCTTCACTGACAGTAAAAATTGAAGAGGCAGATGCTGTGAAAGGCTTCATTGCAAGGTCATTGTGCACAGCCATACGTAGTAGCCTTACCTCAGTAATTTGAAGCCAAATGAAATTAATTTAGTTCAAATCCTCTTGAAGAATTCTGGAGTCTCTTGACTCAGCCTCCTTTGCATGATAAAGTGAACTGTAGGAGCTCCACTTCTCTTTGCTCTTCTATCCTTTTGTGGGTCCCGACTTGAGGACTTGTGGGCATCAACTTAAAAGACAAGATTAACAGAATGTGAAAGATTATATAAAAGCTAACACACATATTTCCATGTAAAAGGCCATGGGTACTTTAAACTTCCTGTTCAAGTTCTAAAATTTCATCTCTAACCTACATATTTTCGGTTTGTCAGATACATTCAGGCAACCAGTAGCTACAACATAGCTAACAACTACCCAAGAACGCAACAAATGAAACACTTCAGAGAATTTTGGTCAAAAAAAAATGTATAGCAAATTATATATGGAGGCTAAATTATAGTGGTATATTTTCAGAAACATCTTTTTTCCTTAACAAAAGGGACCAGCCTTAAGAAAGGGAACTTAATGGACTTGAACTGCTGGGTTCCTTTGACTTTTATCTAGAGTTCTCAAGGTTGAAGAATTTTGATGTTTGATAAAAATAGTTCTATGTAAAACAATATATGGAAGTTTCACAAACTTTATTATAATTTTTGGTGTCTGATGTTCGAGATGCATTAGTAGATTGATTACAAAAATTACCCCAATAGCCCACCCCTCCCTGTATTCATAACTTTGTAGATCTTCCTATACAAAATTGAGGTCTATTTCTACACCCCTTAAATCTAGGTCAGTCTTATGACTTCCTTAGGCTGAAGCCTATGGTGGAAAGGATGGTATGCCAATCCTGAACTGAGGCCCCACTAGGCCTTGTAAGTTTCCAGCCACTCTCTTGAACCCTTGATTTTGCTATGAGAGAGGCCACCATGGTGGAGCAGAGTCCGGATGTGCAGCTTAGGCCATCTTAGAGCGTTAAGCCTCCAGCTAACCTATCAGCTGAATGCAGATGCATGAAGAGGCCCAGCTGAGATCAGCTGAGGCCAGCCTAGGTCAGCAGAACTGCATAGTTGGCCCAGAAACCCATGAGAAATAATAACTGATTGGTGTTTTAAGCCACTAAATTTTGGGGTGATTTGTTACTGAACTATAACTAAATGATACAGAGGTCTAAATAGATTGTACCTACTTTTAAAAAATAAGAGAGCTAGTAATAATGATAGATTCCTCGTAGCCTATACTATCTACAAGACTCTTTGATACATTGTCTTTTTCACTATCACACAGGGTATTCTTCTAATGTGTCTCTTAACACACCTGAATTCTTAAGATCTATCTGGACATTTTCCACAAATACATTTTTTTAAAGGAAAAATCCTATCCAGCTAAATCTACTAAATTTATCAAGAAAACTAAAAATGTTAAGTTGAGAGAGAAGAGGAAAATGCTCATTAAATGTTTGATCCATTTTGTATATCCTCTACAATATTTTATCACCTTTAACAATATTTCCAATGGTACATGTGGAATTGTTTCTCACTTCCTACACATGTGTATATAAAAAGTAAGATAAAATAAAATCCCCAAAGAGAAAATGACTCTGGAAACCTTTATACATACTTTATTAATCTTCAGAGAAACTTGGTAATTTCCCTTAACAAATTTTAGTTGCTCTAAACACATAGAATAGCTCACATAATGAATTAGACAGGAAATAATTTACTAAAATTTTGTCTGATATACATCCAACAGATGACCGTGAGCACCCTGGAGATGCCCCAGTATAGAATGGAGACATAGCACCGGATAAAAATGAAACAGTAAGTTGCATTTTCCAGACTCTTTGGATAAATACTAAAAGTGCTTTTGGAAGATGATGTGAATAATCTAATTATTTACAACAAGAGGAAGAAAATCATAAGTGTCCACTATTCCTCATAGCTGTCCCCTCAGTCTGTCCCCAACATCCCAACATGTTTCCTTGGTTTAGTATGATCTAGAAGAAATCAAAAACCTTTGAGAATGTTAACGGAGGTTGTAGGAAAAGTGGGGAGAGAGGAGAGGAGAAATGGGAGGAGAAACCAGGGATGATAATTTTCTTAAAAAAGCCTGGAAAGAAACTGCTTGCCTTGACACAGGGGCTGGAGTGATGAATTAGAGAGTTCAAAGAGAAAAGTATTCTCAAACCAAGGCATTGGCTGGTGTAGCTATATACAAAGTTGAGTCTTACGTGCTTTATTAGTACTCTCAGCAGACTGAGACTGAGCTCTTGCCAATGTGGATGGCATCCATATTCAAGAGAGAATGTCCTGAGTACTCAAGTTGTCTCTGCGGTTTGAAGGCAGCTGAGCACATGGTGCACTGCTTATCGGTCAGAATGCGTTTCAGCCTGGACAATTGTAGTTGACTTGGGTGCAAGAATTCCTCAGGTTATATATGTTACATATGTGTAAATGCCTTGGAACTGTAGGTTTGGTTTTCTTTGTTGTTTTTGTTAAACTTCTTGAGTAACTTCCCTTCTTCCTAGCCAGGAAAAATAGGCATTATAATTTTGAATCCACTTTGTAACCACATCTGTGGAATTATTAAATCTGAACTGTGTATGTGTTTTTTGGATTTGGGTTTTGCTTTTGACTCCAGACTGCTCAAATGAATGGGGGTTCTGTCTGGGTAACCAAATTCCACTTCATGCCAATGCTTTTGTAGCTCATTTAGGCAGACTTGGTTTTGGAGTTATCTTACAGCAGGAACTAGACCTACAGGTTCAGGTCCAGACTGGTTGCATATCTTACCCTGGAAATCCAAGTTCAAGCTGGAGCTTAGTCTTCAATTTGATAGTTATTCCATCAACTGCTCAGGGTTTTGAATGACATTGCTTCTGCAAACTCCATTCTGGAGCAGGAAGAGTAGTAGTATATTTGTCAAGTGGTTAATCAACCACTTTTGCTTAAATTCTCAAACACCTCTGGAGAGAGAGCATGTATCAATTTAAAGAACAGGGAGTGGGAAAGTACACTTTGAGAAATGCTCATAGAATTGAGCTCTTAGCTCTAGCACTCACTTGCAGTGCTCCCTTAAAAAATCTAAACACCTTGAGCCCTATCAGTTTCAACAGTAGAACACATATAACACCTACCTTTGGAGGCCGTTGTAAAGATTAAGTGATGTAATGTGCATACAATCCCAGCCTGGGGGCTTATTTTAGTAAATAGTTAAGACAAGTTATCTTTCTAGTTTTTAAGTTTCTAATTCGAGTTGACATTAACTTCTATCCTTCACCTCTAAATAAATCGGTGAACAACTGCCAACAATTCCCCACCTTTAACACTGGAATTTTTATTTCTTTTAGTTTTAAGGATTATTTTATCCATGAAAACGCTATCTCTTATTTAGAATTTGAGCTAGCCTGCTCTATTAAAAACAAGAGAGGGTTTTATTTATTTCACTTCTCTCTCCTATAACAGTACAGAGTAACAGATTTGGTGACTTAAAAGAATTGGTGAGGCAGTCTTTCCATCTTGCAACTGTGTTCTCCTGAGGTGTATCTTCAGCCAACAGTTGAGGATAAGATGGTGTCCCTCACATCTTTATTCTAGCCAGTGAAAGACGGGAAAGAGAAATGCATGGGTATGGCCTTTTCCCTAAAGGACTGATTATACATAACTTAACTCACACACTCACATCTTGCTTTCAAGACCCTAGTCATATAGGTTACGTCAAAATGGAGAGGAGGTTGGGAAATTCGGACTGGGCTCTTCAGTTGAGAGATCATGTGTTCAGCTAAAGCATCTACTACTATCGAAGAAGGGAAAAATGACATGGTATACATGAGGAGAAGGAGGTGGGCAATTAGTTGTCTCTGTCAGAATGTGTTTGTTCGGGGGGATGTGTGTTTGTACATGGGATAAGTTTTAACTGCGGAAAGGTCTTTAAAGGTAATATCTTGAAAGTAATATAGTCTCATTCATTTAGGTCCTTAAATATGGTTTCCAATGACACACAAAAGTAATTGACCTGCAATAATCTATTACCAAACACAGTTGTCCCAACTGTCGTTTTGAGAAGTTTTGGATATATATGCAGAAATATTTGAATTTCTGATTTTTACCTATTCAAATTTCAGATTACCTTTTCACTTGTTCTTTTGTTCAACAAATATTTATCAAGCTTCTAGATGCTGAAGATACTACAGTGAACAACATGGGCAGGAATCCCCGCTCTCATGAAACTTGCGTTCTGGTAGGATGCAATACAACAATTAATAAAATACTTGGTGGAGATTGTGCAGATTATGATAAATAACATGGAGAAAAAATAAAACAGAGAATGGGAGATTGCAATTGTGACTAGGGTGGCTAGGACAGGCCTCATTGAGAAGGTGACATCTGAGCAAAAACCTAAAGGAGGCAAAGGAGTAAGCTGTGTGCATATCTGCTGGAAGAATGCTCCAAGCAGAGATAGGAGCAAACCCAAATGCCCAATGGTGTGTGTGCTGGGTATGATGGACAGCAAGGGGGTCAGTGTGGCTGGAGTGGAGCAAGTGAGGTAGAGAGCAGTGGGAGATGAGGACAGGAATAGTCATAAAAAACTAGATAATGTGGGGCCTTGTAGGCCATAGTAAAATCTTTGTCTTTCAGTTGAGTACAGTTTTGAGTAGAGGAGTGAAATGATCTGACATGTCTTTTAAAAGGATCTCTGCCTGCTTTGTTGAGAATAGACTGTAGGGGAGACTGTTAGAATCAGCAATACCAATAAGGCAACTGCAGTAATTCAGGTGAGAGACCACAGACAGGGGTGATAGGAGTGAACGGGGTGAGAAGTGTTTGAATTTTGTATATACTTTGACAATTGAGCATTCAGTTGTTGGTGCAAGTGGTCCGTAAGGGAGGGGCGTATGTGGAGAACAGTTAAGTTTTAAGGACGGAGCACTGGGACATTGCAATGTGAAAAGACAAGAAATCCCCAAAGGAGACTAAAAAGTGGGAGCCATTCAGGTTGGAGTAAAACCAGGGCAATGGTTGTTCTAGAAGTCAGGTGAAAAAGGTGTTTCAAGGAAGAATGAATGGTCAACTGTGTCAAACACTGCTGCTGATCAAGTAGGATGAAGACAGAGAATGGACCATTGGACCATTAAGGACATGGAGGTCAAGAGCAGTTTCTGTGAAACGGTTAAGGACAAGAGTAATTAGTCCCTAATCATATGAACAGATCTCTGGGGTTAGTTCTCAAGCTGATTGAGAAAGGAGACCTATGATTTATCTGCTCTCTTGGTACATGAATAAATAGGAAATGTCCTCCACAATAATATGCTTTAAAAAAAAAACCCACAAAATATTGCGTTGAGAATGGTGCCAAATGAAGAAATGGAGAATTCAAGTGCCAAAGACAGTAAATTCCAAGCCAGCAAAGGCTGGTTCAAAATCACTTTAAAAGCTGTGGAGTTTGGAAAACATAAGTGATAGGACGTATGTTTTAGCAAGTCTCAACTTTCTGGGAACTATTGAAGATTATGATTGAGGAGCCAGGTGACCCAGATGAATAAGCTTTTAATCCTGAAAGAAAAAACTGTTTTGTTGCCTAGTTTTATTTCTGATGGAGAGCAGATGTCATATATATTGTTGGTTAATGTTTGGCTTTTCATATAGGGAAGTAATCCCATAGCTTCTGCCCACTGGTTTTCCAGAGTGTAATTTATCCACCATATTTATCATACTCATTGTGGTACTTCTGAAAAAGACAATTCCTGGGAATCATTTCTACCTTTACAATCAGATTCTCCAGGGCTGAAGTCCAGAAATAGGAACACTAAACTATCTTCATGGGGATTTTTATGTACATTAAAGTTTGAGTATCATTTTCTTAGAGCTCTGTGGAAATGCCTAATTTCTTTTGCACGAGTAGCTTCTTAAATATTTGAATACAGCTCTGCTGACTCCTACCTCCTCATCCTACCCAGAATCTTTACTCTCCCTGGACAAATAGCCATGATCACTTCCAACTTGAATAAAATGGTTCCATGTGTGTTTTCCAAAAAAACTTTGACTTTAACATTATATTAAATAACAAGGGAGTAAATACTGTTTTAGTCCATGTCTTCTCCAACTTCAGTTTCTTTATTGCATAAGTTATTTTCATTTCCCGCTATTTTTCTCATTTTTATGAGTAGCTCATACTTTGTTTGTAAAACTATAATTGACCCAAACGGATAATAAAAATGCTGCTTTATGTATTTTATAATATTTGCAGAAAGCAATATTACATATTTTTATTGAATGTGTTCCCACTAAAATGTAGTATAAGTAATGTACTAGATCCATTTATAAGGGAATTGGGAGAAAATGTTTTCATAATCTTTTTCGTCTTAAAGCTCATTCCTTTCTAAGTGTTCTCTTGCCTTCTCTGAGTTGAGGGTTCACAATTCTAAGTAACTTCAAGAGATTTTCTGTTCTTGATTGGTAAACATTAGTGGTTACATCTATGTAGGAATTTTGTTAATATCATCTGTTATATTTTTCTTAAACCTTAAAAACTCTTGGATTTCAAAGGTTTATATTTTGAGCAATTGATCAATATGTTTGCAAATGTTAAGACTCAGTCTGCTTTTCCATTTTCAGCTGCAGATTACTTTTCAGTAAAATATATATGGCTTATAATATCCATTTGGTGACATAATGGAATGCAATTTCATCATGTGGAAAAATGGAACATTATATATGCTTTGTTTTTTTACTTTATAGGAGGAGGTTGGCATATTAAGTTTAGATAAAAAATAGATATGAGATAATAACTTCAATTTTATTTGAATGCAACATTAAGCTTTTATTCTATTTGTTTAATTTATTCTTCTTTTACTCTGGGAAAGCCAGATATTTAATTTAAGAAAACAATCAAATTTTACACAGAGCAATCTAGCCCATCTCTTCCAAACCTGAACCCCTTCTGCACTGTCCCTCTAGGTATTTGCTTCCAACTTTTTATGAAATATTTTAATTGAAATTTTAATGTTCACTTTCTTCTTATCTGTTTGTTCCTTAAACTTGGCTCCGTGTTCCATTCAAAGTCTACCTCATTTAAAGTGGATCAAAAACATGTATACTTGGCCAATATCGATGTTTTCATAATTCCATTTCTTTTACTTCGGAGTGGAATCATAGACTTTATAAAAGGTTAAAAGCAAGAGGAAACAGGATATTGACTCGTGGAACCACATTTTACAACCCAGCTTTGCTGTGATTCTTAGGAAAGTCCCTGAAATTCTCTTGCTTTAATTTTTTTAAAAACTATTTTTTGGGGCATGATTGACATACAAAAAGCTGTATATATTTAATGTATACAACTTGATAAGTTTGGAGATAAGTATACATTCATGAAACCATCATCACTGTCTATGCCATAAACATGTCATCACCTCCAACAATTTCCTCCTATTTATTATTATTATTTTTGTAATAAGAACATTTAACATAAGATCTACCCTCTTAGAAAATTGTTAAGTATTCAACACAGTATTGTTAACCATAGATACTATGCTGTGTAGTAGATCTCTAGGACTTATTCGTCTTGTGTAACTGAGATTTTGTACTCTTTGACTTATAAGATTTTTTATTTTAACTATACGATATATGATGGAATTATAGCTATTTCGTAATATTGTTGTGTGCCTCATAAGATAGGGTACTAGAAAAGTCCTGGCCTGGTCCTCAGTATTACTGGAAAAAGCAATTTAAACTTTTTTTGTTTTATTGTCTTCAATTGTAATTAACCAGTGAGATACGTCTATCAGTATTCTATACACGAAACTTAACCATTTGGGCTGGTTTTGGACATAGGCATTTGACTTTCATTCCAATGTTAAATTTCTTTTAAGAGTAAGCTTCAACTCTGAAAAATGTGAACTTTATGGTCCAGTCTGGCTGAGAAATGCTTGCCATTGGCAATGAAAACTGTGTGAAATCTGACAGCCTCACCCCAAAGTGAATTTGGGCAGAGTTTCATATTTGACTTAGCTTTTGTGGGTGCAAATCTATTGAAATGGGTTCCAAAATAGACAGCAATTTTGCCTCATCTTGCCAACACAGCTTAATTCAGCATAAACCACCCAGCTTTGCATAGTTTTCACCCAAATTCGTATATGGGCTCAATGTTGCTTTAAAATTAGCCCTTGGTTTTACTGTAAGTTCATGACCTTGGACAACAAAAATGAAATTCATGAAACTGGCTGCAGCTTCACTTTGGAAGCCAAGCCCATATTTATGTAAGTTCCCTATTTCCTTAGAAATATGCTATTCTGCTTACTGGCTGGAATTTCTCAGCAGGTAACGTAATTTGGGGGCTGTTAAAAATTGGGGAATTGCTACTGTAAAGAAGAAATGGGCGCTGTCTTTTAATAATACATGTTAATATAATCGAGTTCTAATTTCAGGACTTCTGACTCTGATTTTTAAGAACTGCTCCAGTACAAAACACACAACAGCAACATCAGCAACAAACAGAAATCAACCTGTGAAGGTCCAAAAACTGGGGAGTGTTCTGTTCATGCATTTCCATTCAATATTGTATGATTATTATGATAATGTATGGGAAATAATTTATATTGATAAAATTATATTTCCCACATTAATAAAGAGTTGCTGTTACAAATTTAGCACTGTAAATAATCAGTACAAAATTTTATGAAATGTAAAGCTATTTTATGGAGGGAAGAATGAATTCTTTGTTACTGAAATGTTGTAATAAAATTGCCATGCCTTGAAGAATTCCAGTTAAATACTAATTGGCATATAATTAAGCACTTCTGGGGGACAAAATCTCTAAAAGGACAAATAGCTTTATCATGGAGCATTATTGGAAGTTCTCTCTGCTTCTTTCTCGGTCTAACTCTCATGGGTGAAATCTCTTTGGCCCACTGCTGGCTCTTGGGCCGGAGGAGGGGCTGAAGCTTCTGGAATAAAGGACATTACTAGAATACGTATGTAAGTCTCTGATGGCTTTTTATAAATCATTCATGTGTTTGACTGTCAATGCCTATTGGTCACAACAATGGTAAATTTATGGTGTAATCATGACGAACAAGACAGACAAGTACATTATATTTTGGAAGAAAGAACTATCAGACCCATGTAATTTCAATCTTGGGTGAAAATCATCAGTTTACAAAATAAAGTAAAGAAAACGTTTTCCATCTCCTCTCATACACAAATTCCCTTGAAAATTGGTGTTTTTATATTCTTATTATCTACTATCTATCTCAGCTGATACTGATATAAAATACTTTATGATTCTGTTTGTGTCTACACAACAGTCCCAATCAGTTTGAATTAGCAAACATAATTATGCATAAAATATAATTGCCTTCATGGTATATTCATTGGTAAGAGTACCTATCTATCACAGTGCATGTTCTTATTTAAATTTATTTTATTAAATATTTAAATTACAAATGTAATACATCTTTAGTCAAAAGCAAAAAGATAAGAAAATGTGTACTTGAAAGCCAACATCATACTCAATGGGCAAAAACTGAAAGCCATCCCTCTGAGAACAGGAATAAGACAAGGGTGTCCACTCTCACCGCTCTTATTCAACATAGTGCTGGAGGTTTTGGCCAGAGCAGTTAGGCAGCAAAAAGAAATAAAAGGAATCCAAATAGGCAATGAAGAAGTGAAACTCTCACTGTTTGCAGACGACATGATCTTAAATACAGAGAACCCCAAAGAATCCATTGGAAAACTATTAGAAATAATCAATAACTACAGCAAAGTTGCAGGGTATAGAATCAACTTACATAAATCAGCAGCATTTCTATACTCTAATAACGAAATAACAGAAAAAGAAGTCAAGAACACAATCCCATTCACAACTGTGACAAAAAGAATAAAATACCTTGGGGTAAATTTAACTAAGGAAGTGAAAGACCTATACAAGGAAAACTACAAGACTTTCCTGAAAGAAATTGATGACAACATAAAGAGATGGAAAGACATTCCATTCACATGGATTGGAAGAATAAACATAGTTAAAATGTCCATACTACCTAAAGCAATCTATAGATTCAACACAATCCCAATCAGAATCCCAATGACATTCTTTACAGAATTAGAAAAAAGAATCCTAAAATTCATATGGGGCAACAAAAGACCCCGAATTGCTAAAGCAATCCTTAGAAAAAGGAACAAAGCTGGAGGCATCACAATCCCTGACTTCAAAACATACTACACAGCTACAGTAATCAAAACAGCATGGTACTGGTACAAAAACAGGTGCACTGATCAATGGAACAGAATTGAAAGCCCAGAAATAAAACCACACATCTATGGACAGTTAATCTTTGATAAAGGAGCTGAGGGCATACAATGGAGAAAAGAAAGTCTCTTCAACAAATGGTGCCAGGAAAATTGGACAGCCACATATAAAAGAATGAAAATTGACCATTCTTTTTCACTATTCACAATAATAAACTCAAAATGGATCAAAGACCTAATGGTAAGACCTGAAACCATAAGGTGTCTAGAAGAAAATATAGGCAGTACACTCTTTGACATCAGTCTTAAAAGGATCTTTTCAGACATCATGTCTTCTCAGACAAGGGACACAATAGAAAGAATAAACAAATGGGACTTCATCAGACTAAAGAACTTCTTCCAGGCAAGGGAAAACAGGATGGAAACAAAAAAACAACCCACCAATTGGGAAAAAATATTTGCAAGTCATATATCCGACAAAGAGTTAATTTCCATACTATATCGAGAACTCGCAGAACTCAACAACAAAAAATCAAACAACTTGATCAAAAAGTGGGCCGGGGACATTTCTCCAAAGAAGATATATGGATGGCCAATAGGCACATAAAAAGATGCTCATCATCACTGATCATCAGGGAAATGCAAATCAAAACTACACTAAGAAATCACCTTACACCTGTTAGAATGGCAAAAATAACGAAAAAAGGTAACAAATGTTGGAGAGGTTGTGGAGAAAAAGGAACCCTCATACACTGCTGGTGGGAATGCAAACTGGTGCAGCCACTATGGAAAACAGTATGGAGATTTCTCAAAAAATTAAAAATAGAACTACTGTATGACCCAGCCATCCCACTACTGGGTATCTATCCAAAGAACTTGAAATAAGCAATTCCAAAAGTCCCATGCACCCCAATGTTCACTGCAGCATTGTTTACAATAGCAAAAACGTGGAAGCAACCTAAGTGCCCATGAACAGATGAATGGATAAAGAAGATGTGGTATATATATACAATGGAATACTACTCAGCCATAAAAAAGTATAAAATAGTCCCATTCACAACAACGTGGATGGACCTCGAGGGTATTGTGTTAAGTGAAATAAACCAGATAGAGAAAGACAACCTCTATATGACTCCACTCATATGTGGACGTTAAACGTAGACAAAGAGAACAGATTAGTGGTTACCAGAGGAAAGGGGGAGGGGTGGAGGATGGGCATTAAGGGTGACGTGGTGCACCTACAACACGACTGACAAACAATAATGTAAAAGCGAAATTTCACAAGGTTGTAAACTATCATAATCTCAATAAAAAGTTAAAAAAATGTGTACTTGAAAAAAGATGATGCATTATATGCAAAATTTGCAACTTGCTTTGAATTCTTGTCTCTATGCTTATATAAAAAAGTCAAAAATAGTTTTTTATTTTTAACAAAAATATGGTCATGCAATATGCTTTATGTTACAACTTGATTTTTTGTTGAAAAATATGTAATGAATATTCCCCATTCTTTCTGTGGATGAATGTTTCAGCATTTACTCAATCTGCCTTTTATTAGTGGACATTTATGTTTCTCCCTCTTTTCTATTCTAAACCCCTCCCCATTAATAATGTGCATAGAAACATTCTTGTACAAATATCCTTACATAGAACTGTATTTCATTAGAGTTCCCGAAATGGGATTTCTAGGTCAGAGGGTATGTGTGTTTTAAATTTTAATGTATTCTGATAGGTTACTCTCACATAATACATTTCACTTTAATTTTGGTTTTGTTTTGTTTTAAATGACTGCTTCCTGTGCTAGACTGAGTGCCTAAAAGGCAAGGACCCTTTCCTATTTATCTATGTGGTTAACAATAAATACTTAAAAATTTTGTCATTCTGAAAATAAAAGATTTGGTTAGTTGGCCATATTAAAATGACTATGTTTTTTCTTCCCTACCCTCTTGTAGTCTATCTTAATGCTAACACCTTCCCTAGGACAGAAGCCATCACTGACCCCACCTTTCCCTAATACTAGGAACCCTTATAGTGTGTCACAGATCAGTTGATTTATTAACTGCTGCCCTATAACCTTGGCTGAATATTTAGGATCTTACTTATATTGAACTTCCATTTGGAATAGATGATCAGCAATTTGGGGCCATCTATCTAATATCATATATATATATATATATGAGTTTATGTGTATATTATATACTATGTATATAATGTATACATTATAATGTATACTATGTTATAGAACTTTTTTACACTAATTATATGAAATGATTTTATGTACTCTGCGTTACTGTTGTGAATCTACACTGACCACTTTTTTTAAATGATCATTCTGTTCGTTGTGTACTGAAGGCACAGTTAAAGGTATAAGGTCGGGGCTTTCAAACTCAGTTGTACATTAGAATCAAAGGGGGTGGGGGGCTTTTGAAAATGCTTGGGCTCCGCCTCCATCTGATTGAATCAGAGTTTGGGAGAACAGAGTGGGAATCCAGGCAACTGTGTTCTTAAAACGTCACCAGGTAGTTCTGATGCACAGTGGAGATTAAAGACACTCATAAAAGAATAAGAGGGTTGTCTGTTTCTTAAAATTGCACTTTTCTAGCCCTGATACCAATATGGAGACTTCTATCCAGATACAGGCTCACAATCCAAGCTATTGTAAATAACACAAGCACAGGTGGCCATACTGACAGTTGAAGATAGGTGGAAAGTGAGAGCAAGTCACAAAGACAAGAGATTTGATTCATATACGTGGAAGTAGGTGATATTGAAGCAGGCTGGGGATTTTTTTTTAATTGAGACATAATTTATGTATAACATTGTATTAGTTTTAGGTGTACAACATAATGATTTGATACATGTTTATGTTGTGAAATGGTTACCACACTAAGTTTAGTTAACATCCACACCACACGTAGTTACAATCTTTTTTCATGAGAACTGTTAAGATCTATTCTCTTAGTTGCTTTCAAATATACAGTGCAGTTTTGTTAACTGTGGTCACCACGTTGTACGTTCCATCCCCAGGACTTATTTAGCTTATAGCTGGAGGTCTGTACCTTTTTGACCAGCTCCTAGGTTTGCTTTCTGTAGTGGGTTGAATGCTGTTCCCTCCAAATTCACATTCACCCAGAACCTTGGAATAGAGGGAAAAGAGCCGTGTGAAGATGAAGCAGAAACTGGAGTGATGCAGCTAAAAGCCAGTGAATACCAAGAATTGCTGGCAACTACCAGAAGCTAGAGGAGGCAAGGAAGGATTCTTCCCCAGAGCCTTGACAAGGGCGCACGGCCCTGCAGACACCTTGATTTCAGACTTCTAGCCTCTAGCACTGTGAGAGAATAAATTCCTGTTGCGTTCAGTCCCCAAGTTTACGGTAACTTATTATGGCAGATCTAGGACACTAATATAGTTTCCTAATTTTTGTACGGATCCCCAAGCAGCGGTTTATCACAGCCTCCCCAGAGCTGCAGGCCACAGTTAAAGCAGAAAATTTAAAGCAGAAATAGGCTAGAGATTTTTAAAATTTGGAAAAGCTTGCTCTGTCAACTTGCTGAATTGTTTATTTAATTCGAATAGATTTTAGTTAACTCCTTTGGGTTTTCTAGAGTGTAGTCATTCATGTGCAGCTGTTTACATAGAATTTTATTTCTTCCTTTCAATAATTTATGCACTTTCATTTTGTATCATGCCTTGTTCATCAGATCATCAAAGCAATATTACCTAAAAAACATACAGAGATCATATCTATTCTATTTCTTATTATATTAGAAATAACTCTAGATTAAATCATATATATCATGCTAATTATTTGTTTCAAATAAAGATTTTTGATGTTGAGAAAATACCTTTCTATCCCACATTTTCTGTAGTGGTATTGTGAGGCATGGATCTTAAATCTTGTGAATGGATTTTTGCATTTACATAAGTATATATTTTTTCTTGTTAACTTATAAATCATCTTCCTATTTCACTTTATATGGATTTTATAATACTAACATATATGCCCTGGATATTGTGGAATACCAAGTTTTTCTTTTTTCCATATGGGATTCTCCCATCACTTTTATGACAGCTTTTTATATTAATATTTGCTTACCATTTAAAATTTTTCTTTATACTCTTCATTTCTTCTCTTTTATATTCAGATTTTTGTTAGTTCCTGGTTTTCTTTCTTTTATTTTAGATTTTCTAAAACTTCGTTTACTATGCTAGTGTTCTTCCCATTTCCTGGCTTAATTTACAAATTCCACCTCTACTCTTCTGTAATTAATTTATTTCTCTTTTATTCTTTTGTTTTTCATATTTTCTCAAGTTGAGCTTTGTCCTTTTTCTAACTCTTTGTCTTTTGGTCTAAGTTGGAGAATAAAGTGATTTCTTTTTTCATTTTTATAATAGAAGCGTTTGAGGACATAAATTTGTTTCTGAGTGTAGTCAACAATCACACTGGTTTGCAATGTAATATTCCTGTTGATTATTTTCTGAATAATCTTCCTGCGTTGTCTCCTAGAGATTATTTAAGAGAGTGTTCAATGCTTTAAAAAAATTCTGTCTCCTTTGTTTATTTTTTATGTTCATCACTAACCTCCATCTTTATTGGTTGTAATATGAGAGTACGTCATGAATAAATTATTTGGGTATAAGTTTTTAAATATATTTTACGGCATCATGTAATCAGTATTTGTAAATGATGGATGAATATTTCCAGAGATGGGGCATTCTGTGCAAGGTAAACGATTTGCTATCACTCTCGTATTCAAATATCCTGATATTCTACACATTTACCAATATGACATCATGAACTGGTAGTATTTTAAAATTCTGCTGTTTTGCTTGTATTTTTATTTATTTTCCCTTGCTTAAAAGTTGAATGCTGCTACATCTACGCTGTTAATTCTGGCTTCATCAATATGAAACAGAACTGTTATCCTGCTTGAAGCTTTTTTGCTTAATTCTACCTTGATAACAATATATCCAGGTTTGCTTGAATATATTTATTCATCTGTTAATGCAAAGCCTTCTTGTATCATTCTGTTATGAGTGTCCATCTATATGCAACAAAGTATTGAATGGCCAATCTTTTAAGGCCAATCTGACTTCTCCAGACAGTGTCTGATTTTTGTCAACCTATGTTATGATTTATTTTATTGCTATTATTTAATAATTATTACTTAATACTTATCTTGCTAGAAAATGCTTTATCTACTTTTATTTCTTTCAGTGGTTTGGAAGATAAACATTTGGTCTAAATTATCATAAATCTATAATAATCTAATAATTAAAATGTTAGTTTTTGCTCTCTTTAATGAAATATTAGGAATGTAGTATTTTTATTTTAAGTTCTGATTACTATTTAATGTTGGGATACCAATCACATCAATTTTAACATTTTTAATTCTTTTTTTTTATTGAGTTAATGATAGGTTACAATCTTGTGAAATTTCAGTTGTACATTAATGTTTGTCAGTCATGTTGTAGGTGCACCACTTCACCCTTTGTGCCCACCCCCCACCCCACCTTTCCCCTGGTATCCACTAAACTGTTCTTAGTCCATAATTTTAAATTCCTCATATGAGTGGAGTCATACACAGATTATCCTTCTCTTGCTGGTTTATTTCACTTAACATAATTCCCTCAAGGTCCATCCATGTTATTGCTAATGGAATGATTTTGTTCTGTTTTACAGCTGAGTAGTATTCCATTGTATATATGTACCACATCTTCTTTATCCATTCATCTGTTCATGGGCACTTAGGTTGCTTCCATGTCTTGGCTATTGTAAATAATGCTGCAATGAACATTGGGGTGCATAGGACTTTTGGGATTGCTGACTTCAAGCTCTTTGGATAAATACCCAGTAGTGGGATGGCTGGATCATATGGTAGTTCTATTTTTAGTTTTTTGAGGAATCTCCATACTGTTTTCCATAGTGGCTGCACCAGTTTGCATTCCCACCAGCAGTGTATGAGAGTTCCTTTTTCTCCACAACCTCTCCAACATTTGTTACTATCAGTTTTAGATATTTTTGTCATTCTAATGGGTGTAAGGTGATATCTTAGTGTAGTTTTGATTTGCATTTCCCTGATGATCAGCGATGATGAGCATCTTTTCATGTGCCTATTGGCCATCCATATATCTTCTTTGGAGAAATGTCTGTTCATGTCTCCAGCCCATTTTTTGATTGGGTTGTTTGATTTTTTGTTGTTGAGTTGTGAGAGTTCTTTATATATTATGGATATTAAGCCTTTGTCAGATATATGACTTGCAAATATTTTTTCCCAGTTAGTGGGTTGTTTTTTTTGTTTCAATCCTGTTTTCATTTTCCTTGAAGAATCTCTTTAGTCTGATGAAGTCCCATTTGTTTATTCTTTCTATTGTTTCCCTTCTCTGAGAAGGCGTGGTGTCCGAAAAGATCCTTTTAATACTGATGTCAAAGAGTGTACTGCCTATGTTTTCTTTCAGAAGCCTTATGGTTTCAGGTCTCACCTTTAGGTCTTTGATCCATTTTGAGTTTATTTTGGTGAATGGTGAAAAAGAATGATCAATTTTCATTCTTTTACATGTAGCTTTCCAGTTTTCCCAGCACCATTTGTTGAAGAGACTTTCTTTTCTCCATTGTATGCCCTCAGCTCCTTTGTCAAAGATAGGCTGTCCATAGATGTGTGGTTTTATTTCTTGGCTTTCAATTCTATTCCATTGACCTGTGCACCTGTTTTTGTACCAGTACCATGCTGTTTTGATTACTGTAGCTTTGTGTACTATGTTTTGAAGTCAGGTATTGTGATGCCTCCAGTTTTGTTCTTTTTTCTCAGGATTGCTTTAGCAATTCGGGGTCTTTTGTTGCCCCATATGAATTTTAGGATTCTTTGTTCTAATTCTGTAAAGAATGTCGTTGGGATTCTGATTGGGATGGCGTTGAATCTGTAGATTGCTTTAGGTAGTATGGACATTTTAACTATGTTTATTCTTCCAATCCGTGTACATGGAATGTCTTTCCATCTCCTTATGTCGTCATCCAATTCTCTCAGAAAGGCCTTGTAATTTTCATTATATAGGTCCTTCACTTCCTTAGTTAACTTTACCCCAAGGCATTTTATTCTTTTTGTTGCGATTGTGAATGGTATTGTGTTCTTGAGTTCTTTTTCTGTTAGTTCATTATTGGAGTATAGAAGTGCTACTGATTTATGCAAATTGATTTTATACCCTGCAACTTTGCTGTAGTTGTTGATTACTTCTAACAGTTTTCCAATGGATTCTTTGGGGTTTTCTATATATAAGATCATGTCATCTGCAAACAGTGAGAGTTTCACTTCTTCCCTCCCTATTTGGATTCCTTTTATTCCTTTTTCTTGCCCGATTGCTCTGGCCAGGACCTCCAGTACTATGTTAAATAAGAGTGGTGATAGAGGGCATCCTTGTTTCGTTCCTGTTTTTAGGGGGATGGGGTTCAGTTTTTGCACATTGAGTATGATGTTGGCTATGGGTTTGTCGTATACGGCCTTTATTATGTTGAGGTAGTTCCCTTCTATGCCCATTTTGTTCAGAGTTTTTATCATAAATGGCTGTTGGATCTTGTCAAATGCCTTCTCTGCATCTATTGAGATGATCATGTGGTTTTTATTCCTCAGTTTAACATTTTTAATTCTTAATAGCTTTTAAAACTTTACATATTTTATTATAAGCATGACAATATTTATGAGCTTTAAGTTTTAGTGTGTAATTTTAATATTAATTTTTTAATACAATTTATCTATATTTGGATTCAATTCTTACTACCAGCTTTTTGCTCACGACTTCCCAGTCTTCTTTGATTCCTTAATTCAGTTCTCCTTACTTTGATAAGATGCATAAGCTATTTTAAATAGAATAAATACTTGGGTAGCATATCTGAAATTATCTTTTTATTCACATCTGAAATTATCGTTTTGGCTGGGTATATAAAACTTGTGCCATGGTTATTTTCTCTCAAATTCTGGTTGGAGCATTTTTTGGGTATCATTATATTATTGAAATGAAAATAGAGTGTCCTTTTTTAATTATAAAAGAATGATTTCAGGATGTACTCTTTTTTCTTTCTTCTTCTTCTTCTTTTTTTTTTTTTTTGGTGAGGAAGACCGGCCCTTAGCTAACATCTGTTGCCAATCTTCCTCTTTTTGCTTGAGGAAGATTGTTGCTAAGCTAACATCTGTGCCAATCTTCCCGTCTTTTGTATATAGGACACCACCACAGCATGGCTTGATGTGTGGTGTGTAGGTCTGCACCTGGGATCTGAACCTACAAACCCCGGCACCTGTGGACTCCAGGCTGCAAAGTGGAGTGTGTGAACTTAACCACTACGCCAGCAGGCCGGCCCCCTCAGGATGTATTCTTAATCCTCAAAAAGTAAATTTTCGTTAGATCATGTGCTGGAATTAATCTTTATTCAGTTATTTTCCTTAAATATTGTGAGCCCTCTCAATTTCCAACTTGAGGTTTTTTTCTCAAATTTGGGAGTTTTCTTTGTTAGATTCTCTTTGTTGCTTCCTTTCTGGGGAGAACACCTGTACTGTAGGTTGATTCTCATCTTTATCCACCTGTATTAAATCATTCACCTTCTGCATGTGCACTTTCATCTTATCCCTTTCATCTTCATTTGATGTTTCACAGTCTCAGGTTATTTACTGCTTTCAACACTGATTTTATTTCTGTTACTGTAATTTAGTTTTATTACCCATTTATTACTTTGATATCCTCTTCTTTAACACAACAATTATGTTTAATCTTGCTTGTATCTAAAGCAAATATTCTCTACCCTTCCTGAAAATCGGTAATATTTCAGGGGAAAACCTTGTATCTAAAGCAGATATTTTCTACCTTTCCTGAAAATCAGCAAATTTGGGAGGAAAGGGTTTTCTTCTTAGCACTTGACTCCATTTCTCTTGCATAGACACGTTTTTTTTTTTTAGGCTCATGTCGATTTTTGAACACAATGTATTCTATTATAATCATTTGAGGAAGACAGTTTTTGAGGATTTACCAGTTTCCTCCTAGTTGGCCTAATTTCTGTCTCCCAGACCTGGAGCAGGAGCTGGGCTGTTATGTGATAAATCTAACAGAGTTCCTGTGTAGCAAGTTTTCAGCAAATTCTGGGTCCTGCTTCTAGGTATGCCATTGAATAAGTTCTCCAGACCATACCCAGAGCATCTTCCCCCTGGCCTCCAGTAGCCCAGTGACTTATTTCAGTGGTCACTGGATTCTAAGACCCTCAACACTTTGAAAAACAAGGTTACCTGGGAGAGAAATTTTTCTTTGGCATTTGGGCTGTAAAATGTCCATCAGGCCTAACTGTCCACAGAGCTAAAATTCCAGATAGACTGCTTGGTAGGGTCTAAATGCCCAAAGAAAGATGGCCAAAGGAATGATGGAGAAGGCCTCAGAAAAGAACAGATTCACAAACCTTATCCATAAATTAGCAGGATTATATACATTCCTAACAAAATTTGTCATTTCCCTTTTTTTTCTCCCTGTGATTGCTTAGAAAATTGGCTCAACTTTGTTAAAAATTTACATGGGTTTCTTGATGCTTCTCCTGCCACTGTCTTCTTGAAGTCCCAGAATCATTTATTTTTCCATTTGTAGAAATAATATGTTCCTTGAAAAATTGTTTGTTTTGGGTTAATTCACCCTTTTTCACTTAATACAGAGTAAAGGAAGGAAAAATCTGTCCAAAATGTGTTCTTTCATGAGACTGTGTAGTGATAACAATCATCAGCCAGAGTTTATACATAGTTCCATTGATAGTTTATGCACACACGCACACCCTCATTGTGTAAGCCCTTTTAGTTTTCTAAAGACCTCAGATTTCCTATTTTCTTAGATGTCTTGGTAGTTCTCTGTTTTCCCTTGGTTTTTAATTAAATTAAAATCCTATCTATTGAAAAATTTAAATGCCATGTTTGTATTGTGGTGGTTTTATGGAGTCCATTTTCCTTGCCTTTGTAAAAATGACTGTTTTTGACTTCCAAGGCTAGAGTGTAAAAAGATAGCATCCACCTGGTTCTCAGTCTTGAGACTCTTGCTCTTGGAATCCAGCCTCCAAGCTGTGAGGAAGCCCATGGCCATGTGGAGGGGCCATGTGTAGGTGTTCTGGCAGATAGCCCCAGCTGATGTCACAGCACAGCCAGCATCAATCACCGTACAGGTGAGTGAGAAAGTCATCCAATGACTTCAGTCTCAACACCATGTGCCAGCAACTGTCTGAGAGACCCTGATGGAAAATCTGAGCCCAGTCCCCATTCAGAACTACTAAAGATAATAATAAAGGGTGGTGGTTGTTTTACACCACTAAATTTTTGTTGGTCTGCTATGCAGCTGGAGATAACTGAAACAGTATGATATTTGAATTTTTATTAAACTCAATCAGCACGTATCTGATTCCACTTAGCAACTAGTCGAAATCTCACAGTGCTGATTTCTCTTCTATTATTTCTGAAGATTAGGATAGTAGATCTACTTAATTTACGTACTGAAAGCAAAGTCAAATATGGTAGAAAATAGAGAAGAGCAACAGAGACAGATACCAGCTCGCTTGCACTAAAATGCCTCTGACCCTTGCCTCAAGCACATCTCCAGCTTGCAAAGATCTATGTGGAGGTCCAGGAATCATCAAAGAAGAGTCAGCAGAAATTCTGTCATAGTATTTGCCTTCTCCCTAGTATGTCCTGCCATATACTGTAGACATTTAGGTATATAATTTAATCTCCTGTTCAGCCAAAATAGCTAAGTGGGGAATAGGGTAACTTCTCAAGTCTACACCAGCTCCTATCAAATGTAAAATAGAGAATCAAGTTCAATAATTCAGTTCACATTTTTATTGTATTTTTTCTATGTAAATACTTTTTAATTTGAGTGAATTTCCAGGTCATTTCTTATTAGCTTATGACAAAGATCTGGAAACAAAGTGAGTACTAACTAATTTCTAAAGTAGAAATCTTGAGGCATGTATGTACAATGTACATTGTGGAAGCAAGGAAAACAAATAGCCCCTTACTGTTGATATATAGTGAAAGGCATTTTAGAAATCCATCATAATTTAAACTCTGACCATCAATGTAAAACGAATGGAAAATAAAAATTTTTAAAGTTGATATCTCACATGTGTGAAAACAATTAATTGGAAATGTAAACCTTTAGAATGTTGGTACTGTAACATTTCACAACTCATTTAATGTTTAACAATAATGAATTTGATTTTGTGTTCATCATTGGATTGTGGAATGATCTTGAGAAAATCACTTAACTTTCAGAGAAATCATAAGAACAAAAAAAACATTGTGCAAATGGCAGGCCATTCAGAACTAGAAAACCATTCTACCAGAAGAAACACGTCTGATACTAGGAAGAAAATGGGAGAGGGGTCAGCTGTTAAAGTTTTATGCTTTTCCACTTTCATTCTAATTCTACTCTACTATTAGACCTCTATGATATTAGTTAGCTCTTGACATTTAACAAATTCTGAGTTCAGCTCATCTGGACTGAGATGTTGGTGGTCCTGGGCAGATGTTGTGTGCCAGCAGCAAAAGATCCAAGAGCACACTTCTCTGCTGGTGCCTTTGGTAGTATGATGTTTTCATAAATTGCTGTATCTATTTATTATCAGGTAAAATTAGTCACTTTTGCCAATATTGAAATAAAAGTCATAGAAACAAGACAACTGAAATTAGTTGCTTTGAAGGCAAATTATGACAAAGGGAAGGGTTGTAAAATTGATCCTTGGGATCTCAGGATGGTCATTGTCACTGGTCTGTTTCAGCTGATTGAAATTTATAATAATACCAAATTTGTTGCTTATAACAAGAGTGGGCATATGACAGGAGGTAAAACCAGTAGCCTTTATTGAATGCCAGGCAGTGTGTTTGTTCAGGTAATACAGATGCAGCTCCTGATTAAGGTCATTGTTCTGGACTCAATGAGCTCATCGTTTAATGAGGAAGCCATCAGTGCGGTGAGTGTTATGATGCAGGTGTGCCCAGCTGCTATTTTAACAAGCAAACATTCAGGCAGGAATAAACCTCATGAAGGTAAATTTCTCCAAATGGTGCTACTCAACTGGATTGGCTCACTTAGGACAATAAATCTTGACTTTATTTCACAATGATGGTAACAGAAATCATATACAGTTCTATATACATTGTCAGGTGTAATAAACAAAAAGAGGAAAGGGAAGATAGGGAGATACATTATTTAAGGCCTCCCCATTCCCCAGAAAGAGGTACTGTTTGAAGCAATTCAACCTCTGGTTACTTGTCACCAACAATATTTAATATCTAATAAGAGCTGTCATTTATTGGGTCTTACTATGTGCCAGGCACTGTTTAGAAAAATTAACTCATTTAATTCTCACAACAAACCATGAGGCAGATCCTATTATTACACCCATTGTTCAAATGGGGAAACTGAGGCACTAAAAGCTTAAATAACTTCTCTGAGGCTACACAGGTGAAGGATGGCAGAGCTAGGATTTGAAATGAGGCAGTCTGATTATAAAGGCTCTTTTCTTAACCCATAGGTCATATGTTGTACTGCTTTTCAAGGAAGAGTTCATTTTCTGGCTTTGGTTATGTTCTGGCATGTTCCATGTTTCTCTGTCTCTCCTGGAATGTCAGCCTCTTGCTTTGAGGCCCTTCCTTGTAACTCCAGGAGGTCCTTTCTTTTTGACTTTTCAATTGCTCTAACTACAGTCTTTATTTAAGGAGGCTTTATCAGTGATGTCTTGGGAGGATTTTCTTCTTTTTAATGTGTTCTGCCAAATAATGAATGCTCGCTAAATTTGCTAATAGTAATGTCTGTGGCGGCTGCAGCTTTCTGGCTTCCCAACCTTGTTAGAATTCTGTGTGTGTGTTTCAGCTCTCTGATGGAGACATTTCTCAGCGGGGTCTGTTCTCTGTGTTCTCTGGTGATAGGAGGGCATCAGAAGCTTATTTTGGTGGGAAGAGCAAATTCCTATTGGGATCCTGAGCTAAAAATAAAACCCAGCCATTATACAGGATCATGGTTCTTGCCATGTGACATCACTGTAACACAAAGCTTTGTTGTGTAGCTATCTATCATACCTCAAAATGAAAGCAGGACCTCTGCAGGGGAGACCACAAAGGAACCCCTTACATGTGCCCACAGGTCCTTCTGTTAGCTTCAGTCATGTCCTCCTGTCTTCCCTCTTCTTTCTCTTTTGCTCCGATTTCCCTTAGCCCCTGTCCTTATCTGTAAAGTTACTTAGAAAAGACTCAACCTTCATGAAAATGCCAATATTCAGGTCACAGTCCTGTCTCTCCATGTTCCCTGATGTTCTTTCTTCAGGATGCCTGCAGGGTACTGGGTTCTATTCAGAAGTGCAAGGAAGGCCCTTCTTCCCACTCTGTGTCACTTACCTCCTCATCTGTGCATTTCTTGTTCCTAAAGACCCAAATATTATTTATTGAAGAGTCTAAAAAACCTATGCATTTCAGCACTTAATAATACTCGTCAAGCTCTGACCAGAGGGCTGAAGAGGGAATAGATAACAGAGCCTTCTACCCATTCTCCATTTCTTTTTTCTGGGCCTTTCCTTTTCTTTCATTTCTCTGTTACAAAATAAAAACTTGCAGACTTATGAATGGAGATTAAAAAAAAAATGCCCTGGGATTGCTGGAAGGGAGGTGTAATCTAATACCACCAGCATCTAGCCAGAAATGTCTGGTTATATCATTCAAAGTTTCCCCAGCAACAGTAACTGGAAATATAGTTTTTAACCACTTCATTCACGCCCAATATCATATGGAGTATATCATGAGATGACAATGGATCCCAAGGGTAGAAAGAAAGAGGCAAAGAAAGGAAGATATGGGTCTTTATTTGTGGCCTTCTGTAGCAAAAGGTGTTGGAGATGATTCTTGAAGAATGGCTGCAGTTTAGCTAGATATAGAACTAATAAATGAAAACACAGAAATATGCTTTTCTTTTCTCCTTTTCTCTCATTCCTCTTTCTTCCCATCTCTTTATTTATTTTTTCTATTAAAGAAAAAGCTTCATACTCATGCTAGAAATAGCAGTATAAAGTAAGACTACCCCAAGGCATAAAGTAAGTTTTGTCTGGTCATACAGAAACCCAATACTGTTGATGCTGATGAAGCATCTTGACCAACTTACCAAGTATTATTAACAATTTATACAAAATTACTATGAACCAAATCAAATTAATTTAACAGTTCAGAAAAAAAATCTTATAGTGTGTTGTTTTTATTTTTGCCTTACTGCTTCCATTGAAAGATTTCAAACCAAGGCAAAAGTTGAAAGAATAATATAAAGAACACCCATCTATCATCCTTTGACTAGACTCATTTGTTACCTTTTTGCCACATTTACTTTCTCTCGCCGTCCCTACACACACACACACACATGTACATGTGTGTTTGTATGTGTGTGTCCGTATATATGGATAGATCTATATAAATTTTGCTGAACCATTTGTAAGCAATTTGCAGACATGGTGCTTCACCTCTATATCCTTCAGCATACATCTTCTAAGGGCATTATCACTCTCTACCATTATCACTACCACAACCTACCATTCTCACTCTCAAGCAATTTTACATCACTCCAATAATAGCAGATGTAAAGTCTCTATTCAAATTTCTCCAGTTAGCCCAACAATGTTTTTTTCCTATCTGATCCAGGGTTCAGTCATACCTTGCATTTAGTTGCCATATCTCTTTTCTCTATCAATCTAAAACAATCACCTCCTTTAATGACACTGACAATTTTGGTGAGTCCAGGCCAGCTGTTTTGGAAAATGTTCAATATTCAAATTATGATTAGAGCCACAATTTGGTGAGAACGCTACATAAGTGATGTGGTGCTCTATGGAGGTTTTCATTTTACGTTGGGGGTTTTGACTCAATTTTTGTGTCTCTGATCTTGAAATGAGAGATCTAATCAGAAGCACCAAATCATTCCTTAAAGAGTTATTCCTCAAAGTATAAGCAGAAAAAAATCTGAGATATGCCTTTTCTACTAACTTGCAATTTAGGTCAATCAAATAACTACACCCTCAAGATCAGAGAGCACAAGAGAGGAAAACTAACAGAGTGTGGAAAAGCTGACTTCGGCTCAATACTGATTCTGCTGCCACTTAGTGATTATTTCATCTTGGATAACTTGTTTTGGTTCAATTGCCATTCATACACATGGAATCATCGCTACTCTTCCTATCCCATGAGATTATCAAAATGGTCAAATGAGGTAAGCCTATGAAAGTGCTTCGTGGACTGGAAAGCATGGTACAGTTTAAGTGTGACTCTGCCTTTATGCCCATGTGATGAGAAACATCTCCAGAAAGGACCTCGATTTCCCAGTAATTGATCAGGAGTACACTTTCTGTCCAGAGGATCATGTGAACATTTCTTTCTATTTATTTCTGGCTGCCTTGCCATCAGACTTGCCTGTGTGCTTGACAGACTCCCCACTCCCACCACCCTTCCTGTAGCTTTTCATTCTTTGAAGTTGTATCAGCAAGTTCTATTTCATCAGCAAGTTGAATCCTTATTCTTCAGAGTGAAATGCCATAATACAAATTATTTTCTTGCTAATATACCAATACAGACAGCTTCTCATAGTACCCTTTTGATATATTAGTATACTAACAAATGGTCTCCCCACTAGGAAGGGACAAACCTGAGAACTTTGTTCTGGGATGTATGGCATTATTATTAATAAATGTAAAGTAAGCAGGTAATTTGTCAAGATTTTCTAAGGAGAGTAAGGCTTTGGTTCGACTTATGAGAAACAGAGCATGAGAAAGTAAATTTGCTGGCATCGTTACTTTTCTTGCGCTTAGTGTTGAAACACCACTTTTCTTACCGTTTAGAAAGCAGTTTTTAGAAATTGCTGATTCTCATGGTATTCCGAAGTAAAGCAGAGACGGAGTTATAGGAAGTTATGGCAGCACATCCTGGACTAAAAGCAGAATCAGAAGACGTAGAAATTCAGTAAGTGCTCTGTTAGATTACATGATGTAGCTACCAAATGTCTTTAGAGGTTTCTATTCCTAGGGAGCAGGCAAAAATCATATTAGTTTAAATAAAGTTTAGCTAAATAGAAATGAAGAGTTACATAATTATGAGATCAACTGTTTCAGCATTCTGCCAACGGAAACATTTTCTGCCTGGAGTGAATTCCCCAATGTTCATTCTAACTTTAATGACTCAAGTAATGGTTTTTATACATCTCAGATAATTGAAGAACAATATGAAAATCATCACATGTTATTGCTTATTCAAAACTGCCAAGTAAATTGTTCCTAGTAGGCTGTTTCTATGCAAATCCCTTTTTTACAAGGCAACCAGGCACTCGTTCTTTTTTCTCCTATAAAAGGAAGTGTGCCACGTATATAAGGAACAATGAAAGAGGAAAGGAAGGAGGTAAAAGTATTGGAAACATCTTTAAAAATATATAAAAATGTGTTATAAACTGAAATTGAGCCATTATTATACTAAATTTGACAATATCAGGAAAATGTTTTATGTCATCTTCAACTCAAAAGAATTTCCTATTGATTACTAAATAGAGCCCAAACTCCTTTTTCTGTTAACTGGTCCAATTGACTTATTTCCCGCTTATACCCCTATGCTTCTGGCATCTTTCACTTACAGCCTTTCATTTCATTTTTTCTTCTAGCCCAAATGAACTACTCACTATTACTCACAAGAAAACTTATGCTTTTCTAAATCTATGCCACATCATCATTTACTTACAAAGCTTCTTTATTCCCTTCTTAATTTCCGTGATACTTTAGTTGTGCCTACTACAGGGACCACAGTGTGGTGGGTGAAGGGATTTCCTGCCCACATCCATTTCCTCCTCCTGCTTCTAAGGAGCGCTCATTTGCTCAGCTGCTGGATGTCTTGGCTAAAGATGCCCACAGGTGAGTCTCCCTTCAGGAATTCTCCCCTACTTAAGGAACCCGGGCCCCTCTCAGGGAAAGGTAAGCCAACACTAATGGCTGGTTAAAATAGGCATAGAGACTGGGCTCCCTTGCCTCGGTACAGAACACTTTAGTATGTCTATTCCGGCTCCAGAGCTCCCTGAGGGGATGGATGAGGTCTGTGTTGCAACTGCTTTGCAGTTGAACCTGTCCCTCTGCTTAGTCTTGCTTCTCTCATTCCCTTGCAGGTAGTGTTCCTGAGAGAACTCCCAAGAAACTGCATGCATGCAAATCTCTGTTTTAGAGTACGTTTCCTGGGGAAACTTAACATAAGACATCTGGCCCCCAAAGTTGTTTGAGGAAGCATGTTCTAAAATCACACTTTGGCTGGATTGCCTACTGGTTGGCTGGAAGTGAGAATCATATCACCTGTGTTGTACCAGAGCAATGGCTCAATTTTCATCAGTGCTGAAAAGCGATAGGGTACAAGTGAAAATAAATGCAATGGCAGGTGAAATAGCTTACCTTTGAGAAGTTTGGGGTGAGTTGTATTTATAAAGACATGAAGGTAGATGGCCATTGCTGGAGGCAATCAAGCATTGGAAGAAGGTAATTAATAAGGGTGATTAATCACCAATTTAAGGCTAAGTGTGAAAGCCAGAGGACCTCTTGGACAGCACACTAGTCTTTCATCTTCTACAACCCGGGTAGAAAAAACTGAATATCAGGCCCAGGACTTAATTAAAAGGGAAGTAGATATCTGAAGTAGGTTGAGAATTCAAGCCTGCTCTGTCAAGGTCAGGTCCACTGGTGGGTATGAATGGGGCCCTGAGACTTGGAATGAAGACATCTGGCTTGATGTATTGAAAATTTTAAGTCCTTATCTTCCCCTGAACCCTCTGGGCCTGCAAAAGTAACCCATTCTTCCCAAATTAAGACTAAAATGCTCCTCTCTCACCTGAGGAGGACGCAGAAGCCTCTACCTTGCAAGATAGCTAACCCCTAGGACCTACTCTCTTCTCCACTCCTGGCCACCGACCAATAACTAAGGTAAACTCACAAAAAATACTGGACCAGGGACATTATGGGCATGCTAAGGGGAAGAAAAGGATCTCATGCTGAAGGAGATTGAGACCTAACGTGAAGCCACAGTGCAGAATATATATGAATCTGGATCTTAAGAATGCTGGATCACGGAAAACATAGATTAGAGAGAGTTTATCCATCTGGAAGCACTTTCCTGTGATATGGGATTTAATGCTCTGACAAGGATTCTGGGAGATACAACCAACGAGCTGCCAGGATGAACTTGGAAGATTCGAAGTTCTTGGGTGCTTGGAATGAGTGAAGGCCTACACTAACTAAAGCGGAAAAGCCGAAATGTCTGTGGCAGAGGCAGAGGAGGAGCGATAAAGCAGCTTAGAGAATATGACATGTTAGAGTGGATGTACTAGCGATTGCTGGAAAACCCACCAGCCAGTTATGTTTTGCAGAGGGTCTGGAGGAGATGCTGTTACAGAACTAAGTTCCTTGATACTGTTGGGGATGAAAGGACCTGAGACAAAGAATACAGGTGGAAGGCAAAATGTGTGCAATTGCTGTTATGAGTGGCAAAGGTCAGAGTTTCAACCAGGATCCTGACCTGCAGAAAGCTTAGAAATGGTTAAAAGAAAAAACATCTTCAGGGGCAAGATAAATGGGTAGCCACCAAGGAAATTGCTTAATTTGTATGACCAAAATAAATTAAGGAGGCTAAGGGCAGCTAAAAGGTCAGCCTCTGAAATGCGAACCTCCTAGCCCTCTGTTAGGTATGTCAGCTGAAATCTTGGTTCCCAGTGAAAGGGGGAGAAGGGGAAAAAACAAAGGGAGAAGGGGAATAGGATGAGAAAAGGGGACATGAGAAGGAAGAAGGAGGAAATGATAGTAAAAAATCTCCACCGTGAACGTACCCCTCCCTCCAACCAGGCCTGCCAATGGAAAGTCTCACTCAGGTTAGTTTTTATTTGTTGTGTGTTCACTATCAAATGATTAGTCTTCTCATCCAGGTCTTGTAAACTCTGAGAAGAAAAGAGGAACATAGAGGATTGAATGGATCCTATGCTCTTCTTTAGTCTGAAGATAGAAAGGAAACAACTGTGTACTTTCTTCCCTTACCACTCAAGGCAGAGAGAGGCAGAGACAGACTTATAAAGAAGTTTATTCCAATATTTCATTCTGGAGTCGAAGTGTTCCCATAGAATGCATGTTATCATTTGATAGTTTCATTCTAAAAGCAGACTTAATGAAGCTGAAATACTGGGCATTTATGTTAAGTGAAAAAGAATATCATTTTAATATTACCCACATGTGCTGGTCTTAAAATATGTCTACAAATTCCTACAAAGTCCATGGCTCCCCATGGGTTGTGTCATTTAAGTGCTCCCTTCTTGGAATTTTGGCATGCTGTTAGGACTTGTCCCATTGGAACAGGGAAAGCATTAGCACCACTCATGAAATGGTATTGGTCTTTTCATTAGATAGGAGAATTGCATCTGCTGGTCTGATGTGATTTTTTTGCAGGGAATCTTACAGCCTGGAGGAAGAGAACTTTCTTCCCTTCTTTATATCATGATGCATTCCTTTGGATCCTTTCTGTTATATGCCTAAGAAATCACGGCTTTCCCAGTTACAATATAGGATTATAATTCCAGATACTTAACAACCCATGAGCTTTGTACAATCTCTTTCTTCCTTTCTCCCTTCCTTCCTTTTTTCCTTCCAGAATAGTTGGATGCCTAATATGTATCAGGTTATATGCTTGGCAATTTGTATCTAAAGTTCAGACAGACAGTCTCTGTTCATAAAAATTTTCCATTTCAAAGTGGGAATGGGCAAGTAAACAGATGGTTGTCAGAGAGTAAAAAGTGCTAATGGAAGTACCACTGAGTGCTGTGCATCATGCCCAGACTTAGGAGGTCAAGAAAGGATTCCAGAAGTAAGTGGTATTTGGATGAGTTCTGAAAGATAAAAATGGAGTGAAGCAGGCTGGTGAAGGGCAAGCTAGGAAGAAAGAAATTTGTATGTAAAAGCCTTGAAGTAGAGAGCTTGGCACATTCAGAGATAAACAAAGAGCCTAGGATCGCTGCACGGCTGATACAAGCAGCTCGAGTGCGTTATGATGAGAGATGAGATGGAAGAGACAGGCTTCATGAAAGGCCCTTTATGTGACACTAAGAAGAATGGACTTTATTCTGAAGGTTATAAGGAGCTATTAAAGAATATTTAGTTAATGAGGAGGTGGAGTTCACATGATCAGATATGCTTCTTTTAATGAGTTTGCTCTGTTGTCAGTAAAGAATGTATTGGAGGAAACAATACTGGAGAAAGATGGGCATGGCCATAATAATAATAGTCACATTTATAAGGACTTTGAGAAAGAGAAGCACTAGTGTTATTGGCCAAGGGGGTTTGTCTGCTTGCCGCAAGACATGCCAATACTCAGGAGGCAAGGTGATAGGAGAGAAAGGACTTTATTACAGCTTGCTAGCAAGAGGGAAGTTGGCTGACTCATGTCTGAAAGAACCATCTTACAGAACAAAGACTCCAGGCCAGTTATATCCAGGGCTGGTCTCCAGGTAGGGGAGGTGGCTGGTCTCTGGGTGGGGCAGACATCTGGTGCCAGTTCCTGAGAGTCCTTTGTTTTGCTGGATATACATCAGAACAGAGCAATGCCCAATACCCTCATCTTTCAGTTGTCATTGATGATGGCTATCAGCATAGGCTCTCTGCCCGGGGGTCATCACATGCCTAAGGAACTCAAAAGAACAAAGTTATCATCTTGTAGCAGCTAGTGGGGCCATAAAATCTACAGAGCAGGTCTGGGCTAGTTCATCAGAGGTCATTTAAAGTTACAATATGGTTTCTTTTCTACAATATGACTTCCCTTATGTCAACTTTGTGTTGAGCTGGTATCACTAGGAATGATTCCAAAGCTGCTTGCCTGAGCCGCTGGGCTACTGATGGTACCATTTACAGAGAAGGGGGAAATTGAGAGGGGCAGGGCCTTTTTTGGGAAGAGTTTGGAGTGAAGTGTTTTCTTTACTCTCTATTATGTTTTTAATGCCTATTAACTAACATCCAAGAGGATATGATTAGGAAGCAGATGGATATGTGAGTCTGGAACTCAAGGGAGAAATCTGAGAAGTTATAGATTTTGACTCATAAGTGTTGTGATTATTAATTTCATGTGTCAACAAGACTGAGTGTTTCTGTAAGGGCGTTTTTGGATGAGATAAACATTTAAATCAGCAGACTGAGTAAAGCAGATTGCTCTCCGTAATGTGAGTGAGCCTCACTCAATAAGTTGAAGGCCTGAATATAACAAAAAGGCCGATCCTCCTGAGTAAGAGAAAATCTTTTCTGCCCAACAGCCTTTAAATTGAGACACCAGCTTTTGTCCAGCCTTCAGACTTAAACTAAAATATAGGTTCTTCCTGGATCTCAAGTCTGCTGGCCTTAGACTAGAAGTAAACCTGGGTTTTAGTTCCCCTGGATTTCCAGCTTTCCAACTCACCCTTCAGATCTTGGGGCTTGTCAGCCTCCATGATCACATGAGCCAATTCCTTCTTTTACATATATATATATATATATATATATATATATATGTGTAAAATATATATATTATATATACATTTTTAATATATTTTTAAATTAAAAATATATTCGTGTATTTTATATATGTAAATATATATACATAATATGTATATATATGTATATATGAAAGAAAATATATTTTTATATGTTTCTTTTACATATAAATATATCTTTTATATATATTCTGTTTCTCTGGAGAACCCTGACTAACACAAGTGAATACTCGGAGAATGAAAACTGGTTGATGACAGAGATGTTTCCACCTCTTCTCTTCACTGCTGTAACCCTAGCACCAGAACAGTGCATAGCACCTAGTAAATGCTCAGTAAATATTTGTTGAATGAATGGTTACAAAATATTCAGCTATCAGGTTAACTTTCATTTAATAAAAACAAATCACCTTTATACTGGTATCTCTGGACATGAACAATCATCCTCAATATTGGGATAGAAATTTCTGCTATGGGACCACATAGAAGACTATGAAATGTAATGAACATCTTCAGCAATGTTTTAAGAGTAGGAAGAGAGTTCCACAAAGTTGTTTCTTATAAGCTTCCTTTAAGTATTGATCAATGACATCAATATACAACTGAATGAAAGTGACTTTATTGAGGTGTGAGCGGTCACTAAGATTGAACCAGGCACTAAATCCCTGTAAGGGGCTCCATCCAAAAGGAGATTTTGAAGTGTTAAGTAAAGGTTAGCTATTGGCTGTCCTCCATAAATATTGTTTCTTCCAGCTGTGGTTGGGAAATTACTGAGTGGAAGTAAGTTTCATGTTCAGCTCTTTTATTGCCGGGTAACCTTAGCGATACATGTTAAAAATAAACAAAACTGACAGCCACTTGTAAAAATTGGTGACTATCTTAAGAATCCATATGTAAATAATAACTCAATGAGACTGAGCAGAAGTGCCTGTAGGCAAAGCCAAATTTTTTTTAGAAAATAATTGTAAATTAGCCATAACTCAGAAAAAGATTAAATACAATCAGAAAATTGTTCTTTTAAAAATTGAGAATCGGAAAAATAGCACAAAAGTTTTTTTCTCAAATTTACATTATGAAGATGTGAATAAATTTCACAAGCTGACACGCTTGTGCCTAGATGCTTAAGTTCCTAAAAAAAGAAAAGAGATCCCTATGTATCATATTGTTTACTCCTGTAAAGATAATAAATTTGGGGGCCAGCCTAGTGGCATAGCAGTTAAGTTTGCACATTTGGCTTCAGTGGCCTGGGGTTCACTGGCTCAGATCCCAAGCATGGATATATGCACCACTTATCAGACATGCTGTGGCAGCATCCCACATATAAAGTAGAGGAAGACAGGGATGATGTTAGCTCAGGGCCAATCTTCTTCTTCAAAAAAAGCATTTTTAATATGAGATTAATCTTTTACAAAAGCAGGTCATTTCATGAGCTAGAGAAAAAGTTATAAGCCAAAAAGGGAATTGTTAATAGAATAAATAGAATGAAAAATAGCCCACCCTAATTAATGAGGAAAAACTTCTGAGAGTAGGATCAGTACACTGTTTAAATTTTTTGATAAAATTAATATTCTATCCCTATGATATTCCATGTTTTAAAATCCCATGTTGGTCATTTTAGTTATAAAAAATGAGAAGGAAATCTCAATGAACAGAAGTACAGCAGAGCTCAAGTCCTATCACACTTACTAACATGGATAAATAACATACTTTGTTCTTTGGCCAAAATTTGTGCTACAAATATTGTCCAAAATTGACTACAATCAAACAAAGTTTCCTCTTAGCCACCCCCTTGCCATAATAATCCACTTAAACTTAAAAAGCGATAATGCAATCAAGTAAATAGAAAAGGTGGATTAAAATGATCATTATTCACCACAGCTCTTTCCATATTATGAAATTCTATAAAATAGCAGGCCATTCATCAGCATGTTCTTCAATGCGCTGCCATTGCATGATAAATTAGCTGTTGTAAAAATAGAAACGAATGTGACTTTCATCATACACGTCATTTAATCAGAGACGTGAAGAGAAAAGAAGTCCATAGTTAATATCTTTATGCCAGGAGTGAAATTTAAAGTTAAAACTCATAAATAAATGTGTAGAGATACTGATATCCATGCATTTAATTGGCATAGACTTTAATCTGGAACACTAAATTGAGCAAGTAGCATGTAAAGTTATTGAAAAGTGTGACAGTATTTGCCAGAGTTGATTGTGTTCATTGGTGGTTAATTAGAGAAATGGAAAAAGCACCCGGAATATAGTATCACGTACTCTAGCAGCATATGGAGATGACATCTTCTTGAGGACAAATAATTCATTAATTGAGAGGGAAAGGAAATAGCTTCTAAAACATTGACCAATTTAAAATGAATATTTTTAAAAATTATATTTTTCTCTTGTTAAGTATCAATGAGTAATAACTCTATTTTACTTTGTTTTAATTGACATAAAAATCTCTGATAATATCAAGAAAATCACTCATTAAGATGTGTGGATCATTAACCCTGAGACTTTAGAACAATGATTTGTTTAGAAAAGTAAATTCAGACCTTTTAACAGTGCTGATTAATCAAAAATTAATTTATTGTCTCACAGAGTGAAGCTTAAACCTTTGGGAGATTGTGTACAGGCTGGGGAACAAATTGCAGTTTTCCCTTGAGGCAAATACATATTTCAATTGATGTCATATTTTGTTTTACCCAGAAGTTAATGTATGAAAATAGAAACACTCATTTATTGAAATACCACCCACCAACTTGGTGTTAAAAGGAGCCTGATTTCTAATAGATAGTCATTTGTTCTATAAGTAGTAAATGCTATGAGGGGATGGTTAAAGGTAACATCCTTTAGGATCTGTTTATTTGGATCCACAGAAAGTAGATAAAATAGGTCAAGAATTTGTTCTAAGTAAAATTATGATAGCTATGCTTGAATTACAACAGAAGCCACACAATTCAGGGCAAAAAAGAAGGTAAAATTGCTTTCGTGCTTCTCACAGGGGGAGTTTCTGGAAGTTTTGATACCACAGGGCAAACACTGATGTGAGTTTATTTATTTATTTTTCACACTCTCACCATTGCCACCACTCTGCCATAGCTGGTTATTGGAGTCTTTGTGTCCCAAAGACTTAGATACTAATGGCTGTCTACAAAGAGGTTTCAGGAAAATTCTGTCCAATCAATCAGTCAAGTAAGCTGCCCTTGGTTCTTTCTAATAGCTAATAATGGCTTTGTCTGTTATTCTAGATGGTTTTATGTCACAAGCCCAAGATGTTAAAAAAGCAGTGATGTATAAATAGATTTGCTACCCCTGAACCATTTCATCGGTCTCCATTGCAAAACCCCCATGCCCTTCGAGGGAGCTGTTGCTCTGCTCAGCTTCTGAGATGGCAGGGTTTGTTGATTCAATCAAGGTAAAACCACCTCCCCTGACACTGAGATTACTTTACCGGTTATATTATCTAACTAGTTCCAGTCAGAGAGAAACTCAGGAAGGCTACTTTTTTGTACAGCTGGAGGATGCACTTGAGGCAGCATGTGGCCTTGGTAGCTACTTTGGGGTCATGAGGGAAGCCAGGCAGAAGATAAGCCTGAATCACAGAAGCAGACTAAAAAAATGGCTGAACGGAGCAGCAGTAGAAATCTTGATCAAAACTTTGTTGGAAATACGATCTACCGCTGGATTTTGAAGTTACGTAAACAGAAAAATTATCTTTATTCTTCAAGTCTGTTTGAGTTGCTTTCTGTTACTTGCAACTAAAAATATTTTGAATGACAGAACTGGCCTTTCAGCCTGGCCTGCAGAAAAATGAGGTAGCGGGTCTGATGACGAAGTGAGAAAATGTACTGTCTTTTATTAGATTTGAAAAAGACCCAATGCAAAGAAAGTAAAAAGAATGTAGTATCTACATCTTTTTAAACTTTTTAATGTACAATATGACTCAACAATAATAAGAATACGGAAAAATAAACAAAAATTATAGCGTAATGAATTGTCACAAAGTGATCCTGCGAGTCAAAAACAAGGACTTTCCCAGAGACCTTCTTACTCGGTTTTCCAATCACTATCTAATTCTAAAGATGTTGTCTTGAAGTAGCAAAAGATTCAAATGAAAATATGTTATGTCTACACACATTTTTATACTCCCTAATCCCACCAGAAATATTTGAGACATACAATTATATGCAATACAACAGATAGAGAACAAAATTAAAGAATTATAGATTAAGTGAGAATAAAAGTAGAAAAATAAATAGAAGCTTTTATATCCATTTGCAAAGTGTCAGAAAGGCAACACATTTGGCTTTACTCTTGCTGGAAGCCAGAAAACAGAAAACAGAATCAATTTCAAAATATGTCATTCCCCTAAGAATCACAGCTAACAGGGAATACGCAGTCAGGGGTTTTTGTAGATGCCTTGTATGTTTAACATCACTTAATATTTTCAATAACTTACAAGGTAAGAATTGCTTTTCCATTCACTTCACAAAGGAGGAAACAAAGTCATGAGCATATAAATAAGGCCACAAGATTTGGACCCAGGCTGTCTACCTGCAAAGCATCCACGCTTGACCATTGGACTGTAATACCTCTGGACAACCAAAGAAAAGTTGCTGTTTAGAAGAAACACAGATTTACTGACAGTTGGGATGCTGCTGCCGTCTGTCCTCATAGAACAGTTTCAGCCTTCAATGGTGTGCATAAAGCATGTTAAAAGACAAATTTCCTAAGACCGTTTTTATATTATTAAATGAAGCCAATGATGAAGCATCATTCGAAAAAAGGAAATTCTAGAATTCTCTGTTTGGTTTGCCTGAAGACAAATGTTGAAACTTGATGATTGCATATTCATCAGAAAACCCATCAGGAGTAACATTTCTCGCTTTTGAGTTATTGATAATTCAAGGTTATTCTCTTTGTTAGGAAACTGAAGTGAAGAAATTCTATAGGACCAGCTAAGAGCAGATACCCAGGTTAACACTCATTCACATGGAGTCAAGACTTAATATCAACGAAATACCAATATTTCTTAAAATTAAAGTGCTTAATCAGGACATGAACCAGAAGGTTCAACTTCCTCACAGAGGGGGATTGAAGCCGGATGGAGCCCAACAAGTATTTCCTAAGCGGTGACTTGTATGACACTCTGGGAGTTCAAGTCACTTGTACAAGACAAAGAAGTCTAAGATAAAAAGTACACTGTTGCCTGTGCTCGGAAGGAATCCCTAAGAAGCCCACAGCAGCACAAATACTATAAATGGGGAGAAAGGCAGCACTAAAATATAAAATATACAATCAATGCAGCTGGGGTTGGGAGAAAAGTAAAACCAACCCAAATATTCTGGACTAGTATAAACTTTACAAGACAGGTGAACTTTTAAATTTACCTGAAAAGATACTTTAAACCTTGACTTAAAGTTTGTGAAATATCATGCTTTTCCCCCAAATCAAATAGCAATTGCATTAAAATGCAACTGTACCAACATTTCTAAGGGGAAGACTGCTGAAATCTGTGCCTCACTACTACAAGATTGAAAAAAAAAAACCCCACGCAAATATTTGAACGTTTTCAAAGCACAAAACAGTGTGCTGGCGCACTGCTGAGGGTGAAAAATATGGTACGGAATGCCCTCTGACAATAATTTAGTGATCCCAGAAACTAGCAGTAACAAGGTACTATATGGCAAGGCTCTGTGTAAGTTCCATTTGAGGCTGATTTTCAGAAATGGTTAATATTTGTGCTGTTGAAATGGAGCAAGGGGGCATCTTGGAAGAGAGAAAAAAATATATCACATTATGTTGTAATCAACTACTTCCTCATTTGAAAGTTCCACTAAAATATTAGAACAAGGATTTTGAATACTTTGCTCCTTCCTGCAGCTCTGGCAGTGAGCACAATACTTGGTACTCAATAAAGGAATATTGGCTGAATAAACAAAGAGCCATATAAGGAGGAAATTGTGAAGCAAGGTCAGAGAGTAATGAGTTACTTAGTTGACTGGAAAGCAATGTACACACATCTGAGTAATGAGGGATCAGGCTTAAAAGAGAGATTACCTTCGCCTTCTGTGTGGTCTTAAATGCCAGCCAAAGTTGTTAATAATGGCTTCATTATTCATTATGGGTACAGCTACTTGTAGATAGATTATATGTGACCAAAGTAGACATGGATGGAGTAGCTTCAGTAGCTTCAGTTTGATAGTTTAAAAAAGCACTGTAAGACATCAAATTTATAGAATGTTTGAATTTATCTCTTTCTTTCAACCATCTGCTGTAACTGTAAATCTAAAGGTAGTAATAACTTCAAAACACCTGGGCAATCAATAATTGTGTCAAGAAAAAGAAAATAAATAAAGGAGAGCATCAAAGTTAGACAATATGAAGAGACTGCTATAATTCTGTCAACTCAGAACTGCTAGAAAATGGGTGATCTAGATTTATTTATGAGCATAATTGAACTACTCATAAATCTCATTCCAACTTGAGTTTATAACCTCACTTTTGGTTGAGCATGGGACTGAAATGAGTTACTGTTAGCACTCCTACAGGAAATTATGATTTAGGTGATGTTTTTCTAGGGAAAAAAATCTCAAATTTTTGATCAATTATGAGCTATGGTTAGATCCAAAGTTTATTAGCATTAATAAGTTAAACTCTTATTACAGAAGAGGGAAAACGAGGCAACTAGAAGATTTCATTCTTTTATTAATTCAACATTACATAGTCTGTTCTGTGACAATAAAATGAATTCAGGATAGCTATTCTCTCTTATTGGTCAATTCTGGGACTCAAAGGCCCTGGAAAAGTCAGACAAAGGAATAGACGTACATTGATGGCTCATTGTATTTGATAACATAAGCCATATTCGGTTTGACAAGCAGTAATTTATTCTGAGACTCAGGATTTCACAGGACTATACTACTTCTCAGATAACTCTTGTCTTAAAAGATCATAGGTTCTTTACAGTTTATTATTTCAGTAGAACTCTCTGTTTATATGATAACTGTAGAGATCTCTGCCTTTGACATTATGACAAACGTAAGATAAATTCTCATTTTGATAGGCTATTTAGCTAGTACCAACATTTATCAACCAAATCTAACTACTGTGGTATCACATACTTTTTTATTACTTTAATGACATTACTATTTCTTTCAACTTACCTATTCTTTTCTCTATTTATATTTGTATTCCATTAATTTCACTATATTAATAATTTTGCTGTCAATAGAATTATTTTTATTAGTAGAAGAAGCTTTTTTTAATAGTGGGGGCCAAATTTGTTTTCATAATCAAAATCAATATGCTAGATTTGTTTTCATAATCAATTTCTATTATGGGCATTACTTGGCAATGTGACCCATTTATTATTACTTTCTCTTTAGAGACTCTTAGTACCAAACAAATGCCAAGATCTAGAAGAAACTGGTATGAAGCTTCTCATCTGGCTTCTGCTGTATCACACTACTTAAGTGTGTTTTGTTAAGATCACCAATGACCTGCTTTTCATTAGCTTCATAATTCTACAGGACATTTTCCATTCATCATCTCATTTTCCATTTATCATTTCTATGCCAAAGTAAATAACATCTAAGTCAAAAAGATAAACATCTAAAAGTCAATCATGTTAAAATGAGAAAATAGATTTGAATATCAAGTCTCTGGAGGCATGACAACTCAAACTTGGAAGAAATCAGAAAGTCAAAGATAGAAAGATTTAATAACATAAATAACATACTTTAATCAGTTAACTTATGCTTTATCTTATTCTTAAAAGTATTTGAAGAAGCTGTTAAAAGTATATTTAGAAATTTCTAAAAATAACATGTTAGGTCTTTAGGTATTAGCTTGGAAATATGTACCTGAAATATATTTGAGTGAAAAAAAATTTCAGACTAATTAGTTTAGATAGTATAATCTGACTTCTGAAAAAAAAACAACAACTAGAGAAAAAAGTCCTCTATGTTTTAAAATAGGTGAATATATACGTTATATATATATATACATAAAATAAAACAAAGAGAGGAGTGTGTATTTAACCATGGTCCAAGGCTAATATAAAAATAAATACCACAGAGTTTCTTTTAGACTTTTCAGGCTACTATAACAAAAACGACGTAAATCAGGTAGCTTATAACCAACAATCATTTATTTCTCACCATTCTGGAGGCTGGAAAGTCTAAGATCATGGTGCCAGCAGATTCAGGGGCTGGTAAGGTGAGGGCCCCACTTCCTCACTGAAAGTCATTTTCTCACTGTAACCTCACAAGGTGGAAGAGCAAAGGAGCTCTCTTGGCCTCTTTTCTAAGGCACTGATCCCATTCATGAGGATTAATAATCACCTCCCAAAGCCCACACCTCCTAATACCATCACTTTGGGGGTTAGGATTTCAACATAGGAATTTTGAGGGGGACACAAGCATTCAGAACATAGCAGAGTCCTTTCTATTTATCCTTGAGCATTGGTGGTATAATTGCTTTCTTTGAGCAGGACTCAAATTGAGCTTTAGGTGTCTAGCAGTCAATGTAATAAGGAAAACCTAGACAGTTACCCAATTTCTAGTTTTTGTTTTAAAACCACATTGACTATTTAAAGTGAAGCACACATGCTCCTGCCAAGACCAGGAAGGAATTTTCTCTGAGGGTTCACCCTAAGGAGGACACTCTGTAATGTCCTTGACCAATGTCCTCAATAATTTCCTTTCAAGTGGCTATGTGTCTCACAGGTCTGTTTCTTATAAGGCTGCTTAATGTAGGCCAGTGGCATCCTGACAAGGCAAATTCAGAAAAAGTAGTTGCCTTTATTTCACAGAAGAGCTCATATAAATTGGTAAGAAAATATAGTATAAGTATATTCAGCCATATTTTTATTCTCTGGAGAGTTTTGAAGAACCAGGGCCTAAATTAAATCTTTCCCTGCAATTACTATTTTCCTTAAAACCTCCCTGTAGTTTAAAGTGCATCTTTTAGTGTAAGTACATTATGTACAAAACTACTAAATAAAGTCTAAGAGGCAACATTAAAGTGAATTTTAAATAAGAACCTCATTTTAGGGGTCCAGCCCGGTGGCCAAGTGGTTAAGTTCACATGCTCTGCTTCAGCGGCCAAGGGTTTCACGGGTTCGGATCCTGGGTGCGGACATGGCACTGCTCATCAGGCCATGCTGAGGTGGCATCCCACATAGGAAACCAGAAGGACCTACAAGTAGAATATATAACTATGTACTGGGGAGCTCTGGGGAGAAGAAGAAGAGAGAAAGGAAGATTGGCAACAGATGTTAGCTCAGGGCCAATCTTTAAAAAAAAATAAAAAGAACTTCATTTTAAATCAGTACATTAGGAAGATTCTAAAATAGTGTATCTGGCATAAGTACTTGAGAATTAGGACTTAAAGTAAAATAATATAAAATCTATATCACCGTCTTCTAAAATATTCCCATTATTTTCTCTGTCACAACAAGTATATTTCAAGAGAAGGGGCAATCTAAGATTTGTTATGCCTTTAATGCGTGCCTGGAAACTTGTATATACTATTTCTCTCTAATTTTTTTAATAACCCTGTAAGGTAAGTATCATCTTTATTTTAAAAGATGGCACCTGCAATTCCTACTAAATCATCTAAGTGACATGAGTGGTAAGTGGCAAGCTCTGGTTCAACACAAGGTCTAAGACTATAAAATTTGTGTTTTCTCCAATATGCCAAGAGGATCCATGAGTAGTTTTGCCAGTGCTGTTCTCAGAGCACCCTGTTGATTGCCAGTCACCTGCTTCTCATTTTTACAAGATTTTTTCTACATTAATACATGACTGACCATATGTCCCTATGTTTGAGAAGAACAAGGTATTTCTTTAGAACAGGGCAAGTTTACTTCACTGACACGTTGACTTACTCATTGAAAAGAATTTATTAAGCACCTCCCTGTTCCAGACACTGTTCTTGTTTGTTCCAGAGAAAACAGGAAAAAACCCTCATGGAGCTTATGGTCTAAGTAGGGATTGTTATTTTTTAAAATTGTGGTGTAGTTGACATACAACATTATATTAGTTTCAGGTGTACAACATAACGATTTGAAATTTGTATATATTGTGAAATGATCACCACAATAAGTCTAGTTAACGTCCATCACCTTACATAGTTACAATTTTTTTCTTGTGGTGAGAACTTACAAGATTTACTCTGTTAGCAACTTTCAAATATATAATACAGTATTATTAACTATAGTCACCATGCTGTATGGAATAGTTACTATTGATCATGTTTTGATCATTTATTGATCATTTGCTACATGCAAGGTCCTGTGCTAAACGTTTTACCTGCATTATTGCTTTTAATCCTGAAAACTCTATAAGTTGTGTATTATCATTATTATTTTCACTTTACGGATTGAAAAAATGATGGTGTAGAGAGTTTGAGGATCTTTTCTAAAGTTACACAGTTAGTAGATGTATTGGTCAGCTTTTGCTATAGCAAAAACAACCTGCAAATCTCAGAGGATTATAACACCAGTATTTATTTTTGTTCACAAATCCGTGGATAAACTTTGCATGAGTTGGTTTGACTGGGCTTGTCTGGGTAAGCTGTGCTTGACTAGGTTCAGCTGGGCTTGGCTCCAGACTACTGGTTGGATTCAAGTCTTCTCTGAGTATTTTTATTCTGGAATAAAGATTCCCTGTCTGAGGCATACTCTTCTCATGGAAAAAGAAGGAAACTCAAAGGGAGAGAAGAATTGCACGATGGGAACTGGCAAATTATCACTTGCACTTACATTCCAGGGTGATAGCAAGTCACAGGTCAAGGCCAAAGTCAATTAGTCAGGGAAATATTCTCTGCCCACATTGGAGCATGGCAAGGATGTCTATCTAAATTTAAACCCTGTTGTTTCAACTACTATCCTATTCTAAATAATTAGGAACCTACTTTATCTTCTTTGAGGTTTATGAATAGTATTTTCTGAATAAAGTTTATAGGCAAGGATAACTTTGCTGAATTTTTTCCTCAATAAGTAATATAAATTTAAGAAAATAACATGTAATTTCAGTTTTCAACATATAGAAGATTATCACTGGGGGCTATGGTAATAAAATCCCTGTTAATCATTTGGCAGATACCTGATGATTTCCCGTAGTGTATAAACATTCTCTATTTTCTGCAACTTTCCAGAAATCCAAAATTATGTCTTCAAATATATAAACTGCTCAGTAATATTGCTTTATTAAATCAATGTCATAGTTCTATGTGAATATAGATGGATATCACTTTAAAGCATTTTGTCTACATGGAGTATTTGTTGTTAGTGCCTGAGTTAATTCTGACTCCTTGTGACCCTGTGTACAGCAGAGGGAACCCTGCCTAGGTTTTTTGTGCCATCCTCTCACCTTTGTGATCTATATCTGAATAGCTTTGCTGCTATTCACAGGGTTTTCATGGCCAATTTTTTTGGAAGTGGGTGGCCAGGTCCTTCTTCCTAGTCTGTCTTAGTTGGAAGCTCCCTTGATACCTGCTGGTATTTGAAATACTGGTAGCTTTCAGCATCAGAGCAACACACAGCCCCCACAGTATGACAACTGACAGCTATGTGGTGTGGTTCCCCGACCATGAAATGAACTCGTGGTTGTGAGAGTGCCTAATCTTAACCACTAGACGACTAGGGCTGGCTGTGAGTAATGATACCAGAGAACATTGCCACTAGCTTTAGTGAATACACTTTAAATTTATACCATCCAAACGGACATTTTCAGATTCTGCTGGGGGTTGTGCAAAGTGTTACAAACCCAAATGTAGCAATTCAGCAATATCTATCCAAGTTGCAAACCCTTTGATCCAGCCATCCCATTTCTGGTAATTTATGTTGCACAGAGCAAAGACAAAAAATTATTTGCTACAACACTATTTGAAACAGCATAAAATTGGAAATGACATGGGGCTGGCCCCATGGCCAAGTGGTTGGGTTCACATGCTCCGCTTGGGTGGCCCGGGGTCTTGCAGGTTTGGATCCTGGGTGCAGATGTGGCACTGCTCATCAAGTCATGCTGAGGTGGCATACCACATGCTACAACAAGAAGGACCCACAACTAAAAATATACAACTATGTACCAGGGGGCTTTGGGGAAAAAAGGGAACCATAAAATCTTATTTAAAAAAAATTAGAAATGACTCAAATGTCGATCAAAACAGTATAGATTAAATAATTATTATAAGCAGTGAAAAAATAATGAGAAAACACCCTATATTCTGATATGGAACAACCTCAAGATATTTTAAGCCAAAACATAAGGGGCAGACAACATAAATAACATCTGCTGCCAGTTTTCCTTTTTTGCTGAGGAAAATTGGCCCTGAGCTAACATCCATGCCCATCTTCCTCTCCTTTATATGTGGGACACCTATCACAGCATGGCTTGACAAGTGGTGCGTAGGTCCATGCGCAGGATCTGAACCAGCGAACCCTGGGGCCACTGAAGTGGAGCATGTGAACTTAACTGCTGTGCCACCAGGCCGGCCCCAACACATATAACTTTTATGTAAGGGGAGGAGATGAATAATGTTTGATTTGTTTGGGGAAGATGTACAAGAAACCAATACAAATATTTATAGAGTAGACAAAGACAGGGTTGAGACAGAGTCTTTTTTACTATTTGCCTTTTTGTCTTGTTTGGATTTTAGAGCGATGTAAATAAAATAAAGGAAAATTTCCTTACCTAAATCATACTCCAATACCAAAACAATATAGTTTGGTTGTTCACGGGCACTTCCTATATAAGAAACTTATTTGAAAAATATATCCTAGCTCTATTATGGTGAAGGAAAAGTCTGTTCTATACGCTTACCTATTCTTTTTAGAAATTTCACTGCACAGTCTTGGTTAGCATGTATAAACTTTTCTAGATCACAGAAACATTTTACTTCCTTTGGTCTTGGGCTATTTTTGTAGAAACTATGGAATCATTTCATCTTTATGGGTATTTCGATTTATGTGAATTTTTATAATCAGTCTGTCCTTGCCTAAAATTAGGCAAAGAAAGATGATGAGTCCTTGAATTCCAGATAAGTGAAGGAATTGAGAAGCAGGGTCCTAATCCCAGAAACCCTTGGCAACAGTGGTGGCTGACACCCAGCCTGGGCAACTTCAACCAGCACCAGACCTTATTTTTGAGGTTTAAGATCATAGTTTGAAGACCAAACAGCACATTCTAGCCCAAGAGTGGAACAGATAAATAACAAAGGACTCGGACAGAATTCACTCATGGTGAAGTACAATTCTTAAAAAATTAAAAGTGTTAAATTCAATAATAATCGAAAGAATATTCATTTAAAGAGAATATTTGAGTTCCACTAATAAATCTATAGCATTGAATCAGTCCCAAACCCTAAAAAGTGCTTCTAATTCCACTGTATGGATGAATAAAGTGAACTACCTTGGATAGAAATAAGTTGAAGGAAAAATAAGACAAGAAAGGGAGATTTCCTACGATTGTTGTGAGAGAGTTTTCCATGTGTCTCTTGTGATCCTACATCTCTTACAGTAGAAACACTAACTACCTACATTCTGGACCATCTTCTCAAAGTTGTTTTTATGGTGAATAGCCTTTGAAGATAAAGACAATGTCTCTTTCCAGAACAAAGGGGCAAGCATAATTTCCAACTTTACTCTGGTGGGAAGGACCCCTCTTATTACAGGAATGGCCAATCACAGTTCTGCTTGGACCTGGAGTTCCTCCTTGAACCAACTTTCCTCCTCTGCACAAAGTCCACATCTAATCCCAGTTTCTTTCCCAATATAAGATCCTTGACTGTTGTGTGCTCCTGCATGTCACATTACTTTCTATCCAACAAGACAGCTCTGCTTTCAACTGGACCTACTTCATGCAGAGAACATTCTTGCCTTTTCACTTTACTCCTGTGACAAAGTCACTGCAACGTGTTCTTTATTCTCCTTGGGAATTTTCTTTTTGGAGGAGCCTGTTCCTTCTGTCTCAGGCACTGGGGTATACTTGTTTACAAGGACCTCTGCTAACCCCACGCCCTGGGCAGAGTGGCTCTTCACTCTTGTTCATCGGTGTCTCAATTCCGCACCTGTAACCTGATGCTCTTCTGATTTGGGCCTCCTAAGGGCCATTCTTTCTTCAGCTGGATCTAAATTATTGTTCTGGCTCTTCGCTGGGGCCTGAAACTTAGAAATTCAGCACTCTCGGTGTTCGTCACTGCTTCTGCTGTCCTCCATGTGGGCCTACAACATCTGGGAAGCTGCCAAGTCCCAGTGGGCACAGTCTGAGGGTGGGACTCTGAGACTTCAGCAGCAAAGCCATCTGAAGCAATGGGCTCTTCGAAGGTGCAGTAGTGGCTGGCTGTACTTCTGATGGCAGCTTTAACTTCTCAGCAAGATATTCGGTAAGAGTTGGTTTTGCTGGATCTTCTTGGTACGAAGGAGCATTCTTTGAACTCCTGAGTCACTAGACTATTCAGATTTCCATTTAGATTTTGGGAGTGTCCTGGTTCCCTGGCTCACAGGATGTCTCCTGATTGTGGTTGTGGAGCTGGAACTCCTCAGCCTTGACCATCTCCCTTGATCCTTTGATCCTTGAAAGAATTCTTAGTTTCATCTCTCACATCTTTATCCTCTGGGAACATTGCTATTCTAGTGCCAGAGTCTCCTAGCATATAACTCACTCTCATTCCTTAGCTCATTTCCTGCTACTTCTTGGCTTGTAGGCAGCTCTGAACTGCCTCGGTTGCCCTCCAGCATAGTCCTACTGTGTCTTGTTTTGGTAACAGCGATGGGTGTGAGGACATGAAAAGTCTGTTCTCCCCTGCTATCTGTGAAGCCATGGCCAGTACCAGAGATGGGCCATTTCAGGGCTCTCTGCTCTTCCTCTCCCATAGATGAGAGGGCAGATGGAGGACTATGCAGGGCAGGAGCTAAATTTTTTGTGACCACCTATCTTCCTGATCTCCTTGAGGATTTCTTCCAAGGAGCTTGGTGACTCAGCTGTGGAGCCAACCCTTGACAGATGGTGAGTGAGAAGAGAATGGCAGACCAGGGAAGGTGCTAAGATTGGGCCTCTCTCACCAAAACAGTTTATGGACTCAAGTCCCTTTTATAAAGACAGTTGTGATTGAATTTAGGGTCCGCCCAGCTAACCCAGGATAAACTCTTCATCTCAAGATCCCTAACTTAACCACACCAGCAAAGCACTTTTTTGCCATATAAGAAAACATTCACATGTTCCAAGGATTAGAACCTGGATATATTTTGGGGGGCCATTATGCAGCCTACTATGCTCATAATTTACTTTCATCCTTCAGTTTAAATTTCAAGGGCCAGTTGCGTGCTTCTGGGCCAGAAGGTAAGAAGTGGACCCTGAGAGAGGGCTGAAATGGACATCTTTGTTTTTATTTGAATGGTCAGCATTCATTCACCTTTCTGGAATAGGTCCTCTGTTTTCCTCTTCAGCCCCAGCCCATGTGCAGGTGGAACTGTAGTCCCCAAACATCCCTACACTCAGGGTATCTAGGCGACTCAGGTCTGGCCTAAAAGAGGATTCGATTACCCTAGTCAGAGTGATTGGTTTAGTGACACAACTGGAGCCAATGAGGCTTTTGCAGGAAATATTGTGAGAGAAGTGCCGCATTTTCAGCTGCGCTTGAACCTGGGAGAATATAGCCTTGAACTTGTGGGCAGCCATCCTCCCATCACATAAAACCTGCAAATGGTCAGAGCAGAAGACAGCCTAGAAGTAGAAAGGATCTCAATTCTCACGATATCAGTTGAGTCCCACTGCTGGAGGCCAGCTTTAGTCCCAGACTTTTCAGTTATATCAATTAATTCCCTTTTTGTATTAAGCTTTGTTTGTTTGTTTTTGGTATTTAGTAAGTTTATTGTGCATAAGTAACAAGAAGTTTATCGTGCATCCAAAGGGTGATATGAAGCTTAGGGGCATGAGGTTACAGGATGGCTTATAAAGTGAAAATGAGGAAGTTGTTTAACTTTGGTTATTACAATAGAGGTTTCCAGAAGACAGGGGATTGGTTAAAAGTGATTATCTGGGCCAGCCCCATGGCCGAGTCCTTAACTTTGCACACTCTGCTTCAGCAGCCTGGGGTTTGCCAGTTCCGATCCTGAGTGTGGATATAGCATTGCTCATCATGCTGTAGCAGCGCCACACAGAGAAGAACTAGAAGGACTTATACAACTATGTACTGGGGCTTTGTGGAGGAAAAAAAGAAAGATTGGCAACAGACGTTGGCTCAGGGCCACTCTTCCTCATCAAAATGCGTTAAAGAAAAGAAAAAGAGTGGAGGCCAGGACACAGTTTAAAAAAAAAATCATTGTCTTATGCCACTTTTAGGAAGATAACTTAGGTTTCTGTAACGATTATCAGAGGCGTTTATGAGAAGTTGCCCAAGTTAAGTTCTGCTTGTTTTGCAGAATACGCTAAATTAAGTTTTACTTATGTAGCTTAAATAGTTTTGTCTGCTTAGGGAATTTCGACTCTGGTTTCCATTTAGTATTTAACTTTAACACTAGGAAGGCAAATGGCACAGGTGGAGCCTGCAGGGCACTATGTGGCTTCCTGGGGTGGTGGTCAGGGAGTAACCAGAGTTCTAAGCGTGGGGGCGGGGGTGTTGGCTAAGGGTCAGAGCAGCTCAGAAAAGGGTGGAATCCTCCCAGAGGAAGCCAGATATGATCTCCTGGGACCTGAGGAGGTCTACAGGGGCTGACAGGAGGTCCTGAGATGAGAAAACATGGGTGCTCTGGGCGCCAGAGGCCCCTTATCATAGACTTGTCTGTAAGGAGTCTGGCTCAGGCCACCTATTAAGCAAACCCCAATCTTGTGGAAGAGCTTCCCCTCACCCCCGCCCCCCCCCCGCCCAACCCAGCCACGTTACAGCGTGGTAGCACCTCACCCCAGGGGCCAGATGCAGGTGGAATGGGCTCTGGCCCAAAGTCTGTGCATGGACAGGACTTCAAAGGCCAGAACAGGGAAGCGAAGTGCGCATGTGTGGGCTGCAAATCTAGAGCCTTCTAGGAGGCTGAAGTGACGCGGTCTTGTGAGGTGGAACCCTAGGATCTGTGTATGAAGTCTGCAAAAGTCCAAGGTGGCAGCAAAGCCATCCTGCCCTTCCACCGCACAGCCTCAGGTCAGTTGTTGAGGTGTATTTCTCCTTACTTGCAACCAAATGATTCCTCACAGTACATGTGGGTCCTCCGTTTATGCTGCTTTCCTCTATGCTGCCTACTAACACATATATTAACTTCACTGTGTCTGTTTCCTCCTCTGTACAAGGGGATAACCACTTAACTTTACTAAATAAATACTTAAAACACTTGCAGATGTTACATCGGGTAATCAATGTAAAAGCATGCATTTGTTCCACAAATGGGAGATGCAAGTAAGATGATGTTTAATTTTTATAAACTAAGTTATATCTGGCTCTAAGTCCTCATTTACAAGAGTGGGAAGAGAACTAATATAATATATTGCCTGAGGCTCTTTTCCCTCTTCTGTGTGATGTACATTCTCAGAGGGAAAAAAAACTTAGGGAACAGCCTCTGGTCTTTGGTCCCTCCAGGTTGCCACCAAGATGCTCACTGTACAAGACAATACGGTCCATTCAAAGACAGGTAAGCCACAGCCCCTCTGCCAGTGTGGCCCCAGCATCTTTGGCTGCAAATCCCAAGATTATGATACTGGGTATTTAGCAGCCCCCCCACCCCCACCCCACCCTGGAAACACATCAGCTTTCCCCATCAGAGGTCCTGCTGCCTCCTTGGGGACTTCCACATAGGACCCAGCACTTGATGGAACCCACCACCACATCCCTTTCCTCCAGTGCCAGGAGCCACTGCTACTTTGGGGCACCCAGTCTCCTTCTCCTTCCTCTGAGGATCACACAGTTAAAATCCCCTCCCACAAAAGAGCCTTGAGAAGATTGGATGGTAGGTGCCTAGCAGCTTTTGTGTTGGGCTGGGTGGCACAAAAGCCATTGACAACCAACCCCCTGCCCCCCCGCCCCCCCCCGCCCCCGCCCCCGCCCCCCCACCCGCCCGCCAAGAAATCAGAAACTCAGAACTTCGTGGAAAGGTAGAGGTCAAAGTTACCTTTTCATCTTTCTGCTAGTCTCTTCTAACAGGAGGTTGGCAGAGAAATAAATTGCTTGGGAAATTATCCTGCCACAAATGCCTATTAGGTGGCAGAGAGTGAATAGATAGAGCAGGAATATCTGCAGAAAGAAATGAGCTCTCCTGTCTTGTCGTTACAAACTTGCACGCTGAAGCATGGCCAACCATTTAAATTTGCATGATTATGAGTCCCTTCCAGGGCGCCAATAGAGTGGAGGGACAGCCTTGAGTTTCAGGAGCGCGTCTGGTAAGGAGGAAGCTGCTGCAAGCTCCTGAAATGGCCCTGGCTTCCGTGACTCTATCGGTCAACTGCCCAGTTGTGTGTCCCGGCTCCACCATTTACCGCTCCTGTGATGTTGGACAACTCACTCTACATCCAAGTCTCAGTTTTTCTATCTGTTGTATGGGACATTTATGCTATCAATTTCCTGAGGTTATTGTGAGAATTAAGTGAAATAATGTCTTTAAGGTGTTTAGCATAGTGCCTGGCACATAGTCATTGGTAAAAGTTTCTTATATCATTATTATTAACCACTTTCTCTGACCCATTACACTTTTTACATCCCAAATCGTAGCTGATATTTCCATTTGTGGTCTAGTCTCACTTCCCACGTCTAATGCTTGTTACACTTTTTCATCTGTAGCCGTTTGCCAAACCACTATATGGATTCTCTCTCTGGCTATGTTTCTTTCGTAGAGTTCTGGATATATCTCTGTCAATTACTCTTACTTCACAGATATGGTGGGCACACTTTCACTACATGTAGTCCAATTCTCCATGTGAAACCCAGCCTCATATAATTCCCTTTGGCTCAGTCTATAAGGATTAACATATTCCTACTAGAAGATTAAAGAAAGGAGAGAGACTTGAGACCATGATCCTACCACAGAATGCATAGGTTTGTTCTTAGCATTACAAATTACATTTCTCACCTCCAACACTCCACACTCTCATGTCCAAGGGCAACTTTTCACTCAAACTCAGCCAGGAACAGTAGTAATGCTAATAGAGAGGTCTAATGAGCAGGTGGGGAGATGGGTGGGCAAAGAGGGAAAGGCAAAGTAAGCAGAGATTACCTAATTGTTATAAATGGAAAGGACTCTGGCACTGATCTACCAGTCCAGCTGACAACTCAGAGACTGAAGTAGCAACTTTTTAGCGCACATAACAACTTCCTTCCTCTCTAGTCATTCCTTCCCTCACCAACATGGAATAATACCACTTGAGTGTAATTCTCATATTTTTCTACACTTTTCTCTTTTCTCTTGTTCCTGGAACCGATGGCAGAAGATTTTAGGGTTTGCTTATGCAAAAATAATTTTAGTTAGGACACACTGAGTTAAATCCATTCTACCACCTTTATAGCCGTGATAGTTAAATAAAAAGTTTTAAATGACTATTGTATTCATTAGAGTGTTTTCAAGCATGTACCTCAATATTTAGTGTACTTGACCCCAAAATGGAAATTTGTAGTTAAATATAATGTACATGAGGGGAATCTCTCAAGAATGAATAGCAACATTTTTGAGCTTCAACTTTTTTTTAAGATTGGCAGCTGGGGTAACATCTGTTGCCAATCTTCTTTCCTCTTTTTTTTTTCTTCTTTTTATCCCCAAAGCCCCACTGTACAGAATTGTATATCTAGTTGTAGGCCCTTCCAGTTGTGCTATGTGGAATGCTGCCTCAGCATGGCCTGATGAGCAGCGCCATGTCCACACCCAGGATCCGAACTGGAGAAACCCTGGGCCACTGAAGTGGAGCATGCGAACTTAACCACTTGGCCACAGAGCCAGCCCTCTGAGCTTCAACTTTTTAAGCTATAAATGGAAATAACATCTACCTTGCTTACCTTTAAGTGTAATAAAAAAATGAATATAAAAATTTTTAGAAAACTAAACAGCCTGTTAATTTAAGGATTTATTATGTTGCCAACAATATTAAATTATATTCTCTGTTCCAGTGCCGTTTCATTAGGTGTTCAACTGGTGATCCCATTGTTTGACTTCTCTGGTAGTATACTGCGCATCCATGGCTGCACGTTAGAATCACGTGGGTAACTTTTTAAAAGTATTAATGCTCAAGAAATCCCCCAGATTAATTTAGAATCACTATGAGTATGGCTCAGGCATTGGCATTTTTATAAAAGTTCTCCAGATTACTCTAAAGTGCAGCCAAGATTGAGAGAATCTGTCATAACAAAAACCATCCTTCCTCTTTTCGGTTAAGAGAGTCCAATTCAGGTATTAGCTAGAGAGCCCTTGTTCTCAGAAAAATTGATCAAAGATAGCCATGTGACACTAATCCAGTGACCAACCATCCTCAGGTGCCCAGGACTGAGAGGGTTCCATAGATGTGGGATTTTCAGTGCTAAAGCTGAGACAGCCCAGGCCAACAAGATCGAGTAAGTCACCCTAGCCCTTGATCTTGTAGATGAGTTGTATATTTTTGAGAACAGTTTTATTCCTTCCTGACTTGAGGGATTGATTTGAGGGCAGATGCCCTGCTGTGTACCATGCTGTTCTCTGGCTTTAGACACAGTCGTATAATGATGTGCCTGTTGTTGCTGCAATATTCTGCAACCATGAGAAGAATGTTAAGAGGATCATAAGAGACATGGCTCTGGAGCTCTGCCATGGTGGAGCCGCTAAACCAAAGCCAGAATTCTGCCTACTTCCCAAATTCTTGTCATGTGAGAACGTTAGTTTAAATCATGGTTAGCTGAATTTTTTTGCTATTTGTGGGCGTAAGCTCTCAGTGCATTCAGGGCTGTCACTGTCAGACATTTGTTTTTCATCTCAGAACTGTCTCCAGATCCTGTTCACCACTGTTGGCTTCAAACTTTCATCTTTGTTAGCTGTCCTGGTTTTCTGTTTTGTTTGGCCTGTTATCCTCATACCCACTAACCACCACCACCATCCGCCCTCAACTGGAATGCAGACTGTTTTCCTGACTCTGCTCAGCACACCCTCGAAAGAATGACAAGTTCGGGAACTCACACCTTAGCACCACCCTGACACTTGCAGGCAGCAGTCCCTCCTCCATTGCCTGGACCAGGTCTCAGGGCACTGAGCTTGGCAGAGCTTCAGTTTGCCTGTGACTTTCTCCTCCGAGAGGAGGAAAGAACTCAGACAACTTTGATGTCACTTTTACTGAATCTCTGCTCCTTATGTAATGCCAACATATTGTTGATTAATACTTGATAACCAAATTGAAAACAAACTGACGGAGCAACTTGTACCTTGGAACGGGTGAATACTAACCATGCTGACTTTCCTTCATTAATATCTCTTTATGCAGAAATGCGTATTTCACTTGATCTCTCTGATCAGTCCTCGGTGACTTTGCTTAAAAATTACAGCATCCCAGACTTCAAATGATGGAAGTAAGCCTGTGAAACCCAGTGTGTTTTTAAGGGAGAATAGGAATGTAAATGCTGTCAAACTCACTTTGCTCTTTTTCCACTGTCTCTTACCAAGAGCATGTGTGGCTTTCCGAGAGCCAGAGCTGCACATCTGGGTCCTGGCAGCCCTGTTCTCTGTGCCGGACTCATAGGAGGCTCGGATGGGGCTCAGACTTCTCTAAAGTGTTCTCACCTGGCCTCTCTGCCAACTGCCTTCTTTCCGTTATTATTAAGGGAGTCAAGTTGGCAGTGACAACTGCACTTGCTCTAATTTTGAAATCATTCTTTCCACTACCGCATCATTCCTTTAGCGTTTTGTAGAATGCACTTAAGACTAATAGGTTGGTAAAAACAACTGTCAGCCAGTAGGAAGCTGTTTCATTCACTTTATGTGGAGCTTGCAATATGGATATGCATACAGACATGGTGAAATGCTTGCAGTGAGAACAAGGAAGGTGTCCAGCCTCCACGCACGTAGCTACGAGAACATTCTTCACTGTGGTGACTTCAGCACCGAGGAAGCAGCTCTCTCATCTCTTTCCTGAGCGTGTAACTCCCTAGCTATGCCGATAATGTTTGGAAGGATGGAGAGATGTTGCTTCTGAAAATAGCTTATTATTCAATGATCAGACACACTTAAGGAAACTAGGGGTCGCACAAACAAGTTTATTTTCCCTTTGATTCAAAATCAGGATATGCCAACTGCACATGAGATGAGCATAGCTCTTTCTTTTCTGAGCTTTTTCTATCTTTATTTCCTCATCTATATTTTCTTCTTCTATATTCCCTCTCTTTTTTCCATTTTTCCACTTGGGTTCTTGACCTGACCATTGTAGTTTATTTCCGTCCATTTTTTTTCCCTGCCAAGAAAGACTCACTGTTCTTTTTGTTTAGAGCAGTCATTTCCCCTTCTCTGCCAGGAGACCCTATGCCCACTCTCTGTATTCCAGCTGGATGTGTCACCTTAACTTCCTGGTCCTTGAAAGGGCTGGAAATCGTCTGTGCTTCTCCAAGACTTATCATGCAGCATTTTCTCATGAGTTCCTCTTTGGTTTTTCTTCCTCAGTAAACTGGGAACGAATTGAGGGCAGGTACAATATCATATTCTTCTCTGAATCTTCGCCATCATCAGTGGTGCCCACAAATAGTAAGCACTCGGTAAAGGTTTATTAAGTTAAATTGAGGTACCGAGAGAACATTATTCTACAATTTCCTTGCCAGTAAATCATAGATAAATATTTACACACCTCATAGGGTTGTTAAAATGAGACTTGAAATATAACATACATGAGGGACTTGGCAGATTATCTAGCCAGATGGGCACTAAAATATTACTTCTGCTTCCACTCCTCTCCCATTCTTCTTTGCTGTTACTGGTTATTTGGTGGCCAGAGTCTGTTTATAGGATAGAGGTGGGGTATAATAAAAAGAGAGGCTGGAGCAAACTCTGCTATTTGACCCAGAGTTTATAACACCAAGATCATCGATATTAGAAATTATGTGGAAAGATTTACATAGATTTGAGGAAAAAAATGAGAATTTAGAAAGAGTGGGAGCAAACTAGAAAAGGCAAAAACTTTGAAATTCACTCTGTTTATTAGAGTCTTTCATAAAATGCCCCCATTTTCAAAATAGTGTTTGCTAGATTGTTTTATTTCTGTTTCCTCCTATATTTATTGCTGAATATTAAAATGATTTATCATTGCTAATATTCCTTCTTAGTTTATCTGATTACTTAAGAGTAAATAGTTGGCAGTATTCTAGTGTAACCTTATAACCAAGATGCTGTCAGGGTAATAATTTTGGTTTTACACTGTAATATCTGAGCAGAATAATTGGATGTTGTTTACATTATTTTATGTTTGTTTTTTGTAAATTGGGATAAAGATGGCTTTAAGTGTTTTGGTTTCTGGTGCATGCAGATAGCCACATTGTAAGCGGTTCTTTTTGACGTTCTTTCTCAATACATGTCTCATTATTACAGCGGGATGGAAATCTAGCCAAATCCGTGCTCTCCAGATGGTTTATAAAGATTTGAGACATTTGTAAGTGGAAAAACTGACCAGCTACAGTGAAGCCTCCTGCAATTCTCATCTTAGTACTAATGTTACAGAAAAGGAGCCTTTTTTGGGACATTTTCTTCTTTATTTTGTACTTTCTAGAGCCACTTTTCTTTTTGATTAGTGTTTTTCAATCCATGATAGCAGAAGATTTGTTTCTTGATCTTTGTGTTTTAACCTCGTTATTATGAAAGATTTCCAACATCATTCAAATTAGAAGACTATAGTGAATCTCTATGTACTCACACTGCACTTCAGCATGATCAGCTCATGACCAGTCTGATTTCTTCTGAATTTCCATCCCGTTCTCTCAGCCCTCTCTCAGTATCATATCGTTTTGTCTATATTTCCATATATGTGTCTAAAAGACAAGGATTTTTTTTTAATCATTCCTACAATAGTGATCAACCTTCCTTAATGTCAAATATTTAGTCAATGTCTATGTTTCCATGTTGTTTTAAAATTATCTTTATTTGTAATGTAACCCAAACATGGTCCATATATTGTGATTGATCAGTGTCTCCTATATTGCTTGAATTCTATGGGCTCACACCACATCTCTCTCTCTCATTTGTTCCTTTGTTTCCTTGCACTTCTATTCTATTAGAATGGAGCACATACGTAATTTTATATTTTCAAGTAGCCACATTAAAAAACAGTAAAAAGATGGGCCGGCCCAGTGGTGCAGCAGTTAAGTACACACGTTCCGCTTCGGCGGCCTGGGGTTTTCAGGTTCAGATCCTGGGTGAGGACGTGGCACCACTTGGCACGCCATGCTGTGGTAGGCATCCCACATATAAAATAGAGGAAGATGGGCATGCATGTGAGCTCAGGGCCAGTCTTCCTCAGTGAAAAGAGGAGGATTGGCAGCAGTCAGCTCAGGGCTAATCCTCCTCCCCCCCCCAAAAAAAAACCAGTAAAAAGAAATAGGTAAAATTAATTTTGATAATATGTTTTATTTTACCCAATGTATCCACAATATTATCGTCTGAACGTCATATAAAATTAATTAAACATATTGATTATGTAACAAAGCATCAACATAAAATTATCAGTGATTTATTATCAGTATAAAACTTGTTAACTAATATAGCAATCATTCAGTATAAATGAATATAAAGTTATTAATTAAATATCTCATATTCATTTTCTCCATACTAAATCTTCAAAACAAATTTTTATTTTACAAGTACAGCACATGACAATTTGGGCCAGCCCATGTTCAAATCATAAATAATCGGCAGAGCAGCTCTAGAGTTCCAATCCACAAAGTGTTAAAATATATGGCTTTATATTTTCTTAAATCTTCCTTCTACTTCCCTGCCCCTTTTCTCAGGATTTTGTTTTCCCTTTTTGCCATTAGCATCCCTGTAATGCTTAGCTTGAATTTTGTTCCTGGCATTTTATCAGAATAAAGGGCATTATCCTGGTAGAGTATGCCAGCTTATTGGTTTTATGAAGTTATCGGATCCAGACTCAGACTACCCATCAGAATTTCTCAAAGCCCCGTGGCTCTAGCCTGCAAATTGGAGCCTCAATATCCTCTCCCAGTTACTACTGCTCTTCTCGGTCTGGCCCCGGAGATGCCAGTAGCACCTGATGGCGTGTTGACAGTTTTCTCGCTCTCAGACCTGTTAGACGTTCCTTGCCTTCTCTTTGCTTCCTTTTGCATAGTCACAGATACTCTATCTAACATCTTTTGATGGCTTGTCTCCTTCTATTGGTATTTTGATGTCTGTGGTGATTTCTTGTCACCTAGATTTGTTGTAGATGTTGACCATGGAATTTTTTTCTGTCATATTCACGGTTTTTATGCAGGAAAGACTAAAGGAAGGAAGAAATAAATGACAGCAACAAACTATGCGACCACTGCCACCATCTTCCCACAATACTTTCCTTTGTATTTTTACTAACTTAGGCAGGAATACTTAATTAATTTAAGTTTAGGGGTGGTTGTGAACTGTGAATTTTATGTACCCATTTATTGACTTGTTTGCTTTATTAAGTATCAGACCAAGGCTCTTCCACATCTTGGCTTTCAGAAGTATGGTCTAGCAATGGAAATTTCTCCTCAAATTAAGCTTCAGCAAAAAACATGCAATGCTATTTGATATTTTTGTATATTAAAATAAAAATTGAAACTGAACATGAATATTTAAAATTTAGAAACTCACTAATCACTTTTATTCTAACTGTTAAGTGGAAAAGTGAATATATTTTGTAACCATTAAATGTTGTCATCACCTCTAGCAATGTGATAAAAATTCAGCAGCCTTTCAGCCACCTTTCTTTCCTCTGACACAGAAATATCCAAAAGATCCGGTGAGCCAACCTTGGCAATTTTATTTGACTTTGATGTTAATATCTCGTAGATCTAGCGGCATTCTTTGTAGGTGATAAAACCCTATTGGAAATTAAATGAAACAGGTATTCCATATATATTTTACTCAGTAGATGCCTTCTTTGTCTCCCCCCTACTAATGTTAGCACTATAACATACTGTTGTATTCAGATGGAATTATTTCATACAGGTATTCAAATAAGTATCAGAAAATGAACCACCAAGTTTACTTAATTCTACTAATGGGTAGGAAATGTCAAAGTTCACATTTAAAAATTGATTCTGGTATGAAGGCAACAATTGAGACCATATGGGAGAAGATGACCTTCTTTAGTAATTCAGAACGATGAAACTAAAGGCAAAGGACACTGGTATTCTAAACACTGTGAAGATAGATTTTGTTGATGTGTTCTGCTGTACTGAATAACAGTGACTATATTTGGGTTCTTAAAACTGATGGTGAGAATGATGAATGTAATTCTACTTGAAGACCAATTCTTTAAACTTATGAGCTGTATTCTCTGGAAAATATTTTTCTTTACAAACCTTTATATTAAGAAATAGTGAAATTCTTTCTTAAATAAAACCTTGTCCATGTAGTCCACAAAAATTTGTTCAATATCCTCAATGCACCGGACACTGTTTTATGTGTTGGAGAAACAGCCTTGAATAAAAGAGACAAAAATTTCTGCTCTGGTGGAGCTTACATTCTGTTGGAAGTGATACACACCAAAATATAGAAGCTCAAAATAGAAAACCAATGAGACTACAATTACTTTGTTTGAAGCAAAAGGCCTAGAATCTTATCCACTTTACTTCTCTTATCTGCACTATTCAGTTTCACTCTCCTTCTTGATTCTAACTTAGAAATTTCTGCTCTGAAGTTCAGCTCAATAAATGAAACAGATATATAAATAACTGTGCATAAAGCACTCAATATAGTGATGAAGCAAAGTCTGTATCTTTGCTTCAGTCTCTACCAGTGTAATTCTTGAAATTCTAGCACCTTGGGAACTCAGCAACTGAGGGAAACATCTCCTCCACGCGACCAACGTGAATCTCTAAGAATACTGTTTCTCATGTCAGGCATCTTCTCTCTCAGGTACAGACACCACTCTGGTGTCGTTGCTGTGCATTGGCATTCCTGCCAGTCACCCTTATTAGCTTAGATGCCATTGTTACTGATACCTCTTCATAAACCTGCTCTCTGTCCTGACTTGTGTGCTGGGAATGCAGCCTTTACATCTCTCAGCAAAAGCTGAGACCTGCCTCAGCCCTTCTCTCAGACAGAAGAGATTTTTAATCTCCTCAAGACCATGTGACAAGACCATTCATTCATTCATTCATTCACTCACTTATTTTCTCATTCATTTATTCATATATTTATTTCACTTATTACTATTCCTTTATTTATTTTTATTCAACAAATAATAAATGTGCTGAGCACTGTGAAATATACTAATTAGCAAAGGTAGGCACTTCCCTGCTCCCAGATTGCAATTTATTGGGGGAAGAAGAAATTAATTAAAAAAAATCACACAATAAATGCAAGATTTTATCTGTAGTAAGCACAGTGAAGGAAAGACACATGCTCTTAGAGAGCATTCAAATGGGGTATATGCTATAGTCATGGTAGGTTCAGAGGAAGCATTCTTGTAAAAGTGGCTAATGGGAGGAGACAGTGAGAGGCATTTTTTAAAATATTGTGGTGGGAAAAATGACCCAGCTAAGAATTCAGAGTTCTTTCAAAACACCAGTGGTAGGAACCTCCCATCTCATCTGCTCCTTAGAACCACCAGGAAATAATTCTTACTGGCACCCCTGGAGTCCGGTACTGCTGACTCAGAATGTTCTTGTTTGAATTCATGTATAAGAAATAACACCAGAATCCTGATGCTCAGTGTTACAGTCACTGCAAATGAATATGAGATATGTTCAAAGGATGCCCAAATAAGAGAAAGCTGAGACCTCACTGAACTGATAGAACAGACTCTAGAACTATTTTGTGACTGTGACTATTGTTAATTAATGGCTTTAAAGTAAAATAACAGAATTTAGCTCTCTTAATGGGATTATAGGTAAGACACCTATAGATCTTACCTACCTCTCATCATTGGAGGGTACCTATACTTAGCAAAATATTCTGATAATTCTGGTAACAAAAGACATGTTGTTTCTATTATGGCTTTAGTACTCCTTTGCCACAAGATATTATAGTTAACCTACTAATAGGTTCTTGACTTCTCCGTTTATATTCCATAATAGAATAGAGTAGAGTAGCCTAATCCCACCTTATGTTACCTTTGCCTGTTCTAGAACTTCCTATAAATGAAATCATACATGTATATGTATGTCTGTTTCTATCTGGTATCTCTTATCACAGGTTCTTCTTTCCCTGGCCATGGACCTCTTCCCTTTCTACTATATAAGCATCCTGGAGAGGTGGTTTGGTTTTATCCTTGGCCAAAGTCAGCATCAGACTCTTCAGAAAGAATCTGTGCCCTACTTCTGCTCTTCTCTTCTCTCATCTCTCATGATTTGCCATTGCCCTATTCATTCTGCTCTGGACCATTGCCCTAGGCACTCTTCCTTAGCCCCGTGACATTATCACAGGAATATGATTCAGTTGTACCCAAGTCACCTTGGTAGGTACATACACATTTCAAAAGGAGCTCCTCTTAGCTTCCAGGACACTAGGATGTTTAAGATCTTTGATGCGCACCAAGCTCAAGCTTTAGAGATTTTGCTCCTTCTAGTTTGAGTCTCTGTCTGTGTTTGAGTATGAGGCAATATGGTAGGTGTGCAGAGGTGGTTTCTAAATGAAATCTTATAAATGAGATCTGGTTTCTTTAGATGGGACTATATTCAGCACTTTCCAGCATCATTGCATTTAACAGCAGAGGGTAGCTGAGGCAGTCGGCTTCCTCCTTTTTCCTCTTGCTTATTTCTGATTTATACAAGTTTCCCTGCTACTTCCTGTGCTGGGTTGGAGCAAGATAAGTAAGTTCTGTTTTTCCTCTTCCAGTGAGCCACACCAAATTCTTTTGACAGGCACCCGTTGGCAGAGTATTCAGCTTTGGGAAAGTAAGTGTTCACACACACAGGTACTGCTCCACTGGCATTTCTGGTATTTGAGAGTTTACAGAGTAAATGTTTTCTATTTCCACATACCTCTAAAATATGTAGTAAATTTTAATTCGATATGCTCGTGTGGACCAAGAGGTTTTGTTATGAAAATCTTACAGATGCCATTCTTTCCTTATAGGGGCTAAGAAAGATAGGAAATGAAAATGAGATGTTTTCCTGTCACTTCCATTCTACTGAGACGAGCAGAGCAAACATAAGAAAGCAAAGCTGTAGTGTTCCACACTAAGGTAGGACATTGGCATGTTTTGTTTTGTTTTTTAATGCTGCTTTGGAAGGGCCAATAAATGCTGGATTCAGTGATATGAATGTTTACACACAATTCACTCTCCTGAACAGTTGATTCGAGACTGAGAGCAATGGGCATTCCCTATAGTGAACAGTCTCTTCACAACCCCCCTAAGAATCTAGGTTCAAATGAGATGTCAGGCCAGGAAGGGAGGTGGAAAAGTTTGTGAATTGGGAGTTCAGGGGAACTGACATGAGAGGGATAGAAGCTAGAAAGAAACAGCGTAGATTTTTTCCTCTTAATCAAGAGACTCTTATTGTTTGAAATAATGATCAGAGTCAGTCTTTGACCTCTTCAGAAAGCCGTCCCCCATATCCTCTTACATCTGGGCTCAGCATCTCTCTTAGGTGCTACTGAAGCCCATTTGGGCCTCAGTGTCCAGTGCATGAGAAGAAGTAAAACTGCCTCCTAGATTGTCTTTCTCCTATCAGCTCTATTCTTTTTGAGGTCAGAGATTACACCTTGTTCATTATTACAAAGCCTAACATAAAATAGCTTGTCAGTATATATTTATTAAATTAACTAAGTGTATATATTATATAAGTTAGCTGTACATAATTATAAGCAAAATGACTTAGGACACTGCCATTTAATTTCTTCTTGCATGGTATCTTATTGATAACATGAAATTTCCTGATTATGTGAGATGTGTATGCGTCTATATATGTAATACATATGTTGTAATATATATTTGTGTACATCTCACATAGTTATAAGCAAAGCAACTTAGGCCATTACCATTTAATCTCTTCTTGCATGATATCTTATTGGTAGCATGAAATTTCCTGATTATGTGAGATGTGTATGTGTCTATATATATAATACATATGTCATGATATATATTTCTATACATCTCACGTACTTATAAGCAAAGCAACTTAAGACGTTACCATTTAATCTCTTCTTGCATGGTATATTATTGGTTGCGTGAAATTTGCTGATTATGTGAGATGTATATATGTCTATGAATATAATATATATGTCATAATACATATTTCTATACATCTCACATAATTAGGAAACTTCATGCTACCAATAAGATACCATGCAAGAAGAAATTAAATGGTAATGTCCTAGGTCATTTTGCTTAGGGAATGCTTAATGGTGATATATAAGAAATGCCACAATCCTGCAATAAAATTATTCCAAAGGAGAGACAGAGCTTTGAAAAGGATGCACAGAGTGCTAAGATTAGAGAAGCAGGGATCCATAGTGTGGAGCAGTCATTTCCTGGGTTACTGAACTTTGGGTTGAGGCTGTCTTTGATCAGTATAGGGGTTGTGAATGAAGCAAGTTGCAGTCATAACAATGGAGACCTGGAGCGTGCGTGAGAAGAACCTAGAACACAGCAGACAGGATCCTGATGCAAGCCGAATTACACTCTCTCTGCAGAAAAGTGTTAAAGACTGTCATCAGTCACTTAGCGAGGTGAAACTGGAGCCTGATACGTCCTACACTGTGAATCGATTCTTGTTCATTGCGTATATACAGATATATGTAAGCCACGAGTGCAATTCTTTTTAACGAGTGGAGGTTTACTCATTCTAGACAAATCCTTGTGTTGCCTTCATGAAGCCCCAAGTCAAAGAACTCTTGTACTTGTTACAGTAGAACCTGGCTCAGTTTAGTACTCAAAGCGTGTATAACTCCTTGAAGCAGCCTACTTCAAATATTGAGCCTACAAAAGCTTCTTCCTTTGTTCTGAAGATTTGGTGATAATGCCACACAACTGGCTACCTTTACAGCCTGCTTCTTCCATAATTTCAACGCAGTTTTAGGCTCGCCTCCGCCTTTAGCCAGCCCCATGCAAGCTGACATGATTGCGGAGAAGTGAAATAAGTCAAAAGAGGTGATTTTGTTGACTTAAAATTATTTTAATCATTAATAACAGCAAAACAATTTAAGATAAAATCACCACAACTAATGCAATTCTTTAAAACTTTAGAGTACAAAAACTTGTATCCTTGTTTACATTTTAAGTTAAATGTATTTGGCTAACTGTTAAAACATAAAATGTTTGCATAATGCTATCTTCCTTTTTAATAATTTGTATTTTTAAATCTGTGTAGCTTCAAGATTTAAATACCACAAATTTTATAATGAAAAGGAAAAGCCCTCTGCCCTACCTCATCCCCATTGGCTCTAATTCTGTTAATTTATTTTCTTATTTATGTTCATATTTCTAAATTACACACATTTCTTTACGTACCAATTTCTGTTTATTTTATATTATGTGAGATTAGATTTTGGCAATCCTATATCACCTATGCCCTTTTTCCTTCCTATTTTTCCCAATAAAAATAGACTAGAATTTAGTTAAATCAGTACTCAATATCTACCTCATATGATTATGTAAGTGTGGTTTATTGCTTAGCCAGATATTGTGCTTTGATTACATTTCATTTCCCGTAAAACTTGTTTGTTCCAACTACAGCTGTTTTCTTTCCTCTTCTGGCTTGCTTAGTTTTCTGTGCTCTTATCACTTTATAATTAAGTATTCCAAAAGTCTCCATTAGAATTGTAACTCCTTCTAACTATTATTTCACAGGTGGTCAAACACATCAGGTATTTCCTGGGTTCCTTTTTGTCAAGAGTTCTCAGTCCTGTCTGAACCAGGGTGGCTGCTCTCTGGCCTGCACTGCGAAGCTTTGTTGCCTCCTGCCTCACTCCTCCAGCCACTTTCCCAATCATGTAAATAAATAAGTTGGCAAGATAATTTCAGTTAATGTAGTAGACAGAATTTCTAGGAGGGACCCCCAAGATTTTGCAACCCCTAATTCCCGGAACCTGTGATTGTGATATTTCTCCAACGATTGTGTTACCTTTTATGGCAGTGTTGACCTTAATGGGGAGATTGTCCTGTGAGACTTTAAAAGCAGAGAAATTTCTCTAGTTGTTTTCAAAAGAGGAAGGCAGAGGGAAAATCAGATTCTAAGCACAGGAAGGATTTGATGTGCCTTTGTTGGCTTGATGATGGGGAGGGGTCAAATGATGAGGAATGCAGGTGTTGTCTAGGAGCCAAAAGGGGCCCCAGTGGACTACCAGCCAGGAGATGGGAACCTCAGACCACAGCCATAAGCAACTGAATTCTTCCAATAACCCAAGGGAGTGGATTCTTCCCTGAGCCTCCAAATGAGAGCCCGGCAGGTCAACTCCTTGGTTTAGGCCTTTTGAGACCCTGAGCAGAGGACTCAGTCAAGCCTATCTGAGCCTAAGCCTGACTTAAAGAACTGGGAGATGATGAAGTTTGTGGTGCTTTGTTATGTTGCAATGGAAAACTAATACTGTTAGTTTTAAGAATATGGACTTTCACTGGATGGATAACCAAGAAACAGTAGCATAACTAATTGGCGTTAGAAAGGAACAAAGTACTAATATATACAACAACATGGATGGATCTCAGGAACTTTTTGTTGATCCAAAGAAGCCAGAATTAAAATAGGTCATAGTCTATGATCCAGTTTATATAAAGTCCGAGAACAGGCAAAACTAATTTATGGTGATAGAAACCAGAAAATAGTTGCCTCTGAGGGCAGGATGGGAGAGATGAGATTGTCTAGAAGGGGCCATGAGTGATCTTTCTGGGGTGATGGTAATATTTGATGTCTAGTTTTGCTGGTGCTTTCTCACGTGTATATAGCTGTCAAAACTCGTAGAACTGAATACTTAAGATCTGTGCATCTTTCTGTATCTATATTGCACTCCAATACAAATAAAGTAAAATGAAAATTAAATGAAGTCTTCTGTAATCATTCAAGGTTGAGGTGATCACTGGTACCTCTGAATTGCTAGGTATCAACAGGTAGAGGATTCCTCAGACAGTGAAACAGGAGCTGCCTCGTGACTTTTCACCTACTGCTTTGAAAGTCTTAAATCTTGTCTAGCCACTCCTTTTTTAATGCATTTATTTTCTCCCACTTCCCATTCCCAACAATGTTATGAACTCTTTGATGGCAAGGACATCACAGTTCCTAGAAGAATGCCTGGCCTAGGATAAGCATTCAATAAATAATTGATGATTTGGTTACTTTCTACAGGGAAAAATAAGGGAAAAAAATACATGATAGAGAAAGGAAAGAAAGTGATAACAAACGATAAACTGCGTATGTCTAACTTGATTTTTGATAACAGTTTTAACCTTATCTGTTCTTCAAATATTCAGCTACTTTTAGCTGCTAGAGCTCTGGTATTTAAATATTGTCTTCATAGTACGGTATTCCATGTTTAATCATTAAGTGAACTCCTGGATCTTGTCTCTTAATGCAGCTAAACTCTTTTCTTGTCTTCACAAAATACCTTCCTTTTGGGAGCACTGGTGTGATCTTTTCTGTCATAAGCAACAACCTTCCTTTCTGAAGCAGCTTCCTCTCCTGCTTTGCTCTGAAATAATCTGCATTTGTGGTTGCTTTCCTCCTTGAAGCACTACCTTTCCTTAATTAGATAATAAACCTTCTGCAATATTATTGACTTTTGTTAATAGCAATATGCTATCAAAGTTTAGATCTATATAACATTTTTGTTACATTAAGAATACAAGATAATGAAAATAAGACTTAGCCATAGAGCAGTATAAATTCACAGAATTACAGTACAAGGATTAATTGATTTTATTAAGCATCCCAGTCTGCTCCATTTTCCAGTGCAAAAATCTATTCCATCTATTTTTAATTAAAACTCCATGCCTCCTGTAATTTTAAACTAATCCTTGAAAATTTGAGACATGAAAAAACGTAAAGGAAAGTGGTTCTTGTTGACAGATGATAGAGAACAATATCTGGACTTTTCGGTTTATCGCCCGCTAATTTCGGAAGTCCGGATTATCCTTCGGTGGCTCTCTGATATTTTGTTTCATCCTCAAATAAGGGGCTGTGCCTCTCTGTAGTGGTGCCTGTAATTTAATTTTGGCTTTAGTACTTCCCCTGTCTCAGATAGATGTAACTGAGGATCGGGTTGAAGGCTGAATAATAGAAATATTGTTCATACTGATGACTTACAAACTAAGATGGCTGGTGCGTGACTTCAAAAGATCTGGACTCCAAATGCCTCCTAGGTCATTGTTCTTAAACATAAACCACAGTTGTGCTGACTCAGTACCTTCTTTCCTGGCCCAGAGTCTAGATTCCAGTACTCTGCATACATGATCTATAGTTTATTTATCTTTCTTCCACAGCAATTACCTCGAGGTGTCTGTGTTCAGAGGAGGGGAAATGGAGATAATATGAAATTACCATTTTGAAAAAGTAAGTTGCTATAAGCTCCTTACAAAGCATAATGTGACAAGTTTCTTAAACACGATGACCTGTGTTTTTCCCATAGGATGATTTTGAGGATTAAATACAACATATTACATTTTTTGTTTAATTTTTATTGGGGTCCAATTTATATGCACAGTATTTGTTCTGATGAGTTTTAACAGTCTGGATACCTGTCTTCGTGAAATTGCCAGAAGAGCCCAATTCCATGATATTGAGACTCAGAAGACCTGGGTTCCAAATGCCTACTGGGTCTGTGGCAGGTGGAGTTGATTCCTTGGCCCTCTTTGCCTTTCAAATTCTAATTCCAGCTGAACTGCTGCTTTCCACTCACCACTTCCAACACAAGGAGAAACCTAGCCCATTTTTTGTCTTTCAAATTCAATACATTTGTGAATTCAGCACTTTTTTCTGAAGATTTGTAGTTGGCTGTGGCAAGAAGACTAGCTGTCCACCAGTGTTGTTCTTCCCCTTCCTTGGCGTCATTTCTGGAAGCAGCTACCCAGCAAGGACATGGTTCCTGGCATGTATTAGTTCTTTTGCAATTCCTCTCCTCTCTCTGACCCTGTGTGCAAATTTAGGGTGGCGATGTCCATATAGCTCTTTAGAGTTCTCCTAGCTTTTGTGCCATTGTCCTCACTGACCCTACCCCAGGTCTGAGAAACTCTTTTCTCCAGAGCAGTAAGAATTTTCTGTGATGATGGAACTGTGTGCTGCCTAGTACTGTGGCCGCTAGTCATATGTGGCTTTGAATCCTTGAAATGCGGTTGGTGTGCCTGATAAACTGGATATGTAGATTTAGTGTTAATAACTTTGAATTTAAATAGGCTCACAGGACTAGTGACAAATACCCTCTCCTTGACCAGACTTTAGTCAGGCTCCTCTAAGCTATCTTCTCAACTAGGCTTTGACTTTGGCATCTGTCCTTGTGAAACTGCCCAGTTTTAGCAAGGATCCTGCCAAGTCAGCGTAAAGAGAATTCCCCACCTTTGATATTTGATCATCCTCAATATCTGGTCGAATTCCCCATCCTCATCTTGATATCTGATCACGCTGGGCTGACTTCAGCAAAAATCCTGTTAGGTCAGTTGAGCCAAAGTCCTCCCTACTCCTGATATCTCCTCTTGGTAATTTTCTGTCTACTGACCTTCACCCTGCTCTTACTGTAAATCCCCACTAGTCCATACTATATTCAGAATGGAGCCCAGTTCTCTACTGAGGTCTCTTTTCTCCTGTTGCAATAGTTCCTGAATAAAATCTGTTTTTATCACATTAACTACTTTGTCCAGCTCTGGTTTTCTGCAACACTAATGTCTAGTGTATTGTAGCTCTAACCCCTGTGATTAAATGCTCAAGAAAGCCTGATTCTCGTTTTCCCTTAATAGTAGGTGAAACTTTTTTTAACCCTGAAAAAAAAAACCTACTATCCTTAGTATCCATGTACAATTTTTTCTTTTTTCCCAGCAATGGCATACAAACTTAATGTGCAGAAAATAATTTGGAGATTTGGGGTTTTAGCCACAGAAATTCTGATTCCATAAAGCAGGGAAGTGTTTCTCCTGAATGTGACTTTTAAATAAGCATTCAGGTGGTTCTGATGCAGGTGGTCTGTAGACCAACTTTTGAGAAGCACTGTCATAAATATTCGAAACTCCTGGGGTAAAGGTTTGATGCCAGAGGTTATGAATAAAGTTATGAATAAGAATAAGAGGTTATAGAATAGTTTGAAACACAATTTTTGTATTAAACAACGATATGAGAATTTAAGTTTAAGAAAAAGGGAAAACAAAAACTTTTGTGCTAGAACCAACAATGTTTCGCTAGCTTCTGTTCTCCCAGGCAATGCTCACTCTTCTCCTTTGGGATTCTTGGCTGGGAAAGGACAAAAGGCACTGGGACTCTAAGTTTAAAAAGGAGAAGGAAGCCACGTGAAAGGGTGTTTTGATTCCTCTTTCGTTCTCATCATTCTTTCATTCATTCATTCAGCCACTATTATTGACCACTGACCGTCTTCTGGGCACTGTGCTAAGTGCTAGGAATGCAATGTCACTTTCATGGTGCTTGTTGTTTAGAGTATGAGGAGGCAGGGGATTATGAGCACTTAATATTTTTCAGGCACTCTGTTAAATTATTTCCATGTATTATATCATTTTAATCCCTCCCTACACATACAACAATTATATGGAGGTAGATGCTATTGTTACCCAAATAGAAACACTTTAGGAAAAATTAAAACATTCTGTATAGAAATCTCTAGACTAGGCCACAGTGCGTAAAGAAAGAGAAAAATTCTGACTGGGAGTCATAAAGGACAATGAAAAGGGAAGCAGGTAGACCACTTCCTTGTCGGAAGCCTAAAGTCCGTCCCGTTCTTTTTCACAGTGTGGAAGCTAGTCACCCTCAGACCTGGGAGCCAGCATCACTGGCCAGCTGGCTCATGGAAGCTGGGGATGATAGGAGCATTTGGAGAGTCAGAGGACTTCGGTTTCTAGCATTTTAGGTTCAACTCTGAAGCCTTTCTCAGAGAAAATTATTATATGTCAGTCACTCATTTCTATGGGGCTGGAATGCTTCAGATGCTTTATGAGTTTAATTGATCTGTTAAGAAGTATGTTCCTAATATACATAATGGGAGTAAACCATGTTACCTCTGGAATATGAAGTTAATCTTAGCTCTAAGAAATAAATCAGCCCAAATTGTACATTTAATGAGATCAGTCAACTACAAATACAACTCACAGTGTCAACATGTGAATCTTGAGTAGCCAAGGAGGGTCATTGAACTGGAGTAAAGGAGAATGGCTTTGTTAACATATACAAGCTGTAGTTATTCAAATGTGTTTTATCCTGCCTAAAAAAAGAAGAGGAAAAAAAGACTAACGAAAGAAAAACAGGGGCCAGCCTGGGTGGTGCAGCGGTTAAGTTCCCATGTTCTGCTTTGGTGGCCCAGGGTTCTCCGGTTCGGATCCCGGGTGCGGACATGGCACTGCTTGGCAGTCCATGCTGTGGTAGGCGTCCCACACATAAAGTAGAGGAAGATGGGCATGGATGTTAGCTCAGGGCCAGTCAGCAAAAAGAGGAGGATTGGCAGCAGTTAGCTCAGGGCTAATCTTCCTCAAAAAAAAAAAAAAAGAAAAGAAAGAAAGAAAAACACATAAAGCAAAAGGAAAGGAAGGATAAAAGAGGGGAAGAAGGAATGAAATGGCAATGGAAGGAGATTGTTCAACTTAGAGAACAGAAAAGGGGAAGAAAAAAGTACTGAGACCCATTGGCAGTGTGTCATCAGCAGTGTATCACAGGCGGTGTATAAGCGATAGAATGTTCTGGCTCCTCTATATACTATCTTGTCCTTATGATCCATGTGATAAGTTAATTCCAACAGCGGCTGTGGATTCACCAGCTTGATGAAGAGTGGAAACCTTCATTTTTAAGATCATCCAGCTTTCTACCTTGGTTCTGACTCCACTCTCATGTGAACCTTGTTTCACCCTGATCTCTTCTGCCAAATGGAATTGTGAATACTAGAATATTTGTGTGTGATAACTACATTTCTCATTGTAAATTATTACATCTGTTGTTTCTGAGTTACTGGTTGTGAATCATCCTCCAGTAGTGACCAATACTGTGTTTACTGAGCCAACACACTAGGGCCAAACTCCAGACTGTGGTGATCTGACCAATGTCCCGCTCCCAGGTGTCCAGTCTGACCACTAGCCTCATCACATTTTCATTATGACCCAGATTTTTGCATCACAGCTTATTATCATTACTGTAGTTATTAACATCATAAAGATGAAAGGTTAGCATTGGCTAAGTGCCTACTGTGTACAGGTACAGTGTAATGTGCTTTATCCATGCTCTTATTTGTACTTCAAGCAACCTTGTTAAGTGGTAATCTTCAAAGGATGGCCTTCTAAATTGGAAAGTTGTTTTCATCAGTCAATTTTCAGGATCCACTTGGAGTCACAAGGACAGAAGAGATGCCTGCCTTGTTAATCTGAACAGCAAGATCAACTCTATCATAATGCGTTGACAGATGTCCCTTCTAGATTTGTCTCACATCTAAGAGGCCAGAATTATTCCCCATTTTATAGAAGAGAAAAATAAGTGTTAAAGTACTAAACTAAACTTGCTCATATTAAAAAATCTAGTTAGTGACAGAGCTGGGATTTTTGCCCAGGTCTGCCTGACAACAGTTTGTGCTTATTTCCTCTGGGATATGTTTACTTCCTAACTTTTAGTAAGCAACGTATTAGTTTTGCATATAACCAACTAACTACTTAACTAACTGGACAAGCATGCATTCCTAAACCGTTAAGTATAGTGAAGTCTGCCTGTGGGAAACTTTGGAAGTCTGCCTTTGGTTGTGAATTCTGAAAATACCACCTGTAACTTAAATATTTGCACATGTAGAAAGTGAGTCATGACTGTGGGAAAATTCTCCCCCATTTACTGTTTGGATTCTATCAACTTAGTATGAAAACTCTTCTGGCTTCCTCAAGGCCTCATCCATCCGCACCCTGGAGAACCTGAAGTTCTTCCTCTACAGATAGAGGGATGAAGTGGCTGAGAGCCTGGAGAGGAACTTGGGATCCTACAGAGAAGTGAGAGTTTGGAAGAATAGAGGACAGAAAAGACAGACTTGACCAGCTAAACAGTATGGCCTAAACAAAGTTATCAACAGACTGGTGGATTCCTGTAAGTAATTAAAGAATAATGTTCAAGAATAGGAAAAGTGGAATCCATATAATGACTGTTTCTGTGCCAAATAGACTACTGATGACAAAATCAGTCTAGGATGGCAGGTCTCTGCCAGATCAGAGGTTTGAACGTTTCTTGTAAACCACAAAATGTCTCCCTGTAATGACGGGATTGCAAACAGTGGTCCCTATGCCAGTCTCCACATTTTTTCATACTTCTGTCTCAGGCTTCTCTTGACTAAAAATCCAAGCCCTGTTGACGCTCAGAAGTCTATTAGTTTTAAGTATTTAAAGAGTCCAGCTGAATCAACAGGTCAGTGAATGGACTCTGAGTGAGGATGGAAGCCCAGGAATTTCCTCATAACCAGCAGTCACTTGAACTCCTCAGTAAAACGTGCCATTGCTGTGATCTCTGAAGGTACCTAGTTGAGCACAATTGTATTGGATGAGAGAACAATGCCCTACAAAAAGGTAAGTTGACCTACCTATTGGAGGTTGATGCAAAATTAGAATTTAAATTTCCTGCAACATAGAAATAATTGCGAAGACATTTCTCTCTAAGGCTTGTGTCTTGAACCTAAAGGAATTATGTATTTCACTTGACTGGATCCTTGAGCAATATCAAAACAAAATCAGACAGCATTAAACTTTCAATTAAAATGTTAGAAGCCCTGTGTTTGGCAAGGCTAAATATTTGAACTTTCTCTAACTATCAGGGACTAGTTTGACCAACTCAAGATCAGATAGAAAATGATAAAGAACCTTCTTTTTAGGAGTATGTTCTCTCTATAATAAACTAACCAAGTATATTCCCATGCAGAACCCTATAAGGCTGTCAGCGATGTAAGAAGCTAAGGATAACATCATGCACTGTACTGCCAATCCCTCAGGAAGCAGAAAACATGCACCCACAGAAGTAAAAAGCAATGACTTAAGGGAAAGTCATTTCTTTCTGCTTTAATCTTGATTGAAGTCTGTTTTCATTTTCTGTGAAGATGCTTCGATCTGGCAATGTCACTCTAACACTACACCAATGGGTTATAAATGAGCCAGAATCAAAGAGGAAAAAATTATACAGGAGACTCTCAACTTGTCTGTTCTTCCTGCTTTATAAATAAGCCAGATCACCACTACAAACCTATTAAGGCTGAAATACACTCAAGAAATAATAATCCATCCTTCTGAAGACATTTCTAATAAACAATACAGCAAATCTTACAGATAATAATTAAATCTAGTCATTAGTAGTGGCCATCTATGGTGAAAGTGACATATTAAAATTTTTTTTTCCCAAAATGTGAAAGGATCAAGCCAAGAACATAGGAGTCCTTTCTGAAATTACAATTCTCTATTAGATCTTACTTTTAAAAAAGAATTTAAAATTCCTAGTCTTTTCTTAGTACTAAGTTTCTAGCACCGCCTCAAGTTGTATGTGTCCTATGAGGTAGTATACAAATCATATCAATAACTTATAATGATTTCACATTGCTAACCTTCCTGAAAATATGGTGCATTCTACTTCATTCTGAGTTGAAGTTCCATCCAAATTCCTAGCACAAGCAAAATCATACAAGTATATGTTCACTCAATAAGCATTTATTGAGTATCTGCTATATGTTTAGCAGTATACTAGGCATTGGGAATACGCACGAACTCATAGTTTGTGGGAGTAGACAGTCATATAAGCAAGTACAATGGATGCAGAATGTTCTGTACTGTATAAAGTGCAGACCTAAGTGACCTTAACTATTGGAAAGGGTGTCACCTAGAATCTCCCCTAAGCTTCAACAGCCCTTATCATCTCTTATAACCACTGAAAGGAAATCTAACTAAGAAAGAGTTTGTGCTACCCTAAAGAAATCTAAGAAATAAAGAGTTCCTTCTTTTCATCATGCGGCAACAGAATATCCAACTGATGTCTTAAAGATGTGCCAAGAAGGCTGTCTCACCATCATGGAAAAACGTGAGCTCCGTCTTCTTTTACCCACTGGTAAGTCCCCTCCATTCTTTCAGGTCTCCTTCCTATCATTAGTCATTCTTCCTATTTTTATAAACGTTGATCCAGAGAACTCGTTGAGATGACACAAGAGCAATACATCTCAGATCTCCTCTCTGGGAACATTATCTGGTAAGGATACAGAATAAAGACAGAACAGGACACTGACCTCTTTTTGCCAAGTCGAGATACTAAGCCCTTGCAGTCGGTGGAGTCCATGTCAAAATAAGATCCCCTTTCCTCTCTGATCATAGATCTGGCTGTCTCACCCATCCATCCACCCTGCTTTGCAGTAAGGCTCTGTTGCAGGTACATCTGCCTTTTTACTGAAGTAAGATGGAGGGTCAGCTTTTGAGATTTAGGAGAGGCGTAAGGGTGATGGGAAATAGCTGTCTCAGTTGACCAGGAGTGTATATAGGTAATTCTCAGAGCCCATTGAGATTTGTGGTCATAAATTTAAAGTATTCACGATTCGGTCCCTCCAAATTGGCCCTAGTATTCTTTGCAAATACCTGGATTTTTCCGCCAGCTTTGTCATTCTTCAATTCCTGTCACACATCATGAGAAAGGTGGGAACATTTGGGAAGCTAGCTTTCTCTTGTGCTCATATAGCTGTGTAATATCATAAAGGAGTTAGTCTGTAGCCCTCAGCAAGCCGTTTTTACTTTTGCAAAATGCTTCATCTGTTAAATACAAGTAATAGTTCCTGCTATGCCATCTCACTATCATTCATGGATCTTATAATCTTTTATTCTGTACTTACTGTATTCCAGGTACTATGTCAGGACACAATGAGAAATCCATTAGGCACATGAAGAAATAATAAAATGTGCCATATGCCACACACGCCAGCACTGTGGAAGCACATTGCTATGATTGGGAGACTTCCAAATTCAAATTATATTTGTCTTGAAAGTTAAGTAGGTAATATTTGAGTTGAGTCTTAAAGGAAGAATAGGATTCCATCAGTGGAGAAGGGATCAATATAAACAAAGGCATGGAAATCAAATATTTTATTCAGATGATAGCAAATAATTGACTATAATTGAATACCTGGGTGAGGGCAGGCGAAGTCAGGAAGTAAAAGATGAGGCTACAAATGGAGGTTGAAAATTGAATGCCTTACTTTGCATGGTGATAGTTTATTATATATAGTATAATAGAAGGATTATATTACATATATTGCTTATACATACATATATTTATATAATATATGAATCTATGATTTAGGAAATTTTATTTTATTTTATTTTTTAATATTTCAGTCTCTTTATTCTAGTCCAACTCTTTTTTTTTTTTTTTGAGGAAGCTTAGCCCTGAGCTAACTGCTGCCAATCCTCCTCTTTTTGCTGAGGAAGCCTGGCCCTGAGCTATCATCTGTGCCCATCTTCCTCTACTTCCTATGAGGGACGCCTGCCACAGCATGGCGTGCCAAGCAGTGCCATGTCCCCACCTGGGATCTGAACTGGTGAACCCTGGGCCACCAAGAAGCTGAATGTGTGGACTTAACCACTTTGCCACTGGGCCGGCCCCTAGGAAATTTTAAATATTTTGAAAAGTTAAACTCAAAATGTTTGGAAAATATTCAAACTTTCTAAAAAAGATGCATTCCATTATTTTGCATTTTGGGAAGATATATGACATTGCAAAAGATGGATTAAAGGAGAAAAATAAGCAACAGGGATAGTAATAAGAAGGTTATCCCAATAGAATTGCTGTGAGGATACAGAGGGAGACACTGGGTGTGTTTTTTAAGTGTAAATCATCATTATTACTAGACCTTAGCATTCTGGATTTTATGCAATGGTCAATGATTTTTTTTTAAAAAACAGTGTTTTCAAAGATGAAGATTAAATGGAAACATATTTGATTACTGCTCATGCTCAAGAGAGTCTGTGGATGCTCCCTCATTCAACCCTATTCTCCATAAATTGTTTCTTAGGCTAGCCAAAGTATTTCTGAGGATAATGGCATTTCTGACTTTTGACAATTCATGAAGAAATCAAAACAGTTAAAAAGAATGTTGAAGTACATGTATATGCAAAGGCTAGATGAGTACATATATAAATTATAATAGCTGTGTTAGGGTAGAAGGCCTAAAAATTAAATCTCACTTTCTCTTTCCAAGTCTTAGTCTCTGAGCCTCAGTTTCCCCTTCTGTCAGAGGAGGCTACCAGTAACACCTTGCTCATAGTGTTGATGAGAAATAACTGGGTTAATATTTTGAAAGCATTAGAAGAGTGTCTGTGGAAGTGCTCCATAAATATTTGACAAAGTATGATGTAATGTTTCGGCAACAGTGTTATAAATATGTCTGAATATATGAAAATAAATATCCTAAACTCCCTCTTTTATGGATGTCATTAATTTTATTTCACTATCTTTGACTAAAAAAACAACTCTATCATGGTTATCTCTTGGGGGACAAACAGGGAAACTGGACAAAGGGGTAACTGGATGAGAAGGATATTTCTCACTGTAACTTTTGTGTACATGTCTGTGTTTTTATATATATTTCATTTTTGAACATCACTGCAATAACTATTCAAAGAAGTAAAAGTAATAGAAGAAGTAGTGCTTAACATTTATTGAGCTTCTAACATTGAGTCATATGTGGAATTAGGCACTTTATGTGTATTTTTTATACTTAATTTTTTACTTAATTTTTATACTTAATTATTGCAAGTTATCTATCTATCTATCTAGATTGATCTCTCTCTCTCTCTAGAGAGAGAGAGTGTGTGGAGCGGAGGAAGAGTTGGGAGAGAAAGTGATGAGAATGTGAAACTAATTGTCCTCAACAGAAGGGTGGGTTCCAGAGAGAGTGGATGGAAAAGATCCTGGGGAGAGGGCTTCAGGGAAGAGATGAAAACCTAGTGAAGAATGGATTATGTGTGTGTTTAGATGGGTCTTGAGACAGATTTGTAGAGTTTCTTGACACTTGTAGTGTCACGAGTACAGCAGAATGGTTTCCATTCTGACATGAGCAGCGAGGTCCTGGACTTCGGGGGCGGGGGCTTATGGACAGGGTGAGGGATGGATGACTTGGTGTAACCTGTGGAGAATGATGTAGCAATATTATGTGTCTCAGTGAATACCACTGTGGACAGCCATTATTGAGCACTTGATCCCTACTACAATCCCATTGCTTTGGTGCTCTGTAAACCCAGAACTTAAGCACATCTTGGGGAAAGGAGGGGAAGAAACTCCAAGGTGACTGAGAGTAAGTTTCTGCCATCCAGATAGAATGAAGCACAAAATAGAAATTGTTCAATTATAGACAATTATAGAAAATAAACATATTCCTTGTGCGTTTGAGTTGTGGATTGAGATTCATCTCTGCTACATATGTTCAATGATCTTTAGATTAATAATTTAACCATGTAATACTACTCTTTAACACCATTTGAATCAAGAAATTATGGGTTTACACACATTGGACATTTTTATTTGGAAAGATTCCTTCGTCATCTAATGCTTCATTTTACAGGGAGGAATCTAAAATACAAAGAGAAAATATACTTTCCCAAGATCACTTAGAAAATTTGTATATAAAATATTTTCAAATTATTTTAGGTGAAGTAAGCTTTCCCTTGCCTATAAACAGCTCCTTTGTCTACCCTCAGATGCTTGAAATTCCAGTTTTTTATAAGAATACGTGGATGGGTAAAAGAAGTCTAAAAGAAATACAAATCTAACCAATTGTTTTCCATAGGTTTATGAATATTCCAACAGAAAGGGAAGCCAGAGAAAAGAGAAAATCATTTAATTAAACATTAATTTCATTTGCTGTCAGCACCAAATATGAGTATCAGTGGTTTGAGCCACAACAGAATTATCAACATATTTAACCAGACAGGATTTTTTTGAGATTAAATAAACATGAAGGAAAGAAAGCCATAAAATATTTATGAATGGTGAGAATAAAAGTCAGTATCCTAGAGTTTCAGAGGTGATAAAAACAATGTTTCCAGGAGTAGACAGAGCAGGCTTCATAGAGACAATGGGGTTTTACCCAGGCTTAGAGAGATATTGGTCTGAATGGGCCTAGAGAGTAGGAACAGGCAGTCCGTGTAAGAAAAATGATTGCAGGAGGAAATAGAGCCTGTTGTGAAAACAGAGAGGATACTTATCATTCACCAGGAAGCTACCCCATGAACATTTACTGAGTGTTGTATTCATTTTATTCTTTCAGGTTGCAAGCAAGAGACATACCCAGACAATCTCCTGTAATGGGGTTTGTTTTATTTTAAGCATTTGTTTTTCTCTAGAATTCCCCTGGGGACCCTGTTTTCTCTCTACATATTTCTGTTATCTTCGTCTCTGCTTTCCTGGGTCTCTCTCTCTCCACCCTCTGCCATCCTGGAAGGTGGAGGTGAGGGGCAGCAGAGAGAGGAATAAAATATTGGTGAACACATTTTTTCTTTTGACCTTGAGGTGTTCACAGTTTCCTAAGAAGGAAAGATGAAGAAAACCCACTATGATACATTCTATAATGGAAGACAGCAGAGAGTGCTATGGGTTCAACAAGAAGGGCCCATTGTTCAGTCTGGGGAGTTCAGGAGGGACCCATGAGTTCATGGGTAGATTTCTGGAGAACATATCTATGAGCCAAGTCTTAAGTATGGGCCAGCAAGGTCAAGATTTGTAAGACTGCAGGCAGAGGAAAGATTATGGACAACAGCATGCATGGTTCATCGTAATATGCATTAGAGAACTGTAGTAATCTGCTATTTCTAGATTATAAAGTGAAAGAAGTAGCAACCAGGTAATAATTGGGCTTGTGTGCCCTGCAATGGATTTGTACTTGTCTTACAGGCAGTGTGTTGCCATTGGAAGGTTTTAAGCACCAGAGCATAGAATTGCATTTCAAAGTATTATATTTTTGTGTGGATGGAGGATGAGTATCAGAAAGGAAAAGATGAAGAGTTGAGTAATGTAAAACATGCTATGTAATATTTCTTAATTCTGTGGACTTTATGCTACTTTCCCTTGTTTAGCCTGTGTCCTGGAATCATCTCCCAGTGCTACGTTGCATTAGGCAAGATGGTAAAAAAAATATCGTCAGAGAAGGGAGAGCAGGATAGAGATATGGGGCAGAGAAAATCTCTTTTCTCTTGACCCCTGGGTGTTGCACTGCAGAGTGGACCAGCTATCTTTCAGTGATGGCGTTAGGGTGTCAGATCTTTTTGTCATCATGATACTTCCATCCCTGAAGAAAGCTACAGTCAGCACCCCTACATTATTGAAAAGGATGAGCTTCCTGTGCAACTAGTGCAAAATGCACAATTTAGTTTCATTTGTGTGCAATAGAATTTATCATCACAGAATACGAAAGTCAGCAATACCACATAGATCTCAATGCCAAAATCTTGTCATAATCTGCAATTGATAACATACAAATATCAAATGATCATCCCAGGAAAATTTTATCAAAATCCCTGTTAGACTTGTTGAATTGAATGGTAGCATTTTAGAGGGACAAAAGTAACTATAATAGGCATATGCTGATGAAAGAGCCATTAGCAAATCCTTGAAGGGTTTGTGAAACCTCAAATTTCCTCAGCACTATTTCTCACCTTATGTGGCACAACTTTTGAGGTCGTTGAACTTGTTTGGTTTGCAAATTAGGAGGATGTAAGGACAGGTCATTCATTAAAATAACTCCAAAATGAGTTTGCCAGATTTTATTAAATTTTATTCTTCATGGTAAAAATATTATAAAAATCAGTTGTAAAATCAGTACATACAAGAATCGGTATAGTTATATTTTGATATATTGTGATCCTGACACGATAGATGTCAGGATAATGCAGCCAAAATAAACTTGTTAATGAGAAAAAAAGAATAGCAATGGATGGTTTTTTTTACTTGGGTTAGGATGAATTTACTGGCTAACATTTTGGATAACTTTGGATAACTCTGGAACATTCCATTCAACTTGGTTTTCACTGGCTGCTTAATATAGTTCAGTGAATGCCGTAGGCTTTCCAATATCACTAGACAAAAATGAAGAAATGGATTGTCTAACTACTAGTTCAGACAGACATACGGAGGGCAGTCAGTAATGCTGATTCAAGATACAGATTTTAATCCCTCTAAACAGGATCTTAATGCGCATTCCTCATGGTTGCATGTTAGAATGTTCTTTTTCTTTTTTGTATGTTTTCCAAGGAGAAAGCTGAGATTATTCTGACTATGAGAGGATGTCTGCTTTGCCAACAGTTCCTATTCCACAGGGAAAGGGTGGAATGACATTGTGTAAAACTCCACCAGCTCTGGTCTCATTTCCATATGGAGCTTCAAATAGCCCCTTCCTGACTGCAGCTGGTGATGCCACGAGAGGCTTCGCAAAACTCCAATTAAAGGACCAGAGTGGGGATTTGGAGAAATGCAGCCCTTCAACTCGTCATAAGTGGTGTTGCACTCCAGTTCATAGAACTAAGTGAAGCTGATTTATTATTTTTGTGTCAAAGTAGCACCAGACTTGGTCTGGTGAGAGAGAAAAGAGGCCAAATCAATAGTTCTTCTTTTGAGGCGGTTTTTTTTGGTTAAATAAACCGAAAAGTTAGAAGGACCACAGAGGATACACAATTTAATTATCTGAGTCACTTTTAACAGAATTCTCCATCTTCCCTTCTCAGCTTCACTGCACTAAAGGAATGCCTTCCTCTGAAGTCTGTATTTGGCTCGTGAATCTCAAACATCAAAAGTCATAGGTGAATCAGGACATCATCTTTAGAGTTTGTTTTTAACCCTTTGGTCCAATATTTTACATTTTCATATATAAAATAATGTACATCTGCACTTGTATACATTTATATACATTGTGTGTGTATATAAATATACATTTACATTTATAATTCTTTCCAGCATGGGTCTGAAATATAATAGATGGTCAACAATTAATTAACTAGACCAGAAACATTTGAAGCAATTATCACTATAACAAAAACTAAATCACCTACTTCCTTTGAATCTTACAAATAATTTGCTTAACTTAGAGTATATCTGATCTACACATACGTTTCTGAAATAATAAATATATTTCTGGGCTTATTAAGCTTTACAAAAGGGGTGCTTTTCTTGAAATCTCGAATGCTTACAATGAATCCAGGAAAATAATATTTAAAGCAAACTTAGATTGTTAAAAAAGAAACTTGAACTAGTTTTTTTTTTTTTTTAACATTCTCATTTTTAGTGGGAAGTTTGTCTTAATCTTTTATACTTGCTTGCGTTGTTTAGATAAGCACACATGGTTTGCCTGGAGTAGATTTATTTTGGGTTGGGTCATAGAATGGGTGAGGTATAAAACATTCATAGGGAAGGAAATGATGGTGGTAATATTATGATAAGGAACAAAAGTGCTAAAGTTCATTTTTAATATTCACAGATGTGTGGCCATCTTGATAAAAATGATCCCCAAAGTTTTATTAGAGGACTGTGCTATGCACTTTTTTCTTTGTGTTTTCACATGTAAGAAAAAAAAAATAGCTGCAAAAACCCCTTGGATTGATCTGTTTCTTCTTGGCTGTGGAAACTTACATGAAATATTATCAACAGGCAGCCAAATCCCACAAAGCTATTACCTTTGAGGACTTGTCTCAGGGTGGTACTGCTCCTGGCAGAATTTCTCCACGTCTAGTTACCATTTGCAGATTTCATGCAACTTTTATCAGGGTGTTTCAGTAAAAACAAGATGATCATATTAGTGAGTGTGTATAAGAGAAAAGGGCAGCTTCAGAAAACTCAACTCTAATCCTTCTAGATACAGTCTCCAGCTGGGCTTGACAAGGAGTCATGTGCCATATCAGGAGGGGAGATAGCAGTTGCACTTAAGATGGTTTTGTTTGAGTCAAATGATCAGGCCTCTCCTGTTTTATCTTAAACTTGTAGAGATGGTTTATGTTTCTGATGAGGGCAGCCAAATAATGCAGTGGTAATCCAAGCCTGTTTATCCTCCGGCAATGGGGTATGTTACATTATACTTTACCTTTCAACCCCAAGCGATGATCTAAGTTATAAGGTGTTATGTGCCTCCACCGAACTCAGGTCCATCTTTCAGATTAGTTTTGGAAACCTCAGAAACCTCACCTTTGCAATGGCTCTTCTGTCTGGTGTTTGGAGGAGGTGAGTTTGTGGTAAGGTTCAGTGAGTTACCATGGCCACTTACATTTTCACTCTTTTTCCCCCCTCCTCCAGTTGCTTTAATGCATGGTATAACCACCGTTGAGCTCATTATCTTTTTCAAACTGTTATCCCCTCTGTAGTCTGATTCTTAGTTGGTGGCACCAATTTCCATTAGCTTTTCAAACTACAAAACTGGGGTTCATTGTTTCTTCCCACTCACTAAGAGTTTCAACTCTAGTTCCATTTTCCTTCTCTGACTCTGTTCCCCTCATTTGTTTCCCTTAGCTTGTTCAATATAAGATTCATTAGAAGAGAATTAAGTCCTCTTTGAAAGAAAAGAGGGTTTCTATAACTAAGCTATTTTTCATGAAAACAGAAGAAAAAAGTAAAATAAAAGGGAAAAGAACCTCATCTTGCCAAACATTTGTCTAATAAATCACATCACAAAAATTACGTTTTTCAAGCTTGTTTAAAAAGAACATTTTAAAACAATGAATTATAATTCCATCTTTCTTATTCTTTTGATTTATAATGCATACTTTCCTCCTTTCTAAAAAAAAATCTGTATGTTTTAATGACAGTGCATATATTATAGAAAATTTCAAAGGAGAGGTCAGAAATAAATATTTTTTTTTTTAGAAAACACGGAAAACAGGGATGGGACTTAATTTTACCTTTAATCTGATGTAAAAGAGTGGACACAATTAAAAACTAAATTACATTGAGTTTCCTGGTAGCAAAAGGATGATAGAAAGAAGCGTATCATTTTTCAAAAGATACCCACTGAGATCGATGCATATAACTTATCACAGGTAAACCGTCAGGCCTCAGAGATTTAAGAAAGACTCTCCTTCTAAATTCTTTGCAATTGTGGAATCTGAAACCTTTATCTGAGACAGCCTTTCATCCACAGCACTGCCCCTTCCCTGAATCACAGAGAAAGTGATCTTCAAATTAAACTGTGGATTCGTTCTAAAATTCATCAAGAATGACGATACTGGCTTTATTTGTTGATCATATTTTTCCAGACCTTAAGAAGCATTTGTCGCGATGAATACTTTCAGAAATCATATTAATTCCCTTCAGAAACTAAAGCTTCATTAACTGAATTAATGTATTTGTATACCAAATAATAAGATAATGGCGTAAAAGTGATATGATTATCAAGAGCTTATCATAAATATCTGACTATAAAATTAGATATCTTTAGCTATGTAGATTTTCAGTTATAGGATTTATATCCTTTTGAATTCAGCCCTTTAAAAAATCCTAAAATGGCCCTTTAACTATGATAGCGTAAATTCACATAAGTATCTCTAATAGGAAATGTGTGATGCAATAGTTACAAAAAGAGAAATAAAAATTCTAGAAAAGAGTGGTAAAAATCTTTGTCCTTCTTTACTCCTGTCTTCCACATTCCCTCTACAGGCTGACTTGTAATTTAGTTCCTGTAACTATTGTATTCCATTAGCATTTAACATCTTAGACATCTCTTTTCTTTTACGTGAGTCCTTTGGGTGGCTTGGCATACACTTCTTGGAGATTTATCCTATAATTGAGCCTGTGATAAGTGAAAAAAAAATCCCCTTTTATTCCAGTAGTCCTGGGAAGATTAGGCACTTCCTATCCAGATTAGCAGTTAGAGCTGCGAGTACCTTAAAACAAATCAGTTGGTCCTTCTATAAAGAAACACAAAATGTATGTGTTGACCAGCCTTTTCTTTCCATGCCTCTGGAATCTCTGTGAACAGATTCCTTGGAACAGAGAGTCTCTCTTCCATTTGGGTGAATGGTACACAAATATAAATATAGGCTGCAAAAGAACATAACTGGGCCAAAGTTCACAATAGTTTGATGAATAAACAAGGGTCACAAAAGCTGGAAATACAGGCAGTCTTACCAGGCTTCATATTTCTGCTGACTCAAGTCAAAGAAAAACAAAGGGTTAGGTGTCAGTAACCAAACACTTCTTCTTATTTTCTTCTTCTTATTTTTTTAGTCTAAGTTAACTATATTGTGAAAGGTATCTTTTCTGTGACTGCATTTATTCAGTAAGGATCGTAGATTGTAAAACTCATGAGAAAGAAATAATGCTTTAGCTCAGTTCCATTTGGTGCCATTCAGTTCACCCAACATCTGTGGAAGATACAGAGATAAACAAGGGGCTGAAAACGGATTTAGGGCAAATAGCACAATTCACTTACACGTATACAGTCAAATGTGACACATATTGTAAGATAGTAAAAAGTGCTATGAAATACACAAAAAGAGGCAGAGATTAATCAAATACCTGTACATTGCCTGGAACTTAACAAATGTCTACAACTTTCACATGCATTGATCTAGACAGTGGATATCCTATTAACAGCATCTTGTGCTGTAGTTTTCAGTCCTTGGATTTAGTTGAGATTGGAGTGAAGATGGGAGTAGTTCTGACGTAAGTCTTTCTGACTTAAGATCTTGAACCTTCAAGTCCTTCACAATCTCATTACCACATATTCTGTGTTACTCTCCTGTTGACGTACTATACTCCAGAACTTCTGAAGTTTTTACAAATTCCCTAATTAGCCTGGCTTCTTCACGTTTTCTCACTGTTGTATCTGCTGCTTCCTCTGCCTAGACTGCCCTTCTCTTACCTTATGAGTGTAGATTGTTCCTTTAAAACCCAATCTAGATGTAAAGCCTTTGGCAACCCCTGAAGACATTGGAAGATGCCAACTGTTCTAATGTTGTTGTACCCATAACCGCTTATGTTGACTTCTTTTTACACTCATTTCATTACATACGGTCTGGCTGTTCATTAGACTGTGAGCCTATGTTTATCCTCACAGCAACTGGTAGTTCCTTAGTATGTCCAATGCGAGAATGAATGAAGACCAACATCTTCCATTGTCTTTCCCAACTATTTCTCTCAGTAAAGATGCTAACTTCTTTAAATTCCTCGTGAACTTATAGCCTTACAGAGTTCTGAAAATCAGCCTTTCAAGTGAATTCTAAAACTTAACTGGCCTGTAACATTTGGAAAATTTTAATAGAATTGTCCTTTACAAAATACATCAATGCGTTTATTCAACAAGTGTTTGTTGAGTGTCTTCTGTGCTCAAAGCCCTGTAGTAGGTAATATGAGAGATACAGACAAAATATATGCAGAACATTCAATCAATATTTATAAAATGAAGGTATAGCAAAACAGTAATGAGACACCAGGAGGAATGGAATAGACATGGTCTTGGGAATTCCCAGTGGAAAGAAGTGCACCATCATTCTCTCTCTTTTTTTTAAAGTTTTAAAATTATTATTATGTTAAAAAATACATAACATGAAATCTAGTCTTTTAAATTTATTGTATGCAGTACAGTATTGTTTAGTGTAGGCACCATATTATACAACAGATCTCTAGAACATTTTCATCTTACGTGACTGAAACTTTATCCCTTAACTCCCCATTTCCCCTTCCCCAAGCTCCTGACAACCACCCTTCTACCTTCTGCTTCAATGAGTTTGACTCATGTAAGTGAGATCATGCAGCAATTGTCCTTCTGTAAATGGCTTATTTCACTTAGTGTAATGTCCTCAAGGTTCATCCATGCTATGGCACATGACAGGATTTCTTTTTTGTATGTCTGAATAATATTCCATTGTACGTATATTTCAGATTTTCTTTATCCATTCACCTGTTCATGGACATTTAGGTTGTTTCTACTTCTTGCCTAGTGTAAATAATGCTGCAGTGAACATGGGAGTGCAAATATCTCTTTGAGATCCTGATTTCAGCTCTTTTGGATAAATACCCACAGATGGGATTGTTGGATCACACGATAGTTTTATTTTTAATTTTTTGAGGAACCTCATAGTATTTTTCTGTAGTGCTGCTCCATTTGACATTCTTACCAACAATGCACAAGGGTTTCAATTTCTCCGCATCCTCCCCAAAATGTGTTAGTTTATGTTTTTTATTTTTATTTTTTAATAATGGCCATACTAACAGGTGTGAGGTGATATTTCTTTGTGGTTTTAATTAGCATTTCCCTGAGAATTAGTGATGTTGAGCATCTTTCAAATGCTTATTTGTCATTGGTATGTTTTCTTTGGAGAAATGTCTGTTCAAGTCCTTTGCCCATTTCCTAGTTGGGTTATTTGATTTTTTGCTATTAAGGTGTAGGAGTTACTTATATATTTTGGATATTAACCCCTTATAAGATATATAGTTTGCAACTATTTTCTTATATACCATAAGTTGCCCTTTCGTTCTGTTGATTGTTTACTTGCTATGCAGAAGCATAGTTTGACATAGTCCCCTTTGTCTTTGTAGTCCCTTTAGTTTTACATAGTCCCTTTTGTCTATTTTTGCTTTTGTTACCTGTGCTTTTGGCATCGTACCCAAGAAATCATTGCCAAGACCAGTGTCATAAAATTTTCTCCTGTTTTCTTCTAGGAGTTTTAGTGTCAGGTCTTATGTTTAAGTCTTTAATCCATTTTCAGTTGATGTTTGTGTATAGTGTAAGATAGGGGTCCAATTTCACTTTTTTCGCATTTGGATATCTGGTTTTCCCAGCACCATTTGTTAAAGACACTTTGCTTTCCCCATTGTCGTTTTTTTTTTCCGCCGAGGAGGAGTCCCCCTGAGCTAACATCCATGCCAATCCTCCTCTGTTTTTTAGTATGTGGGCTGGCAGCACAGCGTGGCTGCTAACAGAGCAGTGTAGGTCCACGCCTGGAAACTGAACCTGGGCCGCGGAAGTGGAGTGCACTGAACTTAACCAGTAGGCTGCTGGGGCTGGCCCTCCATTGTGTGTTCTTGACACCCTTATTGAAGACCAGTTGATATGTGTGTGGGTTTATTTCAGGGATCTCTGTTCTGTTCTGTTGATCTGTATGATTGTTTTTATGCCAGTACCATCTTGTTTTGATTATGTAGCTTTGTAATATGTTTTGAAATTGGGAAATGTGAGGCCTCCAACTTTGTTCTTCTTCCCCAAGATTGTTTTATCTCTTCAGAATCCTTTGTGGTTCCATAAGAATTTGAAGATTGTTTTCCTGTTTCTGTAAAAGACGGTCGTTGGGTTTTTGATAGAGGTTGCGTTGAATCTGTAGGTTGCTTTGTGTAGTGTGGACATGGACTTACTACAATAGAATGGACTTAACAATATTAAGCCTTCTAATCCATGAACTTGGGATATCTTTCCATTTATTTGTGTCCTTTTTAATTTCTTTCAGCAATGGTTTATGGTTTTCAGTGTACAAGTCTTTTGCCCTCTTGGTTAAGTTTATGTTTAGGAATAAACTTTTATTCTTTTTCTTTTATTCTTTTTGATGCTTTTGTAAACGGGATTGTTTTCTTAATTTGCTTTTTAGTTTGTTGGTTAGTGCATAGAAACACAGTGGAGTTTTGTATGTTGATTTTGTATCCTGCAACTTTACTGAATTCATTTATTAGTTCTAACAGTTTTGTGTGTGTGTGTGTGTGTGTGTCTATACGTGTGTGTGTGGAATCTTTAGCGTTTTCTACCTATAAGATCATGTCATCTGTAGTCAGAGATCATTTTCCTTCTTTTTCAATTCACATGCCTTTTATTTATTTTACTTGCCTAATTCCTCTGACTAGGCTTCCAGTACTGTGCTGAATAGAAGTGGCAAAAACAGTCATCGTTACCTTTTTCCTTATCTTAGAGGAAAGCTTTTAGTTTTTCACTATTAAATATGATGTTAGCTGTGGGCTTTATGTTCATATCCTTTATTATGTTGAGGTAATATCCTTGTATTCCTAGCTTGTGAGTATTTTTATTATGAAAGGGTGTTGATTGTGTCAGATACTTTTTCTGCATCTATTGAGACGATCATGTGAGTTTTATCCTCCATTCAGTTAATGTGGTGTATCATACTGATTGGTTTTCATACGTTGGACTAGGCTTGTATCCCAAGGATAAATCCTAATTGGTCATAGTGTTTGATCTTTTTAATGCACTGATTGATTTGGCTTGCTAGTATTTTGTTGAAAATTTTTGCATCTATGTTGATCAGGCATATTGGACTGTAGTTTTCTTGTAGTGTTTTTTTTTTTTTTTTTCTCGCTTTGGTATCATGATAATGCTGACCTCATAAAATGAGTTTTAAAGTGTTCCCTTCTCTTCAGTTTTTTAAAAGAGTTTGAGAATAAACAGTGTTAATTCTTCTTTAAATGTCTGGTAAAATTTACCAGTGAAGCCATCTGGCCCTGGGCTTTTCTTTGTTGGAATATTTCTGATTACTGATTCAATTTTCTTTTTTTTGTTTTTGAGGAAGTTTAGCCCTGAGCTAACATCTGCTGCTAATCCTCTTTTTGCTGAGGAAGACTGGCTCTTAGCTAACATCTGTGCCCATCTTCATCTACTTTATGTGTGAGATGCCTACCACAGCATGGCTTGCCAAGCAGTGCCATGTCCACCCCTGGGATCTGAACTAGTGAACCCCGGGCCACCGAAGCGGAATGTGCGAACTTCACTGCTGTGCCACTGGGCCAGCCCCTCAATTTTCTTATTAATTATATTCTGTTCAAATTGTCTGTTTCTTCATGGTTCAGTCTTAGTAGATTTTATCTTTATAGGAGGTTATCACCTTTTTTCTAGGTTATCCAATTTGTTGGTGTATAATTGTTCATAGTACTTTATTATAGTTCTTTTTATTTCTGTGGCGTCAGTTGTAATTTCTCCTCTTTCATTTCTGATTTTATTTATTCGAGTCTTGTTTCTTTTTTTCTTAGCCTGGAAAACGTTGTCCATTTTGTTGGTCTTTTCAAAAAACCAGCTCTTTAGTTTTTCCCTTTCCTATTTTGTTTATTTGTGCTCTAATCTTTATTATTTCTTCATTCTGCTAACTTTGGGCTTAGTTTATTTTCTTTTTCTAGATCCTTGAGGTGTAAACGTAGGTTGTTTAATTGTAGTCTTTCTTCTTTTTTAATATAGGTATATAATAATATGAGCTTCCTTCTTAATACTGCTTTTGCTGTATCCCATGAGTTTTGATGTGTTGTTTTTGCTTTATTTGCCTCATGATATTTCTGATTTTCCTTTTGATTTCCCATTGGTTGTTCAAGAGTATGTTTTTAATTTCCACGTATTTGTGAATTTTCCAGTATTTTTTTCCTGCTATTTATTTCTAGTTTCATTCAATTCGGGTCAGGATAGATACTTGCTGTGATTTCAGTCTTCTTATACGTGGTGTGACTTGTTTTGTAAGCTAACATGTAATGTACCCTACAAATGGTTGCATGTGCCTTGAGGAGAATGTATATTCTGTTACTGTTGGGTGGAATGTTCTGTATATGTCTGTTAAATCCAGTTAGTCTCTACTCTTTTCTAATTGATCTTCTGTTTAGATGTTTTATTCATTATTGAAAGTTGGGGTCTTGAAATTTCCTACTATTATTGTGTTGCTCTCTGCTTCTCCCTTCAGTTCTGTCAATGTTTGCTTCATATACTTAGGTGCTTGATGTTGGGTGCATACTTACTGGATAATTTCAAGTGACTTATCTTCAAATTTGCTGATTCATTTTTCTGCTTGATCAAGCAAGTCTGCTGTTGAATCCCTCTAGTGAATTTTTCAGTTCAGTTATTACATTCTTCAACTTGAAAATTTCTGTTTGACTCTTTTTAAAACATATTTTCTCTTTCTTTGTTGAAATTTTCATTTTGTTCATATATCATTTTCCAGAGCTCATTGAACATCTTTATGATAGTTATTTTGCAATCTTGTTCAGGTAATTCATAGATCTCCATTTCTTTCAGGTTGGTCTCTGGATGTTTATTTTGTTCCTTTGGGCTGTTACCCCCTGTTTCTTTGTGTTCCTTATAATTTGGAGTTGGTATCCATGCATTTGAAAAAACAACCACTTCTCCCAGTCTTTATGGGCTGGCTTCATACAGAGAATGAACTTCACCAATCAGCCCAGCTATTGATTCTGGGGACCTCTCAAGCCTTTTCTGTAGATGTGGCTTCTCTGCATTTCTGGGTGTAGATTCCTAATTAGAGGGATGTGCGGGTTTCTTTTTATTCAGAAGCTTATAATCTCTTACTCCTTCTGGTGTCTGTCTGCTGTACCAGCGGTCCTCTGGAGCAGTAGCCCACCAACCAGCTCTTTTTTATTCTCAGTGGCCCCAGGCATCTGAAGTATGCCAGGTCCCATCAGCACTCCAATACCTGTGAACCAAAAATCAGTCCTTTGGGCAGCATCTTGAAAAACCAGGACCTTGGACACATGCTGCATACTCTTCTCTTTCCCCCAGAGGGAAAGGCTGCTGTGCTGTATTGACCTCTGTCTACTGTACTGCAGATCCTTTGTTGCAGCAGCATACCACCCAGCTCTTTTTTTGTTCTCAGCATCCTGTAGGCATTGAGAGTATGCTGAATCCTGTCAGCACTCTGAGACAGGCAAGTCAGAAGCCAGACCCTCAGGCAGCCCCTTCTGAATAGTCAGAATGTTGGAAATATCCTCTAGTTTTCTCTTTCCTTCCCCAGGAAGAAGCTGGGAGGTAGGAGTTTCTTCTCAATTACATGGCACTGTACTGGGGGCCTGGGAGGAACTGTATGAGAAAGTGTCCCAAATATTCCTACTGGTTTTGATGTGTCTGGCTTTGCACTTGCCTGGGGTGTAAGAGTCTCTTAACTGCTTTCCGGATTTTTCACAAAGAGAATTGGTCCACGTAGTGTTGTTGAATTGGTATCTCCACAGGAGAAAGGAAGGTCTGGGGCTGCCTATTCTGTCATCTTGCCTGATGTCACTTTGAGCACCATCATTCTTTTCAGCATCCCTGGGTTCGGGGAAAACCTTGAACTTTAAAGTCATTTTGTCTGAATTAGAATCCTACTTAGCTATTTATCAGTCTATAAGCAAGTGACTTGACCTCTGAATTTTAGTGTTCTCATTTGTAAAATGGAGATAATGTCAAGTCACTCCCAGAACAGTTGTGAGGAAAGTCCCTGGCACAGAAATTGTCCTTTTTAAATCCTCCTTCCCAAATAAATGTCTAGAAGGATATAGGTTAAAACAGTAATAAATAATAGCTAACTCTGAGGATAGTCAAAGTGTCATTATTATATGTGGTTTTATATTTCTTTTTGTGTATTTTAATTTTCTACAATGACTGTCTATCATATGTATTATGAGGAAATTTTAGGTTCTTCTGTGATATTTAGGTTCCGTTTTGATTTGAAACTTCCTTTCTGGCCTTATCTAACTCGTGTACTGATCCCCCACAATTGCTTTACGTCTGTTTCTGAAATGAATGAGAACATGTTCAGCCCTGTTCTAACACCACTGAAAGAGGTCTTTTCATAATCAAGAGGTAAACTCATCTTAACAGTAAAGGGCTTGTGGCTCTTTGTTTTGTCAAAAGGTCATTTTCATCATTGATGAGGACAGTAGGCATTTTTATTTTTAGCAGTAAGTAAATTACCAAGGCACATCTATATCAGCGTTTCACTGAGTGATCATATCAGAGGCTGTTTGGAGCAGGTCACATTGAAAGGAACATTGAGCAGATGTTAGCTCAGGGCTGATCTTCCTAAAAAAAAAAAAAGAAAAGAACATTGATTTTTAACCCCAAAACTTAGAGCATATTGGAACTGTACAACTGGCTGCCACAAAATAACCAACCCTATTTACTTCTCTCTCCCTCATACTATCTACTATATATTACACATACTTTTATATTTATAAAACCCTCATAAGCTAATTGTTCCACAAAGCCAGTTTTCTGCTAGGCAGAATCTTTGGGTGGTTTTAGCTATCACATAATCCTTCTTTGTTCCCTAATGTGTCTGGGCCTTTCTATTTTACAAAGCTTTCATTTATCCTGTTGCTCCTTGCTGTGAACCAGTAAGGTACTCTGGCCTACCAATGACCCCAATTTCGAAATGGAGTAATATTGTGATTTTATAATAGCTCACAATGAAAAGTAATAGGAGTAAGTCTAGTTCTTTTATTTCCATGGATTCCAAACCTAGTGTTCTTTACTAGTGTCCTACTGCCTCCCTGACCATTTGCCATGTCCATAATTGCTATGTCAATAATTTTCACTCTCACCAAACCTATCTAGTTGACCAAATAATGGCCCGAAATCTACCTGCTCATATCTTGGTCCTTATACTGTGTTGTCTAGCATAGATTCTATTTTGTCCCTTACCCAAAGACACTGCTAGCTGAGCAGTGGCGTATGGGAAGAAATGAAGAAAGCTTGTTCTAATAATACCTGGGATCCATATAAAAACAGTCACCATATTTACCTCATTTATACCCCAGTTTTTCTTCAAAGGCTGTCTTCGAGGTTCAAATTAGACTGATTTCACCTGTCAGGAGAGCAGGCCTTTTAGAGAGAGCATTATTGTTTCTGCTTAAACTCAACTTACTATTGCTCTGAATGGAACAGAGGAGGTGACATTCCCAGAACTAGAAGACTGTGAAAGACTCCAGTCTGTGAAAGATCTAGAAGTCTCTCAGATCTCTGGTATATACTGAGACAGAAGGGAACTCTGCGCAGAAGGGTGCAGAGGCTGACCATCCAGCTTTTCCTGCTATTGCTGTTCCCCATTTTGATGCCTGCTGAAGAATGGAACAAAATGTTCTGAAGTTCTTAGAATGCTTCCACAACCACATTTTTGTCCATTTTCCCAATTCAAAGTAAAGTATTTGGAATCTTTGTATGATGGTTGTCTAGAGTAACTTTTAATCCCAAAGACTTTATTACCTTTGGAAACTGGAGTTATGGACTTGTTTTTTTTATATGGAATATAGATTCAGTGTTAAATCTCTTTGAAAAGTATAATAGGATTGTTATCACAATACCATTCTTGTATTTAACGATAGTAACAATTTACATTTATTAAACACAAATTTGTCTTCTATTTTTGTAGGTTATTTACATACAGATTTTAATCCACACAGCTACCATTTGTTTTTTATATTATTATCCACCACTAGAAGATGAGGAAAGTTTTCTTGAAAAGCAATGTCTCAGATATAAATACTTACTATGACAAAGCACTTTTACGTACAATATCCCACTTACTCCCATTTGTAGACCACATGCCATTGGCCAGAACTTAGTCAATGGCCCCACACAACTGTGAGGAGGCAGGGAAACGTAGTCTAGCTGTGTGCCATGCAGAAAAGGAAACAAGACTTGTGGATCACGTGTCATTGCGACTGCCACAGTGTTGTGCTGCGTGCTAAAGAAATAAATAATTTCGATATTTGAGAATATAGAAAAAGACAGAAATATCCTTCTCTTCCCATTAATTTTTTAAAGCTAGCATACCAAACACTAATACCCCCCCCCCCCCAAAAAAAAAGAAGAAAAGAAAGCAAGGAGAATTTGAGTAAGAAAAAGTTCTGGGAATGGCCCTGTGGCTGAGTGGTTAAGTTCACGTGCTCTGCTTTGGTGGCCTGGGGTTTTGCCAGTTCCGATCCTGGGTGCGGACATGGCACCGCTCATCAAGCCATGCTGAGGCGGTATCCCAAATAGCACAACCAGAGGCACTCACAACTAGAATATACAACTATGTACTGGGGGGCTTTGGGGAGAAGAAAAAAAAAAAGAAGATTGACAACAGATGTTAGTGCAGGTGCCAGTCTTTAAAAAAAAAAAAAGAAAAAGTTCAAGTCAAACTCACTAATGGACATAAATGCAAAATGCCTAAGTATTGACATACTGCATGCAGCAACGTAGAACAAAGATGTAATACACCATGACCTAAGAATAGCAAGAATACAAAGTTTGTTTAAATTTGGGAAATAAATATGAACAGATTAAATGTAAAAATATGTAAAATATCATCCTAATATAAGCCCCTCAAGGTCTTTCATATACAGTTCAACACCCATTCATACACAAACATGATATTTAATAGTAAGTAACCAAAATACTTCCCTTTAGGGTCTGAAAAAGACAAAGATGCCTGTTATCACTATTTCTACTCGATTGTGTACTGGAGGTTGGAGACAGTTAGTTCTGTCAGGCAAGGAAGATAAATAAAGGTATAAAAATTAGAAAAGAAGAACCAAAGCTGTCATTAATTGCAGATGACACATAGGATATCCAAAAGAATAAAACTCCCTAAAGAATAAATAGTGAGAAATAAGAGTTAAGCATGTATGTAGATATAAAATCAAGGTACAATAATCTGCTGCATTTCTAATATAATAGCAACAAAGAGTTCAAAAATGAATGTTTTTAAAAAGATACCACTTATATTAACATAAAAAATAAGTAACTAGAAATAAATCTAACAAAATATGTCCAAATTTTGTGTGGAAAGACTTGCACAACTCTGTTGAAATACATTTTTTTAAAGACAAACAGATATATCATATTCATGGCATGGAAGATTGAATATTGTGATTGTCACTTTTTCCCTACTTGATCTATAGAGCTAATGCATTTCAAATTTTTATTCATTTCATGGAACTTAGCAAAATGAGTGAAAAATTTATATGGAACTGCAAAGGGCCCAAACCATCAAGATACTCCTGAAGAGCGAGTTGGACAAACTGGTCTTACCAGACATGAAGACTTAAAAAACTCTAATAACTAGGATAGTGTGTATTAGTGCAGGGATGTAAAAATGGTCAAATGAACAGAAAGTTGAACCCAGTAAAAGCGACATGCAAAAAAGACATTTGGAGTTTCACTGAGGAGGTATTGCAGATCAGTGGGAAAAACCCTGGACTTTTCATTAAGTGGAACTGGGACAATTGGTTATACATATAGGAAAAAGTGCACTTGGATCACTACCTTACAAAAAATCCATTCCAGGTGACTTTCAATTATAACTGTGAAAAGCAACGTCCTGAAGATTTTAGAAGTAACATAGAAGAATATTTTTATATCCTCAGGTTTTCTTAAACAAAATGCAGAGACTATAAACTAAAAAGGAAAGACTAATAAATTTAGCTACATTAAAATTAAGAACTTCTCTTCACTAAAAGATTCCATAAAGAAACTGAAAATAGAAGTCATAAAGTGAGAGAAGATTATGGCAACCACATACAATTGACAAAGTGAATTATTGAAACATAAAAAAGAACTCATATAAAAGGATAAGAAACAGACAAATAGCCCTGTAAGAAAACCAGGCAAAGGATGTAGTCAGGTCCTTTGCAAAAGGGAAAACACTAATGGCCAATACATTGAGGAAGAGGTGCTCAATTCTATTAGTAATCAGGGAAATGCAAATTAAAACCTCTGTAGACAGCTGGCAAAATTGAAATGTCTAACAACTAGGATCACATAAGGCATGGCCTTGAAGTTTAGACCAAGGATTTGAGACTTTGTTCTCACAGTAAGAGGATCCAAGGAAGAGTTGAAAGCAAGGATGTGATCAGATTAACGTTCTGAAAAGATTCCCTAACTGCTATATGGAACCTGGGACAAAAATGAGGTTGGCCCTATCAAATACCGGTGAAGATGTGGAACAAGGGGAATTCTCATCCTCCTCAGTGCAAAGGATCAGCTGATAGAACCTATTTGGAAAATAGTTTGACATTTTCCAGCATATTTGAAGATATGCATTCCTTATGACCCTGGGACTCCACTCTTGATCCATACTTTAGAGAAATTCTTATTTATGTTTTCCTAGTAACTTATGAAAAATTTTCAGAGCAACTCTGATAAAATAGCCCTAAATACAAACAACCCATCTAATATAGATTGGATAAATAAATCATGGTACATCCATACATTATAATACTGTACTACACAGAAGATCAACAAATTACAGCTACACACACCAACATGGAAAAATTGTATCAACATAGTGTTGAGGGAAGGAAGTAGATATAGAATACATGCAATGTGATTCCATTTGAACAAAGTTCCAAACAGGCAAAGCTAAACAATGTATTGTTTTTCAATATGCATGTATAGAAGGAAGGAGAGGAAATTTTATCACTTATGTAGGATTGTGATTACTTCCATGGCGAGGGAAGGAAATTCATTTGGGAGGGGCATGCAGTATAATGTAAAATGTGGAAATGGCCATTATGAGTTGTAATTTATTTATTTATTTATTTGTCTATTTTTTTGAGGAAGATTAGCACTGAGCTAACATCTGTGCCTATCTTCCTCTACTTTCTATGTGGGACACCTGCCACAGCATGGCTTGATAAGCGGTGCATAAGTCTGCACCCAGGATCTGAACCAGATAACCTTGGGCCGCTGAAGCAGAATGTGCAAACATTACCACCACGCCACTGTGCCTGGCCTCTATATTTTTATAGAAAGTAATCCATATGAATGCTTCTATCATAGTTTTGAGATTATTTGTGCCAGAATAGAATACTATATAACTTTTTTTATTTTAACTATAGCAGTTAAAATAATGTCTCCCCACCTCCAATCTGGAAGTAATTAATTGAACTGAAGTTTCATTAGATTTATATTTGTATTTTTTATTCAAATATCACATAACCATTGATAGTAAAACAAACCAAACACTCCTCACATCTCTGTAGAACATTGCTGTGTACAAAGCACTCTCTGAGGCAGTAACAACAAATCACATTTATTGAGGAGGTAAGATTTGCATGCATGATATTTAACGCATGATATTTAATGCATGATCTAAGATTAACAAGTTTGGGGATCTAATATCCTGCATGGTGATTATAGTTAGTAATACTGTATCCTATACTTGAATATTGCTAAGAGAGTGGATCTTTAATGTTCTCACCACAAAAAACAAATGGTAACTAACTATGTAGTGGGATGGAAGTGTGTAGCTAATGCTATGGTTGTAATCATTCTGCAATTTATAAATGTATCAAATCAACACATTGTACATCTTAAACTTACACAATGTTATATGTCAATTATCTCTCCATAAAGCTGGGCAAAAATAGAAATTAAGTAACTTCCCTAAGTTATTTAAGAACCAAGTGGAGCCTGTACTTTGAGGTGATTTCGAACCCTTAGACCATCTCCAACCAGAACCCATTCTTCTGTTACTACAGGGGCTGCAAATTACCATTCGGGAGCTGTCCAAGACTTGTGGAGGGTTTTTTTTCTTTGTCGGTCACAGTGTTAATTTTTTTAAGAAATGCAATGCTTTTGTGAATGCACTTGCTCATCCCGAATCCAGTAGAGCCCACCTTCCTCTCACCTTGATGATCATATTTCAGTGACCTCTGAAACTCCCGAAGATGTTTGGATTTTCCTTGCCTACACCAGCTCTTTTTCTCCCAACAGCTGATTTCTATAATTATTCTCAAAGGTAGGTAAAAACAGCCACATTTCACAGGTGGGGAAACCAATTCTCAATGATGTCATAATGGACCAGAGTTAAACAATTAAGTATTTTTTTATTGAAATTGCTTTATTTCTAAATACAGAGATACTCAAAATATAGGGAAATTCAATCTGAAAATTAAATCTGACTCCAAAAAGTTAGAATTAATTTGTCAGATTTCTTTCTCTGCCTAAGAGAAAATAAACAAATGAACTTCACTGCTGTCACAGGCATCCTGGCTTTGCTTTCGTCTTAATTAGTGGATCTTTTGCCCTCTCTGGAAAAAGAAACTTAACACCATCCCAGAGGAAGGGATTTTTCCTCCCTAGATTTCCTGATGTGAAACCCAGTCCTCTAATGTTTTCCATCATCTCAGGGCAGGACACTTCTAAATAACATTTGCTCTCCCACCACTCGAAGAGACAAAGAAAAAAGAATGATGACTTTTGCCTTAGTTCATGGAAAATAATGACTTTATTACTATTAGATTTTTACCTCAGATAATGGAAACAAAATATTTCTCTGTCTGTGAAAGAACTATAATTATTTTCTGTGTATCTTTGGGGGAGAGAGTGGGAGGAAGGCTTGGGTGGGAAGGGAAGAGGATTTGGTTGAGTAAAGTAAGGAAAAGAGCAAATTACTGGCATTCCGAAAGATAAAATTGACAAGAGCCTACCATAATTTTAGTTAAAGCATTGAGACATTCTCTATTCCTCCAACCTGTAGATCATGATATCAGCTTTTAAGCTTTATGTAAAACATAAAAATATCCAGTGCTGGCACAAAGCTCTGCTTAGCTGCACAAGCATAAGGTTTCTCTGTGCAACCCTCAGTTAGCAGGATCAAAGAACTGCTCTCCTGTCAGCCTGAGAAAATGCAGGAAAAAATTACTGATAGGTCATTTTCCCAGGGGACTCATTTGAAAACACTTGGCAAACTTACAAAGAAACTGGAAACAGCGTATGAAGGCAAACATGCTAAGCAGGTGCCATTGAGAGTTTTAATATTAACAGTGTCTCTTAGAGAGGACAGCGGAATGACTGTGACTCGCTCTGATTTATCTCTGGTTGATTATGATGAACCAGGTACTGGATTTCAGTTTGAACCAGTGACTTAGAATAGCTAATATAGATTTACAGGCTGGTGAAACCAAATATTTCCTTCAAGGGAATGACATTTTCTTGCAATTTGATTAACACAACCACCAGAAGTTCATCACAATATGGTAACAATTTTAATCAAGGCAACTTGCCAGTTTTCATGGTTATGGAAGGGTTCTGCTTTGTTCAATTTTCCCAAAGAAACTTTTAAGAGAAAAGAGCTGAGATCTTTTTAAAAGTGTGTGGAGTCACAATCATCAATAAAGAAGAAAAAAATTATTTATTTATTTGAGTCAGTGGAGACTTTACTAACATGCGTTCATGGAGAGCTGGCTGACCAACACAGACTTTATAAGGCACCACATTGGGGATACAGAGGGATACCTTGAGCTTACCTTCCCATCTCCCAAATGGTACCACTATCCTGAAGTTGATGGATAACCCTCTAGTTTTGATTATAGTAATTTTATTACATAAAATATGTTGTATTAATTTGAAGGTTATCAAAGCATCCACAAATGTTCTCATTTTGGAATTTGATTTTTACCCCTCCTTAAAACCATGTATTTATTCTAGTAGGGATATTTAATGGATAGTTGTATATTGTTCATGATATGATTTTTCCACAATTTTTCCATCCCCCTATTGACGGAAACTTAAATTATTGCATTATATTTGGTATTGCTATCAGTACTACATTAAATATTCTTAATTCATCATCATTTACATATGTGTCAGAATTAATCTGTTTGTCTTGGATACGCACCATAGATATAGCCAAATTACTCTTCATAGTGTCTGGACCAATTTTTACTTCCACCAGGGTGAGAGAGACCATTTCTTTACATCCTCTCCAACATCTGGCATCTCTAGGCTTTTAAAAAGTTTCATAAACCTGAGAGGTAAGAGATTGTCTTTTATTATTATTTTATTTGTCTTCCCCTCACTCACCGTCAGTGAAGGTGAACATCATTTCACAAGTCCATTGACCATCTTGGTTTCCACTTCTGCCAAGTGGCTGTTCATGTCCTTTGACCATTTTTCTTGTCTGTTGCTTGTCTTCTTTTGGTTTAGTCGTCAGAATTCTGATTGTGATTCTTTGTATGTATTGAGATAATCTTGACCCACTCTGTTGTTTGACTTTTAGATTTATTCCATGTGTCTTTTGTTTTGAAGTTTGAAATGTATGTTATTGAATGTATTAAGCTTTAAATTTATGATCAGTGCTTTTTGTGTCTTATGCAAGACATCCATCCCTAATCCAAACTTATACTCTGTTATTTTTTCTTCCATAAGTTTTAAAGTTTTGCTCCTCCTAAGAAGCCTTGTTTTCCATCATTAATTGAAAAAGCCAGCACTTTATAGTGCCACTCTTTCGCATGTTAAGTTCCTATTTGTGTATGTATTTATGTCTGGGTTTTCTATTTTGATCCGTTGGTCTACCTGATTGTACCTATAGTTAAATTTATATATTGCCTCCTACTCTTCCAAATTTTCTTACATTCTTTTTTTTTTTTATTCTTCCAATTGAATTTAAGGTTAAATTGTTACATTCTATGAAAAGGTCTGTTGAGATGTTGGTTAGTATTGCTTTAAATTTATAGGTTAATTAAATTCATGGATTAATAGCATCATTAATATTGTATATCTCTCCACCACTTTTATAGGTCCTCTTTGGCATGTTTTATTAAATTTGAAAAATGTTCTACATATAGATCTTACACATATATATTTGGGTTTTTTTTGAGGAAGATTCGCCTTAAGCTAACATCTGTTGCAACCTTTTTCTTTTTGTATGTGAGCCACTGCCACAGCATGGCCACTGACAGACGAGTGGTGTAGGTCTGCACCTGGGAACCAAACTTGAGCCTCTGAAGTGAAGCATGCCAAACTTAACCACTAGGCCATTGGGGCTACACCTATGTGGGGTTTTTTTTAGCTGTTTCCCTATGTAGTTTATAATTTTTGAGGCAATTTTATATAAAACATATGTTTAGTTACTTTTCTGATTGGTTCTTGCTGACATATGGGAACATTATATATATATATCTATATATATCTATATATAGATATATATATACATACACACATATATACATGCATATACACTGAATGTTCTTATTTACTAAATGAACGTTTTGGATTGTCTTTGTGTTCTGTCATATTGCCTGCAAATAAAGACAAATAGGTTTTGTTTTTTTCAATTTTTTAACCTCTTTTGACTTTTACTTTTCTTACTATTGTATTCAGGGTCTATAATGATAAAGTAGAAGTGAGAATTCTTATTTTGATCTTGACTTCACAGTGAATGCTTCTGTCACTTTATGATTAAGAGTATAGGTCAGTGGTTCCCCAAGTGAGGCCAGCATCCTGGACCAGCAGGATCAATATCTCCAGGGAACTCAGTAGAAATTCCAATTCTTGAGCCCTACTCTAGAGCCACAGAATTAGAAACTCCCGGGAAAAAGGGATGATGCCAGAAATCTGTGTTTTAATAAGCCCTCCAGTGATTCTCATGTGAACTCAAGTTTGAGAACCCTGCTCTAGTGTTTCTGTGCATTCCTTTACTTAGGCTAAGAGAAGACCCTAATTTAAAAATAGCTATGAGTTTGTGTCGTGTAGAGATGACACATTTTATGGATGTTTTTTCTGAATCTATTAAGACCATATGGCGATTTTTTTTTTTAACTCATCAATATGATAGATTATATTAAGGGATTTTTAAAAATACTTTAAAAATATCATCGTACTTATGGAACAGTCTCTACTGACTCGTGATGTACTTTTTGTGGTTGTGAATAGCATTAATTATATTTAAAAAGTTAATAGGCAAGTCAGAAAATGACAAGGACTGCTTCCCAAACATCTGAAGTTGTAACCAAGTTTCGATCTCAGCATTCTGTTGGCCTTCTTTACAAGATATATCCCAGTTTGCAGTTATTTTATTTGTCTGTTTTGGGTCTGTTTTGCTATCAGTCTGTTCGTTTCACAAGGGCAGTTAGCATGTCTGACATACCCACCTTTGTCTGATTGCCAGTGTCGACACAGTCCTCATAGAAAGCTAGTGATACTTAATAAACGTGCTGGAGGAATGAGCCCTCCCAGAGGGCGTGTGCTGTGGGACAGGCCACGTACAAGACAGGTTGGGTTCTCCTCTGGTTTTACAGCAGTCTCTGCATCCCATGTTCCTTATCCTGCTGACTTCACTTCCCCAGAGAGAATAATCAATATTTTTCTGTCCATATGGACTCTACATTATGCCTTCTGGACTTAGGTTTCTGTTTTTTCGGTTCATATATTTTTTGATGAGCCACAAAATCCGTTCTAAGGGTACTCTGAAATCACGTGCAGTGAGAAATCGTTGCATGAAAGGAGACGGCCTGACTTCAGCCACTTCTGGTTGGGTCCCTGTTGCCTCATGGTCCACCTCACTGAGCACCGTGTCCTCATTTGTGATGGGGAATAATAATACCGACCTTGTCAGATATTATTAGACATGTGCAGATTAAATGAGAAATTAATAGACAGTATTTATCGAGTGCTTATGCTCTACCCAGCATTGTTTTTAGAACTTTATATATATGGATTCATTTAATCAGCGAGACCATGTACATGTGGTACCTGGCTCACTATCTGGGACCAAGTAAGTGGTAAATAAAAATAGAGTTTAAAAATTGTTCAATGAGAGAATAGGCTGTAGAAAGGAAATGAATGTGTATCAGGCACATTAAAAATGGATTTAAAATAGCTTAAAAATGGATAAGACACAGTTCTTGCCTTTAGGAACTCCTGGCCAATTTGTTATTACATGTACTGGACTTCATCAAAGAAATGGTTAAAAGATATCGTGATTTTTATATGGATTCTACTGGTATTTTTGATTTATTACATGGGAAAGGCAAAGAATCTCTATTAAAATATTTTAAATTATATGATGTTCACTTAGAGACGGCAAGATTAGATGGTTAAAACAGGAAATTCTCATTTAGATGATTATAAAGTCTGAAAGAGCAAACAATAATTTACGTAGGATTCCAATTTTCTTTTCCTTTCTTCTGCGAGGACTCATGTCACTCTTGGAGAAAATTGACTCTGTGGGTGGGGCAATCCTTTAGAAGAGACAATGGAATCATAGAAAAGAGAGGGGGGCAAGTCCTGAATCACTCACCACAGTGAGTTTGTGTTCAGCCTTAAATTTCTGTCCAAGTCAAACAGCCCAGCAAAGTGACTTAAGAATGACTCAGTAACAACTCTCTGTTGGTCAGTGGTCAGCCTATCTTAGACTGAAAGAAAATAAAAGAGAGGCATTTGTATCTAAGCCTTAACTACTTGTAAGGAATGCATGATATAGTTTACTCAAAGGTATATGGAATTACTAGGGTGGAGCTGGTTTCTATAAAGAAAGATCCATTACCCAGGGTTGCATAACCCTGAAAAGGCGATACCGCTTTTTAAACTGTGGATTCCTTAATGTATGGCCTGTGAAGAACTGCTGGCTCAGAGGATGGAGATGCTGAGCAGGAGTGCTTCAAACTGTTTCAGACCCTGGGGCCGGCCCTGTGGCCAAGTGCTTAAGTTCGTGCTCTCTGCTTCGGCCGCCCAGGGTTTCGCGTGTTCAGATCCTGGGCACGGACATGGCACTGCTCATCAGGCCATACTGAGGCGGCATCCCACATGCCACAACTAGAAGGACTCACCACTAAAAATATACAACTATGTACTGGGGGGCTTTGGGGAGAAAAAGGAAAAATAAAATATTTTAAACAAACAAACAAAAAACTGTTTCAGACCCTGATGCTTGATTAATGGTGCCTTTCACACCATTTCTTTTATTTATCTCCACCTCTACCTGTGAATGGCTAAAATCTGCTTACTCTTTGAAAGTTTCCTTTTCTCATGATCCCTTAGGCTCAGGGCTTTTCAAACTTTAGTGTTATCCCAGAACATATAGTTCAATCTTTTGCTCATCCAGTAAATATTTATTGAGCATCTGCTGTGTGCCAGGCACTCTCCCAGGTGCTAAGGTACAGCAGGGGACAAAAGAAAAGCAAAACTCTCTGCTCTGGGGCCTTTGGCCTCATATGACGTCCCACAGTGCTGCAGTGACCGCGTGCCTGAAATGCTCCCTTAATTCCTTCACCTCATGCCTGGCTGACCCCTATTCATGCCAATCTCAACTTAAATGTTACTTCTTCAGGGAGGCTCTCAATTCCCTCCCTCATACTGGATTAGATTTCCAATATATAAATTTTCATAACTCATTATATTTTCTTCAGAGCACTTATTACAGTTTTAATAAGGCAGTTCCTTGTGTAAGTCAGCTCACTAGGCCGTAGGCTCTCTCAGGACTAGCACCACGGTCTTTCTTGTTTACCACCAAACTCCCAGAGTCTACAACAGTGCCTGGGACAAAGAAAATACTATAATTTAATCCCATTTTTAAGAAAATTTGCATGAAGTAGCTTCATTTCAGGTTGGATTTTTGACATTTTAATGTATCAGCGTTATGTGGTATAAATGCACTCCAATTTATTGTCTTTTTCACCCCTCTCCTGTACTCTTCCAGGTCACTGATTCCGATATCCTATTGGTGCCCTGGCTCTTATCTTTTGAAGGGTGTAGAGCTTGAGGCAAAGTCTTGCGTGCTAGTATTTCATTAAGGATTGCAATTCCAGGGAGCAGTTATAAGGAAAAAAGGAAGTGAAGAAGGAAGAACTAATATAAATTTTCCACTTTGGTCTCATAGAAACATTCTCCAAGAAGGCTTATGAACTATATCATGGGATTGTCGATCATGAGGGAGAAAAGGGAAGGAATTTATCCACCAGATACTCTCTCCCCCGGGGCCACAGTCTGCCCTGCAGGATATTGACTCCCTGGCGTGTGTGTGAATGTGAGCAGGTCTTATGGTGTCAGTGTCAACAGGGAAGCCTTGGGACAGAAGGCAAGAGGCTCTGTATTAGACATGAAACAAATGGTGTCAGCTGGAGGCTCTGTGGATCAATGAGAATTTAGGCAGAGCTGGTCACCACAGCAGAGCTAGAATTAGAAAAAGGCAAAGTTAGTAGGCGAAAAGGGTCTGAAGTGTGGCATGAAGTAATTTGATACATCATGCTCTCGAAGACTTTAAAATGAACATTTCCATGGACGTGCAATACATATAATATTTTATTTCATTGTTTCATTGATGTGCCCTGATCTATGGAAATATTCCCCAATTTTTAGACAGTTGGGCTATTTCCCTTCTATTATAAATATTTTGTCACAGTAATCAAGCTTAGTTTGAATGCCTTATTAGTACTTTCTTCGTATTTGACCCAGGCCTAACTCTCAGGATTTTGGCATTAGGTACCCTTCTAAGTGTGCTGTTTTCTTGTGATCTTGGTCTGTGGCTAAAACAGAAAAATCCAAACTCAATTCAAACTGGATTTTATCTTCCTAAATGGTGTGCTGTCTAATGGGAGAGCAGTGGAGAGTCCCCTCTTTCCATGTGATTCATGCTTCGTTTGGAGTTTGTTCTTTCAGTATTTGTTGAGTTCTTGCTGTGTGTCAAGTGTTGTGCTAGAAGCTGGAGATACAAATTTAAATGAGACATAACCCTCCCTCACAAAGAATTCCTAATCCAGTGCAGGAACCAGTTGCTGCAAATACCAATAGTCTTCCAAAAAGCATTTCTCAGCATTGCCCATCTGCATAATAATTTGCACATGAGGAAAATGGAACAGTTTATTTGCAAGTGAAATAGTCATATAACAGAAAACAGGGATTCTAGTTTTAAAAAATTCAGGTCAGGTAGGAAAACAATACAGTTTCTGTGCAGAATGTTTTTCAGAGTTTGGGAAGATTGGGTCTAATGTGATCTCCCAGCGGTAATAACACCACATAGAAGAAAGATAAAATGTTCTTCTCCGAACCTCTCATTTTACCATCATTTCACTGAGAATTAATTCTTTGTGCCAGCATGGAGCTGAGTCGTTTCTCCTCTATGCTGTCCTGGAGTGGGGTTGTTGGGGGTTAGGGTGGGGGAAGAAGTTAGCTTCCTTATGCTGGACATTTAAACAGTCTTTAATGTGAAGCTGGAAATCCTATGAGCTGTAAAATCAGTATCTTGTAGCTCAGCAGTTACAGTGACAGAATTTTAGGGTGAAAGACATGAGTAAAATGTAATCTGAATCAGGCATCCTAATCTGATTCTGTATGCCTGCCAAAGCACATATTGAACACTGTTCATTTCGTGGGTTCAGACCTTGATACTGTCTGGCACAATGTACTTACTGGTTATAATAATCAGAGTAATAACTGAGCTCTCTTTAGTGGATACTTTTCATAAAGTAGTCATGATCTGTATTCCAAAGTCCTGACAGGGATCTCATAGGAAATATGGGGGTCTGTGAATTCAGAAAATCACACTGCTCTTTTATTGCATTTCCTTCCCTAAAGTGATTAAAGCCGTAAAATCTTATAAAATGAGACAGAGTGAAGGGAGAAGCAGCCAAATGGATATTTGTTGTGGGACTTCTCAAAGCAATAACGCACGATTCTCATTGCTCTTTCCTTCCTTCTTGCCTGCCTGCCTTCCTTCCTTCTTTCATTTCCTTTATTCTCTCTTTCTCTTTTTTTTCCTGAGGAAGATTTGCCCCGAGCTAACCTCTGTTGCCAGTATTCCTCTTTTTGCTGAGGAAAATCCACCCTGAGGTAACCTCTGTTACCAATCTTCCTTTTTTTGTATGTGAGCTGCCACCACAACATGGCCACCGACAGATGAGTGGTGTAGATCCACGCCAGGGAACTGAACCCAGGCCGCCAAAGTGGAGCACGCTAAACTCAACCACGAGGCCACTAGGCTGGCCCTATTCTCTCTCTTTTTAAAGTATTATAGTACTGTGATCTTTTTTTTTTTCCCATTGGTAAAGTTTCAGATATTTTTGACTTTCAGTTTTGTCCACTGCCATCTATTTCCCATCTCCTAAATGGTTTTACAAGAAAGAGAATACTTTGCTATATTTTGTATTTTGCTGTAATTTGGGAATCATAGCAAAGAAGATGATTTTCTTAAATTTATCCTGTTGCTCATATGACATAAGACTTTTAACCCCATCAAAATACGTTTGCTTTTTAAAATATGCACCAGTATTTTTGAGTAATACGTACAAAACTGGGCTTTTCAATAGGAGTCCTGTCCTGTACTGATGACATGACTTCATCTTTCTGAATCTTCTGCCCTCTGAGTTATAGATTTTATAAAAACCAGAGAAAAAGGTTAAGAGGATAATCTTTGTAATTTCCATTTTCTGCAGTGTATGTCTTGTCAATATCTCTTGCCGTTAATTAAATTATCTCGCAGTTTGTTCTCCTGTGTAAGTCTTGGTTTTCTTTTCTTGCCCAAATCCTTCTTGTCTTTTTGGTCTCATAAGGAAATCCTCTGAAGTTTCACATCAGATAATCTGGGACTGTTGGAATTGTGTGTTCTCGCTCCAGGTTGCTTCGTGAGAAAGCTTTGCTGAAAAAGCCTTGTGTTTATTTCTAAGTTGGTGGCACCTGTCCAACAACATGTCCAGTTTGTCAAGAAGATCTGACTGAAGCCCTTCGTTATCATACGTTGGTGAAAGAATTTTCCTGAAGGGGAAATGCCTCCTTAGTAAGAGGAATGAATTGCACATTGTTTTCCCTAATACTCACACCACGGCTTCCTTGTAACATGCATTCCTGGCATTTGCTTCAAACCGTCTACCTGCTCAGTGAGCCTTTGTATGAGGATCGAAGCAGCAGCCTTGAAGAGCTGCATGTTGGCGATGCCAAAGTTGCCTGAGGGAGCTGAATCCGGAGCAGATCAGACAGCCTTTTGTGTTTCTCTTAAGGGGACTAATTATTATAAAATATACCTGTTTAGGTTCCTAGGCCTCTTCTCAGAGTCTAGGCCTCAATTTGAATTGAGGCCGAAGGTAGTGCTAAGAGGGCAGGTATGTATTTCAAGAAACAAAGAGGCGAGTTTGGGATAAGACAGCTTGCAGTAGACACATTTAAAGTATTTGACCTTCTCACAAAACCATTCCCACTCTTATCTAAAGGGGTTGCCTTCCAGCAGCTGTGCTTGTTTTCACCCATTGTAATGACCAGCATTTAATACTGTGATGGGATGGGGGAAACCTCTTTCCTTCTCTTGAAAATTGAGAATAGAGACCAAGAAACAATAAATTGAATTCTACGTCTGTTTGGAACTTTAGCTTGACAGCTCAGGAGCATGGGGCAGCCATATTCTATTCTGTGCACTTTGAAGCAGAGAAAGCCAGTTTTCACAGAGAAGACATTAAAAAAAAACAATTGAGGGAATTTCACCAAGGTTCCTGATGGCTTTCCTGTCCTCTGAGGACTATCTGAATTCCTTTTTCTTTTTTGTCTTCTTGAGCTACCTTGCGTAACTGCCAATTATTTACAGTCAAAGAGTCTTGACTAATAGTAATGCATAAGTAAGTACACGTAGATATTCTTTCATATTCCCATTTAGAAATTGGAATTGATTTACAATTTTGCGCAGAAAGCAGCCAGAGGGAAAATATTATACTTGAGTAATACATGGCACATGAAACACGGTAATTGAGAGCTCAGAAATCCCTTGGATTGTACACCGGCTCATGCAACAGCCAAGGAACTAGAGAACAGAGACATTTCAAAGAACTGCAGTTCCGAAGCAGCACGCATCAATAGCAGCTTTAGTGGGAGTAACTCAGGATGAGCTGGGTTGGAACGAATATTTATGTAGAAGAAAATTCAGTAACGCAATGTTATTGCAATCGTTATTTGTGAAAACAGATGTAACATGATAAATCATAGTCTCTGGAGGGAAATTTATAACCAAAGCTGTTTTAATTGCTTTGCACCACCCTCTTTTATGATTGTTTTATTGGGAAAATATTATGCAAAAAACAAAGTATCTGAAAACAAAAGACTCTTGGTTCTCTTTTTTAAATCAAGAAACCGTTTATTTAGCTAAAATATAAACACCCAAGATTTTAAAAAATATACTCATGGTTTTATTTTTTATGTGTGTTGTGGAGGCTCTTCATTCTTAAGGGAAAGGAAAATGCTATCCATAAGTCATCACAACTAATGAATAGAAGAACATTATAGGCCATTAGAAATTACCCTTGGATTTTTCTCGTATCTTATCAAGGAGCTATGTTGCAATGATCTATTTCAGAGATAATTTTTGTTAAATGTCTAGACAAGTATGATTTCATTTCTCCTGAAAAATGGAAACGGATTTTTTTTTGTTTAAAAAATTACTCTGTACTTGATCATTGTAACACATATTTACTCACTTTTTCCATCACTTCTGGGAATAACGATGTTAATATTTTTAGCATAAAAATAGCAAAGAAATATGATAACATTCATTCTTTACATGTGTAGCGATTGATTTTCATCCCCATTATTATTTGTTGAACAGTGTCGTTTCTATTCTTGAAGTTGGAAATAGAGATGCAAATAAATCACAGAACTTGTCCACACTTCTTACAGCCTGTCTTCTTCAGGAGGAGGCACTAGGCACACTTTAACTGGAGAGCAGGTCTGCTTAACAGGGGCTGTCAGGGAGATGAGCACACAGACTGTGGAAGGGCAAACCGTATTCAACGCGAATTCCACGTGCAGTAAAGGTGTCCCTAGTAGGTGGATGAACACAGTTCTAACCTGAAAAGCTCAACGTCTTCAGGGCTTTCTCTGGAATAGGAACTGACAAAACAACCTTATACAGGAACCAAAGCAGAACTTCAGTCTTAGAGACCAGGATAAACAAGAGCTGGTGGATTTAAAACTCCACGGTGGAGGAAAGTGGATAGATTAAACGTCTCTCAGTCCTTGAATGAGGAAGTTGCTAAAATGTGTTCAATCCTGCCTGTTCTACATCCCAATAGTTCAGGGTATTGGGATGAAACTGATTTTGCAGGTGGGACTTAGGGAAAGCTGAGGAATAATCCACATCTGTTACTCAGGTGAAATAACATTATCTTACTCCTATTGTTTTAACCAATTTGTTTAATGTTCAGGGGCTTCTTTTGCCTGTAATGTTCCCGCTTAATTTCCCTTTATTTTTCTTCATATCCTCATCAATACAGCCAAACTTGTCTGTTTTGTTACCCTACATCTTTCCTTTTTGTTTTTTTTTTAAAATATTTTATTTTTTTCCTTTTTCTCCCCAAAGCCCCCCAGTACATAGTTGTATATTCTTCGTTGTGGGTCCTTCTAGTTGTGGCATGTGGGACACTGCCTCAGCGTGGTTTGATGAGCAGTGCCACGTCCGTGCCCAGGATTCAAACCAACGAAACACTGGGCTGCCTGCAGCAGAGCGCGTGAACTTAACCACTCGGCAACGGGGCCAGCCCCCCTACATCTTTCCTTTTGGCCATGCCATTTCCTATCTTTGGAAATTCCTTCCATCTCATCTTTACTTGTGTTAATTCTAGCTGTTCTTTAAGTCCAGTTCAATGTTTATTTTCTACTAATCTTTCAGAGTCGGAAAAAAAAATTAGGTATTCTGAATTCCTTTTTAAAACACTTATTATTGTAAAACATATCACATGAGGTATAAAAGTACAGAAAACAGGGGCCAGCCAGGTAGGGTAGTGGTGAAGTTTGTGTACTCCACATCAGCTGCCCAGAGTTCACAGGTTCAGATCCCAGGCACTGACCTAGCACCACTCATCAAGCCACGCTGTGATGGCATCCCACAGAAAATGGAGGAAGATTGGCATAGACGTTAGCTCAGCAACAATCTTCCTCAAGCAAAAAGAGGAAGATTGGCAATAGAGGCTAGCTCAGGGCCAATCTTCCTCAAAAAAAAAAAAAGTACAGAAAACAATCTAAAAGGAATCATCTATGAAACCAGCACCCAAGTGAAGAGACAAGACACTATTAACATCTTTGAGGCATGTTATGTGATTTACCTCCTTAATCATATCCTCTTTGTTCTTGTTTGGAGGTAATCACTGTCTTGACCGTGTAATAATCATGTCCTTCCTTTTACTTATTTATTTGAGATTTTGCTGAGTATGCATACCTCTCTAAGTAACATTGTTGCTTAACTTTATATATTTGCATCTTAGTACGTGTATTTTGTACTTCTTTTGGTCAACATTGTATTAAGTTTAATCTTTTTTTGCTTGTAGCTGGAGTTCATTTACAGTTTGTATAGGATTCCCTTGTCTAAATATTCTACCATTTATTTATTCATTGTATTTTTCATGGACATTTGGGCTGTTTCCAGTTTAGGGCCATTATGAACATTCTTGTGTAGGTATCCTGGTGTACACGTGGGTGAGTTCTTTATTTAACTATAAATTTTTATTTGACTATATGAGCTAATATTTGTCCCATATTTTAAAATATCAAAAAAAAAAATGTCAATTTTAGTACCGTATTCTAGCTTGTGTTTGTAGCAAAATGTACATAATTGTTACTCTATTTTAGGGCTTTTTGGTTATTCCAGATTTCTTTTTATTGTAAGTAACATTCTAATGAATACTTCTGGGAATATATTTTCTCCCTACAGAAAACATTCCCCTATTGGAATTCTCAGGTCAAAGAGTATGAATATTTAAAGATTCTTGATTTCAAAGAGACAAATGACTCGCCAAGGTTATTGCACACGTTTATATTGACTGCTGGCCTTTGGTAGAAAATTGTTTTTGGAAGGGAGACCCAACGTATTAGTTGACTTTTGGATCAAATATCTTCACATTATAACCATTTACCCATGTGTTCTCTCTTGTGTAAGTCAAGAAAGAGATAACCTTTCTTCTTCTTGGTTGCTAGGAACTGCATATTCTCTACTTCTGACTAAAATTTCAGTAGTCTGTCCTCAGGGTTTTTTTCACAGTCAGCTTTTTGTTGGAAGGTAAGAAATTAGATTAATTATAAATAGTAGCTTTCCAGTAGTTTAATCATCTGGGTGAGAAAGAAATATATTAGAATAAATATGTCTGGTAATTGTCTGTTAATTAAATACACTTTACTTCACTAATGTCTCCAAACCAGAATTTTTGCTGAAGTTTGGTACACATACACTCACACACATAAAAATATACATAAAGAAAGAGAAGAGGACAAACGCTTTAAGAGTAATGTTAAGGTGGAGTGTTTCTTGTCCTTTATACCAAGTGATCACGTTCTTCCCAAAGCCTTTTTCATCATATACCAGGCTTCTCAGGCTGACGGTGACTGTATTTCTTGTCTACTTCCCTCGCTGACTGGAACCAATGGTTAGAAATGCGAAAAGAAAAGATGATGAATGGCACTGCTTATTCCCCAAAATTAAACAATTGCAAGTATCATGAATCTGTGCAATTGGGATATTTGTGGAAAGGAGCAATGAGACAATGATTGTAAAATGAAGTGCCAAGTGCACTCCTAATAAGGCAAACTGGGCGAGTTCAGCAGTTCTGCCCCTGAGTGTTCTGTAGGATTCACACAGGAAGAGTCCATTTATCTTATGTTTGCGCCTCCCAATTACAACATGCCCTACTTTCTGTATCAGTCTGTAACTCTGTCTTTTGCTTGTTATAACAAAGGGACAAAAGTATGTGTGTGTGTCTGTATCAACACTTTTTAGTAATACAAGTTTAAATGCCTTCTTTTTTAAAATTGGAAATATGCCTTTTTGTATATTTTAACCATAGCATCACGCATACTACCTTCTTAGACTCATAAGTTAACATGAAAAACACAAGTTCCCCATTTTCAGCTTTAGTCTTCTCGAAAGGGATTCTTTCTAACAAATGAGACATCCAGTCTTATATCTGGACTTCTCAGACAACCAGCATTGCTCTTTCTATGAAGAATGTGGCTTGTTTATTTCAACAGGGGCCTCCTGAAATTCCTGGAAGGTGAAGGGCTCATAGGGCGGCAGACAGGGTTTCTAGGTTGTTGTGAAAGCAGGAGTCATTATCTTGACACTTATCCCAGTAGAGTGTATGAATGATTTGTTTAACTTTCTCCTCTCTTCTCCATGCAACATCTAGATTCTCTTCTGGCTTTGAACACTTCTTTTCCATAAAATAAATCTTACCTGAGGACAAGAAATAAAGGCATTGGGGAGGATGAAGTAAGAATATTACATATATTTAAAGTCACTTGGTGGGTGACAAAACCCACCAGAGTCACATGTTAAACATGGGTTAACTATTTGATTGTTCAAGTGCTCTCTTTAATATTGCCCATGAATTGTTAGCAGTGGCATTTTCAGCTCAAGATTGCACGGTCCTCTTTTCTTCCTTACATAAGCCAATCTTGAATTGCATGGAAGATGAAACTTTAAAATTGTTTTACTATTTTATTATTATTTCCATAGCTCAATTCTTAGTGGTCACAAACCCACATTAGGCTATAAGGCTTTTCATAATCTTGTCCCAGCCAAACTCTTCAGCCTCATTTCCCACCACCTTTACCTCAATATGGTACCTAAACATGTTGAATGCCTCCCATTTCACTAAAATTGACATATCATCCTGCTCAAATTCATTCTGACCAGTCCTATCACCCATTCCTAATTATGGAAGAATAAATGCCTTGTCACCCATTTGTAATCATATAAGAATCATTTTTGGGTCATCTCCCCACTAAGATGTTATCCCTAATATTCTTAAATATCTCTTTCATGTTATCCCATAGTCCCTGTGCTTGCTGTTAATACAGCACATATGATATAATTATCACAGTATATTTGGTCATCTCTCCTTTTCTCTTATTGTTCAAATGCTACACTAGGTTGAGAAGTGTCTAGGTTTTCAGAATAGGTGTTGAAAATGATCAAATAAGTAAATGAGTAAAAGTCATCAGCCACAATATGATAGAAAATACAGCTCTAACTGCACAATTCATGGCATAGGTCCAGACAGTTTGAAAATAAAGAACCAAGACATTTGTTTACCTATTTTTAATTAGATAAACTCTTTAAAATCCAGTAACAAAATAATATGGATTCAATTTGAGCTTTCTATATGGCTAGTTTTAAACCTGGGCCAATTCTATCAAGTTTTATAATGGAATGGAATAGTCTTGTTTAGAGAGATTGACATGAATCTTTGAGGGAAACACTAAATCTACTCCATTCCATTTTGGTGAATCAGATTAAACATAATGCATTCAACACCAAAAGTCAGCTTGCAAAGCTTAGATTTCTTTACTGCTATGTCATGAAGGGCATAAAGAATGTTCTCACATCTTTTTATGCAGAACGCTGTCCATTTCCTGGAGCACAGGAGGAGGCTGGGATGCAGAATGCAAAGAGCTGTGGTTTTTTTCATACCCATACTTGGAACAGAGATGAATAAAAACATATACGTCTGACATTCAGATCATCAAAAATAAGAGAGATTGCTACATTGGGAGCAATTATGCTTTTTTTCTTTGATTTAAACTTTTAATGAAATTTATCAATTAAAAATACTTTTAAATCCACTTGAATTATCTATAATGGAATAACTAAAATGAAAGCTACTTTAGTAGCATAATTATAACAAAATTTAAAAGCACATCTAAGGTCTAAATCTTGGTGAGGCACTTGTCCTTAATCTTTCTCTGTGTCACAAACCTCGTTGAGAATCTGAAGAAAGTAATGGCTCCTCTCTTCACAATAATGCGTTCACACACAATTTTGCATCAGTTAAAAAGTATTCCTAAATCTACTCCTCTCCAAGCCAACACCTGAACCGTCTTAGGTCTCATATTAAAACTCTGGTCTGGACAACTTTTGGTAGTGGTGATGGAAGCATGTGGACCCTCCCACATGTAACAATTATAAAATCTGGACGAAATATTAAATATGACTATTTAAAAGCATTAGAAAGACTCTAACATCGGACAGAAGCTGGAAGAGTGTGTACCCTTAAAAGTCTGAAACTGGAAGGAGTAATAATTGTGAGCATTTGACTTTCTCGCCCAAAAGGACTCTCTTATTCCCATTGCTACAGTGGAAGAAAACTTCAGTCTTACTGTCTTGGCTCACGGTAACAAACAACAGAGGTCAATACTGAAAGATCAGCTAGAAAATTAGGAGGGAATCCTGGAAGCAAGAGAACTAAGAGGGGAAACCCCAAATTGGAGAATAATCTCTGCACAAAACTCCAGCTGACTGACATCCTATGTAGTGTAGATGAGAATCAAAGAGACAGAAAAAAAGGCAGGGACCAGAGAGGAACCTAACCCTGAAAGAGATTGCTGCACCAAGTGATGCTTTTGTTGAGTTTTCTACTCATTTAATCAAGTGCTTTCTGCAGGTCAAGTGGCAGAAAGCAGAAGTCTTAATAATTTTATATGTCCAAAGACAGAGGCTAAGGCTGACTGAGAAGCTGAAAATATTGGAGAGACTTCCCGGAAAAGGATCCACAGAGAAAATGAGTCCCCAAATCTAGTCTAAATTTTGCCCAAACCCTTGGCTGAGTGCTAAATTACACAGACCCGGGAGAGACCACCAGGGAAATAAGTTAAAAAAGGAAAGCACAGAAATTGCAGCAGATCTGTCAGCTACTGTAACTTCAGAAGAGAATCAGCTTGCAATTTGAGTCTAGGCAAGTTAACTACCTACTGGAACAAAAAAAAGTGAGCAATACTCAAAAGGATGCAAGAGAATCCACAGTTGCCACAAAGTATTATTTCTAATGTCCAGTTTTCGACTAAACATCATTAGACATACAAATAAAGAGAAGGCTATGATACAAACTCAGGAAAATTAAAAAGCAATAGTTATAAATTGACTCAGAGTAGGTGTAGTACTATAATTAGCAGAAGAAAATTTCAAAACAGCTACTAAAAATATACACAAGGAATTAAAATATGTTGAAAGAATTTTAAAGAAGTGATCTTAATGAATGAAAAGGTAGAAAATCTCAACGGAAAAAATGAAAACTCTGAAAAATGCAAATCTTAGAGCTGAAAAGTACAATATCTGAAATTAAGAATTTACTAGATGGGATCAAATAAAAATCAATCAAAAATTTGATCAAAATAAAATTAGATAACCAGTTGAATGAAACAGTGCCCATGAAAATATATTGATGGGAATGACTAAATTCAAAGTACAGAGAGATAAATGATTGATGGGAGATGAATGCACACGTGGAGACCTGTGTAACAATATCAAACAGTCCAATAGACACGTATTTGGGGCTGTAGTAGGAGAGGGGAAAGAAAAGCGCAAAAATTCTTTGAATAATAGTTAAAAATGTTCATGTATGGTTGGAAATAACTTACCGATTCAAGAATCTCAACAAACCCAAATCAGTTTAATACAAAGGAAACCATTCATATACACACAGCATCGAACTGCTGAAAGTCAAAGATAATGAGAAAATCTTGAAAACAGAGGGAAAAAAGGCAGCACATTAAAATTAATATCTGATTTCTCATTGGAAATAATTGAAGCCATAGGGCACTGAAAGATTATATTCTGAGTGCTAGAAGGAAAAACCTATAACCCAAGAATTTTATATCTGGCAAAATAATCCCTCAAAAATTAAGGCAAAATAAAACTTTTTAACTAAACAAAATCTGAGAAAATTCTTCACCAGCGACCTGAACTACATAAATACCAAAGAATTTCTTTAAGCTGAAGGGAGATGACAAGAGCTGGAACTTGGATTGACAAAAAGGAATAAAGAACACTGGAAATGTTAAATATCTAGGCTTTATATATATTGGTTTTATATATATTAATTCCTCTAAAAGACATGCCTTTTTAAAGCAAGTTCATAACACTATATCATTGGATTTATAACGTATGTATGTGTGATATGTGATAATAGTAGAAAGCGATGGATGGAGTAAAAAGAAATATACTTTGTAGGGTTTGTATCGCTACCTGAGGTCATTAAATATTGCAATATTAAAGATACATATTTTGATCCCCTGAGCAAAGAGACACAGATAGAAAGCCAAAAAAAGAATTAAAATGGAACATAGAAAAAGTTGATTAATATAAAACAGGAAAGTAGCCAAAGGTAAACAAAACATAAATAAATAACAAAGTGTCAGATCTGAAACAACCATATGAATAACTACTACAAGTGTAAATCAACTAAGCACTCCAATTAGAAGGCAGAGATGGTAAGAATGGAAAAAAAATAGCACGAAGCAACTTGGTATCTATGAAAAGCAATATACTGTCTACAAGAGATATACTTTAAACACAAATACACAATTTATGTGAAAGTAGAAGGAATGACAGACATATCAAACAAGAAGTAGGCACAATAAAGCTAAAGGGCTATCTTAATATCAGAAAAAATAGATGTACAAAAAAAGGCGTATTCGCAGATACAAAGAGGGACACTTTTTAATGATAAAAGGATCAACAGGAAGATAAGAGAGTTAAAAATATACATGTACCTAATTAGAGTGCTTCAAATTACATGAAGCAAAAACTAACAGAATTAAAAGAAGAAATAGACAACTCCACAGTTTTGGTTGGAGGTTTTATTCCACCTAATCAGTAATCAATACAAAATCTAGATAAAAAAATAAAAAATATAGAGAAAATTTGAATGATACTATCAAACTACCTTAACACAATTTTCATTTATAGAACACTATATCTAATCACTATAGAATGCACATTCTTTTCAAGGACACACGTAAAATTCACCAAGATAGACCGCCTCTTGGCAATAAAAGAAGTCTTAATAGTTCCTTGACCATAGCTGAATTAATTAGAAATCAACAATAATAAGATAACTAGAAAAGTCCTTAATTTTTAGAAATTAAACAGCTCACTTCTAAATAACTCATGGGTCAAAAAGAAACCATAAGAGAAATTAGAAAATATATTTAATGAATTGCAACAAAATGTATAACAAAATGTGTGTGATAAAGCTAAAGCAGAAATGTCTACAATCAATAATCTAAATTTTCATGTTAGGAAACTTTAAAAAAGAGCAAATTAAATTAAAAGTAAACTGAATAAAACTAATGTTGTCTAAGGGTACAAACTTGCAACAAGTAGTAAATAAGCCATATTGATCTAATGCACAGTTTAACGAATATAGAAAATAATATTGTACTATAATTATCAATAGCAAATCAATACCCTTATGAATGCAGACACAAAAGTCTTTAATAAAATATTAATAAATTTTAGCCAACAATATATTAAAAGGATAATGTATCATGACCAGTGGATTCTCTCCCAAGAATGTATTTAATATTAAAAACAATCTATTTTGACATATTAAGAAAATATACAAGAAAATCCATTTGATGATCTCAATATGTAAAGAAAATGACTTGAAAAAATTCAATATTCATTCATCAAACTAAAAACAGGTACGCAATCCAAAGGGTCAGATTGTAAAATTAGATGTACTCAAACCATGGCTCTTAGCAGTAGCAAGTTTCAAGGATTCAGGCAGTCAGGAGGCTCACGTGAAGCAGAAAGAGGTCTGGGGCATTAGGGCAGCTCCTCGCATGCTTTCTGGCCCCAGAGTGGAGAAAGTTTGTAAGTGAAGTACATGGCTTATTACCTCATCTGGGGGGAACATTTGTATTGTAAGACATCTTCATATAAAGAGTTATTGCTTAGTGACATTCTCTGCGTAACCATACCCCATAAATTTATAGATTCAGTGTTTATTTACTATAAGCACTGATTAACCAGAGATATTGTGTTAAGGACATTTTATATATAAGTACACTTCTCCTAGAAAGTGTCTTAGTCTCTCTACCTGGAAGTCCATTTAACTTGTTGACAAAGTGATTATATAGCGTCTCCCTATCGTTCTCCTTCAAGTATGTCGCCTGTTCGAAGAAACTGATCTTGTCCCTTCACTCACGCTATACATAAAATAACTCAAAATGATCATAGACTTTAATGAAAAAGCTAAAACCATAAAACTTCTAGATGAAAATCTTTACAATATTGATTTGGCCAAAAAAGAAAATTCATTGGTAAAACACAAAAAGCCAAATCAAACAAGCAGACAAATTGATAAATTGGGCCTTTTCAAAATTACCAACTTTTGTTCTTTGAAAGACCCTTATGACAATGAAAGTTTAATCCATCTTCAAGCTGATAGGAGCGTTACTTATGGAAAGGGAACAAATGGACCACAGGCTACCTGCTTTAACTCCTTCCACTCCAGAAAAGAACTCTCTCAAAGGGAATTCATGAACAACACAAGACAACATCATAATTAATGTGAAAGACTGAATGCTCTTTAATTTCAGCTAAAGGGCAGGAATATTGGCTCTCACTCCTTCTCTTCAGCATTGTCCTGCAGGTCTTAGTCATTGTAGTAAACGAGAAAAAGAAACAAATATACATTGAAAAGGAAGACATAAACTATCTTTATTCACTGACAAGATAATTTTGTATGAGAAAAATCCTAAGAAAGCTATGTAAATGTTACTAACACTAATACATGATTTGAGCAAAGTCGTAGGATTCAAGGTCAATATACAAATATTAATCGTATGTTTTATATACCTTCAATGAACAATTGGAAAGGAAAGTAAAAAACACCTTTACATTTACAGTAACACCCAAAACATTAAATACTTAAAGATGAATTTAACAAAATATGTACAAGACCTGCTAAAAGGAACTAAAACCTTAATAAATGGAGAGATAGAGCATGTTATGACTGTCAAAATTTCATTAGGCTTTTTTTTTTCAAGAAAGTGACACATTGATGCTAAAGTTTATAAAGAAATATGAAGAATCTAAAGAGCCAAACAATTTGGGAAAAAGTGAAGTAGGAGAATTTACACTACCTGATTTCAAGGCTTACATTAAAGCCAGTTATTCAACATAGTGAGGTATTGGTGAAAGGATAGACATTATAGATCAATGAAACAGAACAGAGATCCTGAAATAGACATAGATGCATGGTTGATATTCGATAGCTGCAAATGTAATTCAATGGATAAAGGAAGATTATTCAACAAATGGTACTAAAATTTGGATACTGTCATGTAAAAACAATCAACCTTATGTTACCTCACACCATGTGCGAAATAGCTCAAAATTGACCATAGGCCTAAATGAAAATCTAAAACTATAAAAGTAGAAGAAAATCTTTACAATATTGATGCAGGCAAAAAAATGCCCAAATTCATAGGTAAGACTCAAAAAAGCCAAGCCAAAAAAGCAGACAAATTGATAAATTTGGCTTTTTCTGAAGTACCAACTTTTGCTCTTTGAAAGATACTATTATGCCAATGAAAGGTTAATCCATATAATGTGGGGGGAGCAAAGTAAATGACATATATCTAAACAAAGATTTGTATATAGACTATATGGAATTTTTACAACTGAATAGTAATAAGAAAACCTATACAATAAAAATAGGCAAAAGATTTGAACAGGTACTTCAAAAAAGTAGATACATGAATTTAAAAAAATGTGACAGTTTCTTATAAAGTTAAGCATATGCTTTACTCTATGACCAAGTAATTCCATATCTACATATTTATCTAGGAAAAATTAAAACAGATATTCTCACAAAGACTTGTATTTGAACATTTATAGTAGCTTTATTCTTAATAGTTAAATGCTGGAGACAGCCTAAATGTCCATTAATAGATGAATAGATAAACAAATTGTGGTACATCCATACAATGGAATACTACTGAGCAGTAAACAGGAATGAAATACTGATATACACAATAATATGGATGAATCTCAAAACCATTTTACTGTGTGAAAGAAGTCTGGCATAAAAACGTATATATTCTTTGATTGTTTATATAAAATTCAAGAAAGTGCCAACTAATCCATTATGATAGAAAGCAAGTAAGCGCTTGCCAGTGATGGCGGTGGCAGTGGGAATTGACTGCACAGGGACATGAAGAAACTTTTAGGGGCAATGGAAATGATCTGTGTTTTGATTGCGATGGTAGTTATGTAAGTGCATACGTTGGTTAAAACTTAAACTGTGCACTTAAAAAGGGTGAAGTTTTTTGTATGTAAATTACATCTCAAAAATAAGCATTATATTTGTTTCTTTAAAAAACAGAAGAATCTCTGATCTAAAGCCTGAGTCCTTGGGATTGGAATACAGATCCCATGAAACCCTGCAGTAGAAACTGCAATTAGGGTGCTTGATTACTAAACGTAGAATGCCAATTGGTGCTTCTGAAGGCAATTAGGCGTGCAATAAAACCAACTTTATTTAAGCCACAATATTACTGAGAATTGACTTTGGCTTGAAAGATGCCTAGCTTTAAGAAAGGCTATAACCCCAAATTTCTGATTTACAAAGCAGATAAATTAAGGGGTGATGCTTCTCATCAGAATACTGACACTGCAGAATAGACATTTCTATGCATACGGTTATTTAAACACCCATCTCTTTTTAATACCTAAAGTATACATCAATTTTATCTGCTTTGCTGCAGTAACACACTAATGGGAAGGCAAATCACATATAAATTTTATTTTCTCAGTTGCTTATACAGCTAGCAAAGTAGCAGGATGGATGGTTGAAGGCAACGTGCCGCTTTGGATGACAATGACAAACCTGGTACACAGATGCTGAACTTGTGTTAGTGGTGGCAACTTCCAGCTATTGATGCAGGCAATATTAGAGTAGTGTTATACCTTGGATGGCACAGTGTAATGTAAAGGACATAGAAGATTTCGTGCTAAACTGAGCTGATACTGTTCCCAGCTCTGTTGCCTACTGGCTGTGTAATCTTTGTTACACATTGATATACTTTCCCCTGTCCCCTGATAATTTCCTCATCTGTAAAATGAGACAGTAATATCTAAGTTGTAAAGGCATGTCAAGAATTAAATAAAATGTCATATACCTCACGTAGTTTCTAATACATAATTAGTGTTCAGTAGTGGTAGCTACTAAAATCATTACTATTATGGCTTTATAGAGGACAGAACTTAAAACTGATCCATGCCCCGTAGAGAAAGTGCAGAGAGAAGGGTTAGCAGCAATACATGTTGTAACAAGTCTAGAGTTACCATATGTCAATTTTTACCATGTCCTCCAGGGAATATATTCTGTGTATTCACAACCCATTTTTAAAAATTGTATTTCCTTTTAGCGGTAAACCATTCTATTTTATTACTCATGTTTTTAAAGTTACATGCTAATGCTTGTTTTAAGGAAAGGTTAGTAAGGGCAATATTAATCTCTCTCTTTTTTTCATTCCTAGCCATTTGTGGAATGGCTGTTTATTTTGTGAGAGGATGTGTGTATTCCACTGTTGCTATAGTAAATCCAAAACTACCTTGAGACAGTCGTACTTGTAATATCTCAGTAACATTTAGTTTTATTTTTAAAATGAACAAAGTTTCTTTCTAATAAATGGCAGTTTATTCTCAGGTTCTCTATTGATCGGTCCATTGTGTTAGGGGTGCATTCTTTCTCTTTGCTTAAAAAAATAAACATGGACCATGAAGCAACAACTCTTGGTTTGTATACAAAAATTTACAAATTTACTTTGGATATAAATTTCACTCTTTTTATTGAAGTGTAAATGACATACATTATGTTAGTTTCAGTTATACACCATAATGATTCAATATTTATGTACATTGTGAAATGATCACCATAAGACTCTATTTCTATTTTAGGGAAATATATTACATAATTTTTTTGGCCTGTGCAAATCTCCCAATGAATTCTAGTTGTTATATGAATAGCTTTTCCCATTGCCCATGAGAATTCCTTTCTTTTCTCTCTATAGGAAAAAGTTCAAACACCTTAGCATGTCACATGAAGCTCATCACAATCTGATGCTAACCTATCTCATTCATCTTCAGCTACTCTACAACGTCCCCACCCACCAATCCATGTGTTAGCAACCCTAGAATACTGACTGTCTTATTATTCTTAGCACTAATATTATATCTGTAACAAATGAGAACACCTGTAGTATTTCCTTTCTCCCCACACCCATTCTTCACCACTACAATGATCTTTCCATTTATTGTGTTTTCTCAGTTCTTCTAATGTTATTCTTATACTTCTTAAATATTCTTATACCCTCACTACTTAATTTCAGCCTTAAGTAATTGTGTGTGTGTGTGTGTGTGTGTGTGTGTGTGTGTGTGTGTGTAGTATGCCATGTAAAGCTACAAGCAAACTCAACCCGCCCATGGATAACAACAATAGCTGGAAATTTTTTTTACTGGTGTGAAGCCCTGGAGAGAAAATAAAATGGACAGATTTTAGTAATAAGTTGACCTTTGGAAGATGGAAATGGCATATGGAGATTTTGCCATTTTTATGACTTTTAGCCTGAAAGCAAGCTGAAGTTGATTATTTATGAGGTGGCTACAATTCTACTAAGAACCCTGCCAGCTTTCAGGCCTAGATAACCAGAATACAGAGTTGAAGGCAACCAAAGTCACTAAATAGTGAGGGAGAGAGAATCCTAGAAAGGAGAAAGTCAGACAGGAGGAATCCCAAATGCTGCATAAAACTTTACTCAAGTCTTTGTCTGAACCAGGCACAGGACAAAATCCAGGTAAGGATCAAAGGCCGACATGAGATTTGAGCAGCTCAGAGGACAAAGTTCACTTTTTGAGTCCAACCAAATTAATTATTTCCTAAAAATAATAGATTCTTCAGAAGAATATAACAGAATCTAGACTCTTTACAAGATAACATTGACAAAGCCCAGCATAAAATTCAAAATTACCTGACATACAAAGAACTAGAAAATGTGACCCATTCTCAAGAGAAAAAACAAGATAATGGGGACCAACTCTGAGATAACCCAGATGTTGGAATTTCCAAACGAGAATTTTAAAGCAGCTATTCCTTCGATGTTCAAGGATATAAAGGATAGTATGTTCACAGTGAGTAAAAAGATAGAAAATATTAGCAGAGAAATAGAAAATAGAAAAGAACCAGATGGAAATTCTAGAACTGTGATTTCAGAGAGCTAACAAGGAGCAGGCAAACATTTACTCCATCTTTATTTTTCACTCTTTACTACGAAAAATTTAAAAGCTATACAAAAGTAAAAAGTATATGAGCACCCATGTACCCATCACCCAATTTCAGAAAAAAAGATCAACAATAGCTATTTTTTTTCATCTGTTCTCTGCCTCCTACATCTTTAACTGGAGTATTTTAAAGTAAATTGTAGTCATCATGTCATGTCATCCATTAGTACTTCAGTATGCATCTCTGATAAGCAATTTGAAAATTGTATCTATGTTTATACCTAAGAGAATTCCTAATGGTAATGATATATTCAAATTTCCTTAATTGCCTCAAAGAAAGCTTTTTCCAGTTGATTTGTTTTACTTTAGCTCCACATATTATATTTGGCTGTTGTGCATCTTTATGCATTTTTTTGTAAAATTCTCCCTCCTTCCCTTGTTTGGAGAAATCTGTTTTTGTCCTGTAGAATGTCTACTCCCTGGTTTGGGGTTATTGTATTTTCACGTGCTTTAACTTGCTCTTTAATCCTTCATGTATTTCCTATAACCTGGCAGTTAAATCTAGAGGTTTGATTAAAATACAGTGGTTCCTGTTTTTGTAGGTACTAAAATTTAGATGATAGTATTCACTTCCTGTTGCATATCATCTCATAATGTCTAATTTCCCCAGTTTTATCCTTTACTTTTAAACTGGAAACTCGTCAGCCTTCTCTTACATATGTTTTCTCTTCTTGGCATCTTTAAGGTTTTGTTCAAAGACTACATTTGTGAAGTCTTTTCCTAGTACCACTCACCTATTTTCCGAATTAGCAACTCTTTTCTCATAACACTTCAAACATAACTTCCAACCAAATGTTGTGGGCCGTTTTGAACTACTCAACTAAGCTCAAGCCCAATCTCAAATGTAGATGCATCTGGAGAAGCACACAAGTCCTTCTAAAAAAAGCATTGAAGGGCAACCTTCATTTTTACAGAAGGACTTTCGATATCACAGAGGAGGAATTTCACCACATACAACCCAACCATACTTCCTAACAGTCTGAGTAGATTTCCTCTTTCTTTACCAGTTAATGATCCACTCTTTCTAACAACTTCTTCATCTCCTAGTCTTTGTAATTCTCTATTGTATTGCAATTTGACTATTCTTTTCTAATGTCTCCCTTCCATCATTGTCACCAAGTCTCCAAACTTCTTACCAATTCTTAAATATTTTTCCCAGGTACTTGCATCTTAACTCCAAAGCTAGTGAATGCCTCTTTGGGCTCACCAATTTTTCAGCTCCAGCCATGACTCTTCTTAGAAAAACAGTACCCATGTAATCAGGGTTTGCTTGTAAATATACTCTTCAAAAGGTGGAGAAAAAGACAAATATCTGTGTTTTTTAGTACTATGATTTCTGCCACATTCATTATAGTGTTTATTGTACTTTGTCATTGTTCTTCATGTGACTGTGAACTATTTAAAATCAAATCATGGCTTTTTCCTTTTAACTTCACCTCTAACAGAGCATCCACTTCAGTTAGAGCACATCGTAAATGTATTTGTTGAGTGAATGACCACTTGAAAAATTAGATTTGTCTTCATAAAAACTGTTTCTCACCTTCCCACATTATTTTGCTATTCTTCTAAACATGTAAATGTAGATCCAGAATAGATTAGTTGCATGTTCTATGTTTTGTCGAAATCTTAAAATAGTGTAACGTTTTAATTCATAAAACCACACAGATTAGCTTCCTATAGTTCCTTTTATCTGTATGTAAACATATTTTTCTGTCCATAAATTCTAGGAATTCTGCTAGGCTTTCGGGGTTAAAATGAGGTTTTCAGTTCTTTTGTGAGAATTTGATTCAGACTAAATCTGAGTCTAAACCAGAAACTAAAATGGCAGTTAAGTTGGTAAGTTAAGTTGAGAGAGGAAAGAAAGCATGCATAAACAGTTGGATATAGACACTCTTAACTGACTGCAATTTCAGTGAGAGCCATGTTACTCAGAGTTTAATTATGAAACCAAGCAGAGCTACACATGAATAATGTGCAAATCAGGAAGGTAATCGTGCCAGTCTGAGAAGTACAAAGCATTATTACAAAATCACATTATAAAAATCAAATTATACACTTGTTTTGAAACTAACTAAACAACATTAAAAGGCTTTCTGGAAAATGACTAATTAGTGTGATATTTTTCTGGTATTAATTATATAATACATACTTATTGAGCATCTACAGTGTATTTGGCACTAAGTTAAACAGATTGAACATTCTTAGTGCTGATAGAAAAACAGTTCTTAGTGCTGATAGCTTTTGACTAGTTTTTTAAAAGTTTTTTCAAGGATAGAGATCACATATCTTTTTGTGACAATCTCAGAGCATGAAACCAAAACACATCAACGTTAGGTTTCAGTAATAGCCGGTCATCTTATCTAGTTTTTCTGGAACTATGGTATTTTCAAGGCAGTCTTGCTTTATAGAATATTTCATTTAAAGGACTTTCAAATAAATCGTGAATAAACATCATAATCACTAAACAATAATAAATAATTGATAAGAGCTTCCTTATATAGCTGCCTTTTATGGAATACTACAGAACCATATTATAAGTAAAGCAGGAGGTATGTTCCCTAACATTTGTGGAGGATGCTACAGTTCAATAATACTGTCTAATTTACTTCTCATACAGCCTTCAAAGATAAATTTTGAGTTTAAATAAGATAAAGATAAATTTTGAGTTTTGCATGAGAAAACAGTTTTGCATATAGCTCATAAGTGGAATCTTCAGATTGAAACCCAGTGCTGTTGACTATAAGTCTAAGAACCTCTCACTAGAGCATAGGAACCTCATAATTATAATAAGGTAAATTTGACATTTCCAATAATAAACAACCTAAAACTTAATGCTTAAAATCTAGTCTGTAAAGATAAAATTAAACAATGTATGTGAAAATGCTTTATAAACTATAAAACAATAGAGATATACATTTCTATACATAAACCAATGATCAATGTATCAACATATGACACTAAGAATCTAAGAGTCATCACACTTAAAATAGCCTTTTAAAAAATATAATACATGTTATTTTTGCCTTTAATATAGAAAATCATCTACTTAACTATAAAAAAAATCAATAAAAATGGACAAACAATAAAAAGTCTAGTCGTAGAAGAAAAGTGAATAGTCAATTACGATGAACAGATGTTCAACCTAACTAAATATTAAAGAAATAGAATAAAAAATAACAATAGGGGGCAGACCCTGTGGCATAGTGGTTAAGTTTGGTGTACTCTGCTACAGCGGCCCAGGTTCGTGGGTTCAGATCCCAGGAGTGAACCTACCCCAATCATCAGCCATGCTGTGGTGGTGACCCACATATAAAATGGAGGAAGATTGACACAGATGTTAGCTCAGGATTAATCTTCCTCAATTAAAAAAAAAAAAGAGGAAGATTGGCAACAGATGTTAGCTCAGGGCCAATCTTCCTCAGAAAAAATAAATAAATAAAATAACAACGGGAAATGATTTTTAAACTAAACCAGTATCGTTTAAAAAGTAATGCAATATCTAGAGATGGTAAAGGTGCTGAAGAATGGACTTTTTAATGAATATTGATTAATTGGTACAACCTAGTGAAAGGATAATTTGGTAAGTCTTTTAAAGTTGTGTTTAAAAAATCTAACTGTACTATTTTGTAATACAAATGGAAAAAACACCACAATAGTGAGTATGATAAATTTCACATATTTCTTTATACAGCCATAGTTGTTCTTCATAAAAAGTATGACTGTCATTTTATATTTCATAAAAAATATTTTTATTTTACTGGGTAAACTTCATAATTATCGTTATTAATGGCTGTATTAACAATAGCACTTCCAGTATATATAGTGTTAACGTTTTCCATATTGCTAGATATTCAGGTTATTTCTACCTCACTAGTTTAACTAATGTCAGTAAACATCTTTGTACTTAGGGCTTTCTCTTTCCTTTGGATTATTTCCCCTAGCTTTTGCTTTCAAAAGTTCCAAATTCAGATACTTTCAAATTGTAAAAAATAGTACACATTTACTTGTACATCAGCAATTTATGTGTACCAATATATTTTTGAAAATTTGGGGAATTTAATAAGCAAATTGGAACTTTATTTTTGGTCATTATTTAATTAGTACAAAGGTTACTTTCCTATATTATTTTCTTAATTGAGCTCCTCTTTTTTGCAATTTTCATGTCGTTTATTTATTGGGATGTTGATGTTTTCTTTCTAATTATCTTCTTTTTGTTATTCCATTTTGCTGCAATTATTTTTCCCAACTACTTATCTTTTTCTAAATTTCAGAGTTTTAACTTTTACATATTAAAATTTTCATTGTTTTAATATCAGATTTTTATCCCAATATGTTTAAAATTTAAAACGTTTTGTTCTCTTGCTCCCTTATGGTTATTTTAAAAACGAATACCCTGATACACATGATATTTATTTTGGTTTATAGTGTGAGTTGTAGGTCTAAAACAGATTTTTGTCTTCAAATTCCTAACATGTTATCTCAGTGTCATAGATTAAAAAAACTATTTTTCCTATTGTTTTCAGATCCTTCTCTTATAAATATTAAATCTTTATGTATAATTTTATCTATTCCATTCCAGGAGAGCTCTTTTTTATACCAGCAACATATTGTTTTAATTATTATATCTCTAAAAAGGTTTATTATCTGGTAGGGATTTTTCCATTTATTCTTTATTTACTGAATATAATATTTTATATTTTTGCCCAGTCTTCCCACTAGATGAAATTTAGATCTGATTGTTTTCGTTTGTTTTTTTCTCCTACAGCAATCTATATTACCTTCTTGTTTAGTTCCATAAACATAAATTAATTGGAAAAAATTTATGCATTTACAAGATCTTTCCATTTTTCCAAGTTTTATATTATATATTTGCGAAAAGTTCATAGTTTTGTTTTTTTGCAGATAGCTCAAATCATTTTTCATTAAAATTATTGTTACAGGGGCTAGCCCTGTGGCTGAGTGCTTAAGTTGACGCACTCTGCTTCTGCAGCCCAGGGTTTCGCCAGTTCAGATCCTAGGCACAGACCTAGCACTGCTCATCAAGCCATGCTGAGGCAGCATCCCACACAGAAGAACTAGAAGGACCTACAACTAGAATATACAACTATGTACTGGGGGGCTTTGGGGAAAAGAAGAAAAAAAGATTGGCATCAGATGTTAGCTCAGGGCCAATCTTTACAAAAACCCAAAAATTATTGTTACATACTTTATATAGTTTTTCTTATTGTGAATGGTCTCTCCTGGCACATCTCTCAAAAGATTCTGACATATAACAAAACAATATATTTTTTAAAATAGTGATCAATTCATTCATTTTATTAACTTTATTAATTTAAAATTTTTAATTTGGCGGTTTTGGCTTTTCTAACCACAGTATTATATAACTTCCCATTCTTTCTTTCTTTGATATTTGATACTTTTTATTTCTCTTCTTAAATTTCTTTTTTACCATATATTAAAGATAATTTAAGTAATGGTAATATGTTCATGGTATGAGTACTTTTTTCTGTTGATTTTAATGGCTGTGAAATTACTTTTATTTGATGGGGCTTGAAAATAAATTCAATTAAATTTACTTCTAGAAATATCTGTTGAACATATACTGAGAATGAATATTATGAAATGTATAACATTCTAGGCAATGAGGAGCTAAAAATTTATGGTTCCACCCTCAAATTGCTTATACATACATACACTCATATACACATCTACTCACATTATAGCAAATTCTTAAGTACAAAAGCACGTGGTATGGTCAATGAGGATTACAGGTTTATAGAAAAGCTGGCTGCTACCTGGAGAATACAGACCTTCAAAGATGAACAGATTTGGACAGAGAGAGAGCTAGGGAAAGGCATTCTTGAGCATGGAGAAGGAAAAGCAAAGACATGGATATAGTATTCTCAAGGCATATTCAGAGAATAGACAGATCAGTGTTCAAGGTGAGAACAGGGGACATTTATCTAGCTTGACTCGTTCTTGAGCCATGCTTTTGCTGGTCTTTAGAACTGCCTGATGTTTTGGATAATAGATGAGAGTTTACCCCTTTTCTTCATTTGCACCCAAATCTATTTCGCTGGTTTCCTTTGTTAAGGTTGCACGCTTTTAGCTTTGAATCCTGATTTACTCTCTACTGTGGCCTCTCTCTAATTATCTCCCTGGCCTCTGGACCTTGGCTGTTCAACATGATTTGTGGCTTTGCAATTTTTTGTCATTGGCTTTACTATTGACTTTTATTATTAAGAAAACCTTTAGTAGGGGCTGGCCTAGTGGCGCAGCGATTAAGTGTGCACATTCTGCTTTGGCAGCCCGGGGTTCACGGGTTCAGGTCCCGGGTGCGGACATGGCACCGCTTGGCACACCATGCTGTGGTAGGTGTCCCATATATAAAGTAGAGGAAGATGGGCATGGATGTTAGCTCAGGGCCAGTCTTCCTCAGCAAAAAGAGGAGGATTGGCAGCAGTTAGCTTAGGCCTAATCTTCCTCAAAAAAAAAAAAAGAAAGAAAAGAGAACCTTTAGTAAAGATTTTATTATCTGGTTCATCCATTAGATCTTTATGACATTTCTAGTCTTTTTGCTCCTCCTGTGGTGAAGGGATAGCACTCTTACATTGCGAAGCTAATATTGGGCAGATAAAGCGGCAGGTTTGAATGCTAAGGTAGGGAAATTATTCTGCAATAGAAAGCTCTTAAGGGGAGTATGTTAGAGTATATAACTATAGAAAAACTATGACTGAAGGGTAATTTTATGTAAAAAATATGTTTTATAGTTATTTCTTCAAAATGAATCTATGTGAAATATGAAATAAGGTAGACTTTCATAATTAGGAACACAAGCCTCTGCAAGAATGTGGAAGTATTTGCATCACTAAAAGAAAGAGTGGATCACAGTATTTATTTAAAAGTGAACTGTTTAGCTTAAAACAAAACCAAGCGTTTCCCAGTTACCAAATTGTGATGACCCCAGCAATTAGTAATTCAGATTTTCCTGTAGAACTCTTAAGAGACAATCTCGCGGTGAAAACTACATGCTGTTTTTTTGTTCCCAATTCCTGAGCAAAGCCTTGAAATTGAATTCTTAAGGCCTTCAAAGCCTGTGGGTTCATATATATTCCTCATCAAACATAGGAACCTCAAATAGAAAGAAGAAAGACGTTTTTTTACAGTGATATTTTCATTTTTCTAAAACAGCATTCAATAGACCCAATGTCTTGGGTCTCTTGACCCAAGAACTTTGCAAGTTCTTCAAGAGCCTCAGAGTTTTAACATTTCTTAATTAGTCAGCCATCTTAAAATGCACTGCATGAGATTTCGACTGGAATCTTGCATAGATCTGCCAGTGTTTCATGTGGGGATATTTACATTGTGCCTCTGATTAACTGAAATGAGAGCCTCTAGTCATCAATTTGATGAGGACTTTCACCCTGACTGGTGGCAAATATTTAAGCCTGGAACTATACCAGTGAAAATCCACAACAATTTTAATGTTCCAAAGTTCTATGGATAGTAAAAATTTGAAGAAGATGCAGTCATGATAGATTTGGATCAATCATTTGATAAACTTCTGTTGAATTAAAATGATCTCTATGATAAATGGTATATGTGACTATAAATGGTATCACCAGCCATCATTTGACACCTATTATTTTCTCACTGGTTGATTTGACAAACCTAGTAGGAAAAGTAGGTCAAGTACGGCTACATTTTTAACTCTACTCTTATTTATATTGGCTTTGTTTTTCATTCTGTAATAAATCTACCAAATTACGTCATCATTTATCTGGTATTGTATCTATAAGGGACCTAAAAGAAGAAAGTGACACATTGTATAAATATTTCTTTTCCATTTTTTTAAACACAGCTCCAAGTGAAATTTGAGACAGCAAATTAACAATATTTTAGAGAGTCTTGATGTCCTAAAGAATTCTCTATGCACCTTAGTTGGTTTCCAGAAATTAAGTTTGAGAAAACAAAACCTGAATTTAGCATTTTCTCATCATTCTGAAGACTTGGTTATTACTCTAAAGCATGCACTATAAAAGGCAAAAACTTGTTGTGCTTTTAAAAAAATCCCCAGATTTATTAGCTGTATTATGGTGACCCCAAGGACAGAAGAAAAACAACTGTGTTTAGTTTGTTTAATACACTGCTGGCACTGTGTGTTAACAGTCCTAAAATACAAGTTGCACTTTTAATGCCTTTTCTTACAAAAGTTTTACAACTGGCATAGGAAATAAAGATGCGAGAAGTTCAAAATATTATGAGTTCAGGAATGGTTTATATAAACAGCTCAGAGTAAGCAAAAGTTTTTCCAGAAACCCTTGTCAGATTTCTGCTTACAGCTTATTGGCCAAAATTTCGTCCCATAGCCATGGCTAGTTTCAAGCGTTGCTACAAATGTAACTGTTTAACTTCTGCAGCCTCTATCGAGGAGGTCATCAATACAGAAGTTGGTTAAAAATGATTATTGGATTGGTCATACAACAGTGTATATGCCTAAATTATATGCCCTATGATGGGTCTTCTTAGATATAAACAGATTCCTTTGCTTAATTATTTATTCCAACGATAGTAACATAATTTATTATGCTTTCCCATGTGCTCAATAGTATTCCAAGTATTTTCCAAATATTAATAATCCAGCAATTCTATGAGACAGATTTCTTTATGCCCATTTTACAAGCGAGAAAACCGAGACACTAAAAAGTAAAATTAGGTATTTCAAGTTCATGCATCTAGTAATGAGCAGAACAGAAACACTTGGAAACCAGTGCTTTTACACTTTATACCACTCCTTAACTGTCTGTTAATGACTATGCCAATGTACTCCTTCAAGGACTTTCTTTTTTCTTTTTATATTACATTACTTATATTTTAAATGGAATTCATTATTTTTTTGAATTTTTTTTTTTGCCTCAAAAAGCCTTGAGTCATTCATTCTTTGCAGCAAGTGTGGATCATATCATTTGCTGGAACATAATTTAAAAAGACAACTTGGCCACACTGTCTGTCATATGGTACAAGTTGCCCACGAATGCCTCATTTTTCTTATTTGCAGAATGATGGATTATTCTACACGTCCTCCAGCAGCCCTTCAAGACCTAACACTGCATAATCTCTGAATTTAAGAAAATCAGGTCTTTGAGAGTCCAGCAGAATATAGTCACCTAAGTCCATTTTTTATGATGGACAAAATTTTCAGATTGTTTGAGAGAGTCATGGCTAATAAGTTTGCAAAGAACCTTCAATAAAAAAACCCACAAAGATGATGCTTTGAGGGGAAGGCAAAGTGACAAGAAACTGGAATGCATCAGGATAAAGGAGCAAGAGATCTTCTGACTCCTCACATAGATTCCTTTGCATGAGAGGAAAAAAATGTAGAGTTAGTAGCTAAAACAATGTTTGATTTATAGATGGATTTGGCTGATGTAAAGATAATTGTAGTAAATAACTCTGAGAATAACCTAAAAACATCAAGAATGCAGCATTTTCCTATTGGTACATGATCCCTCATTAGTAAAGAATGAAATAACTCAGGCTCTGACAATTCTTCCTCCCACATTGGACAAACAGGCCCCGTGCACCATGTTAACGACGTGAAAGAATGCCAACTTTGGGCAATGTTTGGAATTTAGCACTCATAAACACAGGTAGATGTGATATGATGCCAGCACAGGCTCTGGTTTGTCTCCACCAGGCCTTAAGTGAAGAGTGCTGCACAATAATCTAGTATGATAGGTGAGAAGACGTGAAAGAGTACATTTAATGGGAATGCTCTCCTAAATAATGAAAACTGCAGTCACATGGAAATAGTGTAAGATTGATGCACCAGTCAATAAAATCCAAATAGAAACTATATCCTGCTGTGCAAGGAATCAAAATTCTGTGCAGATCCAATTCTGTATGTTTCTCTCTCCTTCCATCATACCTCTATCTTATTTCCACACTTACCCTGAGAAATTCTTCTCTGCTTTGCAAAGCTGGATTTAAGTATTCTGGACTAAGTAGATAGTGTGATAGCGGACCATGACAAAAACATGTTGGCTATGAATATAGCTGTATGCAGACAAATCTTATTCTGGTACATCTCAGACTAAGAAAAGACACTTTGAATTCAGTATAATATTTTCATGCTATAATTTGCATGCTGTAAGAAGTTTTGGAGTCTGCAAAGCTTAAGTTAAAACCTTAGATCTGATCATTACTATTTGAATGAACTTGAGTAATTTCTTTAGAGATATACCTAGGATGGAAATAGCATGGATTTGCTGCTGTACCCAAGGTCATCAAACTCCCCCAGGAGAATAGTCTTCTCAATTCCATGTGATGCAGTTTCTCTTATTCAGTATCTGATATTAATCAAGAAAATAGGTATTTTCTTTCCCATTTGTATTTATCCTGATTCTGTTCAATAAATCCATCCCTTGGAACAGGTAACAAGTGTTATGTTAGCAAGGAATCTATTGACAAATTCTAAACCACCAAGTGATTAGCATTGTCTTAAATAGTTCTTTTGGAAAATGGTCCAGAATTAAAACACAATTTAATAGCAGAGAGTAAGATTTATGCAGAGATAATTTAGTTATACTATGTCTCTTACTAGTGAAATAATGAATAAAATAAATCTCCATAAGATAGGCTTTTGATATTTCCCAAGGATATGTTACTGATTTTACATTAATTCAACAATACTTCTTTCCACATTAGACCAAAGTTCTTATTCAGCAACTATCATACTGTATTGTTATTGGCTGTCTTCATTCCTCCTTAGATTATAAGCTCCATATGGACAAGAAATATGTCTTTTCAACATAAATAACTGAAAATATTTTAGAAAATTTTTGATTTTTTGGCTGTTGTTCAGGCAGTATTTAAAAGATGGAGAAAAGGAGGCAGTATTACTGGGTACAAATGCATTTTACTGAAACTAATAATTATAAGGACTTTCATGATATCTATTTTGCCAGTACAGAAAATGTACTTGCAGCTCAATGGCTCTTCAAACAAATGGCCATCAAATGGTAAACTGTCAGGATGAAGGATAACTCTGACTGAGTCATAAGAATCACTGAAGAAATAAGCACATGAAAATTTATTATCTTGTGGAGATTTAAATACCCACTTTTAAAAGATGGCTGACCTCCCTGTAAACCAGTGTGCTGGGGAGGAGATTGCAGAGCACACAACTGATCGGTCCGTGTGATAGGTTCGGCTTAGCTTCCTAAGTGTACTGTGTGCTTTTCAGGAAGATACGACTTTCAGGGCTTCCTCGCAGAGTGGAGGCATGGAGGCTGCTAGTGGTGTCACTTTAGGTATTAGGAGCCCAGGCATATTCATTGTATTCATCATGTTTACTCATAAAGTCAGAAGGAATCGGAGTTTGGTTCTACATGAATTGCCTTAAAACATGATTTGTGAAAATTGTGGGCAGCTGGCCAAATCCTAATGTACCTTCTCTCTTATGATTTAGCCTAGAACTCCTTCTTGTCCAGGTATCTACTTTCTTCTCTGGTAGTGAAAAAAACAGAACTAAAGCAGAGAAAGACTTAGGTAGAGAGAGGCATTGTATTAATAAGGGAACATATTCACAGGTTTTGAAGATGAAGAGGGTCATTACACTGGATACCAAAGTTCAGTCTCTGATCCCCCAAAATGCATGTCCATCTCATAGGAAAATTACATTCACCTCATTCCAACATTCCCAAATGTCTCAACTCAATACAGCATCAACTTTAAGTCCAAAAATCACATTTAAATCTCATCACTTCAGAAGTCCCATATTTCTCTGTCTAAATCAGGTGTGGGTGAGGCTCTGGGTACAATCCATCCTGAAGCACAATTCCTCTCCATGTGCAAACCTGTGAATCTCAAGAGACAAGTTATTCACTCCCAAAATACAATGGTGGGACAGGTAGAGGCTAACAGTTATAGACATTTCAATTCAAAGGGAGAAAAGGGAAATAAACAAAAGGGTTACCAATCCCCCGAAATTTTAAAATGCAGCCAAGACATCAACATTTCAAGGCCTGGAATAAACCTCTGTGGTTTTCAGCTCTGTCCTCTGGGCTTAGCGCTCTTCCCTCTGGGGTCGAGTCTCCAGCTCTAGAGTCATCCTCCCTTTTTCTTCAGGGGTAGCATGTGTTTGCAGCTAAGGAGTTTTATCAGCTTGTTTCCTGCCTATGGAATTTTGAGGGTCCTGTAGCATTTTTTCATTTTGACCTCTCTATCCCTTTCAGTCCAAGCTGGCAAAGTTTCTACTGGTATAAAATTATCAAGAATCTTATGAGTCTCCTGTGTATGTCACAGGATTCACTCCATTAGACAAGAAGCCCCTTCACAGGCCTTTTCTTAGATAATCTCATCTCTATTTTTGGCTTCCACTGATGTGATTGAGGGGCAGCCATGAGTGTATGCCTGATCTCTTCAAAGAGACCTCTCTCTGACTGAATACTCTGATCTTTTGACCTTTCTGAAGAATTATAAAAATGTTGTCCAGCCACACTCTTGGCTTTCTCTCCAGAACCCTCTTTCTTGACAGTGAATCTCCTAATTTTAGTGTCTTTTGCAATCTGGATAGCTAAGAATCACCTATTTCAACAAGTCCTGGTTTCTTTTTGATTAAGTTCTTCCCTCTTCCTTATCTCTTTCCTCTTGCATTTTACTATAAGCAGCAAGAAGAAATCAAGTCACCTCTTCAACACTTTGCCTGAGAATCTCCTCAGACAAATATTCAAGTTCATCACTTACAAGTTCTGCTTTTCATATAACTGTAGGACACAGTTCTGCTAAACTTTTTGCCACTATATAACAAGAATTCTCTTTCTTCCGGTTTCCTATAACATGTTTCTCATTTTCTCCTGAGCCCCTTACCAAGAGTGCTTTTACTATCCTTTCTACCAATAGTCAGCGTATGATGATTTAAGTATTCTCTAAGACAAGATAGGTTTTTTTACCGTGCTTCTCACTTCCTTCTGAGTCTTTACTAACAGAGTCATTAAAATCCACATTTTTACTAACAGTCTGTTCAAAGCAATCTAGGCTTTTTCTATCATCCTCCTCAGTACCTACCCTTTACTCAATTCCAAAGTTACTTCCACATTTTTAGGTATTTGTTACAGTAGCATCCACTTCCATTTACCAAAATCTGTATTAGTTTTCTATTGCTGCTTTAACAAATTGCTATAAACTTAGTAGCTTAAAACAACACTAATTTATTATCTAACAATTCTGGACATCAGAAATCCAAAATGGGTCTGTCTTGGCTAAAATCAAAAGTGTTAATAGGGCTCTAGAAGATATCTATCCTTTTGCCTTTTTCAGCTTCTAAAAGCTTCTTGCATTTCTTTACTGATGGCTCTTTCTTCTGCTCTCAGATCCAGCAGTATCACCTATTCTCACCTCTCTCTCTCTGATGCTACTGCCTCTCTCTTATGAGGACCCTTATAATTACATTGGACCTACCCAGATAATCCAGGGTCATCTTCCAATCTCAAAATCCTTAATCACATCTACAAAGTCCCTTTTGCCAAGTAAGGCATTCCAGGTTCCAGGGATTAGGACATGGACATCTTTAGGAGGGTGGGGCATTATTTTTCCTACCAGAGAAACATGCCATACAAATGAGTCCCTTAGGAGCAGGGTTCATATCTTCTTACTTTTTCCCTCACCAGATCCTAGCATGGTCATTGCCTGGCACCTAGAAAGCACTCAGCAAATGTTTAATAATTCCTTTGGTAAAGAAAAAAAAAAAAATGTGCATGATATCTGCTATGTGACATATACTCTTCTAGGTGCTGGGAGATAGGGGAGTGAAAAAACACAGTTCTTGTTCTCATGGACCTTACATTCCAGTGTGAGGAAGCAGAGAATACAAACAAAAATTATGTAGTAGGTGATGATATGAAGAAAAATAAACCAGGGTAAGGACAGACTTGTGGCAGGTGCTATGTAAGAAGTCCTCTCAGGTAAGGTGCCATTGGATTGGAGACCAAAACGAACTGGGGAATCAAGACTTATTTAGGAGAAGAACATTTCAGAAAAAAGAAATAAGATTCTGAGGTAGAAACATGCATGGATTTTGAGATTTTTAAGGAAGAGTAAGGATGCAAATGAGGCTCACAATGAGAAAGCAGGGGAGAATGGTATAAGATGAGGTCAGATAGGTAGAAAGGTGACAGATTGCATAGGATTTTGGAGTCCATGGTAAAGATTTGGATTATACTCAGAGGGAGATGGAAGTACATTATGGGACTGGAACAGAGCCTGGAAAAATTCTGATCTGCATCTTAAAAAATTACTCTGGTTGCTCTGTTGAATACTAAATGCAGGAAAGGGAAGGTGGAAGCAAGGAGACAAGACAGGGCTATTGCAGTAGTCCTGGGAAAAGTGATGCTGACTTGGATTAGAGTGGTAGCAGTGGTAGTGTGAGAATTTATAGCTCATTCTGGATATATTTTTAGGTAGAGCTCATGATTTGCGTGACAAATTGGATGTGGTGTGAGAGAAAGAGAGCAATTAAGAATGACTTCAAGGATTTAGGCTTAGCATTTGATGAGTGGAGGCACTGTTTACAGAACTGGGGAAGATTACAGAACAAGAGCAAAATTTCAGTTTTGGATATGTTTAGATGGAGATGCTTATCAGGCATCAAGTAGAGATGCGGTGGGGTCAGATGGACATGAGAGACTGGAGTTTAGGCGAGAGATTGGGGCTAGAGATATACTTTCAGGAATCTCAGCACATAGGTAATATTTAAAGCTGTGAAATGGCATGAAATCCTCAGGGGAGCCATTTTAGAAGAGAAGTGGTGCCAGAATTGAGAGGTGCTCTTTTATTTAGGTGTCAGGAATACGAAGAGAAACCAGCAAGAGTAGGCTAACAGCAGGCAGTGGGTAACGTGGGTATCCAAGAGAGAGTGATGTCCTGGAAGTCAAATGAAGACAGTCTTTGAAGAAAGGAATGATCGAATTTGTCAACTGCTGCTGAAATGTCAGTTAGATGAGGACCTCAAAATAACCATTTATTTTGGCATTATCGAGGTGATTGTGTTTTGAGAGAGTTGAGGATACAAATGCCTGATTGAAGTTATTCGTGGAGCTCCAAGTGCCTTTATAATCCACTCAACAGCAAAGAATCCTTACTGCATTTCTAAACAATGATGAATACTTAAAACTTGATGCTATGCAATTTGGGGGGACTGGTAGTATAAATATTGGGGTTTCTTTGAAGTTTAGTTACGACTTCTAGTTTGGTCATCTAGAATTGCTTTATTTGCAAAACCCCCAAAATGTACTAGCTTTAAATTGTCTAAATTCCTTACCTCCAATTCTCTCCTTCCACGTATACGATAGACAAACCCATAAAAATGGAGAGATTAATGTAATTGAGGAAAATTCCGTTTCTCTGGGAGAATACAACTCAGGGCAGTTAGAATAGTTTGAAAGGCACTTTTGCTTTAACTTTTTACCCCGTTTCCTCATGATGCTCACAGAGATCAAATATGAAAAGCTCCAGGTCAGAGATTAGTTATGGGGATTCTTTAGTTGAAAATGCATTCATTCTCTTGAGACCAATGAACATGTTAGTAATTAGTGTTGTTTACATATTCCCATCCTCTTAGTAAAATCGACTATCAAAACATTGTTGGCTTATATGTGACTCCATATATCTAAATCACAGACTCTATATTTGGTATCTTTCACAAAAAAAAAAAATACAAAAGCATAACTGTAAAGCACGTAAAATATTGAAACTTGTAGAGCCAAAAAATGTCTCCTCAAGTATTCTGCCAATGTTCGTTACAGGTCTCTTAAAATGAAATGTATAAATGAATACTATTCCACACACTTCTCTCATGATGCTCTTAGGCTTTTTCATTTTCTTTCTACAGAGGGGAAATTGATAGAGGGCATGGGATAGACAAATTGCAAGGGAAGCTGATTGGAAAAAGGATGTAAAAAAGAAATTTGCCAGGTTGAATCACAGTCTGAAACTGTGACCTGAGGACAGAAATCATCTATCACGTGCTGGCTTGTTCTAGACATATGTTGGGTTTTGAAGGAGTTAGAATTTGCCCTTGATGTCTCTTATACTCCTGCTGTCTGCCCACTTCCCTCTTCTTGGGGTCCTTCTCCTTGCAATGTTACAGACATATGGTTACATATTTCATTACCCTCTGAAATTCATCAATCTTGGTTCTAAGGATGTTTTCCCTGCTAGGTCATAATGCATGCTCTTGGATTTCAATCTGATAAACAATCTATGCTAAAAATTGCTTGGTTTAATTCTAGATTAAAACCAAACAAAATAGCCAACCAAACAGCCTTTACTAAGTTGAAGGTAAAAGTAAGCAGAAAGGCAGAAATATATGAGGAATGGTTAGCATGTGGCCAACTCCCGGATTCCCCTATAAAAGCACAATCCTGACTCCGGACATATGATTTTAGGAAAGGGCTGGGAAAGCTCAGTATTGGAAAATGCAGGTCCCACTTATTGGAAGGAAAATAGTCACATTTTTTTTGTCATGGGCTTATATTTGCTTTCTCATCTACACTTTATTATTTAATTTCATTAGGTAGCAAAGGTACTGAGTGTTGTTGTTAAGAATAAGACAGACCCAAGTTCAGATCCCAGCTTTGCCACTTACTGGGAGATTTGACCCAGTTACCTACCTTCTACGTGCCTCAGTTTCCTGAAACACAGAAGGGAGACAATCCCCACATCATGAAATTCATGTGGTGGTAATGACTATGTCAAGCAATTTATGAAAAAGGACTAGTGTAAAATATAGACCTTGTAGATTTTAATTGGAAATTGAATGATATATGTCTTAGAAACAAACAATACATTTGACAAGTGTGTAATAGGTATATAATAACAATGGAAATTTTGGGGAAACTATTTCTTGAGTATGGATATTTTTGTTATGAATAGGAAAACTTTTTGACTCATATTATAAAATGTTTAGTGCTGAAACATTTCATTACAAAGAATAGTTTGAAATCTCACTGACTTCACTCACTGGGAATCATCAAGGTAAAAGAAATGTGGAGGATTAATGACATCACATCAAAACTAAATGTTCACTACATGAGTTATATTTTCAGATGTCATTTCAGAAAACTAAGAGATTATTTATCTCAGGATGAAAGGATATTATATTAAATTTCATAAATATGTAGTAATTCTGCTTCCCATTATCTGTCTATTCATATGTATGCATCTATGTTTTTATGCATCCTATCAGAATTGCAAAATGCACACAAGTAAATGTCAACAAAATCTCAAAATACAATTTCATTTAGGACGCCTTAACCTCTAATCACCTTGATACCTAATCTCAATGACTCTTTGAAATTTGGGAGACTCATAGATCTTATCACATAACTTAGTCTACAGTTTGAGTTAGAATCACTGATGACAAAATGCTGATCTACAATATGAACACAAAGTTGAAGTGAATAGATTGCAGATAGTTGGGGCTTCCAAATGATTGTCATATGAATTATGTGACTAACAGTATTGTTGATTTTACACTAGGAATCTGTGGGCTAGAAATAATCCCTAACTTTGTCCCAAGCATTTTGTTCAACGTAATATACAACCAGTAATAAACCTCAACATGTTCTGGAAGAAGAAACTTTGAATCATTTAAGAATATAAGCAACAAAATTGTTATCAGACTTTGGTTTATTGTAAAATTTAGCAAAGTTTTTCTTGTAATCCCTGACCCCTTGCTCTGAAAACAAAAGCAAAAACATTATTATTGCTTAGTCTTTTCCCCCTACTTTATTTGTGCCACTGTAAAATAAGGGAGAAAAATCATTGTAATAAATAAAAACAGAGATGTAAGAAAGAAAGATAAATCAGTCCAGATGAGAAATATTAGAAGCAACAGAAATACCATTGAGCAGTTTCAAAATAAGCTTCTTTTAAAAAGGTTGTCATAAAAAAAAAAAAAATCACACCAAAAATATAGCAGCAGAGAAGAAGGATAAATACAAGTTAATTGCACACCAGTCCCATTCAAAAAACTGGGTCATTAGCCAAAGCAGTAGTATTCAGAATCCAATTTGGGACGCTTGTGCAGTGCCTGTGAGTCCTCTATTATGGAGCTGTCACTGAGTCGGTCCAAGTCTGAGGGGGTCTGATGGCCCGGGACATCATCTGCCAGTGTGTCCAGATAGCTCCCCACGGAGATGCCGTCCAGCCCATCACTGCCATCGTGTAGGCTATTGTAGCTGCCACGTAAGGAGGTGCTCTGACTCTCCAATAAACTGCACAGGCTGCCACTGAGACTGCTGCCTCGGCTGGTGATGGTAGCTTTCTCTTCAATCATCCACTTGATGGACTCAATGCTCTCGTTGATAACGAGCAACTGGCGCATGAGCCTCACGTCTGTGGCTCTGAGGGTAACCTATGGAGAAGGGGGAGAAAGGAAAGACAGGCCAGTTATTCTGCATTCTTGAAAGACCCCAAATTCATTTGGACTCTATCTTCTGTAATCCATAATTTTAAATTCACAGAATAAAATATAATTCACTTGATCTCAGGATATTTTTTGATAACTGCTGACCAATGGTAGGAGGAGTCATAATCAAAGAACTCACTTCCTGCCAGATGTATCAGGCTCCAAAACTGGTAATAAAACTCCCACTGCATTCCTGACTCTAACCAAGCTGGCTGGGACTATCATATTGAATGTCAGGTTCCCTGCTAAGAAACTTATTCTCTCTCTGGCCAGATTAATAGTTTATCCATGTTTACTTTGGAATATGTGTGTGGATACTGAGAGGTGGGGAGAAGAGGAATGTGTAGAAATTAAGGCATCAGCATCGTCATCATTGTAGCAGCTCCCTATTTTTGAGCGATAATGTGCCAGGAATCATTATAGAAGTTCAACATTCATTATAGTAGCAACCCTGTAACACACATATTATCTTTATCCCAATTTTACAGATAAAGAAACCGAAATCTTCAGAAAAGAGACCAAAAAGGTCTGCACTCTTTATGACTATATTGACATAAACAATACCGAACAATGCTTTTATTTTTGTTATTTATTTATTTATTTGTGGTGAGGGCGATTGGCCCTGAGCTAACATCTGTTGCCAATCTTCTTCATTTTGCTTGAGGAAGATGGTCCCTCAGCTAACATGTGTGGCAATCTTCCTCCATTTTGTATGTGGGATTCTACCACAGCATGGCTTGATGAATGGTGTGCAGGTCCATGCCTGGGATCCGAACCCACAAACTGAGGGCTGCCAAAACAGAGCATGCGAAACCAACCACTATGCCATGGAGCCAGCCCATGCTTTTATTTTTAAGAAACCTAAATTGCTTTAATATTCCCTGAATCCAAAAGGGGCTCATCCATTTTACAAGATGAAGTATACAGATATTTTCTGTAAATCTAATTATTTGCTTCAGATATGTCAGGGTGGCTCCAATCAAAATTGGGATATGAGACTCTGAGAAGGTTCTAGAACTCCCCCAAGTGCCTTCTGATAGTTCTAAGTTACTTCAGAGAAATCTGTCTTCACAGCCACAAAGCAGAATTTCTTTGGAGTCCCTACAGTTCAATGGAAACATTTGCTACGTCAAGGGTGTGGTGGTTCTGGGGAAGGTAGGGAGAGGGAGGTTGTAAGAACTCACGATTGGCCCGGCCCTGTTCTTGTTGGAACTGAAGGGATGTGGCTCCTCTAAAGAGTCCAGTGCCCGGACTGGGAGGCAGGGACATGTTTGGCCACTAGAGGTCCTAGTCACATTCATTATGGTTTGGATGGGATTCCTGTTCATTCATTTGGGGTCTTTAACCCAAGAGGGTGGCCTTGCTAATTCTTTTTTTAAGATCCAGGGCGAATTCAGATTTGTGGGTTTCTAGAATTATCAAAGGCACTCAGTTGTGAGTGACTCAAGCCATAAGGGAGAAAGGAGCCTATTATCTTCAAACGTATGTATTCATATTGCAAAAATATTTCCTGGTTAGGAGTTAATCCATAACTGAAGGCAAACTTTGGATTGACTGAATGTGATCAGCAAGCATTAGGAGAGATGGAATTTCTACCAATGACTTCAAAGATGTGAGATTACAGGTTTTAAAAAATACACATGCATATATATATATATATATATAGCATAAAGTACAATTTAAAAATTCAGTTTGCTAGAATATTAAATAAAGTGACTTGGGTGACTTCCTTATCTTCCATGAGAAAAGCACTGAAAATAAATTGCATAGAGGCTAACAATGAAAATCATTTCTCTCTGATGGTGTTCAGACAGAGAGATGCGAACTTAGTAAGTCTTGAGATGCTTTTCTATTGTGGTGCGGTCTCAGTGACCTTGCAATGACGTTATGTTGGAGAAGGAGGCTTTCTGGCAGTCTTTATGCTCAAATTCACTCACACACCCCATGAGGCATCAAGATACTATTTAAGTTACAAGTAACACAGCAAATATTTACAAATTACCAACAATTTGCGTAGGTCCACTGAGGAGTGTAGAAAATCAATATGAGCCAAAGTCTGAAATTCTTCGGTTAGGCATCTGTAGCTGATAAAACTTGCTGTGCCCATTGAAGGCATGGTGCAATACAAACGTGACCGTTCCCAAGAGCTCCTGAAATGACCCACAGCTGCCTTTGTTCACATCCCCACCCTGTCCCGTGAAAGTGTTCCAGCCCATGCCCAGCTCTGGGTGTGTTGCCTGTTATTCCCCTCCCTTGAAATACTTTACTCTCTTCCTCTCAAATCCTCCCATTCTTGAAGTCCTCCTTCTTTCATCAAGCAGTACTTACTGATTCCAGTCTCCTCTGCTGACCCGCTTAACCTCCACAGTCCTTTTAGTTTGCATCTCAACAGGATAGATTCATTTCGTACCATCTTACATTGCTACCTATTACTGTGTCTTTTAGCTGTTTCTTCAACTAAGCTTTAAGTTCCTTAAAGAGAGAAGGCATGTCTTACATTTCTTCCATCTCTTAAGATGTGTCCTAAGCACTAATTTATTTTTTTAGAAATAGTCATAATTTTAGGATCTGTGAAAGTTCAGCTCTTGAGACAATAATAATTTACATTCCCAGCAACTGTGTCACTTGGGGGTTAAAACACTTAGGATAAATTTTTTTCAGCAGTTTTTGTCTGAGCTACTCAGTGGCTGCATCAAATACAGATTTTTCAATTTTATTGAGCAATATGAATAAGTAGGAAGCAGACTATGAAGTAACAAAGGATTCCTTTCACCATGAAATGATTTATTTAAATAAGAAAATCCTTGTCTTCTGAAGGCAAACATTCACAGGCCATTGAACCACTCTGTTGGGGAAAAAAAAATGAGGAAAGCAAGTCAGTTAGAACGTGTTGATCCGGCAGATAATGATTACGGATTTAACTGTGTCTAACTCTGTGTTCTCCCGTGAGAGAGTAAACAGCTTCCCACTGTGGGAGCGCTGGGCCAGCCGGTTCACACGGCTGCCTGTCCATTACCTGGAGCTCCAGGCTGCTCCACACTGTTTTCTCGTAGAACCAAGGTGCGGTTACAGAGCTACTCATGAACCTGGAAAGTATGAGCAATCCACCACCGAAGGAAATCACAATGTTGCTTCTGTCTCCAGTAGCTGCCCCACCTTTCTTCACTGTTATTCCTGTCAGTCCTTAGAAGTCTGGTAATGACGAACAAGAGAGTACACTTGCCCACTGCAGGAAACTGTGCACTTCTTTCACTTGAGGTGTTAGACGGTCCCATGACTTTAATCTGAGGATATTGAGAATTGGGAGGCCCTGGCAGGGTCTGATTTTGTGTCCTTCTCCTTGGAGAGCCCATTTCTGATCAGTCACGTTTCCAATACCCATGCCTAGTTTTACGCTACATTTCTATGTTGTTTTTGTTCCCTTCGTAATATTTATGACTAGTTGAAATCATTCTGCTTATTATTTGTTTACTTGTTTTCAGTCGCCTCATGAGCGTGTAATCACCAGAGTACAGGGAACTGGGTCTGTCCTGTTCACCACTCTGTGCCCAAGACCCGCATGAGTGCTTGGTACACAGTAGGTGCTCAAAAAGTATTTAGTCAAGTACTGAACGACTGCTTCAGACTGGACCATCTGTCAGGAACACCCCTCCCCTTGGGTCAGCGACATGTGACTTAAGAGGAAGGAAAGAGGCAGCTTCAGTTCTGAAGCATTCTCAGCAGGCAATCCCATTCCTATTCATTCACAGGATGCAAACACTGAGTAACTGGTACAAGGTTATTCCTAGCTTCAGTGTACAGATCACGAGATAGTATCTCGGGAAGGAAGTGGACTTCAAGGTGTGATTCACACTCCAAACATTACTCTGTTTGTCCTGAGGTGATAACTGGTACCAGCACAGCTCAGGTGTTCTGTAAACACTTGGTGCAATGAGTTGAACAAAGGGAGCAAATAAACAAATAGGACGTTCACCAAAAAATAAACCAGGTTTGCCCTGATCGATCCAAAGAGATGTGGATGTCCTTTCCTCTTCCCTCTCCCCGACTCTGGCCCTTACAGTTATTGCAATGTGTTTCATCTTCATTCTTGAGTCTCTTGTGCTTCAGGACTGTAGTATAAAGGTCCTTGTACTCTAGACTGAATGAACGCTGAAATTTCACGTCATGTTCAACGAGCGATGAACTGGTATATGGTGGAACTTGAAATGAGGGATCTTGAAAGAGAAAATATTCTTAATAATAAACTTTTCCAGATCTCTCATTTTAATAATGGAAGAATACAAAGGTTATGAATTGGCTCAGTGGAATCCAAGAAAGCAGGAATGGAGTCAAATTTTCAATGAATCAGGGAGTTGCTAAACAAGCTGACTTCTTTTGTGCTGCTGTGTGAGGAACACAGCACAGGGTTCTGGCCCCCCACTGGTCTGTCTACCTATGTGACTTTGGGCAAAGAGGCTCAGCTCAGGGCCTCAGCTTCCGTATACCTGAAAAAAAATCAGAGGGTTTTCTTCTGAGCTCCAGGCAGCCACAGGCCTCAGTGGAGGCAGTAAAGCAGTCTTTACAAAAGGAAGATTTAATTCAACTGAGGAACCCACCTATCACTTGTGTCTGCAATTTGTGTCGAGGTTTCATTTAAGATGCTATATGATAAGAAGATTCTGTAGATCAGGTCATCTCAGGATTTCCCTCCATTCTGACAATGGTTTCTGAGTCTTTGTCATTCCTGCGGCCTTTTGATTACTAAATTGTTGCTGCTGTGAGACAATTAGGCAAGCTTTAGAGAGACAGATCAATTTTGCTGCTCAATATCTCCAGTAAAAGATTTAGCTAGCAAAACTCATAGCTAAAGCCAGAAGTCTGAGCTCTATGTGAATTTTAATCACCTTATCAGAAACTGTAAGGTAATAGTAATTTTAACCCTTGCTATTTAGGTTTAAATAAAAATCATATCTGTGATCTGCTCCAACCTAAACATACATATCATCTTTAATATGACTACATGTTAACAGAAGGGTGCACATGAGCAGCAGGGAGATTGTCCACTCTACCTTGTCATACTGCAGGCTTGTACTCATATCTCTCATAAAGCTGTCTTTCACTATTTTGGTCCTTTTGTATATAAGAATTGACTAATCAGATAAAAGCAAGCCACCCCCTAGTTATGCATTCCTACTGTAACATCCACAGTAGTATCCATGACCTAAATCCCAGATGTCCAGGAAACTGTAATAACAATTAGAAGGGAGAAAGACTACTTTAAAAGCAAGTCCTTAATCACGTACACGAAGAAAGGAAGACAGAGTAGATTTGCCTTTTAATGCGATGCTCTAATCCTAGTTTCTAATTGGAGGAAGCCAAGCAGCATTTTCTTCAGATTAGTAATTGGTGGAAGGCTTCTTTTCTAGCCATATTTATTTCCAAATATACAAAAAAAAAAATTTGCAAAAGCATCAGTATGTACTACATTAAAGAGCTGTTGTAAAGGTGCTTGGAATACTGTTTTCCAGCAGTTTATCTGCGTGTTCCCTTTACAGAAGCTTCTCACGTCCAAATTTGCTCCCTCTCCAAATTCACAACAGCCTTAATTCGATGATCGCAGAAGATATGCTGCCTACCCATCCTTAAAATTTCCAGCAGTTTTATTAATAGCTGTATTTCTCAAGCACTCCTCTGTTTTCTCAGAGGATCCATAAGGATAGTAAGGTCTCTTTCCAGTCTGAGAAGACACTGTACAATAGGTCCAGCGCTGCTTTCGGTGTGGAATGCTTCGGGAGAAAAGCCTGTGGCCTTCTACAAGTGGGCGCTGTTCTGCCAACGCTTTTCTCCACTTTCTCGGCCAGTTCAAAATTTATAATAAAATTTGCTTCTAATTGGGCAACAGAGGATTCCATTTTATAGCAGTCAGCTCTGTCTTCCTCCATTTGTGGTGTTTATATGTGGAACTGAGCAATAGCTAAAAGAGTTCACTCTTTTCCCAAAACCTTATAGAAGAATAATTTCCCCAAGGACTAAATTACATACATAAAAACACTGTCATCAGCACAGCTGACGGACTGATGTTGTTTTGATAAACTGGAAAGCCGCATCTGGTTTATTTGGAGGGGGCACATGTGACTCCCTGAATCTTAAACATAAATTCCTGCCACCAGGCCTGCTCAAGAGATCTGTAGAGTTTCTGCTAGTCAGTCCTCCTCTTACCAAAGTAATACAGGGAGCTTTTCAGTCTTATTCCGTCAGGTTCTAGGTCCAGTGGATTCTTGGGTGCCTGTGATGTCAGTTCCTTTCCCATATCCTAATACAGTGAAAAGTGTTTTCCTGAGTACTTTCAATACGTATGTGCAAAATGCAATTTTGGCTAATGCAGGAGTTTGCAAATCACCTGAGCTGAAATTCACTTGTAATGGTGTAACAAACACATGGACTCCCCACATTTGTAGCCGAGAAGCTCACACACAGAACACAGACCCGACAAGAAGTGTTTCCACTAATTTATAATGAACGTTCTTTCTGCATGTGCATTTTTCTAACTTGGAACTTAAAATAGTACTTTTGCACGGAAGACTAGGACACAGGACATGGTAATGGTCTCCCCTGTGATATGTAGTGGGCCTGTTTACACTGGGAGCGGAGGAGGAGGCAGCGAGGTGTGCTGGTAAATGTTTTAACAGCTGGCTCCCTGGGAAAACTATACACACACACATACATGTAACAGAAATTGTGCCGATATAAAAGACGTGTAGCACACTTTACAAATAATACTAAAACATACAGTACCTTTTATTGTAAATTCCACATAACTAATTGAATCTCGGAATGCTTTTGTTCATTTCTGCTGAAGTCTTTTACGTACAGCAACCAGCGGTTGCAGTTCAACCACAATTAACAAATAAAATTGATCCCAATCCACTCTTTTCTCAGTAATTTTCTTTCATTACATCTGATACATGATCTACCGTTAAACTATTTTGCACCCTAGCACAAATTATATTCATTAATCTGAAACCTGTTTCAGCCTCAGCACTAGTTATGTCTGAACTTTTTACAGGTTTGTCAGTGATGTGAGCAACTTTGCTGAATTGGATAATAGTTTTTAAATACGTGGAGAATATTTCCCAATTTTTCTTGTGCTATTGATAATGTAATAGCTAAGGATATGACAAACTTCTAAGTTTAAGCTGCAGTATTCACATTTTCCCCATCACGATCTTAAGACAATCAATAAAATAAAAGTCAAATTCTGATTTATAGTGTTTTCCAATTTGTGTGCTGTAAATATTCTTATCATGGCCAATTTCAGGCTACCAGTGTGATGTCACTAAACATAGGGTTGATAAGAGATGCTCAGTAGCATAGCATTACATAGTATTTTCACCCTGTGGGTACAATAAATATTTTAAATGACCTCAAGAAAATAATTAATAGTAAAATAATTACAAATTGATGAGTAATTATTACCTTTGTTTTTCATATAACATAATTTGTAGGTTTATATACATACTTTAAGATTTGTAGGTTTATATACATACTTTAAGTGTTAATAATGACTATAATTAAAAACTAGTTCATAAAACTCCTAAACATTTAAGAAACAGCTCACACACCCCAGTAAGAGTTGGCTCCAGTATCCCATTGAAGAGACAGAATAAAGGCTTTACCTAATCTACTGCATTTGGTAACAAGTAGATTAGAGACTTTCATTTTCTCCCTTAGGGCATTTATTTTTCTATACAGGGTTAAAAGCTCAATATAATTTTATCTGTTCCGCTAAGTAGAATTTGAGCAAAATGCAAAATATTTATACCAAAGTTATTAGTGTTTTTTTATGGCAAGACTTCAAATATTGAATATAGATTATTCTTTAAGCCTCATTGAGACATGAAACATACTTAGAAAGGGAATAATTGAGATAGCTGAAACTCACTTAAGCATTTGCATTTTTATATTATAATTTTTGATGGACAGATTTCTAAAATGTGCTGCAGTCTTCTCTGTCTTGGTAAACAGAAGCAAGTAGAACCAAGCAAAATCAAGTAGGAAGGGGCCACCGTTGGAGCCTTCCTAATGCAGAGTTATTCAGCAGTGCACTTAGGGCTCTTGAGGAAATAGCACTGTAGCCCTTTCTTCATATGGTTCCAGACATCCCTCCCCCACCCAAATGCTTAATTGCCTCTCTCAGTAACTTCTTAATGTTGGTATTAGGCCTCTTTGTCACAGTCCTTCTGCCCCCTTTTCTCCCAGTCCCCCATTCTATTTCTAATCTTCAATTTGCATCCCAATGGTACTTCAGTAATTCTAAGTTGTTTCTGTCATTGAGTAGTGGAGAACTGAGTTGCAAGGAAAACTGATCTTTGCACTTCTTAGAAAGCAGCCTTAACTAGTGAGTGAATGAAGTGAGGGAGTAGCCTCTGCACCAGAATCAAGTGCAGGGGCCTTGCTCCCTCGAGCAGCGCTTCTCAGCATTACTATCCATCCGGATCACCTTGGGATCTTGTTAGAATTCAGATTCTCTTCACTAATTCTGTGATCCAGCATTTCTAACAAATTCCCAGCTGCTGTCAGTAAAGGTAGGCAGCCTCTGAAACATCTCCCAATCACCCCTTTCTACTGGTCGTCTACACCCTTGTGTAGTTTCCTGTCCTTAAGTGTGGACTGGGCCTATTGACCTATTTCTAAGGAATGGAATATGGCAAAAATGATGGGATGTCATTCTGAGAGAAGGCTACGAAAAGACTGGTTTCTGTCTTAGGTACAGTCTCTTACTTGCTCTGAGGAGAGCCATCTGCCTATTATGAGATCTACATGAAAAGGAACTGATACCTCTGGATAACAGCTAGCAAGGAGCTAGGCCTGCCAACTGCTACTGGCCACATGAGTGAGCTTGGAAGCTGATCCTTGCTAAATCCAGTCTTCAGGTGACTGCAGCCCCAACTGACATTTTGATTGCATACTTGTAAAGAGACCCTAAGCCAGAGTCACTCAGTTAATCTGTGCCCAGACTTCTGACTCACGGAAGCTGGGAGATAACACGTTTGTTGTTCACCTTGCTAAGTTTTAGAGTATTTGTTATGCAGCATGAATAACTAATACATCAATGCTGTTAGTATATGGACTACACTTTGAGTAGCAAAGGCCTAGAGATCTTTCTACTTATGGATAATATTGGGTGATGGATGCTGGACCACTGTGTCTATGAAATGCTGCTCTGATACATTGTTTCATAGTTTAAAAAAAGTGAAAAATAGAGTAAGTAGTTAAAGATTTCTTGATGGGGACAAAAATGTTCAAGGGAAGTCAAAGTCTTCATTGAGGGGCCCATCAGCATCTCCCACAGGACCACCTCTCTTCTCCCTAAAAAAGGTAGTTTATTACCCTGAAGGAGAAATGGCAGATGCTATTTCTGGTATCTAGTAACACACAAGATGCTTTCAATGGAGGTCACTTATAAATAATACTCCCTATGATTTGAGGGTCATAAAATGTAGGGTATATAATGATAAGATAATAAACTAAACAGTTAACATTCAGATGTAATTTTAAGTTTAGAATACACTAAGATTGGGGCTGGCCCCGTGGCCGAGTGGTTAAGTTCGCGCACTCCGCTGCAGGCGGCCCAGTGTTTCGTTGGTTCGAATCCTGGGCGCGGACATGGCACTGCTCATCAAACCACGCTGAGGCAGCGTCCCACATGCCACAACTAGAAGGACCCACAACGAAGAATACACAACTATGTACCGGGGGGCTTTGGGGAGAAAAAGGAAAAAAATAAAAAAAATTAAAAAAAAAATACACTAAGATTATACTGACATCATTGGATTTTCAACATTGGCAAATTTACTAAATTGGACTATTGCTTCTCAGAATTCTTCATGTAATTTGAAGAATTCGCTTTAATTTGGCCTCCGTAGGGGAAAGTGGGGAGCAGATTAGGATAGGGATAAAAGTTGCATTTATTGAGTGCCTCCTATGAGCCAGATTTTGTTTGTTAACAAAAATGTTAACCCATTTTCTTTAGAAAGGGATTTCTGTAGAACCGTCCTTTTGCATAGGAAATGTAACTGAAGCACTGGCATTTTGTTGCAATCATTCATTTTTACCAAATCTTGGTAATTTAGCAAAATTTGAAATGTTTCACTTCATGATGCCAAAGATCAGTTTTGTTTTGTTTTTCGTATGATGCCTAAACAGTGACTAAATCTTTTCACTTGGGAAACTTCGGGTGGGGCTCTCTAGATGACACGAGTAGGAGCAGTGATCTCACACCCTGGAGAGTGGCCAATGAGGAACACCTGCTCTATTCCAACACTCACTGCTAATACATTAACTTTCTTGTCTAGTGATTTTCTCATTTTTTAAAAAAACAGCTTTAGGAATATTAATAAACGTATCTGCCATTTATCCAAATACTTCCTATGTGCCATGTCTTAAATATTAATTTATCTAATAAATTTAACGTCATCATCACAACAAATCTGTGATGAAGCTAATTATTATTCTAATTATGGTTCCAGGTTGACATGTAAAAGGCTTGGAAGTTATTACTCCTACGTTCACAACAAGAAAAGAGCTGAACAGACGGAAAATCAGCATCTCTTCTTAGAGACCTCAGAAAATTGAGGTGACAGGGCAAACGGCTGCCCCTGAGAGACAAACAGGTAGATACAGAGAATCATAGCTTACCAAGAACGGAAGCCCAGAAGCAGAAGGCTCCAGCTGGAGCCAGTATAAGCAGGAACACTTTAAACTGTAACTGATGAATTGCTGAACTAGCTTGAGAGTTAGAAACTCTAAGAGGGCCCAGTTTCAAGGGAACTCCCACACTTTCATGAGTTTTACCTCCAGGAGCCCTACTGGGTTCTCACCATCCCCTGTGCTTCTAGGAGGATAGAAAAGTAACCATTGTCAAATCTCCCAGAGCTCTCTGTTCTACTAACAAGGCTTGCCATCAAGGGAAACTATTTCACCAGCGCCTAACCAAACTGGGGAGGAAGGGAAATACACAACTCAGGCTCAATAAAAGACTGAGACCTGTTCATGGACTATTGAATGCTTCTCTTTCTCTGTACCTTAGCACCACACCAATGGGGCTCCTGTGTAATAACAGGGGATTACACCTAAAAGTACTACAGGCCTCAGACTCTGTTTAAGGAGTCTCTAGGAAAGCCCAAAGATAACAGAATAGACAAAAACAAGGATACTACAGGAAATTTTAGTCTCTGACACCTACAGCTACAGCAAACAGTAAACGTAATCTAAGTCCTAGTCAGATAAATACAAAACCTCATGCTAGAGGCTTATCTATCCTAGTTCCGTTTACATCATATCCAGCTTTCAACAAAGAATGACAAGTCACGCTAAAGAGCAAAACCAAAGTCTGAAGAAACAAAGCAAGCATCAGAACCAGGCTCAGATAGGGCACAGATTTTGGAATTATTAGACTGGGAATTTAAAATAACTATGATGAATGTGCTAAAGAATCTAATGAAAAATGGACAACATGCAAGAAAGGTGGGTCACGAGCAGAGATATGCAGATTTGAAGAAAGAATCAAAAGAAAATGCTGTACATCAAAACACTGTCATATAAATGAAGAATGCCTTTGATAAATACATCAGTAGACTGGACACAGCCAAGGAAAGGATCAGTGAGCTTAAAGATGTGTAAATAGTTTGAATGTCTCTTCAATGATATGCTGAAGCATAGCCTGAGAGGCCCATCAAAGCACTAATTAATTATCTATGGGGATATACTTTCGTGTGACCTGCTCTTTACTAGTAATTTGGCCCAGACTTATGAAGTTATAAGTTGACTTGCAGATTTGTATCTGGAAGACATGAAAATGACTTCTGTCCAGTTAAAAAACAATAATCTCAAAGGTTATGGTTGTATTGTCCTGCTGGACATTAAACAATTTTGCCTCTAACTTAAAATGATTTCGTATGTCTTTCCTGAGAAAATATACAAAGCATCCCTCTAATTCTCTTTTGAACCAGCTATGCCATCTTGCTGGTTCCCTCATTAAATGAGTTAACAAATCTTGAACATGTGCTCCCTTTGTTTGTATGAGAGTCATGTTTTCAGCTTCTTGAAAATTATGCTTTGATCAATTTGGAGGTTGCCCTCAAGATGCCCAGTGTGCTCACCTGCTAGAACTAGTTAAACCGAGTTGCCCAAGGAATGGCTTCCAGAGTGGATCACAAATAGCAAGCGAACTTTACCTTTTCTGACTCTCAATTTTCTTCTTCTGATCCAGTGCTTTTTGTTCTGGTTTGTCTGCTTTGTCGTTGTGGGGGCCTGGAATTGGCCACCTCAAGATATGTCTCTTTGGCATGGGGATTGTTTGGGGCTGGTTACTTTTAATAAACTGCAGACAGGAAAGCAACTGAAAAGTAGATTTACTTACCCTTTGTTAAGAGACATTTACATCTGTAAGGGAAATCTCCATCTGTAAAGGTGTCTCCCTCTCTGTACCAGGAAGAATGGGGGATGACCTTATCTCTAGAAATTCTTATCAATGCAGAAGGCAAGGACTTAAATCTGCATTATAATCTTATTCCTGTTTACTGTGCTTGTCTGGTAACCTCCTGTAACTGACTCCCCCCACTGCCAACATCCTCCTTTGTCTTTAGGTGAGAAGGATATTTAAGGTGGGGGATTCAGCCATTTTGGCAAGTTGCTCAGGCTGCCTGAGCCTCTCCCATGTATACATGTGATAAAGCTTTGTTTGATTTTCTCCTGTTATTCTGTCTCATGTTAATTTAATTCGTTCTCCGGCCAGAAGAACCCACAGTGGGCAGAGGAAATGTCTTCCTCCCCTACATCATTGTTTCAGATTCTTGGCCAATAGTTACATGTTTTGTTTAACTCATTGTTTAGGTCATGTCCATTTCCACAGCTGAATACTGAACCTTCATGTATGAAACGTGTGTAAAACAGCCAACTCTGGGGGCTTGTGGGTACTGAATCACTAAGCCAGTCAAATTCACATACCCTATGAGTTACTCCCCATTTGGGGTAGCAGTAGTTGGCAATCTGGTTTCATGATGTGATCACTTGGTGATCTCTATTAGAATGATGGAAATCTATTCTCTATTGGGTGAGAGATGACACAGAATATGGTTAGTTGGTCTGTATTGTTTCTCTTTTAGTGTGCTCAAATCCAGGTGGAAAATATTCTATTTCCACTGAGTAAGAGAATAACCCTTCGAGAATGTGTGTTCTGTGTTTTCTAATGCTCTGTGCCTGAGATGGTAGAATTGAAGTTGCAAGTCCTGTTGGTGGTTGTGCATTTAATTGAGAAAAAACTTTTACTGCTCATTGATAAGAAAATGAAATATTTTCCTACTTCGAATGTCTTAATAAATTAAATTATAAAGTCTTTTAAGGAAAAGGAAACTTTTCTAATAATAGAGGCTACTTGTAAAAATACTTGTAAAAATTTAACAATCCCAGAATTTCAAGAAAATAAACTGAACTCTCATACACTGAATGTACTGACTTTTTTAAGGAAAAAAAAAAAGCCATTCTTCACAGTCAATGCTAGCTCAGAAGCATTTCTATAGAAGAATAAAAGGGAATCTTTAGACATATATTGGTTTGGTAGTTTTAGGTTATGACTAGCTATGTATCTTTTCATTGCTTTTTTCCAGGATAGAGAATAAACATAAAATTTAATTTTATTTTTTAAGATTTGGATTTATTTTCTAATGAAAAGACTAGTTAATATTAACTTCATAAATTTTTTATACTGATTTACTGATGATATAAGCTAATGTTTCTTCCATATATTTAATATTTAAGAAAATATACAATTATGTATTCAACTACACTGAATTATAATTCTTAATTTTTTTAACTCAACTAATTATGTTCTGTACTGTGGCAGCTTAAACATAATTTGTAAGATATTTATTAATTTTAGAACTTAGACATATTAAGTCAAGTTAATAAATAAAAATCTTCAACTTCTAAGGAAGATAGAATATTGAAACACTGATCACCAGTGTTATGGATCTCTTTAATAGTAATAAAGTGGCTGCATCTTTGGGTCATTTTAATGAACATAGTAATTTTGCCATTTACAAAGGTGTGTATTTGGCTGTGGAGATCTTATAGTTGTGTAAGCTTTGCTGGTTTGCTAAAATGCTTGGATGTGACAGACAATAATTACTCTCTTTTCAGTGTCTCTCTGAAAGATTAGTAAATTTGATTAAAAATTACGGCTTATATGCATGGTTGAGACTACACTAGGAATAATCATGGCAAAGAACTATAACTAAAATGTGTTTTGTTTATCAAAGAGGAGAGTATTTTTGTTCTCAATTAAAATTGTTCCATAATGTGAAAGAAGACAGTTATGGATAGAACTGACTTGATATTGAAAACTGAGTAAAGATACAAAAAAAAGAAACTTTATTTGCTTTGAATTATAATATCTCCAAAGATTGATTCTGAAAAAAAAGCAATAAAATGTGTAAAAATGTTGGTAAAATTTGCTGTTTTGAGGGATTAACTAGGAGATAAATTTTTGAAGGAGCTTGTGAATAAATTACTGCTAAATATATTAATGCAAAACTAGAACTAGTTTTTTTTTTTTCCTTTGTTGGAATGAAAAATTGGTATAGAAAAATTTAGATTGTTGTTAACAAGAGATAGTAAAAGGTTATTCTTCTCTGTAAACTGCCCAGATAGCAGAGATTCCTTATCTAACCTGATAACTTTCTGCACTTTGTGCTGACTTCGCCATCCTTGATTACCAAAAAAAAGGTTACTTAAAATTGTGTTGCATTCTCACTCCAAACTATAACTATTGTTTCCAGGCACATATGATAGTGTTTTAATCAAATAAGTAGATCTACTCTAATAATACTGTAACCCTTTTAATTCTGCCTTCCCAAGCTAAGACCCTAAATTCAGGGGGAAAAATTTTAAAATGTCTTTTACACCCAACTATTCTTCGAGGTCACTGCAAGGGGCCCTGGGCAATTACCTTAGATGAAGCCTGCTAGACAGCAGCCACAGCAGCCACAGTAAATGACTGGGCCTGCCTGGGTTCCAATAAGAGTATTTACGAAAACAGGCTAGCTGGATTTAGGCATTGGGTTGCCAGGGTCTCAATCTTACAGGTATTTAAAAAAGCGAAAAAAAACAAGACACTCCCTGGTGAATTTCACTCAGTATACCTTTCCTAAGGGACTATGTGACCTCTGCTCCTCTGTTTCTTCCTTATCCACCTTTTCCATCCTGACAGTTCACCCCATTAAAGAGTTAAATAAATCTTTAGCATACGCTTGTTTTAAATTTGTATGAGTCATGTTTTTTGGAAAATGTACTTTGATAGAATCAAATAACAGAGCCACAGACAGAAATCTTGTTAGAACTGGTGCAAATGCAGATGGGCCCGGAACAGCCCAGATAATGCAAATGAGACCAAGGAACTTAAAAGTGGGACTCTGCTGTGATGAAAGTTTCTGTTAATTCTTTGTCCCTAGATCTTTAACTCCTTTTTACCTTTATTTAATCACTTCTTATTTCCTATTTATTAGAAAAAAGTTACCCTTATTGCATAAGAGAACATTCATACCATGAATTAATACTTCAAATAAGACTAAATAAATTTTGTCTTTTCAATGTGAACCAAGGTGAGGTCCATGAGGAAGGAATGGCTTTGCTCTTTATTTCTAATGGATTTGTCTCTCTGATTATCTGTGATTCAGCATATACCAAGCATTGTGATGACTCAGTGCTCATAATGTCACTGAGCTGCTTACATTTTATTTCCCACAAATAGCTGCATGATATCTCTGGCACCACAGATTATCCATGACTCAACTCACGTGCTTCTAAAACACTAAAGTCTTTTAGAAATTAAAGTGTTTAAACTGTCCCTTGGCATGATACTGTTCTGAAAAATTATTGTGTTTATTTTAAATGAAATTAGTTACAGTTATTGAAATAATATTGCCTAAAATATTAGGTTCATTTTCCCCATTTAGTATTCTCCTGGAATTTCACTCTAATTAATGTAGATGGTGATTTCACCTAGATGTGTGAGAGTTTGCCCTCCGTTGAATATGATTTAATTGATTTCCAGAAGAAATAGTATACAAAAAAATTTAAAACAGAGGTGATGGCTGATTTTTTATTTATTTACACCAGTGATGCCCTGTGACCTAACTACCTATCGATGGTGTAGTATAGTGAGAATGGCAAGGAATTCCAGTCTTAGTTCCATTAGTAACTTAACCTGTGACTTGTAACAAGTCACCCAATCTTCCCATGCCTCTATTTTCCCGTCTGTTAGATAAGAATATTAGAGATCATTTTCAAAATTCCTTCCAGCCCTACAGTGTCTTGAATCTCCGAGACTGCACATGAACAGAGTATGATCAGTGTACAGTTTGCAAAGAAAGGTGAAGGTTCCTCCATGAGTCCGATAGAGCATGTTGGAATTACTTCGGAGTTTGACTCTGGGAGATGACTGCATTGGTAGAAGGAGTTTACATGTGAACAAGGGGGTTTTTCGAGATAGTTTTTTTCAAGATACGGGAGAAATAAGCATACTGGTGACAATCAAATACAGAGACAAATGACAAAGAAGTGGTAAGCATGAATTCCTCTAGTGCTGTGGGTCTATCCTATCCATTAATCCTATCCTAACTAAGATTATTAGTGCACGGCAAATCAAGAAACATGATGAAAGAAGAAATGGATGGGAGAGGAAAATACAGGTCCATATATATGTGGCAATGTAGCAGAGAATGAATATGGATTAATTTTCTTTGGGAAAAGAAGATATATGTCACTTGAATAGTGAAGAATAAGATAGTTTTGGACAGAGAGAAATGGGTATGTGTGGCCTATCCTAAGAAGGACATTATAATTTTATCGTGGAATAAGGAAAATAGGTAAAGGCCTATAGATGCAAAAGTTCATTTCACGCTCAGGAAGAGGCAAGCCACCAGAGGGGCCGAGGATCTAGAATGTGGAGGAAGGTGAAGGTGGAGAGGTAATTTAGAGACACAGCATGGAAACCCTGGAGTGCTGAGCAAGGCTTTCTCTGAGAAATGCTGTGACAGTCCATTCCAAATAAAAGCTAACCACATTGTCTTAAACAGAAGCTCTCCATCAGATTATTACCTCACTGCTGTGCTGTAGGTTACTGACTTTGAGCTGCCTTCAAAGGAGCATAAGGGGGTTTCATTAGCATCTCAAGCCTGTTCTTTAGCAGGGGCAAATATGGGCTAATTGCGACAACAAAGGATATTAAAGAAAAAGTAATTTTGCTGTGAAAGGAAGTTAGATAAGGACTACAGCTTAGATTGACACCAACTTTGTCATGTACATCTCTTTCTGGAATGGGTGCTAATTTTTCTTTTTCAGGACTAATTTTTCTTTTCTTTTCTTTTTTTGGTGAGGAAGATTGGCCCTGAACTAACATCTGTTGTCAATCTTCCTCTTTTTTTCTCCCCAAAGCCCCAGTACATAGTTGTATATCCTAGTTGTAGGTCATTCTAGTTCTTCCATGTGGGATGCTGCCACAGCATGACTTGATGAGTGGTGCGCAGGTCTGCTCCCAGGATCCAAACTGGTGAACCTCAGGCTGCCGAAGTGGATGGCACAAACTTAACCACTCAGCCACAGGGCTGGCCCCCATTCCAGGACTAATTTTGCTAAACTGTAAGTAACCTGAATCCAAAGTGATAGATTCACTCTTAGGAGGAATCAGGCTGAGAATTCAAAAAGAGTCCATTTGCATATGTGAAGCAAAGCTGTTTTCCATTTTTCAATCGGTGAGGGGAAGTGCTTTTCAAGTATATGACATAGAAAGGCCCAGAGGTCTTGACTCCAAATTCTTATTCTGATCACCCATTTCCTCCCCATAAACCCAGTCTTATTGTTCTTAAAGTTCTCACGACAAATATTTTCTTCCTCTTGGGTTTTGACTTCTCCCATTTTGGGGACATACTTCTCTGAAGTCTGTGTTTATACTGCCTTTTTTGTAAAGGACATAAAGGAAGTTTGTCACATGCCTTTCAAATGCAGTAACATTAATTGTTCCTAACTTAATTGCTAAACACACTTTATGTTTTTTATGAGTGAATTTAAAAATGTTCTTAAAGCAAGATTTGCTTATTAAATTGTATCCTTATAGCAGTTTAATGAAGTTAATGTAGTAAAAATTTCCCAAAATGAATGATGATTTAAGATTCCCTTGTTTTCCTTTAGAAAAAAATAAAATGTCCTGGTGCTCTATTATAAGGAACAAGGATACAAAGTCCTAAGATATACAGGTGGCCTTCCGTATCTGCGGGTTCCATGTCTGTGGATTCAACCAACCTCAGATCGAAAGGCCTGCAATGGTTGGGTCTGTGATAAATGTGTACAGACTTCTTTTCTTCTCATCATTCCCTAAACAATACAGTATAACAACTTTTTACATACCATCGACATTGTATTAGAAATAATCTGGAGATGATTTAAAGTATATAAAAGCATACGCATAGGTTATATGCAAATATTACAACATTTTATATACGGAACTTAAGCATCCATGGATTTTGGCTTCCGGGGGTCTTGGAACCAATCCCTGGCAGACACTGAGAGATGACTGCACTTCCAGTTACTCCTAATTCTCTTCACCATGAGCAAGTTTTTTAACACCTTTAGCCATCTTTAATATACTTAACCACCTTCAAAATTATATTCTGATGTAACTTCAAAGAGGTGCTGCTAGACTCAATCAGTTATAGCTTGTGAAGTGGTTAGACGTTCCTGGATGAAAGGTGCTGTGTGCAACTGCAATATGATTATTATAATTAGGCAATCATATTTTCAGCTTATGCAGCTCACTGGGAAAATATTTTTGTACCAAGGAGAAGAGCTTGATCCTTATCGTTATGTAAAAGCCCTAAATATTTTTCAGTTGCTTTTACATGTTAAGTATCACAATTAACTATGCCTAGTCAAAGTTAAGACAAGAAGTATCAGTTTCTACATGAGCTTGTCAAGACAGACTACCCTCCAGATACTAATTATTTTCCATCGTGAAAATTACAAAGATATCAGACAGTCAGATGATCTGAACAGATTTTTTTTCTCACACACTGATCATATCACTTTACAGGAAGAGTTCACCTAAGCATTTTCTCTAAATCAATTAAGGAACAATAGTTTTTTATTTAGTGTTTTATTTTTTCCTTTTGGATTCAGTATGTTTGGGCATTTCTTTGCTATATCCTTAGGAAGTTCCAAATGCAAACAGTGTAGGAAAATGATATCCCAGACACATTGGTACCCTAGAAAGAACATGGGTTTTGATCTTGAAAGACCAGGGATAAAATGCAATTCCTCCACTAATTACGTCTTGGATTTTGGTCAGTTGGACATGTTACTTAATATTTTCTCTACACCAATGTTCTAATCCATAAAATTGTATACATTACCTAACTCGATTACTATGTTAGTATGGTTGGAAGAACCACATGAAATAAGGTATACATATAGCATAGAGCCTGGCCCAATGGTGCTCAACAAAATTTAGTTAACTCCTAAAATTTATAGCAGTAAACACCTACATTAGGGCAAAAAAATCTCAAATCAACAACCTAACTTTACATCTTAAGGAACCAGAAAAGGAAGAGCAAACTAAAATTAGCAGAAAGAAGGAAATAAAAAAAGAGAACAGAAATAAACAAAATAGAGAATAGAAAAAAAAGCAATGAAATTACAAGTTGGTTTTTTGAAAAGATCAACAAAACTGACATACCCTTAATTAGACTAACTAAGAAAAAAAGGAGAGAAGGCTTAAATAACAAAAATCAGAAATGAAGGAGGAGATGTGAAAACGGATGCCACAGAAATAAAAAGGATTATGAGACTACTATGGATAATTATATGCCAACAAATTGGATAGCCTAGATGAAATGAGTAAATTTCTAGAAACATAAAACCTACCAAGACTGAATCATAAAGAGATAAGAAGTCTAAACACACCTATGATGACACTCAGGACAGGCTACCCCCCAAAAATAGTATGTCGGTATATTGAATATTTTAAGCTGAAAGAGTATGAGAAAACAGCAGAAGCAAGAAGGTCACTCTGACCACCTTCCTTCCCCTACTCTTCTCCTGAAACAGGTCATAAAACTCTTACATGACAGGTGCCCTCCCCAGCCCCAGAGGAAAGAAACATCCTTATCTCCAAAGACAAGATGCTGCTGAAAAGAATCTGAACAAACAGGCCTTGCTAAGTTTCCCCCACTGACCTATCATATTTCTCCCTGACTGTCTACTCTTCATCAAACCTAACATGAAAATAATCAATTTTAACCATTCTTAAGGTCTTCATGTCCTTATGCAGGCTCCTGTGTCATGCAAAACTTATATTAAATAAATTTGTATGATTTTTCTCTTGTTAATATGTCTTTCTCAGCTTAATTTTCAGACCAAGCCAGGGATCCTAAGAGGGTCAAGGAAAACATTTTTCCTCCCTTACACCTATAACTAATAGGGTGACTGATTCTGTAATCAGAAACCTTTCTACAAAGAAAATCCCAGGACTAGATGGCTTCACTGGAGAATTCTACCAAACATTCAAAGAGGAATTAACAGTAATCTTTCTTAAACTCTATTAAAAAAAAAAAAAAATGATGAGGAGGGAACACTTCCAAAGTCATTTTATGAGGTGGCATTACTCTAACACCAAAATCAAAGTTACTATAAGAAAACTATAGACTAATAGTGCTGATTAATACTGATGGAAAAATCCTCAGTAATATACTGGCAGATAGAATTCAAAAGTAAATTAAGGGGCTGGCCCCGTGGCGGAGGGGTTAAGTTCGTGCGCTCCGCTGCAGGCGGCCCAGTGTTTCGTCGGTTCGAATCCTGGGTGCGGACATGGCACTGCTCGTCAGACCACGCTGAGGCAGCGTCCCACATGCCACAACTAGAGGAACCCACAACGAAGAATACACAACTATGTACGGGGGGCTTTGGGGAGAAAAAGGAAAAAATAAAATCTTTAAAAATAAAAAAATAAAAAAATAAAAAAAAAAAAGTAAATTAAAAGGATTATACACAATAACCAAGTAGGATTTATTCCTGGAATGCAAGCATGATTCAATATAGGAAAATCAATTAAATACACCACATTAACAGACTGAAGAACAAAATCCACTGGACTGATGCAGAAAAAGCATTTGACAAAATTCAACACCCCTTCATGATAAAAACACAAACTAGGAATAGAAAGAAATTACCTTGATATAAGAAAGACTATACATGAAAAACCCACAGCTAACATCATACTTAGTGGTGAAAATCTGAAAACTTTGTCTTTAAGATCAAGAAGAAGGCAAGGATGCCTTGTCTCGCCACTTCTATTCAACACAGTACAGGAAGTACCGGCCAGAGCAATTAGATAAGAAAAAGAAAGAAAAGGCATCTAAACTGTAAAGGAAGAACTAGGTCTGATCACAGATGACACACATGAAGAAAGCTCTAAATATTCCACAAAAAAAGCCCTGTTAGAACTAATAAGAAAATTCAGCAAAGTTACAATATATAAAATAAACAGGCAAAAATGTTTCATTTCTATACAATAACAATGAACAATCTGAAAAGGAAATTAAGAAAACAACTCCATTAATAATAGCATCAAAAAGAATAAAATACTTAGGAATAAACTTAACCAAGGAGGTGAAAGACTTGTACACTGAAAACTAAAAAGTGTTGCTAAAAGAAATGAAAGAGGAAACATAAATGGAAAGACATTCTGTGTTTATGGATTGAAAGACTTAATAAGGTTAAAATGTCCATACAGACCCAAAGCAATCTACAGATCCAATGTAATCCCTATCAAAATTCTAAAGGCATTTTTTGCAAAAATAGAAAAAAAAGGTTTAAATTCCTATGGAATCTCAAAGGGCCCCAAATAGCCAAAACAATCTTGGGAAGGAAAACAAAGCTGAAGTCCTCACTTTTCCTGATTTCAAAACATATTACAAAGCTACACTAGTCAAAATAGTATGGTACTGGCATAAAGACAGGTATATAGTCAAACAGAATTGAATAGAGAGCCCAGAAATAAACCCTTACATATAGGTCAAATTATCTTTGACAAGGGTGCCAAGGCTACACATTGCAGGAAGGATAAACTCTTCAACAAAAGGTGTTGGTAAAACAGGATATGTGCATGAAAATAATGAAGCTGGACTCTTACCTTATACTATACACAAAAATTAACTCAAAACAGATTAAAGACTTAAATGTAAGACCTGAAAGTATAAAACTCCTAGAAGAAAACCTAGGGGAAAAGCTTCATGGCTTTGGATTTGGCAGTGTATTTTGGGATATGACACCAAAAGCTCAGGCAACAAAAGCAGAAAATAGACAAATGGGGCCACGTCAAACTTTGAAACTTCCGCACAGCAAAGGAAACAATCAACAGAATGAAAAGGAAACCTATGGGGTGGGAGTAAATATTTGCAAACTAGATATCTGAAAATGGGTAATATCCATAAAGAACTCCTCCAACTTAACAACAAAAAAGCAAATAATCGGATTTAAAATGGATAAAGGATTTGAACAGACGTTTTTCCAAAGAAAATATACAAATGGCAAACAAGCATAGGAAAAGATGCCCAACGTTATTAATCCTCAGGGAAATGTTAATGAAAACCACAATGAAATATCACCTCACACTTGTTAGGATGGCCACTATTTGAAAGAAACACAAAATAGCAACTGTTGATGAGGATGTGGAGAAATTGTAACCCTTGTGTGCTATTGGTAGGAATGTAAAATGGTGCAGCCACTATGGAAAACAGTATGGAGGTTCCTTAAAAAATTAAAAATAGAGTTACCATATGACCCAGCAATGCCACTTCTGGGTATATATCCATAAGAATTGAAAACAGAATCTCGAAGAACAATCATGTTCATTGCATCATTATTCACAATAGCCAAGAGGTGGAAGCAACCTACACGTCCATCAAGGGATGAATGGATAAAGAATGTGGTATATACATACAATGGAATATTATTTAGCCTTAAAAAAAAGAAGGAAATTCTGTCATTTGCTACAACATGGATAAATCTTGAGGACGTTATGCTAAGTAAAACATGCAAGGCACAAAAATACAAATACTGCATAGTTCCACTTACGTGGGGTACTTAAAGTAGTCAAACTCTTAGAAGCAGAAAGTAGAATGGTGGTTGCCAGGGGCTGAGGGGAGTGGGGAAAAGGGGAGTTGTTCAATGAGTATAGAGTTTCAGTTTTGCAAGATGAAAAAGTTCTAGAGCACAACAAGGTACATATAGTTACCAACACTGTGCTTTACACTTAAAAATGATTAAGATGGTAAATCCTATGTTTTTTTACCATACAGAATAAAAAAAAATTAGTTATCTGTTTTACTTTTAAAATGACCTAAATTAAACCAAGAATGCCTTCTAATTTGAGGATACTGAAATTCAGTGTAATTAAGCAGATCAATGAAACAGACTGAATTTATTTCCAATAAAAATCTGGTTGTTCCCTTGGTCAAAAAGATTATTTATATGTTGGCTTCGGCATAGAAAATCTGCACAATACACATTAGTTAAGTCACTTTTATTTTCAGTTTTAAAGACAATGTTATTTCAATCTAAATATCTAATATTGATATCGTATCTATTGCACTTCAGAATTACATGCATTCGTTGAGAAACTAGATTGATGAATGCATGTGTGATTAATTCCATACAACAACAAAAAATATACCCTAAAGACATGCCTAAGCACCTCATATTGCTGGTGCTCATAGAAACCATAGTTAATAATCGAGTCAGGCTTCCTCATTTTATAAGACATATGCAGACTCAAGAGACAGATGCCTTCCCAAAATTGTATCAACACTTTGTGGTAGAAACAGGACTGACATTGTGATCTTCTCATGCAAACTCACTGATGTATCCACAATACTAAAGAATTGAGAATTATTATATTATGGTCTGATCGGTGTGGTATTAGCCTTTACTATTCCATTAACACTTTCGGATGACAGTTTAGGATTGGATAAAAATGAATCATCTGTTTTAAAGAAAGAAACATTTCCACAACTTGGATTAAAGAGGTGCTTACCTGCATGAGCATTTATGAGCAATTCTACCCTACAATGTTTGATGTCATATTTACTTTGATATAAATTCAGTAAATATTTTATAACCAAGAATCTCTCTTCACGTTATGCTGTTAAAGAAATGGAGCCACAGAGGTATTACAATTACCTAAAAGTTATACATCTCTTCAGAAAGGGTAGCTGGGAATAAAAATACATTGCTGATTTCTATTCTTATCCTCTTGTATTGCCTTACATCTGAAAATCCCTGCTGGCAGATTAAATGGTTTGCAAATAGCTGTTCTCTTGCAGTGAAAATTAGCATAAATTCAATGTTAATTCATCAATTCTAGCTTTGAAGGACCACAAATGAGGGTGATAAAAGCAGATGCCTGGCATATGGCAACAGATGGGTCACCACATTTAAAAAGAGCTACTGGGAATAGGATGGCTCACTTTTCTCAATTCTTCTCACATAAGGTGAAAAGGATGGAAAAGGAAACAATCAAGACAATGCAGACTTGATTGGGTCCTAGTTTTTTGATAGTTTTTAAGTGTCCTATTAAAATATAGGACTTGTAGTTTGCTAGTATGTTTCGTGTCATGGTTCTGTCCATAACCATGTAGAAAAATCCATAATAGAGTCAAGCAAATATAGGTAGGAACCTACAATGCCCACTGGCAAAGCATGGCTGCTGGTGGCAAGAATTCTTGGAGCAGATGGCACATGATGAATTCATCAGGACATGTCCAGACACCCAGCTTCATCATAATACCAAGTTTTACTATTTTTGCTCAGATGATGCCTTATCCTAACATTACACTGAAAATTTCATCTATGAAGCATTTACCATCTTATATTATAATTACACATGCTTTTTGAAAATAAATTAGAGACAAGAATGATGCTTATGATAAAGCTTTGACTCAATACCCATAAAACACTACAGAGATACCCTAACATGGGATGCTTGCCCAATGAACTGGCACCTGAATTTACTGTTCATTTTTAAGGAATATTCCATTATCCATTTGGAGTTGGTTCCATAAATACAATTCATAAACTCAGGTGATAAAAAAGAAACCAAAGTGTTTATATTCACACATGTGACACTAAATAATAGCTGGATTTTAGATAAGATTTTGCCATATAATTAGCAAAGATGATGCCAAATCAAACGTTTTCCTTTGTGTGTGAATTTTCTAAATAAAGGCTCTATTTGGGTTGATTTGATATCTCTCTATTAAAGAAAATATAATTCCTACTCAAAATCCTTAAAGAATTTTCTGAAGTTAAAACAAAACTTAAAAGCTTATCCTAAATTATAATACAGAAAAAAGACAAAGTTACCACAATAAAAGCTCGAACTTTCAATTAAATTATCACTAGAATTTGAGATTCTTTTCTACTGATTAAAATCCTGCGGGATGCAGCTTAAAAAATATAATCTGTGTTGTACCTAGGCTTCTCTAAAAATAAAGCCTATTTTTCTTCCCCACTATCTATCTCCTATTCAGAGATGTAATTCATGCAATCAATGAAAACTCAGCATTGGTCCCTCCTAAAACTCTGTAATTTTTGCTTTTATCAGTTAATCAAAGGTGGATTCCCATCACGACTTTCAGTAACAGCAATAGCATCTTTCTAGGCTGGTTTTGCAAGGATCAGAATTCACTGCTCAGAAGTAGGGCAAGGAGCAACTGGGGGTGGTGTACTGAATTCTGGGAAATAAGCATAGTTCCCATAAGTAAAGCCCTCTGATGGTTGACGGCAGAAACAGGAGGCGTCCTAAAGCAATCCTTTTTAAAGGGAGTGGAAGTTTTCGTTCTTGATAATGTATTTGCTGTTATGATTCTTTTCTTACTGTTTTTGTAATCTCACACAGAAATTTTTAACTAACCCAAGTTAACTTCCATAGTGACAGCAAAGAATTTCAACAACAATAATAATAGCATAAACAATAATAGCTAGACTTTAAGTCTAGCTACTAGTTTCAGGCGCTATGCTAAGTATTATATATATATTTTGCCTAGTCTTCATAAAATCTCTAACTGGTAGGAATTATTATTATCTTCAAATTACAACTCAGAGAGGATCTGTAACTTGCCAATATCACACAACTAGAAAGTGATGGAGCCAGCATTCAGACCTAGATCTATCTGGCTCTGAAGCCCATGTGCTGACCTGCTTCCTTTGCCCTATGCAAGAGCTCAGAAAACACAGCATTTATGCACCCCTTTACAAAAACAAACTGCTTGATATTTAGTCTGACAAAAGAAAAAGAAATCAAGAGTTGGAAAAGCATGTTGCAAAAAGAAGGACATTTATTCTCCCTGCCCTGGAACTATTCAGGAAATAACCTGAAATGTGACATCATCATAACAAAAATAAGAAACAAGTTAACTATCTAATATTAGGGAAATGCACATCCAGTGGAATATTTTTCAGGCAATACAAATTAGATTTAGGAAAATTATAGAGGAAAAGGTTTACAGTTCAAGGTCAAGCAAAAAAATAAGCTCTACAAGAAGATATAAGGTATAACTTCAACAATGCAAAGGGAAAATTACAGAAGAAAAATATTTGAATAAAATAAGACAAAAATGTTATAACAACAGACTCAGAGTAATGTAATCATGGTTTTTTGGGCCCTCTCTCCCTTCCTGATATTTTATGTACTTTAAAAATTATGTATCAGGAATGCATATTACATTTTAATCAGAAAAATTAATTACAAAATAAATCAAACAATCATAAATACAGAGAATTATATAAATAGCTATTCATGGATAAATGTCATTTGGATGATCAAAACATACTTAACTTTTTTGTTTAGAAAACGTTAACATACTAATAAAGGCAAGTGAAATTTATTGAGGGCATATTGTGTAGTCATAAAATTTGTAATTATGGAATTTTATCTGATAGGAAGAAAACAAACATTTTTGAAATATTTATATCTTGTACAAGTATAATCGTCTCTTTCCTTGTTCCAAAAATATTGTTGTCAGTTTTTATTTTATTGCATACTTTCATTCCTCAGTAATCAACAGTGTAGTTTCTTGTTTATGAGTGTTTCAAAAGTACAACATACTTTAAGGATCCCATAATATAAAACACATGTTTAGTCCTCAAGAAGAGAATTGTAAGAAAAAAATAAAGTATTAAAAAATATAACACAGGGGCCGGCCCTGTGGCCGAGTGGTTAAATTCATGTGCTCTGCTGCAGCAGCCCAGGGTTTCACCGGTTTGGATCCTGGGTGCGGACACAGCACCCCTCGTCAGGCCATGTTGAGAAGGCATCCCACATGCCACAACTAGAAGGACCCACAACTAAGATATCCAACTATGTGCCAAGGGGACTTGGGGAGATAAAGCAGGAAAAAAAAGATATATATATGACACAGGTTTCATTATGTAACATCTCTAAAATAACTACAATTGGTCCTTAATGCCTATCAAATCATATTGAAACTTCTTAGCTTAGTATTGTCTATCAATTGGGATTATTTTACCTTTTCAATCTTATTTTCACTAATTTCAACATAACCTTCCCATCTATCTCAATCATTCTCATTATAATTTCCTAGGCAATCACTGCTTACACTTCCCCCAAATTTGCTCAACTATTACCTCTACCTACGTTACCCTCCACTCTTTCAAGTTCCCTTTATAGATAGCTTTATTAATTTATTCCTCCAATACTGAGCTCTTACTCTCTGTTTAAGTTGTAGAGATGAAATAATTGGTTATGGTTCTAGCAGTGAGAGAACTTACAGTCTAATGAGGGACATAAAAAAGTAAAAAACAGAAAATAAAAGCAAAATGCAATGTTATCAGTGGTAAGACTTGAAGCATAAGAAGCCAGAATTAACTGGATGAGGTGTGAGGAATTAGGGTGAGAGGAAGAAAGATCCAGGCAAAAAGAACAGCATGTACAAATGTCAAGAGACAAGAGTACAGACAGCATATCTGAGGAACGGAGGTAGGGCTGGAGTTGTACATTAAGATGTAAATGATCAGTTCCTAGGCAAAGTATTAAATGGCTATGATATAATTTGTTTCTTATAAAAATTACATTTTTGGGGGCAGCTTTGGTGGCCCAGGTTCAGTTCCCAGTGTGGACCTACACCACTCAGCAGCAGCCATGCTGTGCTGGGGACCCACACACAAAACAGAGAAAGATTGGCACAGATGTTAGCTCAGGGTGAATCTTCCTCAGCAAAGACAACAACACAAGAGATTGAAAAACAATTACATTTTATTACAGATCATGGACCTTTGGGATTAGACTGGAATTTTCAATACCGTGGAGATTAAATATTGCCATTGTTTTAGCAGTTGCCACATGCCTCACCTATTTGATTGATTTGCAAGTGACATGAAATCCAGGTCTTCAACTTCATTTGTATTTCTTCTGGGGCTTATACAGGAGTGCGATATAGTAGATGCTTAAAAATATGTGTTGTATTTACTTGATTCCTATTATGGAAACATTTTTAGAAACAGAGATGGGGAACAATGTCCAGGGTGAATATTTTCGTAGTTAAATAGTGTGCCACTGAGAGTTTCCATCTGTCTCTAAGGCCTAAGAAATAGTAAGGAATTGGAAATATGTATACTTACTACAGATATGCATCATCAGTGTTTAACTGGAACAACCAAAATTTGTGGCTGGGACAAAATTGATTTCATGTGTAAGATCAAGAGATGGCAAATAGATTCTTGTTAGACTCATTTCTAAGTGTGTGAATCAACCTGAAGTTCTTAGTATGTACTTAATTTATTTGTTCTCAGAGGAGTTAGGGCACTTGAGGAGCACGAAATTCTGCTTACAAAGGGCACTGGGCTATTTTCATGTAGAGGATAAGTTTCCTCAAGTTATCTGATCCTATTGACACGAAATCAACTCGATGTGAAAAAATAAAAAAGTAAAAGTGCATTTCTTTTTAAAGAATTTTGAGTGAAATCCAAAGAGAATCAATTTATCTTAAGACTGAAAGCAAACAAAAATAAAACAACAGCTAACGTTTTGAAATTACTGAGCATTCCCAGTAATGATGTCTGGACTTTTGGAATTAAAGTGTAAATGGAAACGCATTTCCTCTGTTTATATTGGCCGCTCCATGGCACTTTGAACAACCAGTTTGGAAAGTGGGAAGTCTGGCCTTGTCTTAATCTACTGTAAATCACTCAGTCTCCACATCTCCATTTCCAGCTCAGCAATGTGAGCATTTGATAGTGCTCCTAGGATACTTAATGAATGATTAGTGGCTTTGACAGTATTACAGGCTCTAACAATAATCATTTCAACCCACTTGCTTGTTAATGCCGACAGGGCAAGATGGTTGTGCTATGATTATTTAAAAGTATCCAAAACACAAAGTAGCATCCAGTTGAGAGTTCAGCCTTATTTATTCATCGATTGCTAATGGCCATATTCTGAACTCATTTCGTTTATTAATTAAATCAAAATGGGCAGTTCCATTTGTGCCGGCACTGTTCTTCACAGCATGTTGATTTTCCATGTCTGTTGCTAAGTAAAGTTATGGTTCACTAAAAAGATTCTTTGTATCATGACTGGAAGGAATATTGTTTGAAGAAGCTTTTTCACTGTGTCTTTTTAACCTTAAAGTGATAGTATACATCAACATAATACGTGACAACCATTAAGATCTCAAAATTTCTGATCTTATCATATATGAATCCATTTAAGATTTCAACTTCAACAGAATGGAGGTAGTCAATTGCTTCGCTGAATAAGTTTCCCATCTTCTATGAAATCAGTCTCTTAATCCCACTTATAAATGCAAATTGTAATGTGGTTGGAAAGGTGGGCAATTAAAAATTACTGCCATTGAGTAACCAAGCAAGTCCAAATAATGTTTAGCAGGACATACAGAATGCTCATCAGTCTAACTCTACTCCAGTACAGATCAAGGTCACGGACAACAAATATCTTTGTTGATAAAAATCAACTTGATTAAATGATAACCCATAGAAATCATACCAATATGGTTACCTAAGAAACAGTTCCATTTTACATTAAGCATACTGGTGTGGAGAACCTAGATTTCATTTCCCTATGGTACCAGATTACCTTGAGGCAGCACAAATGTTGGCAGACACGGTGGTATTTTGATAGTTTTCCAGGCTACTAAGGATGGTGGTCAGAGGGAGAGACAGAGTGGTGGACAGAGTGGGGAACATTTCAAGATCCATTTCTAAGTCCTTAAATAAGTTTGGTCCCTATTAAAAAAACATGTAATCTGGGTTCACCCTCAGAGTCCAATGTCTATGAAAATAATCTTTGTCATATTCTAGTTCATTTTCCCCACTGACAAAAACACACATATGGAGACCATAAATCTCTTCATTATCCTGATTTTCTTTTCATGTATTTATTCTGGCATTTCCAAACTAATTTTTAAAAACTTCCAAATAAGGAATAGTTGGAATAAGTATTCATCACAAAACAAACACAAAAACAAATTTTAAAAATAAAGAAATAAAGTCAAAGTTAAGCAGATTATAAAAGTTAAAATTCTATTTCATTTCATCAGGGTTGTCAGAGCCATAGTTCCTGGCAAACTGAACATAGCCAGATTAGAAGAAAGACAAGTGGCTATTTTTCAAGAGTGAACTTCAATTATTTAATTACTTTAAATAATATAAACCCCAAAAACTAAATTTAATATCGCACATGGTGATAGTCACGGTATAGCTTGATTTGTTACTTCCTTGGCCAAGCAAGTATAATATCAGGCAGAAGGCTAGTATTAATAGTCACTTTTATTAAACAAATACTATATTCTAGAAAGTGCATGCTGCAGTGTATTGAAACATATGCTGCAAATGTTATATTCATTGTCTAATCATCGTAACCTCATAACCCCAGGACTGAGGAAAGAAAACAGCATATGTGCAAATGCTTTGTAAACTATGTTATACAGTGTGAAATAAGCACTTACAGGAGAAATCTTTTCTTAGACAAAGATTCTACAAGATTCTTTCCTTTTCCTGTGTCCTTTCTCTCTTTTTCCTTACTCAACAAAACTGGCTCTCAGAATCCTTGCTCCCATACAGTTTAAATAGTAGAAGGCGATGGTGTCGTTAGTGTATCCCACATTCAAAATATCTTTACTGAATACTACCTATGGTCCAAAATCTTCCAGTTACTATTTCATATACGGATCACAAGCTCTGGCTGAAAAGATGATTTGGGGAGTATAGAATTTCTGGCACTAAGTCCACAGAAGGGGAGAAATTGAGGGCGTGTTCTTATTGCCTTTACTCTGCTTCACATGGACCCACTGGTATTATCTGTGGGAATGCCGGCCTCGGGTAGGTTTCTGATGGAGGTAAGGTGGCCACTTGTAGTGCTCTGTTGAAAGATATTCCTAGGGCAGGTCTGAACTCGGCAGGAAAAAGTGATGTAAGTCATTAATTATGACTGCAGTGTAGATGGGAGGAAGGAAGGACAACATTTATGCCCAATAACTGTTCTTGATTTTGAGAAATGCTCATTAAATATTTAGAGATAAAGTAATACCATGTCTGCAACTTTTAACTTGAAGAAGGTTTAAGGATAAGTAAATGTGTGTGTGTAGAGAAAGAGAGACAGAGCAAAAGAGGGGTGGGGGAGGCAGAGAGAATGAGAAGGTAAATGTAAAATGTTAACGTGTAGGAGAATCTGGATGAGAGATATATAGTGATTTTTCGCACTATTTTTGTAGTTTTATGTAAAGTCTAAAATTATTTTAAAATGAAGGGTTTTTTGTTTTGTTTTTTGGTGCGTGTGAGGAGGATTGGACCTGAGCTAACATCTGTTGCCAATCTCCCTCTTTTTGCCTGAGGGAGATTGTCCCTGACCTAACATCTGTGCCAATCTGCGTTCATTTTGCATGTGGGATGCCACCACTGCATGGCTTGATGAGCAGTGTGCAGGTCCGTGCCTGGGATCCAAACTTGCAAACCCCAGGCTGCCAAAGTGCAGTGTGCAAACCCAAGCATCACACCACTGGGCTGGCCCCCAAAATAAAGGTTTTTTAAAATTTTGCAACATATGTGGAACTCCTCTTATGGATGATACAAATAAAGATGGAGATTAAAAACAGCAAAAGCCCATGTAGTGTAGCTTCTTGGAAGGTAGTAAAACTAACACCTTTGGGAAAGGGGTTTTATTGTTTGTTTGTTTTTGATGAGGAAGATTGGCCCTGAGCTAATAGCCATTGCCAATCTTCTTGTTTTTGCTTGAGGAAGATTTTCCTGAGCTAACATTTGTGCCACTCCTCCTCCATTTTGTATGTGGGATGCCACCACAGCATGGCTTGACAAGCGGTGTGTAGGTCCACGCCCAAGATCCAAACCTGTGAACCCCAGGCCGCCGAAGCAGAGCATGCGAACTTAACTATTACACCACTGGGCCAGTCCAGGAAAGTATTTTTAAAAGTTCATGTAGGGACAAAAAAATCCAAAAGGAAACACGTGCAGTTGCTTGTTTAGTAGCAATAGTAGAATATTTGGTAGCATTTTTCATCTTTTGAATCTAGTTCCAAATTAAAAACAGAAAAATGGGTTGATTCCTTGAAACTCCTTCCAATTCTAATATCTTATAATGAATACTCAAGAAATCTAGCTTTTCTCATTCTGTCCATCCAACTTACTCATCTGGGCTTGTGCCCAACTCACATTGTACTCATAAGTCCCCAAGTCTATACTAGGGGCCGTGCCAAGGATAGTCAGAGAATTAATGCCCTACCATTAACACTACCTAAGTACTAAATTAGGCTGCCAAAAGAAATGATTATTTATTTTCAACCAAAACCACATTCACTGGACGATTTATCATATGTATGCTATAAAAATACTATAAATAGGGGCTGTCCCAGTGGCACAGCAGTTACATTCTCACATTCTGCTTCGGCTGCCCGGGGTCCACCAGTTTGGATCCTGGGCGTGGACCTACACCCCACTTGTCAAGCCATGCTGTGGCAGGTGTCCCACATATAAAATAGAGGAAGATGGGCACAATGTTAGCTCATGGCCAATTTTCCTCAGCAAAAAGAGGAGGATTGACGGCAGATATTAGCTCAGGGCTAATCTTCCTCAAAAAAAAAAAAAAAACCCTATAAAAAATGTCTTTTTTTCCTTCTAAATTCTTTCTTTTCACTCTAAAATTTCAAAACCTCATTCCAGAGTAGAAAGAGGGATGGCAAAAACTAAAATGTGCATTTTCTTTGTACACTATCAGAGAAGAAAAGCAACTCTTTCGTTTCTATGTTCTGCCAGTACCCCTGAGAACAGTGGTTCCCAAGGCTGACAATATCTGAGGACAGAGTGGGTCCTGCCACCAAGAAGAAATCCTGCTTTATGACTTCAAAGCAGGCAGAAAAGTTCCCTTTTTTCTTTCTTTCTTTTTTTTTTTAAGTCAAGTGTCACAGTAACAGATATTACAAAGGTGTTCTACTCTTTCTTTAACTAAGAACCTGAATTCCAGGTGATCAGCTTGTGGGAGGCAAAGGGGGGACTGGGGCTCTATATTCCAGTCCAAAAAGAGAATGTTGCTAATATACTCCAAACATAAAAGTTAGAAGCAGGACTAAGATGTACGTTAATTTACACAGTAAACAGTGGCTGAGTCCCTAAATAACTGGTGGGGCATTAGGGGAATACAAGCATTACTTAGTGCTAGCCCCTATCCTCAAGGTGTTTACTTTGAGGGAGAAAACAACAGTGAGCAACATTATTAACTGAGTTGAAATAGCCTAAAATTTGGCACAATAGGAAAGTGACAAATAAAGTTATGTACATAGAATTTTCTCAGACTTTCACCCTGCGGAAATCTTTAGCCTCAGAGACTTACAAGTATATTTTAAATATAGGGGCCGGCCTGGTGGCCCAGCGGTTAAGTTTGCACGTTCCGCTTCAGTGGCCTGGGGTTCGCCAGTTTGGATCCCAGGTGCGGACATGGCACCGCTTGGCAAGCTATGCTGTGGCAGGCATCCCACATATAAAGTGGAGGAAGATGGGCACGGATGTTAGCTCAGGGCCAGCCTTCCTCAGCAAAAAGAGGAAGATTGGCAGATGTTAGCTCAGGGCTAGTCTTCCTCCAAAAAAAAAAATATATATATATATTTTAAATAATAATGTGCTTCGATTACAGAAAGATTTTTATCAATGAATAATATTTAATCCACCATTAAATTGTTAAGTTATAGTGTAACTAAAATCACTGATCTAAGTGTTTAAATGAAGTTATACTTGGTGGCTCCTTGCGTATTATTTCTTTGCAATACAATTTTATCATCACCTTTTAAAATGGTAGAAGACTAGAGGATGGTTTCTGATCCTTGCCCATGAAATCCTAAAAAGGGCTTTGTCTGAGTCAGTTATTTTTTATCCTTTTCTGCATTCTGAGCAGTGACTTTCTCTCTAAAAACCTATATGAACATCTATCCGAATCCTAATATTTTCTACTCACTCAGTTTCTGTCAAGAAGCATAAGGCTCATGTAAAGAGACTGTGGAATGCTTCGTAAATATTTCTGAGAGGAGTTGTCAGCTCCATTCCCTTTTTGTGGTGAACTTGTTCATAATTAGCATCAGCCACTACGACTAAAATCCTGAGGGGCCAGTTGGCCTTTAATTCACTTTTTTCTACAGAGAGGACATTCCAGAGTTGAAGTGGCCAGTTCTTACTTGGGCACTAATCATGCCAGGAGTTGCTTCTGTGCAGGGATGCGCAATGCCAAATTTAGCAACTCCGAAATAGAATAGAAGAAAGAAAGAGAAAGATAAACAGGAGGAAAAAAATCCAGTCTCATCTTTTCCTATAAGGATGAAAGAGTTAGGCCATTCATCAAATGGGAAGGACAAAAAAATAAAAAAGATGCTTAATGAGTGCTTATTATTTAACAGGCAGAATCCCGGCTACTTTACACATGTTAAACTATTATGTGCTTACAGACACACAGCTGGTAAAAGGCAGGACCATGATTCCTTGAATTCAGCTCTACCTTATTCTACAGCCCATATTCTTTTACTTTTATTTTTTTAAATATCTATGTATTTTTTTCTTATCAAAATACAATATGTACTCAGTGCAGAGAAACTGGATAAAACAAAAGATCTCAACAGAAAAACAAAAAGAGTCCCCATAACCCCACCATCCAATGATACCACTGTTAACATTATATAGTATTTTATTCCAGCCTTTTGTTCTAAGCATGTAAATATCCATCACCATGTTCTCTCTTCCATAAGTAATTTTACAACATAATTTTAATAGCTGCACAAATTTCTATCATATGCACATAACCTACATTATTAGTCATTTAGATTATTCTAATTTTTTGCAATCATATATAATACCAAAGGTACACACTTAAACTATATTTTTGTACAAATTCATTATTATTTCCTTAGGATAAATTTCTATGTTTATCCTAAGTATTACTGGCACCAGAATTGCTATATCAAGGAGTATCTTTTTTAATACAGTGTCAAGTTTACCTCTGAAGATGCCTTGAACATGCACTTCGAGCAACAGTACAGGAAAGGGCCCACTTCTCCATCCTTGCCAATACACGGCATTGCCATGCTTTTCCCATTTTGCACAAAAAGCAAGAAAGTCTTTTATTTTAGTCATATACATATAAACTAGGAGAAACTCATTGAGCTTTCATTGTATTTTATACCTGATATAACTTCCATCTTCAGTTATAAATCCATAGCTTGTAGGCACACATGCTGGAGCATTTTCTTTCCCCCAGGGTGAATGATTATAGTTTGTCTTTTGATGAACCACTGGAATTGCCAGTTAACCAATATTATGAATAGAGGTGTCTGAAAAGGAAAGGTCTGGCTTGGGAGCCAGTGAAGTCCCCATCACTCAAGAAGTTCAAGCAAAAGATAGCTGGCCAATTGATGAGGATGCCAGTGGGAAATTGGTCTAGATGACCTCTGAAGTTTCTCCCCACCCTAGGGTTCTCTGGTTCTCTTTTCCACTTCTAGAGATTATTGAGTCTGTTTTTGCCTCATCAACTGCAATGTATTTTTTTTTTAAAGATTTTTTTTTTCCTTTTTCTCCCCAAAGCCCCCCGGGGACATAGTTGTATGTTCTTCGTTGTGGGTCCTTCTAGTTGTGGTATGTGGGACACTGCCTCAGCGTGGTTTGATGAGCAGTGCCATGTCCGCACCCAGGATTCGAACCAAGGAAACACTGGGCCGCCTGCAGCAGAGTGCGCGAACTTAACCATTCGGCCACCGGGCCAGCCCCTGCAATATTTTTTATACAAATAGAAAGGCTCTCTCTGACCGCTGTCCTTTGCCAATAATCCATCCAAAGTGGCAGCACTGTAAGTTGTGCTTTGAAAGCAATATATAATTTGCTGAAGCTAGAAAAATAGCTGCAACATGAGTTCCTAAGAGTTTCAACTTTAAAATTATACACACCTATATACATCCACAAATACTTTCACAAATACATGTCTATAATTATAGCTAAAATTATATAAGAAACTAAAGGCGTGCTTGCAAATATTCAGAAAATTTCTAGGAGGATACATAAAATATTCATAGCAGTTATCTCTAGGGAGTGGAAATTGGGAAAAGGGAAGTGGGGAACTTTCATTTTCCACTTTAGATCCTTTTATACTGTTTGCATGTTTTAGTAACAGCATGTATCATTTTAATAATAATGCTTGTAAAATGTTATGAAATTAAGAGAAAACTTGGAAACAAAGTACGCTTCACACTAATAAAAAGCCAACAGTAACTATGTATGTTTAAATTCTCAGTAAAGGAACTACAAGCAGTCCTGTGAATTGAGTAGCTTTGAAAGTTGGACTTATGGCCATGAGGAGGGGCTTTCCATCTCAATTTTGGTCTCAACCTTTGGTTGGCACTAAAACAACATATCAGTGTAGACAAGTTTAGTTAAACTTCTTTTGAAAAATTAAAAAAAAAAAATCAGGGAAACTGTTAGATAATAGCCTGGGCTAGCAATCACTGAGTTATAACAGACCTATCTCACTGTTTTGGACGGTGGTGTTAAAACCTTTTTTATGAGTTCATTGAGGTGGCTATTAATATATCACCAATTTTATTCTGCTCAATAAATATATGAAAAGTTAAAGATTTAAATCTGGCTCACTTCAGATATCCTAATTTAAAATACAGAGAGAAAAAGAACATTTCACAATTTTAATTACAAATAGATAATCCTGATCATTTTTAGTTTACATAAAAATAAGACAGATTATCCAGCAAATGTTTTTTAAAAATTATTTTACAAAAGCAACCTGATGCTGATAGTAGAGGGGGGCATGCAGGTGAATGTGATGTACCCCTAGAACTTAGAAATCAGGGAAATGGTTAGCCTCTAAAAATCTGAAATCAATTATAAGACATCAGAGATCATTCAATATGACCAACTTCTGATTTATGGGATTAACACTGTCAAGAATAAAATGTGTCAGAATATAGGCTGAACTGCAGTGGAGGCCGGCTGACCCAACCAAGACAGTTAAGGGAAATGGCTGCCGTGAAGCGGCCAAATGAAGCCCTGGGTCCAACAATGCCAGGACACCATCAAATTCCTGCCTCGCTCTCCCCCTAATCCCTTGCTTCACCAGTTTTCCAGCTCTCCACGTGACGTGGACCTTCAGAGACAGCGCTTATCCCTCAGTAATATATTATAGATCTACTTTTACACATCCCTTTCTTGTAAGACCCAATTTGAAGGATACTAATTATTTCTGCAATTGAAGAGTCAAATGTGTTCCAAAGTCTGAACAAACCTAAGATGTTTTTGCGCCATGAGGACTGAAGGCGCACAAGTCTTGGGTGGCCATTCTGCCTTCTCCATGTGGCATGGATCACCTTGTGTCGTGTTAGCCTTTTGGTCCAAGTTTGAGAGGTTTTATTAATATTATTATTACCAGAAGAAAACTCAACAAGAAGGTTAGGTTAAAATGGTCAGTCATTGAGAATTACATTCCAATTTGAAGACTTAGTTATTTCTTCAATTGAAGAATGAGGTGTTCTGATTAGTTCATATTTCTATGGATGGAATTTACTTTCTAAAAGAACTATTAGGGGCCAGCCCTGTGGCCAAGTGGTTAAGTTCGCACTCTCTGCTTTGGCAGCCCAGGGCTTCGCTTGTTCGGATCCTAGGCGAGGACAGGGCACTGCTCATCAGGCCATGCTGAGGCGGAGTCCCACATGCCACAGCTGGAAGGACCCATAACTAAGATATACAATTGTGTACTTGGAGGATTTGGGGAGAAACAGCAGGAAAAAAAAAAGAACTATTAAATATTTGGATAATCACATCAAAAAAGCAAAGTAATTACCTCTGCTTTTTAATTAGTGACTAGTTGAGTTTCATGTAAGAGAAGTGACAGAATAAGATAAAATGGACTAGATAAACATTTCTAGAGCTCTATCAGGAATCTGTCTACAGTACCTAACACCCCACAGTGCCTACCTCATAAGTGGGTGAAGCATGAGAATGAAATGACATAATCCATGGGAATGGTTTGCAGGACTAACTGGCTTGTTGTCATCATCCAGTAAATCTCAGGTAACACGGTAAAATATTGCTACATAAAATAAGGAAAATGAAATCCAAACACACCAAAATTATGTAGGATATATGTGCATATATATGCAGGCAAAGACACAGAAAAAGACCTGAGGGGATTCACACCAAACTGTCAGCAGCGGTTTCCTTTGGGGTCTAGAGTAATATGGGGGAGGTGTAGTATCAGGGGTAGGTGATGAGGGAACTTTCGTTTTTCTTTTTGCAATATGTCTGTGTTTCTGGAAGTTTTATGATGAGAAAGCATACATTTAATTTTTAAAATGGAACAATATTTTTAAAGGAATACCAAAAGAGCCATCGGTAGACGTGTGATGATATTACTATAAAAATGTTCATTAATAACAAATGGGCACACTTCATGGTGCTTAGAAAAAGCATGGTTGGGGAGTGATTTGGATCCAGCACATAGCCAGCTCACAGCGGTTCTTGTTTGAATGAATGGCTGGGAAACCACTGACAGTGACTTAGTCAAATTCCTTAACCCTTGTAAGCCCTAGTTGCCTTATCTGTAAAATGAACATAATAATAGCCATATATAAAGACCCAGTATAATATGTAGCCCCTTTTTAAATAGATGAATTACTTAGGTTTCATTTTGAAGTCTAAGACTGAGACTTTTGAAATGTATGTTTGAAAACATAACCTTCTTTTTTCCTTGTGAATTCTATAAATATAGTTTACATAGAGCACAATTTGGATCAATGTGTTGCAAACATACATTTAAGAAGTCATGGCAGGTGTCAGGATTCTCAGTTTCTAGTTCCTTCAAGTGAGTTATCTAAGGTCCAAGCTTTATCCTGAACAGAATCTCTCAAGGAACTAAAATGCTACCAAGGGTAAGCTACTAAAACTCTAAGTCGTGAACATAATTGAGCTCCACCACTGAGCTCTGAGCCCGGAACCGGTCAGGGCAGGGAATTCTTCACTAGCAGCTTTTGTGGTGCAGGAAGAAGTATTTGTGAAGATCTTGGTGATAGTGGAAAAAAAAAGAAAGGGTATAATTGCTGGACACCAGGCGATTTTTGAATATGTTCATCCAAATCTTGAGTCTTCCTAAGACAGAGACTGTCTTTAATTCTTGTTCCTCCTAGGAGGGCTTATGGTAAATAAGCATACGGTTTAAGATGTTTAATGTTTTGAAATTTGGAAGAAGAGCAGATATATCCATTTAATCCTGGGTGTCAACATGAGCATTGAGGTACTCTAAAACATGACATGCAATAGCATAGTCATGGTTTAAAGTTCAGATTGTGACCTCAGCCTAGCTCATCCCCTTACTATCTCGGTAGTCTTGAGCATTAACAATAAACCTCAATGCTTTATCTATAAGAGAGTTGTGAAAATTATGTTTAGTTAAGATTATTGTAAGGTTTCAGTGGGATAATACATATAAAATGTTTAATACAGTGCCTTGCACATAGAAAGCTCTCACTATAAGTAAATATATACCAGTCTCTGTTCCTTAGACTTCCTAGGCTACCGGAAATTAGGTTGTACAATTCTTTTTTTCTTTTTTTTTTTGAGGAAGATTAGCCCTGAGCTAACTGCTGCCAATCCTCCTCATTTTACTGAGCAAGACTGGCCCTGAGCTAACATCCATGCCCATCTTCCTCTACTTTATATGCGGGACGCCTACCACAGCATGGCATGCCAAGTGGTGCCATGTCCGCACCCGGGATCCGAACTGGCGAAGCCCAGGCCGCTGAAGCGGACGTGCACACTTAACCACTGCGCCACCAGACCGGCCCCATGTACAATTCCTTAATCTATGCTACTGTACTCTGCTCGCACTGAAGCTGGGGAAAGGCTATGCATATTTCTTTTTTGCTTTTGTGTAGAAGCATGGTCTCTATGGAAGAGCTGATGACATGGGAGGTGCTATGATAGTCTCGTGGAGGAGGAGCTTATACTTTCATCAGTCCCAAAGCCACACTGCCCACCCAAGTCTACTTGTGTAACATTGACAGAACAGGCATGTAATTGACATAATACCTATTACTGTCATCATCCTTACTGTTTTTGAATGTCTATGTAATCATTGATTTTTTTATATTATTTCACTGAATTCTTACAATGTCTTAATAGAGATGATTTATCCCTTTGTTAACAAGAAAGCTGAGTCCTAGAGTGGTTATATGACTTTCTCAATGCCACATACCAGTGAGTGCAAGAGCCAAGACTAGAATGAGGGCCACTGAGAGCTAAACAGGCCCTCGCTCGAGGGACGATGAGCTGAAAGTCCCTGCAGGATTAGGGTGTAGGGCCTTGGCAGCCTGTGAGGCCTGTTGGTTTGTGCACTGACTTGCTTTAGATTTGACTGGAATCCCAGCTTATCTGATTCCAAACCCACGAAGGGCCCACCAAACCAGAGGTCTACCCCTTGGGCAGTGAATGGACAAGCTTTAAAGAAAACCAACAAGGAACGCCCTTCAAAGAAAAACCAAAAAAAGGAACAAATTCTCAGCGACCCTAGAGACTCCAGCTATGAATTCCAGTTTCAGAAGTAGTATCTTAAAAAACTGAAGTCTTAATGTGCGAAAAAGTCTTTTAATTGTGACTCATCACTATAAAATGGAAAGTAAAATATATGTTTTTATGCTGTCACAGAAGTGAACATAATCAGTTCAAAAATTTTCATAAAATTTCTGGTCCCTCAAGATCACGGCAGTATGGTTGTGAAACTTGAATGGAATGGAAGATAATTCTTTTTTGTCAGATTATATTCCTCATGTGTGCACCAATCATTCAACATACATTCCTAGGGACAGGGCGGGGCTCATCAGTTTTTAGAAATGTCACTGTTTTCAAGTTATGTATAAATCCTCTAAATTCTATGTATTTCTAGCGAGTTAACATTACTACCTTTGTCTGCACTGTTGTCAATTTTGAGCCACTGTGTAAGGAAACATGTTTCGACAAGATTCATTTATTAGATTAAATAAGTATAATAACATTCCATGTGCAAAATGACAGAAGAAGCCACTGTTAGGAATCAGATTTTCTCATCTCCTTGATGTCTTTATCCCTAATATTAAGCCCTTAATTAGCATAGCTATCAGCACTTTTAATTCCTGGTATGAGGCACATTTGCTGTGAGAAATCTCCTCAGCCTTATCTGTTGGTCTCAGCACTGTCTGAGCTCTGCTGTGGCATCATGCGCCTTGCTGACGTGTTGGTTTGTAATCTTCCTCTGGCCAAATTATATCCCCATTTTATCTTTTCAGTTATCTTGTGAACTCACCAAAGAACATGCCTTCTACTTTATAGCTTCTCAATTATATACCTAAGGGTTTTCCTTAAATTTTGGTCCAACTTCAAAAAATAACTAAATGGTAAAATAGTAAAAATACTATTGAAACTATTTTGTTAAGAATAACTAAATGATAGGAGAAATGATAGAAATCTCCTAGCCTGCTTTATAGCATGTTCCAAGCAATGGTGAAGTTAATTTAATGAAATTATCTTTTTGAAGGAATATAAGATAATTTTTCTTTTTATTACAAAATTAGCAAGCCATTTAACATAGGGAGAAAAACAAGGAAAAAGATCACTAAGACTAAGGATTAGTAAAAACCAAGTATAAATCTACCATTCTCAGAAATTTTGACATTTTGATTTCTGTTCTTCTAGCATCATGGATGTGTCTGTATGTCTGTGTGTGTGCGTCTAGTCCTGGGTATTGCCTAGACAACATTATTAAAGCAAGAGTTAAGGAACTGGGTGGGGTATTTGAATGCTGTAATGGTAAGAAAAGATAAGTAACTAACAAGATTGTTTATACCTTACTATTACACAGCTGCTATGCAAATAATTTCCAAAAATATGGAAATCAGGTCACAATATTTTCAAACTAGTTCTCATAATGGCACTGAATTAACCATCCCAACTTAATACAGAATTGACTAAAATCCAGAATGTGGCATGGACAGGTAGTATAAGCTTCATTCCAAACTATACTTTGATTTTCTGAACAGGGATTATCTAGGAAGGTAAACCTGGGTGGTGGGGGGAGCAGTGCTTTAGACTCCTTCTAATTCCAGGTTTCGATTCTTTAGTCATTGCCCTTATAATCTTATGCATTTCAAATTTCTTACAGAGTATACTGATGAAAATAAGTTTCACTCGCAAACTAGAGGTATGATATGGACGTATTGAGAAAGCACTGAAACCCTTTGAACATCTTGTAAAAGAAAAGTGCGATAAGTGGTAGAACACAGGTATTGACAGAGATTAAGTAAAACTCTGAATAATATTTGATAAGTAATACTTAAAGTCCCATTCTTAAGAAAATTCTGCAGAAGGAGTCTTTGCATAGACAGTAGGATGAAAACCTCAAACATAGGGCAGGACCTCTGAAGACTGACTTTTTAAAGTAGGCATTTTGTTCTACGTTCCCAAGCTGTCAAGGCAGCCCTGGTACACAGTAGGCACTAAATAAATATTTGCTGATTATTAAATGAACCCATATCTGAATGAACCCCTGATGTGCATCCTGAGGGCTTCTTTTTGTTGGTCCCTTAGTACCCTAGGGAGTGCCGAAATATCACAGATTTATAAAAACTATACTGTATTTTGAAGAGAAATTATTGGGATGCAGACCGGAATTGGGGGGAAAGCACAGTACATGGAGTCAGATGATATGAGGTCAAGTTGTGATTCTGTTCATGAATTAGCTGTGTGACCTTGGCCTGCTTTCTCAACCACCTCTAAACCATAATGATCTTATTGGTAAAATGTGGATGACTTCCTCTTTCCCAGCATGCCCTTAGGCTCAAACGATGTGACAGATATTAAAACACTCTGTGAACTGAAAAGTAGTGAGCAAGTGGTATTGGGCAAACTTCATCCAAGAGGTTTGGCCTCTTTTTCCAATTGCATTATGAATTTCCTATGCCTATCTCTGCATTTGCTTATTGTATTGTCAAATTTCCTCATCTCTAAATTCAAAATAAAAATACACATTGGGAAAATTTGCTCCCTCCCCCCAAAACATCCTGATGGTTAGCTTGAATTGACCTATTGTACCAAATATATGCCTGCGGATTTTCTTTTCCAATATTTTCCTTCCAACACCTGTTATTATATGTATGATGCTATTTATGTCAATAAGGTTTTCAACATTAAGAAGTTTGGTCACAGAAACACTTTCTCTCCCCTCTTCAACCTCTTTCAACTTGCTTCCTTTACAACTGCATCTCAGACCTCTAAGAGCATAGGTTGTAACATTTACAGATAAGAGTTAAGGAAATTATTCATAAAAGCATAAAAGGAGATGAGAGAGACAATGATAACATCTCGTATGTGTAAAGAACTTTAAGCATTGAGATGATTACTTCCCTGCAAGGCTGTGCTGTATTGTGTCAATGTATACACACATCCATTCTAATAGGAAAAGAAGGGAGGCTCAATTCCTGGAAGTCTCTAGAAAGGCTTGTGCATGGCTAAGGTGTTTCTTAGGAGGGAATTCTGAAGGCAGGACCCAAGCCTGATAATTCCAGACCATCCAGAAGAAAAATGTGTGAATAACTCAAAATAATAAGCATGACATGGGGATCATGAATAATAGCAAGGAGGTTAACTCTGCTCCTAATAGAGGATGGAAAAGAACATAAAAATCCCCACTAAGACATCATAGCCCAACTTCTCTGTATGGGGATGCGAGGAGGAGACAGGGAGAACTGCAGAACTGCATCTGTTTGGTGTTTATAACAAAACTGCCAAGTCTACATAAAAACAAATCTGTTGCTTTGCAATTATGCTGAAGCTGGGGTTTTTAGCACCCACAAGACTTATGTAAAATGGGGGAAAACTGTCTCACTGGCAAGGGAATATACCTGTTTTCAGTCCCTCCCCTCCAAACTCCCAGAGCCAATGTCATCATTTGCTCAGTGGAGACCTTTCGTTGACTACAAAGTTGAACCCAAAACACCTGTTCTGGCATAAGTTCTCCTAGGTCCACAGATGCTGACGCTTCACAGTGAAAATACAAGGAATGATCAACTTAGCAGTTGCCGCTGCTGTTGTTGCTCTTTCTGTTTGCTTTTAAAAAATGTATTTATTAATATACCATAACTACTATACATAGCAAAATCTGGTTTGGGGAAACAGATTTTTATTAACTCTATGACATTTTCATTAAGAAAAATAGGCAAGTCTAGAACTTGTGTTTAGTTGAAAATAACCAGATTATTTTTATGCTACAGAGTTCATCAACACACTTGGCTTGATATCCTACAAATAATAAGTGGCAAATGAGTGCAAGAGATCTGATAGCCCTGACTAGGCTACTTGACTTTTATTTTGTATTCCCAGCATCCAGTTAATTACCAGGTATAGTAAATGCTTAATAAATACTTGTCCAATAACTAGGATGCATAACCTGTGTGTGTGTATTTAGACAGTGAAATATGAATATCATAATAAAATCATTTGCATTATATGTTGTATATGAATATATATGCACACAAAAACACCTATACATATATAGGTGCCTGTATATATATATTCGCTTTCAACATCTGGAACATTCCAAGAGGGAAGAAAATGGATACTTGAGACATAAAACCTAAAGTCCTTAGGTGGAGCAGCTTTAAAGATCTTGAGAGAGGTTTTCAGAGAGAAATCCTACAGCCTTTGTGTAGACAGTGTGGTGAAAATCCTAAACATAGGCCATGATCTCTGGAGACTGGCTTTTTGCACAAATATATTTGCCAAGATTACTTTCTGCTGTGGAATTTATTCCCCCCGGGAGTGTTCCAACTGCAGAAAGAGAGAACCTAGGGCAACACCTCTGGTTACTTCTTTTTAATGCAAAGCCCCAGTAGACAGGGTTGTTTACACAGAAAATTCTTCTCACCATCCTCTGGGTGACTGAGACGCTCTGTTGCAACTTTGCTCCTCTCCAGACTGGTAGAAAATGTTGTTGTTTTGTGGTCATTTTCTTCAAAGGATTTAGGAAGGAATCATTTCCTCCAACCAGTTCATTGTACAAATAAACTGAGATCCACAGAGGCGAAGTGACTTGCCAAGAGCTCATGGTAGGTAAATGTGTCTCCGTCTGAGTACATCCGGAATAGCAAGTATTCTCAGACCTGGTACTAGCCCCATTGTCCTATTCTTAGGCTAACGTTTACAAACAGCACCGAAAACAATTGCAGATTAAGGACTGAGGGCGAGGGGTAGGAAGTGGTCATTAGCAAATCCCTGGGCCTGGGGATCACCTGCTCTCTCGGATCAAAACAGTGAAACAAGCTATTCAAAAGGCCATCAAGGACGAGTGGGCCATTGTTTTCTGAACCAGCTGTGGAAAACCAGCTCAACCGTGGCCTTGGACCAGCGGCTGCACCAAGGGGCGGGGGCGGCAGTGGTGGAAGAGGAGGGGGCTCCTGAGTGAAGGAGCGCTGCAGGGACCCCGCCGCGCCACCTCTCGGCAAACCAGGAAGTATTTTTGCAGTAAGAGCAACGGACGGAGCCACCCTTGAACCGAAAGTGTGAACGGCGCACAGCAGGCCCCAGATGGGTGCAGGAACTGCAAACCCTCCGCAGGCTAGTGCCCGGGAGGCTGCGGACTGGCAGCTAAATGGTCGGAGGCCGAAGCACCCAGTGGGTGCTATCAGAAAGTACACAGAGCTAAGCAGGCTCTGCTGTCAGCAGACCCGGGACGAGCAAAGTCCGGGGTAAACAAACCTCGCTGCGGCTGCCTCCAGACGCGCGCCCGCTGCGCGCTCCTCCACCCCGCATTTCCCACGCGCCCAGCCCTCAGCTCTGCAGCCCCGGCCGCCCTCTTTCCCCAGTCCCAACTTCCCACCGTCCCCTCTTTCGACCCGGACCCCCTCTCCCACAACTGGCGCACCACACTCACCATCTCTTGCCTGAGGAGGTGAAGCTTGGTTTCCAGCCTCTCCAGGGCGCTGGAGTGGCTACGTCGCGGGGAGCCAGAGGTTGGGGAGGACGAAGAGGAGGACGACAAGGAGGGAGGGAAGCTGCAGCTGCTGCTGCTGCTACTGCAGCCGCCGCCACCGCCGCCGCCGCTCCCCCCGCAGGGGTCCCTGTCCCTTTCCAGGGGAACCGGCTCCTCCCCACGGAGCGAGCGCACTAGGCTCTCGGGTACTTTGCGCCCCAGCTTTAGCTCGATGTCTCTGAGGTCTGGCAGCGGGCCGTCTTCCATGACTTTTCAAGAAAGAGGACAATGTTAATAAAAGGCAGAGGATGAGAGGCAGCAGCGGCCTCCAAGGCTGCCGCGAGATGAGCGGACCCCTCCCGGCGCCCGGGTCTCTATCCACGGCGGACCCAGCGCACCGTCCGCTCCATAAACATCTGCGTTGTATCAACCCTGAAATCCGCGCAGGACGCGGCGGGTCGCAGCCGCAGTTTCCCGGGCGCTGCGGCTCCTCCGACACTTCCTAAGATTATAGAGATGGCTTCATCCTCTTCATTTTTAGCCACCCCACCGCAAAGTTGAGTTAACTGATATTGCAGAGAGGGGGAAAATGCAAGTACTACAGACCAAAAGAAAAGAGGGGGAAATCAAGTCAGTTTTAGTCTTACGGGGGAAAAATTCACATTACAAAACTGTCCATTCACATCCCTGCACCGTTCACTGGCTGCCCATCTGGTACCGCGCGACACAAAATAATGATGTGGCCACACTCCAGGGTCGTTTCATTTTCCAGCCATATGTCTCCAAGCTTTCGGAATATCCTGGATTGTCAGAAATAATCTCTGGTCAGTGATAGAGGTCAGTCGTGTGCATGGACGCATAAAAAAGAGACAGTTAGCTTAGCAGCAGTTTAACGGCTTCCTTGATGCAGCAGAAATACCCTTCTTCCCATTTAGGCTGTTTGATCCAAGTCATTGTGTTCTTCCGAGCCTCGGAAACTTTAAACTCCGCTGGCAGGTGGACCAAATCAGGGCCAACCCTTGTACCGTATATCACAGGCAAGAAGAGCAGCAGAAATTTTCGCAACCCCGCTGCTAGTAGCAGGTTCAGCGTACTGCTTTAGCGGGGAGTACCTAATACAGGGTATTAGATTTTCAGGTTTCCAGGCGAAATTGCTTGGCAGCTACAACCTGTAAAACACTTAACAAAAATTAGAGGCAGAAGAATGACTTTAAATGCAGTGTCATTTCCCATCCCTGCATTTTCCTAGTCTGCAGAAATCTAGCTTTAGAAGCCTTTCCTGATAATTTTATACTAATAAAATGAGCGATACTATTTCACCAATAATTCAGTGAGAATGTACAACCAAAATTAATTGTCTTACCAAATGTTACAGTGTGTCACCGCAAGAAGTGAAGAATTAAATAGCCAGAATAATTTATATGACTACTGAGATGGATTTGAAAGGGGGGAAGTTGCTGAGATACTTTAATTATGGAGGAAAAAATATTGAGCATAGCTAGTGAAAAAGTCATCCTCTGTGATAATTTCTCTGTAGTTTTCAACTATTTAGAAGAAACTCAAAGCGTGCAATCTGTTGATGAGATACTTCTGCCAAGTAAGTTACTATGAGCTATGTGGATTATAGGTTTGATTCAACAGTGACTTTGTGTTAATAATCCTCAAGTAGAGGATACTATTTTCTACCCAGTAAAGTCTAATTTGGGGCTTCCATTAGAATTCTTCAATATATGGGCCCTTCTATTTTGGGGACAGATAAGTACTTGTGTTCTTGGTCCTTCCTGGGCTCCATTCCCAAGACATCACTCAGGTTTTACACTTGTGGGCACACAGGCAGGTGCATCTGAGTCTATTTAGCATGGCCTCACCTAGGCCATCTATAGACAGGAAGCATAGGCCTTCGGGTTGAAATATTTCACATCAGGGAGAAGACTGCTGAAGTTCTCTTGTCAACATACCAGATATTTGTATATTATTTCTCTCTTAAAAGAAATGGAGAAAATAGTTGTAAGTTAAGTGGCTCATTTTAAAGGCGGAACAAGCATTTATGGAATCAAAGGAGAACAAGACTAAATCTCAACTCGATAATCAAATGACGTGCTTTGTCCTAAATTTGGAAAACCACAAGCTCATTGGATAAGATTTGCCCTGTGACGCGTAATTATGGAAGCCTTGCATTTCAGTCAAGAACAGTTTTTTATTATAAAACCATTACAGGGGCCAGCCCGGTGGTGCAGTAGGTTAAGTGCGCACTTTCTGCCTGGGCGGCCTGGGATTCGCTGGTTCCGGTCCCCAGTGTGGACATGGCACCACTTGGCATGCCATGCTGTGGTAGGCGTCCCACATATAAAGTAGAGGAAGATGGGCACAGACGTTAGCTCAGGGCCAGGCTTCCTCAGCAAAAAAGAGGAGAACTGGCAGTAGTTAGCTCAGGGCTAATCATCCTCAAATAAATAAATAAATAAATAAATAAATAAAACCATTACAAAGTTCAGCACAGGGCTGGCTGAGAAGAGCAGCTTACGTATCTAACTTGAACTTGGTCAATGAAAAAGTGTGTTGTCAAATTATCATCAACGTACTGTACAGAAAAGGAACACCTCCTTTGCTGTGAGGCAGAAAAATTAGTATTTGATACCTGAAGACAATAACTCAAAACTAGAAAACTTTTTTTTGCATTTTAAATGTCTGCAGAGAAAATTTCACTGAAGGTAAAAATATAATCTATATGTAAAGTAATACTTTGTGCCAGTGCAGTATAAAACAAATGTAAACTTGTGAGGTCCTCAACAAGTAGAAAAGGGCAATAGGGAGAATTGAGAAAGAAATAGAGAAAACCTCTTCAGAGCAATCTTTGTATATTTTACTGCGCCCTCACTCTTAGCAGCTCTCCCTTCCTGTTCCTACCTTTCTTGTCCCCTTCCAACCACTTCTTCTTTCCTTAATTACTAACATCTGCCAGCAACAACCTAAACTCAGAGTGTTTCCCCAAGCCTAATATATTGAAAAGTAAAATTAAAGAAATAGTATATTATTTGTGTTGGTGATATAATTTTTTAGATCCATATTGCTTTATGATATGCTTTCTTTTCTGTCTGCCTTATGTATGAGCTGGGCGGGCCCTTTTTTCTGTTTAGAAGGCCTAAGGAATCTAAGAATGGGTGTCAAACTATGGAGAACTTTAAGAGACTGAGTTTCTTCCCCAGTTGGATTGTGTTCACAAAGAAAGAAAGGGAGCTTCTTATTCATCATTTTAAAAAGCCCTAGTAGCTAATTAAATAGGAACCTTTTTGGGCTCAGATGACAGGTTTTAAAAGAATGCCTCAGTCACAAAAACAGAGAGGTGATGCAGGCTCCACACATTCCAAGCTTAGAACACTTCCTGTTAAGAGACACATACTTAAAGCAAAAGTAGACTCAGCAGGACTTCGGACAGTGTGAGTAATGCCACTCCTTAAGCTGCTCCCAGCATTGTGGTTACAAGAAAAAAGGCCTTCCACCTTCTCTCTGGCGCTGATTGAAAGTTTGCAGCATTCACAACTCCTGCTGGCACAGAGTTCAAGGACTCAGGCAGAGTCTAACCTGGGACTCCACTCCCCACAGTGTGGGAGAATATCAAGCAGCTAACAGCCTCAAATTGCCCTTAAGAATTTTAGGAAGTAAGTACTTAATTGGTATCACGTTCTTTGAATCTTTGTTTTAAATGCACAGAGGTGCTGTTCCTATAAATATTTTTGTTCAGCTGATGATTGGCTTAAGGAAGATGTCACAACAAAACTAAAGAATGTTGATCCTCTCCATACACAGTGGAATTACATATCTGCTCAAGCTGTGAAGGATTTTTAATTTTTTTGCTGAGGAAGAGTCACCCTGAGCTAACATCTGTGGCAGTCTTCCTCTATTTTGTATGTAGGTCACTGCCACAGCATGGCCACTGATGAGTGGTGTAGGTCCACACTCAGGAACCAAACCCGGGCCACTGAAATGGAGAGCACCAAACTTAACCACTAGGCCATGGGGCCGGCCCCTAAAGCTGTGAAGATTTAATCCTGCCTGTTTATAGACTCATGTAATTCATCTATAATTTTGTAGCTGGCTTGGATCTGTTTTACCAAGTAAACTTATCTAGTTTATTTCCAACTTGAACAATTTATGCATGTTATTTATGTATATATGCATAGCCATTTATATCACTATATCTCTATGTCTGTCTATCTATCTGAAAATGTCTCTTCCTAGGAGCACAAGATCCTTTAAGTAATGCTCTGATTGGAATCTAATTAATATTTATAATCAGAGCTAAAGGCTTCCCTGAGAGATTTAGCAGACAATACTAAAAGTAGGTCACCAGCATCTAAGGCTGCCTTATCCCCTCTTCACAATCCCTGTCAAATCTCTCTGCCTTCACTATTTGGAATAGTCCCTTATTTGCTTTTTCTTGCTTTCCTAAGCTCTGAATTCCTGCTGAAAGGTTCAGTGCAGGGCCTAGAAAAGAGATCTCTTCAGTGATGACAATCTTGGTCTGTTCCTCCATAGCCATCCTAATTTGGCTTATGGAATGGATTTATAGGTTACGTCAGTGGTATGCTGGTAAATGTTTACAACTAGCTGTCTGAAAATATAAAAATAACTGATTTGTAGCTTTTGACAGTTTTCATGGTGTAAATACTCCCATGATGGCTGACTTCAAGCCACCAGCATGAGTTGGGAAAAGATGGGCAAGATCATATAGCACAGCACCATATATCATTTCCACCATATAGACATATGAGACATAAATAACCTCAAGAGCATAGATAAAATGTAAAGTGTAGTCAAATAATTAGGAAGTGATGAGTTTTGATTTATTACCTTTGTTTTAGTGTAATTTAACTAGTTTAAATCTTATACAATGTAGTTTTAAAAATAATGGCTGTGTTTAGCAATTGTCTTGCAAAATTCCTAAAAATTTAACAATTGACTCCTGCAAACTGGTATGGGCTGGCTCCAGCACACCTCTGTTTCATAAAGAATTGGAGGATGATCATTAATTATGGTTAAGAAAGGAAATAAAAACTTAAAGCCAGGAAAAGCGGTACAGTTTTAAGTCTAAGGGTTAGGCAAAGTGATATTCGGGGAAATGAGTCCTGAAGTCAGCAGCAGGAAGTCTAGCGAGCTCATAAAACTGCGTGTGTTAGTTTCCTGGGGTTGCCATAACAAAGTACCACAGACCGAGTGCCTTCCAACAGAAGTTTATTGTCTTACAGTTCTGGAGACTAGAAGTTCAGGAGCAAAATGTTGACAGGGCCAGGCTCCCTCCTAAGCCTTGAGGCAAAGAGCCTTCTTTGCCTCTTCTAGCTTCTAGTAGCCCCAGGGGTTCCTTGGCTTGTGGCAGCAATCCTCCAAACTCTGCCTCCATTGTCATGTGGATATCTTCCTTCTGTGTTTGTGTCCAAATTTCTCTCATCTTGTAAGGACACCAGTCATAATGGATTAAGAGCCCACCCTACTCCAGTATATCTTAATTTAGCAAATTAAAATTGCAACTACCCCATTCCCAAATAAGGTCACATTCTGAGGTACCATAGGGTTAGGATCTCAACATATCTTTTTGGCTGACATAATTCAACTCATAACACTGTGGAATGATGTTTGGTCTTAGCGGGGCACTGCAGACACGAGACCGTGAATAATACAAGAGGACTGGAATCTTCTTTTTGTTTGGTACTTTTTAATATTTGGCAGTGAGGTAGGGAGGCAGCTTGTAGGCTTAAAGCTACAGAGAAGAAATAGATAACAGATTTTCCTAATCAGGAAAAATTTATTAAAAATAATATTAGTTTAGCCTTTACTTATAATCACCTATGAGTTAATTAATAATAGCTGTTAGCTTTTTTCTTTTTAACAAGCTTTTATAGGCTAGGAAACTTTGATGACAGAAACATCCTTATCCTGCAATCCAGTGGCAGAATCATGGAAATAATTCATATAGTCCACCTTTGATATCTTTCAACAAATACGTGATGATTTCTAAAATTGAATTTGAGGTGAGTTCTAACAATATATAGTATAAACATTAAAATAAACATAAAAGGCCTAAAGAAATATCCTATTTCTATGTCCTAGATTAGAGGCGATCTTATGAGTTTGATTTGAAAAAGACTTGACAGATTTTATTTGAAGTATTGATTTAATACAACACACATGCTAAGCATATTGAACTAGAAGCACAGTGAGGGTAGGGAAAAGCAATGATGAACACGAACAGAGAGGATGGTGTCTAAGAAGTTTGGTGACAACTTTGCCCACAAGGGTTTTGACCTACAGATGTGGCACATGCCGAAGAATTCCCCCCTGAGTGTCATGGCTTCGTGATCAGTGCCCATTTCTGGGCAATGTCTTAGGACTATCGCCATTCCTGTCCATATTTTAGGCTTCTAACTTCTCCTTATGGTCAATGTTATAGAAGGAAAGATAAAACTGCCTTTCAGAAGTCTTGGGAGGAAGAGAATGAGGAATAAAATGCGTTTTTTAATTTTAAAAAGATCACAATGATTCTACATAAAGACACACATGGATTAGCATTATTTGGGATTAAAACTCAAGAATTCCCCATGTTAGAAGTGTTACTCTAGAGTTGAAAGTTAGCCTTCTTAAGCTATTAACTAACCTTGCTGCATGGAGAGAGAGAGAGAGAGAGAGGGAGGGAGAGAGAGAATGTGATTTTCTTTGAGAAGTATGATTCAATGAGAATACTTTTGTGACCATAATGAGACATATTGAGTATATGCACCTTCTATAACAGATAAATACTGTAATTATGTCCTCAAAATATTAAAGCAGATAGTTACTGGTTATTATATCCATTTGATGAATCAGCAAGAACCTTTTTTGAAGGAGAGAGCACTTTTAAATCAGAGCAGCACAAATCACAGGGACAAAATAGAGTGGGGGAAACTGAACAAATGCTGGCTATAAGGCGAGCTGTTATGTATTAAACATTGTTTTATGACAGACTCTTTACATGTTTTGTATCATTTACTCTTCTAACAACCCAGAGAACCGAATGTTATGAACCCTGCTCTCATAAGATTAATTTGAATCTCCAAGAGGTGAAACCACTTGCCCTGCGTTCCACTGGCATCAAGTGGGGAAGCTGGGATTTGCCCCAAGCTATATTTTACTCCCAAACTCATGTTGTTTCCCTTAGCTACAAATGGGCGTTAGCGCTCTCTCAGAGCTATTGGGGGTTGCACTGCTGATCATATATTTTTAAGAAGCCAATACCGAGTTACTGCTTCTGATGTTTTTGGGGAATTCATATTTTAAGTGAGGTAGAGATAAAAAATAAAATAGATTTTAAAAAACCCAGAAGGTAAGTGCATTCATGGAAGATTCATTTACAATAAATCATTTAAGGGAACTTAGGATCTTCTAGAAGGCCAATTCCATTCATTTATCACTCTCTCCTCCAGCACAAGCCAGTATTTGAGACTGAATCCTGCACTTGGTGGAGCCAAGATCTGAACAGATGTGGGAATTAATTCTTTGGTTCACAAGGTGATGACCCTGAAAGAAATGACGGAGCTGGGGGAGCACAGCGATCATGAAACGGTGCTATCGGAAAGCTTGTGCAACAATCAGGGCTGGGCAGAAGGGTTTATGACCTTTTGATCAGGGAAACTTCTCTTTGCCAGTCTGATTTGGCCATTGCCAAGAGCATGGCAAATTCTTAGGGGAAAATAAAAAGCCCGAGGCATCCTGTCCTTCCAGAAGATGAAAGACAGCTGAGTGCAATTGCTCGCCCTATCCTCTTTTTGTGATCTTCCTATACCCACTCCATGTGTTGTAGCTGATTTTTCGGTGGCTGACCCTCAATTCCATAACAAACTTTGGCTTATAACCTTAGGCTAGAGTTTGGTAGTTCAAACACTCCAATGTTTTAAGAACGTTGCTAAATTCTGTTTAAATTTCATTGTGCTTTATCAGAAACACTTCATATTTGGATTGCGTTTATGAATCAATGCTGATTCTTAGGGGGTCAGTTGAAAAGATGTGATCATAAATATCTGAGATATCAGTGCAAGAAATTGTCTTAAATTAAAAACAAAGAGAGGGGGGCCGCCCCGTGGCCGAGTGGTTGAGTTCGCGTGCTCCGCTGTGGCGGCCCAGGGTTTGGGTCCTGGGCGCACACATGGCACCGCTCGTCAGGCCACGTTGAGGCAGCGACCCATATGCCACAACTAGAAGGACCTGCAACTAAGATATACAACTATGTACCAGGGGCGATTTGGGGAGATAAAGCAGAAAAAAAAGAAAAAACAAAAACAAAGAGGGGGACGAGGCAGGAAAGAAACGGGCTGGGGGGTGGGGGCGAGCGGTGGACAGAGAGAGCGAGAGCAGGTTCTGACCGGTAAAAACCACGCAGTTTCCGGCCAACAAATATGATCACTCTGCTACGTTAGTAACCAATCTTGTTTGACAGCTGTGTAGAAATTTGCAGCAGAAACACCTCTCATTCTTAGTTTCTTTCTCTCTCTCTCTTTCTCCGTTTTGGTTTTGTGCTGGAGACGACTTAGGGAAATAAGGGAATTCTGGAAAGACAAATTTTGGTTACTTGCAAGTAGCTTGTTACAACTCCTTTGCAGGAAAAACAGAAAGTAAAGCATTTATTTACTTATTCATTAACCTACCTCAAATTTCCAAACACCTGAGTTGTGACCATATCTGGGTGAATTAAGTATACTGTTGGTGTACATGTAAATTGTAACATTTTTAGAGGCCAGTGATCAACTTTTGAAATTAGGCCTATCATTAGACTCAGCAATTCATTTGCTAAGAATTTATCTCTAAAAAGGTAATTAGCAATATGTGCAGAGGTTTATTTATAAGTATGTTCAATGTAAAAATCCCAAAGAAAAACAACCAAGCAAGCAAAAACTGCTACGGAAGTCTGGCAATAAGGAATTAGTTAACTTATATATAGCCGTAGCTTGGACCACGCTGCAACCAATAAAAAGGAGGTGATAGAAGAATACTTAATGACATGGGAAATATTGCCAGTATGTTGTTAATTGAAAAAGAAAAGGATAAAAAATGCAGGTGTCAGCAACATGTTTAAATATATATATATATATATGTATTTCTCTCTGTATATGCATATACACATACATACACACATATGCATAGAAGTGTATAATAGTTACCTAAAGTCATATATAATATATATACAGATTTATCAAATAATGAAGAAACTATCATTGTGTGGTGAGATTATGGGAGGTTTTAATCTAATCTTTGTGCTTTCCTACTTTTATTAACTTTAATTATAAAAAGAACTCAGAATATTGCTTTTAAAATTTCTTTTTAGTGCTTTCCATTTTCTCTTGCATGTTTATGCATAGCTTTTATAACAAGTGCAGTTTTTGTTTAACCCTAAAGAAAGAAATTAAGTGGAGTTCTTTTTTTTTTTGAGGAAGATTGTCTGTGAGCTAACATCTGTGCCAATCTGCCTCTACTTTATGTAGGATGCCAAAGTGGAGCTCGTGAACTTAACTACTACACCATCAGGCCGGCCCCAAGTGGAATATTTTTAAGGGGGAATCCTGAGTGTTTTAACAAGGGAAAATGTCATTTACCCAAGAACTGTTTATCTTAGTTATAAGGAATTTTCTAAGCAGCCTTGGTTAATACTGAATATTAAAGCCCTAGCTTTATATGGTGCCAATAATATTATTGTGCTCTGGCCATCTCATGGCAGAGTTTTGTTATACCTCTCTCACAGTGAAGTAGGCTGCCTTCTCTAGCACAGTGTGTGATTTTGGAATGACTCCTGTCAGTAGTGAGCAAAAGATAACTCTAGAAACTCGTCAGGATTATTGCCTGAGACAAGGTGCAATAAAATAGTCAAAAGCAAACTACATGTGACATAATGAGTTCTCTATATTTTTAATAAACGATCTAGAAAAATTATCTTCCCCACAGCACTAACACTAAACTTATTTTTGTTTTTTTCTGGTGAGGAAGATTGGCCCTGAGCTAACATCTGTTGCCAATCTTCCTCTTTTTTTGCTTGAGGAAGATTGTTGCTGAGCCAACATCCTCTGTTTTGCATGTGTGATGCTGCCACAGCCTGACTTGATGAGTAGTGTGTATGTCCGTGCCTGGGATCCAAACCTGTGAACCCCAGGCTACCAAAGGGGAGTGTGAGAACTTAACCACTATGCCACCAGGCTGGTCCCTAAACTTTTTTTTAACTTTAACTTTCAATATCAATAGGTTAACTAAAAAGGAATTCAATCCATGGGTGTTTAGGAACCCTGTGGCCTGGTTTGTGTTATGCCATGTTGGGTAGCAAATAACTGAGTGGGGGGAATTGAGATACAAGATAATATTATGAGAAGGGGTCAAAGCCAAAACTAGAGTGGAGAGACTTGGTTGGCAGCCCTGTGTGGGGAGGGAGAGGTGGATGAGTCCCTGGGTTTGTGTATCTGTGTGTGGGAGGAGGAGAGGGTTGAGAGGTGATGGGTCATCCACTGTAACTGCAGGTCCCATGCAATTTTCCCCGTGGCCAACCCTGAATGTACATGGCTTACACATTAAAAGTTTGTAGAAGTCCGTGGTCACTAAGTCTGTAAATCTCAGTCCGTGTGAAGGATTTCTCAACTCATAAGAAAAGTGGATGAAGTCCTAACTCAATGAACTTGCATCATTTATTAATATTCATTTCCTAAGCGTAATGTGAGCATCTTAAATTGAATTATTTTTGGTTCTTGTATGAGAACTGTAGTAATCTATAATAGATAGACCACAGAGTTTATTCATTTCTTCAGCGTGCCATCAGCTCCAGACAGATTCCTCAGGCATTTGGGTCAGAGATTCATTAAAAGAATGGCTTAGTTGATATATAACCTGGCATTACATCATTCTGACTTATGTATGAATAGGGATTATAAAAGAAAGATTTGCTAGTTTGCTGGAATGTAGCCTCTGTTTTATAGAACTTAAGTTTCCTGGTGTAATATAATATCTTTGCTTTGTGTTATAGAACCATTCCTAATTATGTAAGTGTACTTTGTTTAAAGTAGCATCTAAAGGCCAAACCATATTTAACTAAGAAGGTTTGCAATGCACATTATTTAAACAAGCATTTTTATATAGCTACAGAAATATGGGAAAAGAAGACCCAGGAAAGAATTAGATGAACTCATCCTTCAATCTGTCTTTTTTTTTTTTTTTTTTTTTTTGGTGAGGAAGATTTACCCTGAGTTAACATCTATTGCCAACCTTGATCTTTCTTTTTTGCTTGAGGAAGATTAGCCCTTAGCTAACATCGGTGCCAATCTTCCTCTATTTTGTATGTGGGTCACCACCACAGCACGGCTGACAAGTGGTGTAGGTGTGCTGCCAGGATCTGAACCCATAAACCCTGGGCTGCTGAAGTGGAGTACACCAAACTTAACCACTGTGCCACTGGCCAGCCCTCCACTCTGCCTTTTAATCAATCCCATATGTCCAACACCAAGGCTTTTCCTCCTTTATCCTTCTGCTCTCCACCTAAGCTTTCCAATGAATGTTTCATTGACATTTGTTTCCCGTTTCATCCAGAATTATATTTTATTGGTTCTGCTTTTATTTCAATGACAAAGGAACTATAGATGGTAGTTTCAAATGATAAGTCCCTGTTTCCTTTTACCTTTGTTCTTTTCAACTTTTTCCTGTCACTTTTCTCCCTCATTTTTATCCCATTTCTTCTTTACCTATCCTTGCTGCTGTCTCCTCTCTCTCTTCCATCTTCTCTGTCTTTATTTTTGTTCTTATATTTAAGGTTAGAAATTAGTGGTGTCCTCATGCTCATTAGAGGAGATATAACCCTGTTTCCTTTTAACAATGTTAGCTAGTATTTATTGAGTACTCTATATTTCGTTGTATCTTTACAGCTCTAGGAGTAGCTGCTCTCATTGTGCCCATGTTGCAATCTGTGGCTTAGCTAACTTCAGCAATTTTCCCATGGCCACACAGCTAGGAGCTGTGTTTTATCTCAAGATAAACACTCTTCTGCCTGATTCCAGAGTCCATGTGCTTAATCATTATTGAATGCTTTCTCCCCTTTTAATCAAAATCCCCTGTAATCAGGTCCCTTCCTTCTACTGGGTTCTAGCTCTGTAGAACTGCCATAATTCAGAAAGCCATATATCCTTATCACCCAGCACCACTTTCTCCTTCTTCTACCTACTCAGAGTTCCTGTTTTTGTGTTTGCTGAAGCTTGGGTAGGCGGTGTCTTCTTCTTATTTTATAGTTAGGAAAATAGAGGTACTTGATTGACAGAAGAAGGCCCAGCCAATTCAAGGATTTGTTTTTTCAGAAAATAAATCCTGTGTTCTCTACAATTTTGTTGCCTTTCATCCCTTTGAAAGTGGATAGGGGAGAGTAGCACTCCTCTGTAAGATCCTAGAAAGGGCAGATAACCCAGCTCGTTATGGATCAGAGTAAAATTTATACCTCTGCCTCTGATCTCTGATTTATAGCTTATGTAAGATTCGACCACACCAAGATCACCATCTTATTTATTATCACAATGTGGTAATTATGGCAGGAATTTATGTGCCCCTTTAATATTTTAGGAAACATAAATACCTAGAGATGTTAAGTGACTTAATGAAAATAATAATTCAACATCTTAAGTGCCTTCTCCATACTCTGCACAGAATTAGAGGCTTTGCTTATTTTGTCTTTAATATAAAGTTCTTTCTACTACCTCAAGCTACATAAAATCATATGTCCAAAATTAAATTGTCGTTTTCCTTGAACCAGCTATTTTCTGTATGTCCTTATTTTAATTTATGGCCCCACAATTTGTGAGCTCAACCTCTCTCACCATTTAGAAGTTTAGGAATATTCACTATGTTTCTATCTCTTTTAATCTTACAACAAGTTAATTATCAAACCCCACTGATTGTCTCAATAAGGAGATTCTCTATTTTGGTGACCCTGCCATAGTTTAGGTTCACCACCCCCTGATTACATTATCACAATTGGATCTAAACTGATTTTCCTCCTTTAATGTTTCCTTTCTCATCTACCTTGTATGATGCTCTTTCTAAGTAGCTTTCTTTTATTTTTCCTTGAGGGAGACTAGCCCTGAGCTAACATCCATGCCCATCTTCCTCTACTTTATATGTGGGACACCTGCCACAGCATAGCTTGATAAGTTGTACGTATGTCCGCACCCAGGATCCAAACAGGTGAACCCCGGGCCACTGAAGTGGAGCGTGTGAACTTAACCGCTGCACCACGGGGCCGGGCCCTCTAAGTAGCTTTCTTAAAAATGCTTTTTGTCATCTTAAGAACCTGTAATGGCTACATTGCTTCTAGCTCCAATTCTAAATTTATTCGTTCCAACTTTTACAATATGACTCCACAGCACGAAAAATATCTTCCCTATTCAACATGTTGTTCCATGCCATCATACAGTAAATTTCTTGTTGTGGTTAGAATAGGTTCTCCATAGTTTCACACACACATACACACTCACCCACTGCAATTTCACCCACTCTGCCTTGTAGATAATGTTCTTCTTGTCTAGAATTCCCTGCTTTTTCTCATATTGAAATCCATTGTTCAACACCCAGAATTGTTCTTCCCTTCTTTCCACTCTCCTCCCCTTTCTACTTTCCTTCCTTTGTCAAACATTGCCATTTCTGCCATGTGTCAGGCATCATACAAGGACAAAAACAAGGGAGAAATGTGAAAAAGACATAATCCTTGTCCTTGAGGAACTCACAGCCAAGTGCATCCTGTGTGCCTGCAACATAGCAACTTCATAGAAGTGTTGCCCTTGTGGTTGCCCCATTAGGTGAACTCATACTTCACTAAGAATTGTCATCATTTTTATGATAATCGGGGGAAAAAATCAGTAGTACGTCCACGAGCGAAGCAAAGCATCTGGCTTGGAAGATACAAGAAAGAATCATATATGGTTCCTGATCAAGAGACTTATGATCTAGTTGGGGAAGCAGGTTATATATTAACAAATTTGAAAATTCAAATATGTATATGATAATTGACAAAAATATGACTCAAATAAAATGTAATCAAGGGAAGAAACTAAGAGCTAGAAAATTCAGGGAGGGCTTCACAGAGTAAATGGGGTTTTAGTTGGTTTTGGGAAAAAGTATGATTAACAATAGTTGCTAAATGGGGGCAAGATGATTCATACTATTTAATTCAATATTGTCTTCTAGTGCATTCTACTTCTTTTACGTCTGTGAATTCTGTTTCACCAACCTCCTGGTAGGCCCCTCCAGGATGGTGCTTGTATCACACATTTGTTTTTATCTCCTAGAGCACATGGAACTGACCTAGGCAATAAAGGATGGTCAGCTGATTGTGTGTAAGCATTAAACAATACAGGCAATAACATTGTGGATTTAAGTTTATCACGATCAAGTTACTCATTCTTTTTATAACTCACCCAAACTGTAAAATTTTGACTTTATAGTCAGGAAAACCAATACATAAATGGATTCAATAATCTGTCGAGTATCTTTCCGTAATGTTAGAAGAATCACCAATGTGACTTGGGATCAAAACACTCACATCTTCCCATTTTCCATTAAGATTCTCTGGACATGTCTGTGAGAGAAGATTATTCTTTTCTTTTTAAATGCATCTATCAGCTTTCACAAGTGTACACTGAAATTTTTTACCTTCTCATATACACACACACCCCTAGTGGAGGCGACAACAATAGCTCTATTCTTAGTTGTACTGTTTGCCCTCATTAAATATTTCTTAGGCAAAGATGTTCCTGAAACACTATTTTATGAACCACACTCATGAATGCAGTAAAAGGCACAGGAAGGTCCAAATTGGAAGGAATTGAATAGGATTTCAAAGTAACTATGTTTTAATCTAGGCCCTCTTGTTTGCAAATTGTGGGTTTGGTACAAGTTGCTTAACCTCTCTGAATCCAATTTTTATCACTCATAAAATAAAGCTAGGGGCTGGCCTCGTGGCACAGCAGTTAAGTTCACCCGCTTCGGCAGTCTGGGGTTCGCCAGTTCGGATCCTGGGTGTGGACATGGCACTGCTTGGCATGCCATGCTGTGGTAGGCATCCCACATATACAGTAGAGGAAGATGGGCACAGATGTGAGCTCAGGGCCAGTCTTCCTCAGCAAAAAGAGGAGGATTGGCGGCAGATGTTAGCTCAGGGCTAATCTTCCTCCAAAAAAAATAATAATAAAAAAATAAAGCTACATCACAGGATTGTTTGGAGAGTTAAATTGATCTTACCTAACAATTTTGTTTAAGAAAAGTGACCTCTTATTTCAGAAAAAAATGAGATTTTTTTTTTCTACATGAAAGAAAAGAAAATAGCACATAAAACCCACTGTCCAGCTCCAAAATTAGGACTTTTGTGGGAATTAATTTAAAGAGGATGACTAGTGCAGTCTCACTACTGGTGTTTCCACAGCCTATAGGACCACGCTGCAGCCTTATTTCTATGCACTTAGGAGCACACAGAAGGAGTAAAATGCCTTTAAATGGCCAAGGCACACGTTTTGAGGCCCACAGAACTGCTGACATGATATAAGGAAGCAGAGCAAATACTTAAGGTTAAAGATAGCTGCCAAAGGTTCCCAGAAACCATGACATGGACTCTGTTGTCATAGAAATCCAGCCATTGTTTGTGTTTTGTTTGGTTTCACTCACACAAAACACCATTTACTGTGCTATGGGTTTCCATCTGTGTGTGTGTGTGCGCGCGCGCGCGCAAGACAGAGAGAGATGACAGTGCATTGTGTCGTATTTCTGCCATTTGTGACACACTGCATCAGAGAGATTCTGTCCCATTTCACTGCCACAAGATAGGGAAGTTGAACTAAGGAAGATTAAACATGAAGGGTTTCTACCCTTATGTTTTATTCACACTTTCTTTTATTTCAGGTCATATAGAGAGTATTTGAGAGGTCAAGTAGAGGACAAGAAAAGAAAAAAAGAGTAACATATTTAGGAAAATGGGTATATGGGTGGGATTTTTTTTCTTTCCATGTCAGTCATTAGTATAAATTCCTGCTCTTCATACTATCAGTAATGTCATCTCATATTCATTTCTTTAATCAAAAATACTTCTTGGGTGCTGACCTATATAGGAACAGGTAGACAGTTGCCATCCAAGTATTTTTGCAAAGTAAAAGATGATTAATTCCTGAAGAAGTACAAGGTATGGAGAAGTATGTAAAATTAGGTCCTAGGGGCCTCTACTCAGAAAAGTAGACTAGTGCAGAATTTGGATCAGAGAATCTCATCCTCTCTATTTAGAGCTAGACAAGAGGGTCCCAATAGATGTTCATTGAATCTGTAATGTAGCATAAATCTGAACTTGCTTGCAAAGGTGTTGATAAAATCAAGCATGCTCTGAACCTTGATTTCTGTACACATGGGCAAACGTGATTTTTTTTTAAGATTTCATTTTTTTTCCTTTTTCTCTCCAAAGCCCCCCCAGTACATAATTGTATGTTCTTCGTTGTGGATCCCTCTAGTTGTGGCATGTGGGACGCTGCCTCAGCGTGGTTTGATGAGCAGTGCCATGTCCGCGTGCAGGATTCGAACCAACGAAAAACACTGGGCCGCCTGCAGCGGAGCGTGCGAACTTAACCACTCGGCCACAGGGCCAGCCCCAAACGTGATTTTTAAAGACTTTGATTTTAGTGACATTTTGCTGTGAGGCCGTTCCTTAGATGATTACTGCTCCCTTTGGATTACTTCCTAGGTACCAGGCATTTACATACCTTATCTCATTTAGTCTTCAAAACTATTATAATCCCATTTAACAAATGAGGATAGCACATCCCAGAAAGATAAGCTAACTTGCTGAAGGGCACCTAGAGTCCACCCATTTCTGTTTCACTCCAAAACCATCTCAAATATGACACTCAACAGTTCCCCCAAATTCCTGCGTTATGTGTAGGTCACTATGGGTTCAAAGGTGAGGCTGATTATATATATTTGCATATTTTTCTGCTTCTGTGCTTGTAGTGCCTTGGGCCACAATTTACCCTATTATTTCGCAGAATACAAAATAAGACAAAAACACAAAAAGTGTTTGTATGTATGTGTGTGTATGGAGGGAGAAGGGAGAGAGAGTCAGAGACAGAAATTGTCCCCCAAATTATCCTCTGCTAATCCTTGTGATAGAAATGAAGAAAAAGTAAAGAAGTTAAGAAAAGTAGTGTTTTTAGCCAAAGAAGTTTGGGATAAATGCAGGGTTTAATGCCTAATTCCGTGAAAGGTAGTTGGGATTTATGAAATGAATGAATCTGCGATGTACTCCTCGTGGGAGCAGGAAAAACAATTCAACAAACTGTTTCAGTTCCTGTTTCAATAAGGGTCAACATTTGCGTATTTTGTGATAGAAGTGATATGCTACAGTGGTATTTATGAATTTGGGGATTTATAAAAGCTTCAGAATATATCCCTCCCAACTGACAAGAGTCTATTAGAACGTTTCCCAAAATACGCTGTAGTAAACTGTCTCACAACGTTAACGGGCGTTATGTGAAAAGACGAGTTCAGCAGTCTAATCAATCTGGGGAAGGTTTTGACGAAAACAAGTTCGAATTCTTTACTGCAGAGCCACTCTGAGCCTTTTATGTGGTCAAATACATTTTAAATCTCCAAGAGGGGATATAGTTTATAGCTTTTCCTAAACTCATACAGCCATGGATTCCCTTTTCCTCAGAAACTCTGGCGAGACTCGTGTTCTACGGAAAACACTGTGAATACTTTTCTACAGTTTAAGTAAGAATGTAGAGGACTCATATGTAATCAGTTATAATAGCTATTTGTGGATGAAATGGAGTTTTTCCCTGTACTTGTAAGACTATTAATATGACAGAAGAATCAGAAATGTTTTACAAATCGTTGCAGATCATTCTTATATTATCACCACACACAGCTTACGAAGAGTTCTTATGGATTCAGTTTGAGTAGGTAAATCAGAGATGCATTTTAAGGAAATGTAATAAATTTGTGTCCCTTATTTCTCCATCTGGTTTTATAAGTGTTTTGAAGCTTAGAATGCTGTGGACAAGAAAGCATACAAATTACCTTTCTCCTACACTCATACAGACCCCCGCCCCCAATCAAGCAAGACAAGACAGGCTTCTCGCTTTCAATACTTTACATTAGCAAAAAGGTTTTTATTTTGTTTTGGGGGTGCCTCTGCCTCATACTAGCCCCTTTTTTCAGGCATCACCATGCTAGAAAATCTAGAATTAGGAGAAAGGAGTAACCTGTCTTGACAAGCTAATTTAAATGCAAAGGCTCCCTGACGGGGTTTGACTCCAGCAGTTTAGTATGACTTTGTTTATCCTAATAATTTCCCATCTTACACAAGAGAGCAGGCCTGCCTGGGCATTCTGGCCAGGGCCACAGCTTGAGCTAAGTGCTGAGAGGACAGGAGAAGGAACTGCAAGCAGAGGACAGCACAAAGGCAACTGAAGCCTCATCTCCGTTTTGATTTGGGACCAGTTCTGGTATTCAGATGGTGGGTTCTTCAGTTATAGAGTGCACAAAGAATAACATACTTCACTGCTTACAAAAAGGCAAGAGCCTATCCAGTTGGGTGCTGAACTTGATGTGAGAAAGTGAGATTAAGACATAGGCAATAGTCACTATTGCCAGGAGATGGATAGATAATAGGTAGATAATAGTCACTGGGCCAGAAGAGAAAAGTCCAGTCTATTGTGTTGGACTTTTCTGTAGGAGAAAAGGAAAGGGAGCTGACTAGGGAAACATTTAATAAATTCTCAAGAGGTAATGAGAGTGGAGTTGAGTGGGAGACCAGGAAGCACGGATATAAAAGTTTGGGTGACTTTATCTAACAGCATCAGTAAAAAATTTGAATGAAGAACAAGGATGGTTAATTTGATGTTTTGCTAGTTTGGTAGAATTACATTAAAAAAATGAGCAAAGAAGTTGGGAGTATTGGCAAAAGTGAGTTGAAAGGATGGGTGGTAGGACCTAATTTGGAAAGAGAAGACTGAAAATAGGTAAAATTCCAGAACCACAGGATCAGAGATTTTCAGGACTTTCAGAAGAGAAAATGAAAGCCTAGAAAAGTCACTTGTTAAAAGCCACATGGACATTTGGAGCCAGGAAAATAAGTAGTCTCTTTGTGCTCCTTCTTCCATTCTGCGTTGCCTCTGAGCAAAGATTCTTAATACTCTGGTCACTAATGACATGAAGTTGATGATTCTAAGGGAACGCTCATCCAAAAAAGAAAGAAAGAAAGGTATATATGAATATTTATACAAAAATTAGCCTAAAATTTCAGCAGACTCATACCCTCTGAAGCTTATCAATGACTCTTCTCGTCTTTGAAAGAACCAGGCCCCAGAGGCTGACTGAGTCATGGGAAGTAGGCAGTAGACCAGGGAAACTCAAGCCTTGACTCACTAGGCAGAAGACCAGCAAGGAGGGCCTCAGCGCTGGCGAGTGCTAGAGACATTGGATGGAGGAGACAACCTGAGAAAATGATCCTAAAAAATGCATATGAACTCTTGGGCTCACCCCTGAGCCGAGGTGGATCTGATGCTAAGCAACATATCAAATGCTTTGAGAACTGAACTGAGGGGTAGACGACAGCCCAGGCCCCAGACTGGCCACCCAGTGGTGGGCACACAAGAAAGAAGTAAATGGCATGGCAAAGGCTTTGGATAGTGAACTGATACTGTAACCACAGTCCACAGAAAGTGACTCAAAATGTTTGAAGAAGATAACCAGTCTACTGAAACAACGACAGCAAAAACAACTGTAACAAGTTAACATTCTCCATTGCTTTTAAGCAGGTTATATTGGTTAAAAGCAAAAGGATGAAGAAAGATGCAATTCAAGCACCAACTAAAAAAGAAAGCTGGAGGGGATATATTCATATAAACAAAATAGGCTTCAGAGCAAGGAAAACTGCCAAGAAGAAAGAAGGGTATTACTTAATGATAAAAGGTTCATCTCACCAAGACCTAATGATTCTAAATGTGTATGGTCTTAAGAAAACGTCAAAATATGTGAACCAAAAAGTCACAGAACTGAAATAAGAAATGGACAGATCCCCAATTATGGCTGTGAAGACTTCAATACTTTTCTCTTAGTACTTGATGAAACAAGTTCACAGTAAGTCAGCAAGTATAAAGAAGAACTGAACAACACCATCAGCCAGTTGGGTCTACCTGATATTCATAGGACTCTCCACCCAACAGCAGTAGAATATACGTTCTTTTTGAGTGTCCATGAAACATTCATCAAGATAGACCAAAGCCTGTATCATAAAACAAACCTTAACAGATGTAAGAGTTGAATTCATAAAAAGTATATTCTCTGACAGCAGTGTAATTAAACTAGAAATCAATAAACGAAAGATATCTGGAAAATCCCCAAATGAAAACATTCTTCTAAATAATCCATGAGTTCAAAGACGAAGCCTCAAGTGAAATTAGAAAATATTTTGACCTGAACTAAAATATAAATACAGTACATGAAAATGTATGGAATGAAGCTGTATCAGTGCTCTGAAGGAAAGTTTACAGCATTAAACGCTTATATTAAAAAGGAGAAAAGTCTCAAATCAACAATTTAAGTTTCTACCTAAAGAAACTAGAAAAAGAAGAGCAATAATAACCCAAAGAAAGCAGAAAGAATTAAATAATGAAGATAAGGTCAGAAATAATAGAAAACAGAACAAAATAGAGAAAAAAAATCAATGAAATTAAAAGCTGTTTCATAGAAAAGATCAATAAAGTTGATAAACTTCTTGCTGGAATGACCAAGTAAAAAAAGAGAAAAGACAGAATTATCACTCTCGGCAATGAAAGAGGATATATCTTTACAGGCATTAAAATACTAATGAGGAAATCGAAGAACAGCTCTACAACTCTATGCATATACATTCAACAATGTAGATGAAGTGGATCAACTCCTTGAAAGCCACAAAAATAGTAAAACTCATCGAAGAAGAAGTAGATAACATGAAAAGACCTATGTCTGTTAGAAAAATTGAATTTTTAGTTTAAAATTTTCCAAAAAAGAGATCTCTAGTCCCAGATGATTTCAATGGTACATTCTACCAAACTTTTGAAGAAGGAATAGCACCAATTCTATACAATATCTTCTGGGAAATTAAAGAAAAGAGAATATTTCCAAACTCATTTTATGAGGGCAGAATTACCCTGATGCTAAAAGACAGTTCAAGAAAAGAACACTAGAGACCAATTTCCCTCATGAACATAACCACAAAAGTCTCCAACAAAATATTAGCAATTCAAATCTAGCCACATATAAAAAGAATAATGTATAAAGCCAAGTGAGATTTATCCTGAAATGCAAGGCTAGTTTAAAGTTTGAAAAACAGTTTATGTAATCCACTGTATTAATAGACCAGAAAGATAAACCACATGTTTATCACTATTCATGTAGAAACGGCATTTGACAAAATTTAACATATATTCATGAAAAAAAAAAACTCTGAGGAAACTACGAAAAGAAGGGAACTTCCTTAAGCTAGTAAAGAACATCTACAAAAAAGCCTTTAGTTAACATCATACTTAGTGATGAAATGCCAAACTATTTATTCCTAAGATTTCAAACAAGGCGAGATGTCCACTCTCTCTGTGCTTATTTAGCGTTGTACCAGAAGTCATAGCTAGTACTTTAGGGCAAGAAAAAAAATTAAAAACATATACACATAGGAAATGAAAATTGAAATTGTCCCTATTTTCAGCTGACGTGATGGTCTACATAGAAAATCCCAAAGAATCCCCAATAAAGGTCCTGGAACTAATAAATGAGTTTAACAAATTCTCAGTATCCAATGTCAACATACAAAAATCAGTAATATTCCTTTATACTGCCAAAGAATAATTAACAATGGCAATAAAAATACCTTTGATGCTATCTCCAAGTAGGGAAATAGCTTAAGTATAAATCTAACGAATGTGCAGGATTTGTATGCCAAAAACTACAAAACGCTGATTTTAAGAAAAGAAGAAAAAAAGAACACCTAAATAAGTGGAGAGACGTACAGGCTCATGGATTGGAATACTCAACATAATCAAGGTAACAATTCTTCCAGGACTAATTTATAGATTTAATGCAATACAAATCAAAATAGCAACATGATTTTTTGCTTATTTAGATAAGCTGATCCTAAAATATATGTGGAAAAGCAAAAAGAACTAGAATGACCAAAAGTTAGAGGATTCAAACTATGTTATGTTAAAATGCTATCAAGATAATGTAATATTAATCACACTAATCAAAAGAGTGTGATATTAGGAAAGGGATAGACACATAGATTAATGGAATAGAGTCCAAAAACATACTCAATTTGTTTTTGACAAAGGTGCAAAGGTACTCCAATGGAAAAAGGATAGTCTTTTCAGTAAATGGTATTGGGACAACTGAGCATCCATCTGGAAAAAACACAAAAACAAAAACAAAACACAACTATGACCTATGCCTCTCTACTAAATTATGAGACTATTACCCTATACAAAATTAACCTAAAATAGTTTATAAATTTGACTTTAAAATATAGAACTTCAAAACTTTTAGAAGAAAACAGGAAAAAATCTTTGTGACCTTGAATTAAGCAAAGTTTTCTTAGATCTGACACCAAAAGCACAATCTATAAAAAAAAAAATCTCGGCCCGGCCTGGTGGCACAGCAGTTAAGTTTGCACGTTCCACTTTGGTGGCCTGGGGTTCCCCGGTTTGAATCCTAGGTGAAGACCTATGCACTGCTTGTCACGCCATGCTGTGGCAAGCATCCCACATATAAAAAGTAGAGGAAGATGGACACAAATGTTAGCTCAGGGCCAGTCTTCTTCAGCAAAAAGAGGAGGGTTGGTGGCAGATGTTAGCTCAGGGCTAATCTTCCTCAAAAAAAAAAAAAAGAAAGTCTTGGTAAATTGGACTTCTTAAAAAAACTTTGTTCTACAAAAGCCTTGTAAAGAGAATAGAAAGACAACTATAGACTGGGAAAAAATAGTTATAAATCACATATTTGACAAAGGACTTATATTTAGGATATATATTTAAAACCTTCTCAAAACTTAAAATAATAAGAAAACAACCAACCCAATTTATAAATGAGTCAACAATCTGAATAGACACTTTGCTAAACAAGATTTATAGATGGCAAATAAGCACATGAAAAGACATTTAACCTCATTAGCCATTAGGGAAATGCAAAATAAAGAAATAAACCACTACACACTTATTACAGTATTTTTCCTGTAGCAATGCCCACCCTAGGTCTTCAACTAACATTTTAGTAAAGGTATAAGAAGACTGGTGGCCTCAGTGATCTGCTTGACTAAGAAAATATGCTGAAAGTGGTATTCCGGACCTCTGAAGCTACAGCGGAAGTCTTGCATCTTCTTTTCTGGGCCTCTTGTAATGTTTGTTCTGGGGGAAGCCAGTTGCCATGTAAGTTATAAGGTTACCTGGAGTCCACCGTGTGTGGCTAGAGAGTGATGTTGACCAGCCCCCAGAAATTACAGCTATCCTAGCCCAGGCATGGAACCCATGAGTGATGGCATCATCCTGCATATTTCAGCCCAATGAAAAAGAAACAAGACCTTAGCCATATGTCCACAATTGAGCCATCCCACTCATCTCTAGCTGTTCCAACCACCCTGCTAAAACCGCAGATTGTGGAGCTCTTTTAGTCTATTTCTTATTTGACAGATACAGAAACTGAGGTTCTTTCTTTTTAATCTTTTAAACAAATATTTACTGAGTAGTAATTACATGCCAGGTACTGCGCTGTATTTCGTATCATCTCCATTATTCCATATAACTATGAAGTAGTTACTATTATCATTGCATTATCATTTTATAGATGAGGAAACTGAAATACAGATAGGATATGTGTTTTCCCCAAGATTATTTATTTGGTCGATTGAACTACTTTTGCCAAACACTGTATTCCAAATTTCTTCCCTAATTGAAGATTGCGCATAATGCTCTGATGAACTCAGAAGTGGCCATTAGTCATGTGAGTCATATTCCCAGAAAGAAGCTTCAAGAATCCGGGTGTGATTTACCGCGTCTCTTCTCTCTTTGGCTCAGTGATCGGCAATATTCAAAACAGGCTTCTCCAGCCGGGTGATCCCTACAGTGATGGCAATGGGAAGTAGGGTGGTGGCTGTTCCATGATGAGTCTTGTAATGTGAGTAAGATCACTGTGATTTTCAAGATCACTGTTAATGCAGTAAAACACAGCCTATCCTCACTGATACCTTCACACAACTAGTAAATAGCAGAGTTGGGACTCTACCTACTTATTAGTTTACTTTCTTTTCAGAATCTTAAATACTGTGCTAGAATAAATTTAATTTGGAAAACAGTAGGCTACATGTAATATGCTTCTTTGAGAAGATTTACCTCAAATGTTGTACTACATTCATTATTTCAATCTCCATATGTTAGAAAACTTCAGAATATATTCTAGGTGAAAGTACAAACGTTGTTTGTTATTCTTTCAAGGGAGTTGTTTCTCTCCAGTCCACGATATAGGAAGATGATTAAAGTTTCCAAACCAAATGATCAGGCTGTGGTATCTTGTAAATATAAATATAAATATATTTATGAGTGAGGGAGAAGAGATTTGAAAATTAAACTACATCAGAAAATTCAAATTCTTTCATTCAGCAAATCTACTATTGTGTTTGCTGTCTTAATTTACTGGGGTGCAAAGGAAGATAGACTAGATTTATGCTTTCCAGAGGCTCGTGTTAAGAAGGCTGTATATGAGGAGGAGAGAGAAATATAGGATGAATAATTAGAGGAATATGGATAAGAGATATAATATGTTTATGACCAACATGCCGTGGGAGCATGTAGGACAGAATATTTAACATTGACGAGGAGATGGGGGAAAGCTCCCTCTGATGTTAATAGAGTTCTTTAGACATCAGGATACGGGCATTATGGGCAAAGATAATAGTACATGCAGATTCCTGGAAGTGAAAAAGCCTGGACTTTTCTGGAAATAAGTATTTCAGAATTGTTGAGGGCAAGGTGTCTGTTAGGGAGTGGTAGGAGATGAGCCACAAACCATAGCAAGTAAGCAGCACTAAAGGAAGTGCCATGTGAATCAAAGATAGCTCATCATTTTCCTGGATCTCTGAATCATCAGATTATATAGAGTTGTTGCCCTATTCCGTGTAATGAACAGCCTTTGTTTATGGAGAGAAATGACAACATGGGCCACATTCAACTGGTCTATTACTTTTGCTGAGGAGGATGAGGCAGATTTTATAGTACTGACACAAAGTAAAAACTGCCTGTTTTATGTTTCTCTTAAATAAGTAAGCACATAAAAATTTGCAAAAAAAAAATATTTTACAGAAGTACAATTCAAGGCAAGCAATGCATAGTGGGAAGGTAATTGCTTGCTTGGGAAATGAAAAGCCTTTCCAACAAATGGTATTAAGCAACTAGATATCCCTTTTTTTTTTTTTTTGCTCAGGAAGATTAGCCCTGAGCTAACACCTGTTCTAGTCTTCCTCTATTTTGTATGTGGGTCACTGCCACAGCATGGCTCACAAATGGTGTAGGTCTGCACCCGGAATCTGAATCCATGAACCTGGGCCGCTGGAGGGAGTGTGCCAAACTTAACCACTACACCACGGGCAAGCCTTGGATATCCATATTAAAAAAAAAAAAAAAGAACCTTGATCTTTGCCTTACCCCTTACCCCAAAATAAATTCAAAATGGATCACATACTTATGATCCTATAGCTAAAACTATAAAGCTTTTGGAGGAAAACATGGAGGAATCTTTTGAGTTCAGTGGTAAACAAAGGTTACTTGTGTCATGGAAAGCAATAACCATAAAAGAAAAAAATGATAAATTAGACTTCATTGAAATTTAAAACCTCTGATTATTAGCAGACATCATTAGGAAAATAAATAGTCACAGGTGAGGAAAAATATTTACAAGACATATATCTGACAAAGCATTGATATTAAATGTAAAGAATTCTTACAACTCAATAATAAAAACACAAACAACCCAATTAAAAATAGGCAAAAGATTTGAAAAAGTAATTCATAAAAAGAAGTCACAGGAATGGTAACAAACATAAGAAAAAATGGTCAACATCATTAGTCATCAGGGAAATTCAAAGTGAAACTGCGATGAAATACCATTATACACTCACTGAGATGTCTGGAATTTTAAAAATAGGTAAACCAAATGTTGGTAAGAGTGTGGAGCAATTGGAGCTCTTACTGGTTAGAGTGTAAAATGGTACAACTAATTTGGGAAAAGTTCTGGAAGTTACTTATAAATCTAAACATGCCCCTACATTGTGACTCTGCAATTCTAATCTTAGGTAATTACCCAAGAGAATGAATATACATGTCCACAAAAAGACTTGTTTAAGAATGTTCATAGCAGTTCTATTTATAATAGTGAAAACTGGAACAGTTCAGGTATCCATCAATAAGAGAATGGATAAAAATCTATGGTATATCCATACGTTAGAATACTGTTCATCAATAAAAAGGAATGAAATGCTGATATGAATAACAACATGGATAAATTTCAAAAATACTATACTGAGTTAAAAAAAACAGACACAAAAGAGAACATACTGTATGAATTCATTTCTACTAAGTTCTAGAATGGAAAAAATAAGAATAGGGGTTGCCTCTGGGGAGGGGGAAGTAGAGATTGTGTATTTGTTTGTTTTTTGAGGAAGATTAGCCCTGAGCTAACGACTGCCACTCCTCCTCTCTTTTTGCTGAGGAAGACTGGCCCTGAGCTAACATCCATGCCCATCTTCCTCTACTTTACATGTGGGATGCCTAGCACAGCATGGCCTTTGCCAAGTGGTGCCATGTCCACACCTGGAATCAGAACCAGCAAAGCCCGGGCCACCGAGAAGCAGAACGTGCAAACTTAACCACTGCGCCACTGGGCCAGCCCCTGAAGTAGAGATTGAATGGGAAAGAGTATGAGAAATATTTCTGGGATGATGGTAATATTCTATATTTTGACATGAGTCTGGATTTCACAGATATATAGCTTTGTCAAATGTGAGTGTACACTTCAGAATTGTGTATTACATATATAATTTTTTCAACAAAATAAAAAACTAAATAAATATTGATTCTATTTACTGATACACATGCCAAAGTATGCATGGTGGAAAGTATACTGTTCATAATTTACTTTGAAATGCATCAAAAATTAAGATGAATTAATGGGCAGCTAGAGGGATGGATAAATGATAGATACATTATAAAGCATCTTTGCTAAAATATTATTGATAGAATTTAGGTGGTGGCTATAGAGGTGTTCACTGTAAATGTTTTTCAATTTTACTGTATATTGAAAATTTTCATAATAAAAATGGAAAATGTTACTTCTTGCATTTTCCCAACATATGCTAGTTTAGAATAATGATTGTCTCATATTTCTTAAGCAGACAGCAGTAGAGCCACATCCACCTACTTACCCTCCCTTCCACTGAAGCAGAAATGAAGTCACAGGGTGGGTGGATATTGTCATGACTAGTTAATAAGCAGCCTCTTGCCACTCCCCATTCCAGCAGGCTGCCTCAGGGCTCAGGGCTAACAGAAACCAAAACACAAGTCCCCACTGGGAACATAGGCTATAAGTAGAAGGATAAGGATCAGACCAGCATGGACGGTGAAGATTGAGGGTTCGGCTAACAAACCGTGGGAAGAGGATTTTCACTCAAGACTGAGGTGTCCAAGTTAATAGAAATCTTACAGATCTATTAGAAAGCTTTTCACCAGGAAAAAAACCAAACAACTGCAGGCAGTTAAATTCTCCTTTAGCATCTTGTGTTTCCTACTTGTTCTCTTACTTATTTCCCAAGTAATAAGTTGCATAGACAATTTATTAGAAAATTGTTAAGTATAATTCATGTATTTTCCCCCACTCCTCTTATTCCCTCATACACAGTCTTCCAGATCTCCAAAGAATTACCAACCACCCAGTAATACAAGCCAGAAAATGAGGTCTAATTTCTGGTTGCCCAATTTCCCTCACCCCAAGTATTCAGCCCATCATCGTCTTGTTAATTTCATATGTTCTCACAGTCTTCCATTTCTTTCTGTCTGTACTGTCTTCGCTTTTATTCTGCACCATCATCGTCTTTTACTTGGACTACTGCATGAGTCTCTTTACTGGTCTTTTCGTTTCCTCTCTCCTCCTTCCAATCCATTGCCCATTATAGCAGCAGAAGTGATTTTTCTCAAAATGTAGCTGCATTCTGTTACTACCTTGCTTAAAATCTTTCATTGTTTTCTCCCTGTGCTTGGTCTGAATCCACACTCTTCGTGATAAACTGTAAGAATCTGCCCTACAGGACTCATCTAATCTCTCTAAAGTCATGCCATTCCACTCGTACCATTGCAAGCAGGAAGGCTCTACCTTGCAGGACCTTCATAGCCCATGTCTTCTCTCTGAAATACTCTTACCCCAGCTCTGTGAGCCTATCTCTTTCTGTTCTTTTACTTTTCAGCATAATATATTACTTCCTCAGAACGACTTCCCTGACCATTATGTTTAAGCGGTCCCCCCACTTTTTGATATCTCCTTTAGATGAATAAGATCTAGCTTCTATTTAGGAATGCTCAAGTTTATCTCTTCATGCTCTATTTTGATAGTTCCCCAAATAATTTTGGAGTTATTTTTGGAGTTATTGCAAGGGATCCAAGAATCTTTATATAAACTAAGAGTTGTTTTTACGTTGAATTAGTTTTATTTTATGTCCATAGATACTAGTTTATAAGAGTATGTAGATGCTGCTATGATTAATAAAATAAAAATTTAGTAAGTGTATTCCTGGATTTCTAGTTGAATTTGATGTTGTTTTTTAATCAATCTATAACCAAAATAAAAAATACCATCACATGAGATTCATAGTGTTTTCTTTAACAAAAGTGCTTCCCGTCCATAAAAAATTCTGAACCACTGCTCCATGTTATTGCAGATAAAAAATTCAATTGATTCATTCTTATGATGTATTTTACTTTTTACTAAGTTTGATAAAATTTTCTATACTTAGTACTAGAATGTTAGAAATTAAAGGAATCCTTGAGATACTTCCGTTTAATTCCTTTTTATTATAGAAAAGGAAACGGTAGTTTAGAGATTTAAAATATTTATCCAATCACACAAATAGTAGGAGGGAAGAATTAACAGACTGATGTTTTGTCTTGTAGCCCAGTGCTCTTTCCATCTCCCTCAGCTTCCTTTTGACACTGCCCTTTCAAAAATGGGGTCAGAGACCAGATTCCGGAGCCAAATGTCAAATGAGAGGTCCAGTCCATTTATTCTTTCTCATTCCCTTTCCCTCTCCTCTAATTTATCAGGGCTATAATCTCACTGTATCAAGTGTTTATTTTTTCCTGGTAGTTAAAGAAATATTTAACCAGCTGCATATTAACATGAAAATGACCACACAAGAAAAATGGTTGCTAAGCAAAGGTAGTGTAACTTCCCATAAATAATCAAGTAATTGTACTGAGAGCTATAAAACATGCACAGAATCAAGTATCACCACTGAAGCATCCTTTCAGCTCACATTTTTCTCGTAGCCTCCTAGAGCAGCATAAAACCAGGTCCTTGATGCCAATGGCAACAAACTTAAAACTTAACTTGTAATGAAGCTTGGGTCCCAGATGTTCCTGTTGGCTATGCTGTTACATAGCAGATTTAATGATCTAGTTGGACATTAAGTGCTTTCATATATTTCTGCTGCAGTCAAACTGAAGTCAATTTTAAATAGGAGGATAAAAGTTCTAAAACTCAGATGGAACAGAATTCAATCTGCTAGACTTAAATCTACTACAAAGCCAGGGGTTTCATTGAGTTAGAGAGTTTCTAAATCCACAGAAAGAAATATAAAACCCTCTTCACTTAATTTTATTTTCAGATCAAGTTAGTCTTCTGAGGACAACTCGACACCATATTTAGATAACTAGCGTACCTCTGGGCTGTAATACTATCGTTCTACTTTTTTCTCTTTATTCTCAAATGAATGCTTATAAGAGTCGCTTCGTAACCTTGCAAAAAGTAGATTACTGGGCACCACCCTTGGAGACCGATTCAGTAGAGCTGGGTCGAGATCCAATACTTTATATTTTCAGCAAGCACCCCCAAGTGATTCCGCTGCGGGTGTCTGTGGACCACACTCGGAGGAAACATTGCATGCCCAGCAATAATGATCATGTGGCACATAGCCTTTCCTCATCCAGGTGTGTGTGAGGCCAGGGTGGCCAGAGACAGGGCAGTGATCTGGGGGAAGCACAGCCTTCCAAAAAGTCGGGCTTGGTTGAGGAAATTCTCCCTGTGATAGCCATAATTAAAGACAGACCTATGTCAGTCCTGAAGTAGAAGGGCTCTGCTCTTTCTTCCCAGATTTTGTGAGAATATGAACCATGAAGCTATAACCTGATGAGAAGATAACATTATCCCAAATTTGGTTCATGACATTCCTCATTCAGCCCATACCTAAACATGAGGAAGAGCTACAGTCTTTTTACAATGAAATAAATAGTTCGAGTACTTCTAAGCATCCTTTTTAAAGAGTCTTTTTGAAGACTGAGGCTACAGGTGAAATGATCTGCTTCTATTGTTAAGAGCTGGAAAAGCCCCATTAAGAAGGTCTAAAAATGAGCTGAGGATATTGCTGCTTAACCACATGGTTAAGATTCTGAAAGGATCTCTGAGGGAAAGACAGGCTAGATTCACTTAAAAATGAGTTCATTAATGGAGAGGAATGCACTTCCTCTTCCTCCCATTAGTAATAATAAAAATAATGTAAAACCAGTTCTAGAAAAACATTGTCAGAACTATTAAACTGATTCACCCTGTGGACAAGTTTCCTTCAGGGGCTGGCTCCGTGGCTGAGTGGTTAAGTTCGCGGGCTCGGCTGCGGTGGCCCAGGGTTCGGATCCTGGGCCTGGACATGGCACCACTCGTCAGGCCATGTTGAGGCAGCGTCCCACATCCCACAACTAGAAAGACCTGCAACTAAGATATACAACTATGTACGGGGGGGTTGGGAAGATAAAGCAGGAAAAAAAAAAATAATTAAAAAAAAAAATGGTTTCCTTCAAAACCCAGCCAAGCTCTATGGCTTAAGATGAGCTCAACTGAAGAAGCTTTTTGTCTTTATAATTAAAAGTTCCTATCAGCCTAAAGTACCACACATTTTCTGCATTGGTACCATTGTGTAATGGCTGTAAGCAGGGTGACACAGCCTCATTCAACTAAAGCTAAACAGAACTAGCCTCTGTTGAGCAGTGGATCTTTGGCCTAACTTTGAGGCGGGAAACTGTTTTGTAAAATAGCTCATAGCCCTAAAGTCAGTGTCATTATGGACAAAGGACAGCTCTCCCTTCTGTAATTTCTCAGTTGATCTCACAGATGCCACACCTTCTGCCTATGTTGTTACCTGTGTTACACTGCGTTTATTGGGTTGTGGTCATTCTCAAACTATGCTTGGATGCAATACTTGCCTTCCAAGTCTGAAATAAAATTCCACCACAGGAGCCTTTTCTCATACTCAGGGAAATAATATATTTAATTAATGTATAGATAACTTTGAACTTTTCTCCCATAAGTTTTTTGAATCCCTTAACACCTGCCACCTCACATGCAGTATGAAGTTGTAACTCATTTAGAATAAAACAATACGTTTGTTTATTTTAATCATATATAACTGTTCTATGGAGTATTGTTAAAACATCCATCACTTTCAGGTGTTCTGCCATGCGCACGAGTGAAACCACAGGTATGCTGAGTTAAGCTGTAATTATAAGGAAGAGCCTGAATCATAAGACGATGCCTCTACATGAACAAGTTGGGGGCTAACCTTCAAAATGAGGTCATTGTAGAGCCAATCATGTGGTAGGAATGGTTTATTCAGATGCAAAAACAGATGCGATGGAAAGCTCTAGTAGGAGTCCTAGGGGAATCTCTAATTCTTAGTCTTAACCTTGGAGGTTCCAAGATATCTCCAAGGGAGCTCCTTGGGACTTGAGCATCTAATTTTATTCCCTTAAGGAGGAGGCTGGGAGCTCAGATCAGCTGCTGTGATTCTGAAGTTCCACGGCTGCACAGAGCACGTCTCTACACTTGGAGCGGCTGACGTGCTTACATCAAATCAAAGTTCAACCACCTAACTAGACCACCTACTTACAGGTAAACACAGATCCAGAGAGGACTCATACTCACATCAGGAGAAAAAGACAAAAAGCAGTTTGAATTATTTCCTTTTAGTTTAGCAGAATATAGAAAGGAAAAATTAACGTTTTCCTGAAAGCAATCCATTAATATTTCATCAAAATAACCTGATCATTTGTACCTAATTTCTGATCATTCATTCTTATACTGACAGGGGGAAAGATGTAATTCACTGTGGTGCTTATAGTTGTTTTGAAACACAATTTATTAAAAAGTTAAATAGTAATAAATAAAATGGCCCAGGGAAAGATGTGATTAAATATTAAAAAATTGGTGATTAAGTGTGCTAGTTTGGAAATATAACCAAAATATTGGGGCAATTAAACTTTAAATAATCTTAAATTTTCCGTCCTTATTTCATTGTCTTTGATGCCGACACGTACCATATGTAAAGGATTTCAGATGACCTTTTGAGTGCAATCGGATGGAATTGGGAAGGTGGAACAATGGTCTTTGTCCCATTGCCCTTCTTTATTGCTGTTGGATGTGCACGTGTTTCTGTGTATAGCATTATACCCTGTGGCTACTGTCCTCCCGTGCCAAATACTGCTGCTTTTCAAATTAAAATTGGTTCCCCATAAGCACCTTCAGGAAATCCCGCAAAAGTATTTTTGTAACTTCCTGCATCCTGAGTGTAATTTTACTTAGGATATCATGAGAAAGGAAAATGTTTAGTCCCTCTTGTCCTATCCTGACCCAGACAGGCTTGGTGCTTGTTCACTTTATAAAATGACCTCATGAAAGCCTAACAATGTAAAGCCGTGATTAAATATGTAGCTGGTAATAGGTGTTCAGCAATTCCATTTTCACAGTAACTTTGAGCCTTCCACGTAGATGCACTTAAGTCTATTCGTAAACCAACCAGACACGTCCATTTCATTTTTAAGGAAACTCAAATGTGCTCAGAATAGATTAGCCAAAGTAATGTTATTTTATTGTCAAAACTACGGCAGTGATACACATGCAAAATTCTTGCCCAAAGGTCTAGGAAAAGAAACTCGTTATGATAGCATGAGGTCATAAAATTTCCATTTGGCTTTTGCAGTCATAAGGGAAGGGTCATGTAAAGTCACTGTGTTCATAACGATGGCTGGATTAGTTTTCCTTCAGGCTGTTTTAACTATCTGAACATAAGCATAGTGGGTGTCTGTCACAGAGTGTCACACTCACAGCCTTATTTAAGGTGAATTACATATTTATGGGATTCCTGTTGAAGGACCAGCCATAGGCAGCCATGTTAGTACCGTGAGACCCAAGCTGTAGCCGATAGGACTGGAGCTATAGATCTGACCGAAGGTAAACAACTCCAAAGTAATCTATGACATGCTGGGCCAATTGTTTTCACCCTTTTAGGATTTTGAACTGGAAAAAAATGAAATGAGTTAGCAGCTGGAGATAGGAATTAACACAGAAAAGATGAAAAGAGTGATTCTATGATATAGAATCAATTACATGAGGGATAATGGCAAGCTAAAGTTACGAGGTAACACAAACTAAGAGTAAGTGGAAACTATGAGACAGAAAACTACAGGGAGCAGAAGACAAAAAAAAAGTCCCTTTGAAAAAAAGAGGAGAACAGGACAGAGAAAAAGCAGGGAACTTGAAGTCAGAGAAATCTGGGGAAGCTGACCATTTCTGAAGCTGCCCAGATGTTGATGGTTTACCTGCTTCATTTCCATTCCTATTTGTATTAGTTTCCCGTGGCTGCTGTAACAAATTACCACCAACTTGGTGGCTTATTTTCTCACAAATAAGGAGGCCACAAGTCAGAAATCTAGGTGTCAGCAAGGCCATCCTCCCTCTGGAGGCTCTGGGGAGAATCCTTTCCATGCCTCTCTCACCTTCTGGTGGCTTGTGCCCAATTCACTCCGATTGCTGCGTCCCTCTTCACATGGCCTTCTCTTCTCTGTGTGTCTAATCTCCCTCTGCCACTCTCTTATAGGGACACTTGTCATGGCATTTAGAGCCCACCCAGGTAATCCGGGATAGTCTCCTCATCTCAAGATCTTTAACTTAATACATCTGAAAAAGCTTTTTTCCAAATAAGGTAACATTCACATATTCTGGGATTAGGATATAGACATGTGTTTTGGAGTCATTATCAGCTCCCCACACTATGCATGTGAGTTTACAACAAGGCTCATTTCGCGGAAGGAGGCCTGCCTCTGCCGTGATGGTTCTTCAGGGAAATAAAAGGGAAAGTTAGGTGTTGCTCAGTACTCTTCAAGCTGTACCACCCTTCACCTTCATGTTTGAAGATCACGGTCAAAGTGCGAGTATAACATGGGTGGGGAAAGAAAGAAGACTATGCCTCCTCTTGAAAACAGCCACGAAAGAATTCAGAACATATCCATGACAATTCCGATGTAGTCCCCCAATATTTACGTTCACAGACATGGCTGTCAGAAAAGAAAGAGTCAGAATTCTCTTGCACTAAATTAATAAAGTTGCTGCTGTTTTGCTATCTATGATTTTTATAGCATTCATTCAATAAATATTGATTCATTATCTACAGCTTTCCATTTTCCCTGCAAGGCCCTAGGTTGCAGATTTAGAAAATAAAGTTGCTTCTGTCAGGTGGTTCACAGGCTGGTGGGAAAGAAATATTTACAAACAACAGCAGTGCAATCTGATCTATGCACGCAGGGCAGGGAGAGCACAGGGAGAGGAAAGCTTGAAAGCTTGGTGGTATTAAGGAAGAATTCGCTGATTGGCGGGGACTTTGGGAGGAGGAGGAGTGGGGCTGGAGTTGGTGGAGAGCCTGTAAGCAACACTGGGAGAGTCCCTGCCCAAGAGAACACTTGATGCTTAAATTTCACAGTTATAGATTTTTTCTTTCCTCCTCCCCCTCCTTCCCCTCCTCCTCCTCCCCCTCCTCCTCCTCCTTCCCCTCCTCCTCCTCCTCCTCCTCCTCCTCCTCCTTCTTCTTTCGCCGCGAAGCCTATGTAACCTGGTAAATACCTCAACGGAACAGTTTTTGAGTTATTAATTATTTACATTTTTATAGGAATCACTTTATCAAGTCTTTACATGAGAGCAAGTTTTAAAAGGAACTGGGTAGGGAGCCGGCCCCTTGGCCGAGTAGTTAAGTTCGTGCACTCTGCTTCGGCAGCCCAGGGTTTCGCCGGTTCGGATCCTGGGCACGGACATGGCACCACTCATCAAGCCATGCTGAGGCAGCATCCCACCTACCGCAAGTGGAAGGACCCACAACTAAAAATACAGAACTATGCACTGGGGGGTTTTGGGGAGAAAAAGAAAAAAAAAAGGAACTGGGTAGACAGTAAATGAGGTTTCCAGAGTCGGAGGCTCTGTGTGTGTGCTGAGGGGTCACTGGAAAGGGAGAAGAAAGAAAAATATTGCACATCGAGGATATTCTTGGTACTCTGCTTGGTATTTTATATTACCTCAACTAATTACCTCAATAATCCTGTGAGATGTGTATTTTTATTTTATTACCTCAGTTTTATGGGTGAAGAAAGTGAGACTCAAAAAGGGGTTAACTTGCCCAAGGTCACACGGGCGATAAATGGCAGAGCTGACATTTTAACCTACTCTGTCAGAGCAGCATATTTCAGTCTTGAGGAGTATTGCGCAGGGCATAGAGGCATGAAAGAACATGGTATTGTTCAGAAACAGCTAAAGAATTCAGTATGCTTGAGTAAAAATGTAAAGGTCAAGTTACAAGACATGAGATTGAAAAGGCAGACAAAGGTTAGCTCCAGGTGACTCTTCACCAGCAGACACTTAGGAGTTGGATCCAATTTCCTTCAAGTTCTAGGAATATTCAGTGGGAGCTTGCTCAAAACAGGTCAGTAGGCAATCAGTTGGAAAATCTTCTTGTTTCTGCTATTTCCCATATGTATCCTATGGTAGTCTGCTAACATTATCCTGCTTGAAAACTTTGTGACTCCTTGTCTGGGCCATTACAATAGCTTTCTACCTGTCTCTTTCCACCAGCTTCCATTGCTCTCAGTTCGTCCCCAACAATACTGCAGGTTTAATCTTCTAAAGTGTGTGCCACTCCCTTTTGCAAGAAAGCCATATATATAGTAAATAAATTAAATTACTAAATTAATAAACTTTATTTTCTAGAGCAGTTTTAAGTTTACCACAAAGTCGAGTGTACTTTCCACTTGACCACACATGGGCAACCTCTTCCATTATCAACCCACCAGGGTGGTACACTTATTATAATTGTTGAACCTATTTTGACACAGCATTATCCAAAGTCCATAGTTTGTCTTAGGGTTCACTCTTGGTGTTGTACTATCTATGGGTTTGACAAATATACAATGTCATGTATCTACCATTGTAGTATCATATGTAGTATTTTCACTGCCCTAAAAATCCTCTATGCTCTGCCTAGTTATCGCCCTCCTCCCCCGCAACCCCTGGCAACCATTAACCATTAACCTTTTTACTGTCTCCATAGTTTTTCCTCTTCCAGAATGTAATATAGTTGGAATCACATAATATGTAGCATTTTCAGATTGGCTTCTTTCACTTAGTAATATGCATTTAAATTCCCTCCCTGTCTTTTTCATGCCCTAATAGCTCATTTCTTCTTGGCACTAAAAAATATTGCATTGTCTGGATGTACCACAATTTATTTATCCATTCACCTACTGAAGGACATCTTGCTTGCTTCCAAAATTTGGCATTTATGAATAAAGCTGATATAATGTCTGTGTGCAGGTTCATTTGGGTAAATAATGAGGAGTGTGATTGCCAGATTGTTTGGTAGGAGTATGCTTAGTTGTGTAAGAAACTGCCAAACTGTTTTCCACAGTGGCTGTATCATTTTGCATTCCCATCAGAAATAAATGTGAATTCCTGTTGCTCCACATCCTTGTCAGCATTTGGTATTGTCAGTGTTTTGAATTTGGCCATTCTAGTAGGTATGTAGTGACATCTCATTGTTTTAATTTTCAATTCCCTAATGACATATGATATTGAACATCTTTTCCTATGCTTACTTGCCAGCTGTATATCTTCTTTGCTGCAGTGTCTGTTAAGCACTTTTGCCCATTTTGTAATCAGGTTGTTTGTTTTCTTATTATTGTTTTAAGAGATCTTTGTGTATTTTGGATAACAGTCCTTTATCAGATGTGTCTTTTGCAAATATTTTCTTCCAGTCTGTGTCTTGTCTTCTCAGTCTCTCTCATTTATACTTAATTGATATTATTGTACATTTGTCCTCTACTCTAAGCCTTTTCAAAACCCTTTTAAGAAAAAGTAGCGTGTCAAATAAAAAAATAGTTAAAAATATTTAAATTTGTACTGAAGTTCAAATTTCTCATTCTGACATTTAAGGGTATCCATAGTTCAGCTCAATCTATGTTTCTAGTCTCATCAAGTATCAGCCACTTATACTTTTGTGCCAGCCAAATAGACTCTTCCTTTTTAGAACTCAAACATTACTGGAAGGAGTATATATTGGCACAGCGATTCTGGTTGACAATTTGGCATTGCATCAAAAACAAAAAACCCACATTAGAAAAAAGTCTTTACTCTAGCAATTCCTCTTCTCAGAATGACTCCTAAGGAAATAATTCTTGTAAACAACCTCATGATCTCTCTACATTTCCTTTCCGAAGGTGCTTGTTGTATTGTTATTTACTGTAGTGAACATCATTGGTTGCTTACCTCATCTATTTTCCCCCTCCCAACAGTGTTTGATTTGCCTTCAATTATCCATCTCACCCCTACTGCTTCAGGGCTAATGCTTCCCGACTCCAGTCCTGAAGTTGAGCCTTGTTAGTTGGTCCTAGGGTAAATCCACTTTCTGTTTCCAGTGATTCATTCAGAAACACTGGCCTAACTAACCTATTGATGGCTTTCGGCCATCACAGGAAATGGTTCATAAGTGGGAATATGAGACACAAGAGGAAATTTGCTGAGGGTGCTAGAAGAGGTGGTTTCTGTTCTTCTGGATGTTGCTGCATTTGGATGTGAGGCCCAGTACTGAAGCTACCATTTTTTCACCAAGCAAAGGACTAAGCAGACCTTTTGAGAAGAGCAGGGTAATCTTAGAGAAATCTTAGAGAAATGGAGCCTGAGCTCTGATTGAACCCCAGCTGACCAGTGCCCTCACTCTGGATTTTACCCAGTCATGTGAGCTTTAAGAGCCAACTGAATGTTTCTTCAGTGGTTTAAACTGGATCTTCTCTTTTGGTAGAATCCATCAAAATTGATACTTTATAGAGGGAACAACTACAAACATCCGAAATATCCACCAGTAGAGAACTGGTTAAATAAATAGTAGCAAACACAATGGAATAGTAAGAAAAAATTAAAGGTGACCCTGTAGAAGAAGATACTGGCATAGAATGATATCCATAATATTTTTGCGTAAAAATGAATTAAAAAACAGTATATATACTGCAATCAATTTTGGTGTAAAGTCTATATTTACCTGAAAAATGATGTGAAGGCTTGAAGAATGTTTAGCACAGTGCTTGCAATGTAGTAAATGTACAGTAAATGGTAGCTATTATTTTTATTTAACAAAATGTTATTATATTTAGGTGACAGGACAAGGATGACATTATTTTCTTATCTTCACCTATCCGTATTTTCTGAATTGAACACGTTTCATTTGTAACAATAAGAAAAAACAGCTCTTTTGAAATAACTTTAATTTTAAGTACTACTATATGGCCATCAACAATTTTTAAAAGATCACTAGAGCTCTATGATCACATCAAAGAATTCTGAAGACGTATTTAAAAAACCCCACCTGTGGGGGCTGGCCCCCTGGCCGAGTGGTTAAGCTTGCGCGCTCCGCTGCAGGCAGCCCAGTGTTTCGTTGGTTTGAATCCTGGGCGCGGACATGGAACTGCTCATCAAACCACGCTGAGGCCGCGTCCCACATGCCACAACTAGCAGGACCCACAACAAAGAATATACAATTATGTACCGGGGGGCTTTGGGGAGAAAAAGGGAAAAAAATAAAATCATTAAAAAAAAAATACAGTTTAAAAAAAAAAAACAACCCCACCTGTGTGCTTCCTAAACACCTTTTCCAGCTGCCTTCCATTCTTCAAACCTTTACCTCCATTTGAAATGGTTATTTTTCTCACCGTCTTTTGAAAATTTTATTTCCTCTTGAAGACATAACTAAAATCCTGCCTTTTGCCTGCAGCCTTTCCAGGTCATGCAGGTCAGATGTGGTTCCTTGCTCTTTTGAAAACCAAACAGAATTTGCAAGCTAATTTTTTTTGTTCTTTTGTTTTTTGTGTATGTGTGTGTGTTTTTTAAAAAAAATTTGCCCATGGGGCTGGCCCAGTGGCTCAGTGGTTAAGTTCACACTTTCCACTTCAACAGCCTGGGGTTCATCAGTTCGGATCCTGGGTGTGAACATGGCACTGCTTGGCAAGCCAGGCTGTGGTAGGCGTCCCACATATAAAGTAGAGGAAGATGGGCACGGATGTTAGCTCAGGGCTAATCTTCCTCAAAAAAAAAAATAAATAAATAAAAATAAAAGCATTATCTTATTTAAAAAAATTTGCCCAGTATTTTAAAAAATCTGTAGGTGATATTAATTAAATATTGGAAGAGTTCCACATAAAAATCTAGATTTTCTTTTGAAAAATAATAAGATTTGACAATCTTGCAGTTGCATGCTTTCATGATAACAATTAGCTTAGATTGGATGGCAGCTGCCCTTTTAAAGTATACATGTTTCCTGAAGCATTTCGTTTATTTATATTACCTCCTGACTCCTGTAGACACTTGATTCCTACTATAGCTTGGTGAGACTCTTAGCACACCAAGCTTATTTTGGTACTCACTTATCATACACTGTTTTGCATGGCTGTTTTTCATATGTTGGTTTCCTATATTATAAATTTCTTGGGGCCAAGGCCCATGCCTTACATGTATTTGTAAACTCATAGTGCCTTATGCACAGTAGGCTTGTAACACATTATTTGTTGAATGAATTGACCCAATGAACAAATAAATGAAAGCTTTGCTACATCCTGTAAACTCTTTACTTGAAAAAGTTTTGTATAATCACTTTGATTAGTCAACTGAAGAAAGCACTTTAGAAAGCCACATTTGTAAACAAATAAGAAAATCGCACCATGGATCATGATTACTGAACAGGCTCCGTGTCATTGCTGAATTTCAACAAAGTGGTTTGTTTTTAAGGGTGATATATGAGATCTGGCCTAGCGCTGCACTAACCAACATTTACTTACAAATAAGGATGAATTCACTTTTGTCCTTTTACTGGTAGAAATGTGTTTTACCACCTGTCAGACAAGACAGTGACAGAAATGCTAAAAACTTCACGATAGAGCCATCACTTTTGCAAAATGCTATTAGTTATGTCAAGCTGTGATGGTGAAATTTCAGAAGGAATCTTAACAGGGGTCATTTGCGACTTCTATATTTAATTTTGTTGAAAGAAGGCAGTATAGTATGATTGTAGGTTCCCTTAAAACATCTCTTATAATTGTAGTTGCTTTGGGTGGGGTAGGGGGATAAAAAGCTGGATAGCAAATGAAATAATTTTTGGTTGTGGAGAACAGTTCATAAAATAATTAACTTCTAGTTATGCTATTTTCTGTGAACACTTGTAGCTGCCGGAAGATAACTCAGAATTTGAAATACATTCTTCACATTTCTTACGTATATTAACTTAAACTTATTAACATGTGTGGAATGACAAGGGAGAAAAATCTAGATGTTTGGATAAGAGCTGTAAAGTTGGAGTTGCCATTTTACCAAGGGCTCCTTACTTAGAGAGTTCTTTTTCCTTTACCTGTCCATAACCTGGCAGTCTTGTGGCAAAATGAAATGAGAGGCACAGCATCCGACGCAGAACTGTGGTGTTGATAAAGTTGGTCTACTTTTGGTCTCATGGTCTGACCTTTGGATATATATAAGTGGGAGATACAGATTTTCATCTGAATACAAGCTCTGCCACTTGATGTTACATGGCTTCCTGAGCTTCATATTATCTATGAAATGTGAATAAATATCTTAAAAATATGAACTTCACAAAATGGTCAGGAGTATTTAAAGTTATGGAATTAGCGTTCCCCCAGAGCCTCCCAGGACCTCCAGGTTTTGGTAAGTTTATGCTTCCTCCATCCTTACCTTTTCAACACCTGCCTAAGGGGGCGGGTTCCGATAAGATCACTCATATTTAGATGCAAATAACTGATAAGGTTTCAAGAGTCACCTGCCCTTCTACGTGTTTATCAGGGGTCAAAGGTTTTAAGTCAAAAGAATGAAACTTTAACTGTGGAATTTTAGGAATTAACTACTTATTGAGAGAGTTATTCATTGCTCAGCTGTTCACTTCCCCATGCTTCTGTTTTCCACCATGGAAGCCGTAGGCAGTCTGCATATTTAGACTAGCCAACACCCAAGTGGGCGCTGGCGATTAATAAGGAATATTAAACAAGGATAATTTTTTGGGTGGTTATGTTTTTGTGTAAAAAACACGCCAGTTTTCTTCTGTGTCTTTTATAGCCGCCTGATATTTAAGAAAGAAGTACCTAATGTCTACTTAGGAAGGGCAGAACTCCCAAATAGAATGTTATTGCTAACAATGATGTTGTTATCAAACATTTTTCTCTCAACTAGGGGAAGCACCAGCATAGGATTTAAGGCAGCGCCTGTAAGGTTGCATTTGCCATGTAACTATACAGATCAGGCAAAAAGGTTTTGCTTCCTTAAAAAGAAAGAGCACCTTCTTACAGGAGAGAGAGGTCACAAAATACTAAGTTCAGTTTTTGAACCCCATTGAAAGATCTAAACATAATTTCTCTAACCCAGCACATTGGTGGGATCTGCATTTTGAACTGAAATGTCAGGTTTGGACCATGTTTGGGACTAATGGACAAAGCCTTGGGCAAACAATTTGCTACATCCTAGACTTCTGCCACTCTTACTCTCCGATGACCATTAGACTAACAGCTAATTTTTCAGTCAGTCCCCCTAGCAATCAAATGAGGCAGGGATTACTACAAGGCCCATTTCACAGCCGAGAAAAATGAGGCTTAGGTGACTTGTTAAATATCAAAAAAGTGGTTGAAACAGATTCCAGCCCAGGGAGTCTGTTGAATCAAAAAGCAGTTTGAATTTTTTGAACTTTTTAAATTAATTAAACAAGGAGGCTGTTAGACTGAGGGCTCTAATGCCATGGCGGCCTGTGTAAAGAAACCAAAACCTAAGCTGTAAATGCCTCAAGGTTGTGAAATCAAAACAGTGAGGACAACCAATCACACACAGCCAACCAGGCTTTATGCTATAGCCCCAAGTATTTTCCTTGCTTTGCCTCTGCACTTTCTCTATGTCTTTCCCCTGGCTCCTCTCTGGCTCCCCCTACCACTTCAGGTTTGGTGGTTTGGCCGGCCCAATTCCAGTTGATTTTTGCTCAGATAAACTCTTAAAATTTTTAATATGCCTCAGTTTGTCTTTTAAGAAACTTTACGCCCGGATGAAATTTATAAGTTTCCTGATCCATCTCGTCTTTTCTAATCATCATCATCATCACATCCTCAGTTTCTTGACTGCGCTGGCTACGTTAAATGTGTTATAGGTTGCTTAATGTTTAGTCTTTTACATCAGAATTTAAAGATAAGCATTATTATCCAGTTTTTATACTTGAGACTGTGAACTTCGGAGAGTAAATTGTACCCAGCAAGGGCTCTTTGCTTATAAATTCCCCAATCTTTCCATTCTCATCTCTCTAGTTGGGAATAACTTGAAATCATCTCAAGAGTGGACATTCACTCTTGTCATCTCTACTCTCGAACAATTTTGCGTGATAACGTTAAGAACGAAAAAGACACTGGGTCCTTTTTGTTTAGGAACATTGATTATAACTGCCCAGTAATTTAGTTTTTTTCAACTCTGCTTTTGTAAAGACCAAACAAACAAAACCCAGCAAAGGAAAATCAAAACCGACTGTCTGTATTTTGCATTAGTATAAATGGGTAGCAGTGAGAAGAGTTCCACTCTGCACACGCACATACACGTGCATGGGTGTATGCCAATACACCCTCCTTGCACTTCCTATTTTTGAGATTTGGTCTCTTTTGAAAATAAAACAGTGCCACCTGGTGGAGGTTAGAAGATATGAAAGCAGCACCTTCAAGTTCTCTCTACTCCGTTTTGTTCAGTTTGATAAACAATCTATTTGCTTTTACCCTGAGCTAGGTAATCTCCAGGGTATCTGGTCATAAAAATAAGTAAGACATGGGTCCCGCCCTCAAAGAACACGCAGCATCGCGAGGCAGCAGGCATGGAAACAGCCAAGGACACGCCTTGGGCAAACTGCGCCCTGGAGGAGGCGCGTCCTCCCGTCCTGCTTCCGAGGGAGGCTGCCTGGAGTGCATGACGCTTCCCTGAGTGGACTCCCGAGAAGCAGTCAGGTGCGGAAGTGGTGGACCAGACGGAACATGAAAAAATAGCACGGAAGAAAAAGCATTGATTTTTCAGAAAAGCAAGCAGTTTGTAGTCCTAGAACTTAAAATTTGGGAGGAGGAAGAGACAAAAGATGAGCCTTCAAAGCTATCCCAGGCTGGTCACAGAGGCATTGGGTGCCTTGCCAGGGAGACTGCACTTTACTGGCTGTTTTAGCGGCGACAGGAGGATAAAGATTTAGTAGGTCAGTCTGTTGGCCGGAGAATAGATTTGAGAGGAGGAAGGAGACTGTGGTTGGTGAAGCTTCAGGTCCTATCAATGAGGGAGAGGCAATGACAGGGAGGTTAACCGGAAGGCCATGTGGTATTGGACTCACATTCACAAAGAACTCCAAATACAGATTTTTGATATCATCTCCAAATGAGGTTGTGTATTCAGACTTAGATAAACACTGGCAGGTTTGAAAGAATATGTTATCAAATGATTTTAAACTTGTGTTCCAATATTAACCATATTTCTTGTAATGCAGTCTGAATTTTTTATAAGTGCTATAATTGTCTCATGGATAGTATGGTTTTCCGTGTACTGAAAGCCTTATTCAATTTAAATATTTCATATATACTTTATGTTTTATAGCTGATTTGGCCCTTTTTTTCACTTGTTAATATACTGAAAGTGTCACAAAATGAAAATATCTAAAGCCTTTGTTAAGTTCTGGAAAAATCCAACTAGGTAGTGGTAGAAGGATTAGAGAAAGAGAAGAGAACTGAAAAATATTTTGGAGGACAAATGAGGAGAGATGGTGTGGATTAATTATAAAGATGGGTAGCCAACTGGCAGATGAAGGAGAAGGGAGGAATCCAAAACGACTCCCAGGTTTCTGCTTAAGAGACTCATGGATGATGGCACTTTTAACTGAGGCACAGGGTTAACGAGGATGTGGCATTTTTATGTAGGAAAAATAAATAGTTCCATTTTGGATATATAGAATTTGAAGTTCTTGAGAGCAAGTCAAATGGATTTGTTTAGCCTGCGGTTAAATATGTGAAACTGAAGCTCATGGTGGTGATTAAGGACAAATATAGAAATTTGGAAGTTATTAGCATAAACAGAGTAACTGAAGTGATGGGAATGGTTGAGATTACCTAAGGGGAGTTTGTAGTCTTCAAAGAGCGATGGACTAAGGATGCCTCCTTGAGACTCTTTCTCAAGTCTTAAAGATAGTTTTACAGGGGCAAGTGCATTATTACCTTTTTTGTGAAAGCTGTGACGCGTAACACCATCCTGATTACATGAAAGTTTAAAGAAAAGGAAAAACAAAACAAAACTAGGATTAAAAGGAAGAATTTGAAATTCTCTGCTAAATGGTTAAACCGAAATGTTTCTCATAGAAGTAGTTTGGGTAGAAACATAGCAGAAAATAAGAATTCCAAGTGGAAAGGAGAGAAAATAAATGGAGAGCAGGAAATTTCATGGAAGATTTATGAGGATATAGCAGAGTCTCTCAATCAGTTTTACAGTCTTGATTCAGCAAATTCTAGCATTGCCAGAAGAGAGGCTGAGGATAAACTTTTTGTGGCAGTTTAATGAAGAAAAATGAAGAATTTGGAACTGGCTTCATTTTTCTCTGTTGGTAATAACTGAGCCAATTTCTCAAAATGGGCACACAAAGAAAGTATTTGTGGTAGGCTGAAAAATGGTACCCAAAGATATCCAGGTCCTAATCTCTGGGACCTGTGTATGTTACCTTATATGACAAAATGGATTTTGCAGTCATGATGAAGTTAAGCATCTTGAGATGGGGAGATTATCCTGGATTATCTGAGTGGACCCTAAATGCAATCACAAATATCCTTCTAAGAGAGAGCAGAGAGAGATTTGACAAACAGAAGAGAAGATGGCCTTGTGACAGAGCGGAATCAGAGAGAAAAGATGTAACCTGCTGGCTTTGGTGATGGAAGAAGGGACCGTGAGCCAAGGAATGAAGCCTAGAAACTGGAGAAGGTAGAGAAAAGAATTCTCCTCCAGAGCCTCCTCAGGGAGCACAGTCCCGCCTAGACCTTGATTTTAGCCCATTAAAACTGATTTTGGACATCTTGTCCCAGAACTGTAGGAGAACAAATTTGTGTTATTTTAAGCTATCAAATTAGTAGTAATTTGTTACAGAGGCAAGTAGGAAACTAAAAGAGTATTTTAAACTTATAAAATAATTGCTCCAGAGATTTCCCAAAATATTCTTAAAAAGAAAACATCTTTTACTTAAGCAAAGATAGAAATATTTTTTTTTTGTTTTGACAAAGTGCAAAATAAAGCTTCAAAAAAAGGTGGGTGTTCTAATCTTATTTCCTGGAGAACTTTGATAAATAGACTTTAACCTTCAACTGTGAGAGTGACATCATCATCAGAGTTGGCCAGAGGGCTACGGGAGCAAATTGAGTACTTAGACTAAGATTTGGTGCCCAGGACAGGCTAATAATTTTTCAACCGTGGCAGGGCCACTTCTATCATGGAGGTTAGTTTAGTTTCTTTCTTTCTTTTTTCTTAAGTTTCTGTCTTCTTTGATCAGACAGGGACTACTTTATATTTTGCCATAAATGGAAAAAGTTGTCTGTGAGGTCAATAGAACCATATTTCTGAATTTTCCAGTGATTTCTTCCAGATCCTATAGATTGGTAACCTAGGCCGTCTATCCTTCTCCGTAATTTTCTCACTCTTCAGATGACAGAGTAACGTTGGTGAGGTAAGACAGAAAGTGGCTTGGGTGTTCAGAGGAGATAGAGGTCGTGCTGGTTCTGTAGTAGGAACCCTGGAAGGGATGGCAAAGATCCTATTATCTTGCTGTTTCCTGATTGCTGTGCGATTATCTGCCTGATCCAGCTCTTCAGCCTTTTTGGGGACTACAAATCATACTAGTAGACAATTAAACACATACATACATACACCAACCCTTCATATTGTATAAGAATTGGATGGAAGACTGTCATGGTAATTTACACTACTGAAGTTTCTGATTAACAACAATCTTCTATGCCTCAGAAATATGTTCCACTTAAAATTGAATGTCAAGGTTTTTGTTTAGAGAGATAAAACATGTTACAGAATGTTAACTACTAATGAAATAGATGAAGTGTATGTCAATATTCATTGTTTTGCTTTTTCAATTTTCTAGGGTTTGACGTTTTTCAAAATAAAGTTTGGAGAAAAATGGAGAGGTAGGGTGTAATGAATTTCTGAAATACACTAAATCTGTAGGTATAGAAATGTCACTATTACGTGTCTGGTCTGATCATTGGGAAGCATCCAGGTGGTATATAGCCTATTCAGGGAACTTAATTTGGAGAAAAGAAAGAGAAGAATTCTCTATGGCTGAAGGAATGAGGATTCCAGTGTTTATTTATTTATTTATTTATTTATTTATTTATTTTTGAGGAAGATTAGCCCTGAGCTAACTACTGCCAATCCTCCTCTTTTTGCTGAGGAAGACTGGCCCTGAGCTAACATCCATGCCCATCTTCCTCTGCTTTATATGTGGGACCCCTACCACAGCATGGCTTTTGCCAAGCCGTGCCATGTCTGCACCTGGGATCTGAACCGGCAAACCCTGGGCCGCTGAGAAGCAGAATTCGCGAACTTAACCACTGTGCCACCGTGCGGCCCTCCAGTGTTTATTTAATAGAGTACATGTTGTAATACTTATCAACTACACACTCATTCAAATCTTTGTTGTTGTATTACTTCTAAATTCTATGTTAGTCTAATTTAGCAAACCTACACCATTGGGGATAAAGGTATAATTCAAGACTTCATGCCACTAGGCTGTTGAAGTGAGTCCCTATTATCGTAATGAGTATCAATCATTATCTAACATAAAGTTTATTGAGTTTTTAAAACGTTAATATCTCTATAAAGGAGAGAGTAAGTTATGATATCCAAGAATGAATGATAGAGCCTTACAATGCCAACAAAGATAAGGAAAACAATATGTGTTTGCAGAAATATATCATGGCCACATTTTGTTCTTTCTAGTACAAAATCCATTCTGTCATCTGCAGATGAACATTCACAGTTGCAAATTTAGCTCAGTTTTCAAAAGAAAAATCTTTCAAATGTATAAATAGTGTGGACTGGCAATAAACATATTTATTTTACGGTGTTCTTATTTTTTCATTAACGCTAAGGTTTCTAAGTTCTGGGACTATACTGACACCTAGAGGAAATCATTTTTAAGCATCACCTATTTCCGGTAGTTTTCAGTCTTTTGTAGATAAATTTCCCATGGTTGGGGCTTATTTATAAGGCTTTATCTTTTTCCTTCTTTTCTAAGCAAACTTTGAATTTAGTTTCTATAGAAGAATCTGATAGTTACAAGTATAGCATAATATAGACAGAAGGAAGAATTAAGAAACTCCATCCATTAATGGAATAAAAATTCATGCCAAGATTCAACTCTCCTTGTGACTTAGTAATGATTCCATGGTTCCTTTGCGGAGTTAGTAATTTGAGGATAATTAAAAAAAAATTGGTGGAATTTATTTTATTTTTTAAAGTATGCATTTTGTGGTGTATTTGGAAGAATAAAGTTTGTATTGGAACAAAATTACAATGTTATACATATATGCCTAACAGTTTAGGTTTCGAAGTTCTATGTCTACACATGCTTTGAGAATTTATTTACGTATTTTAAATCTAAATTATGTAGTCAGTTAAGAAAATGCATTTCCCCTTAATTTGGAAAACGAGATATGCATAGTCTGATTCTTTCTTGAATATATATTCTTTCAGAGTTTAAGCACAAACGTCACAGTCACTGAACAGGGCATATTAAATGTACTAGGAAGAGTTTCAGTCTTTCCATGGTAAAGGCGTATAAACACAACACGACTAAGGGAGAGATCTGTTTTGAGGTCGCCTTACAAAGCTCTGAAAGCACAAAAGAGGCAGACGGTGCCGCCACAAATGAGGCTTCTGAAAGGAAATGTTGCCAAACCCAGGAGCTCCCATAGCTATTTGCATAAGTGCTAGCAAAGTTCCTCAGCCGATCTGGTCCTGCACCCCAGACGCAGAAAAGCAGATGAGGCAGCAGATGACCATTTACATTGCCAGGGTGTGTGAACCAGCGAACATCCCCCACATTACTCACTAAGTAATGAGGAGGGGCCTTAGATATGTTCCACAATTCAGATGGGCCTGCCAGTTGGCCCCTGGGCTTCATTGTGTGTGATCCATACACAGCAGAGACACTCAGGAGGCAATGCAAATGAATCAACAGACAGCACCGAGGTCCCAGCAGCAGCAGGCAAGGTACTGCCTATGCAACAGGGCGTGATGACAGATAATTAGCTGTGACATGCCCCTCGATGGCGGTGGGATGAGAGCGTTCAGTTGGAAACCAGTGTGCAACATGGCATCATGAACCATGAGATTTAACTTTGGAGCATAAATTCTTTTTTGCCAAACCATTTTTTAAGGAGGTTGTTGGAGTTTTCACGATTCCAGGAATGAAAGTTAAAATTTATTAAGCACTTACTACATTCCAGGCATTGGGAGATGTACTTGCCGTACAATGTCATTTTTAATGGTCTAAAAATCCCTATTTTTTAAGAACTGCCCTTATTTTACAGATAAGAAAACTGAGGCTTAGAGAAGTAATGCAACTTGCACGATGGCGCATTGCTAATAAATGGAAGAGATGTGAAGTCAATCAAGGGCTTTTTGGATACAAAGTTGGTCCTATCACAAGCAGATGTTGACCTCTTTTTTTTTCTTTTTAGGAAATTTGATAGAAGGTCCCCCCTCCCTTTTCTACTCTTTGGGTTTACTTGGCTTTACTCAACTTGAGTTAAATAAGTTTTTCTTATGTTTTTGATATTTTTATGTCATACTATTTTTATTTCTTCTTCAAAGTGTTTATTTTCAAATTGGTTATTTTTTTAAAAAGACTTCTCAAAGAACTCTGTTGGGACAATTGGAACAATTTGTATGGACTGTATATTAGCAAACAGTATTGTATCCATGTTAAATTTCCTGAATTTACAGTTGTATTGAGGTTATGTAGGAGAATGTCATTCTTCTTAGGAGACACATGGAAATAGCAACAAAGGGTCATGATATCCACTACTTACTTTCAATCTTGTTTGGGAAAAATATTACTAATAATATGTGCATAGGTATACGTGGGAATAGAAAGACAAAGCAAATGTGCAAAATATTGACAACTGGTAAATTTAGGTGCAATGTATGTGGGAGTTCATTGTATTCTTACAACTATGCTATAAGTTGGATTTTTTCAAAGTAAGTTAGAAATGAATTATTACTTTTTTAGCTTTCTATTAGGCCAGTTTTTCTTTGAAAGTTTTGGTGTATGTTTACAAAGTTAACCATGAATTTCATTATGTGTAGTCTCAGTGGCTCAATGGAGCGGATTCCCATAGCTGGCTAGCCCTTTTCACCCTTGTCACAAATTATCAGTGTCTTTGATGCTGGCATAATCATCTATTGTTCGTGAAACCATTTGGGTGATGTGCCACTCACTCTTCATTTTGTGGCCCGGAAGGGCCTGATGATAAGCGAGCATGATGGAGGAGGGTAATGTATACAAGAGAGTTCTAGTCAATAAGAAGACACATTTGTGTCACTATTATTTGGTTGGGAATTTCACCCATGTGGAGATTACTAATCTCACAAGCCATTTTTTAACCAAAATGAAAAATTGCCTTCAGATGTCACATAAACATTTTTTTAACCAGAAGAGGAATAGCAGATGTCTTCACTGTTCATTTCAGTTGAAGCCGTTGGATGTTCATAATCATTTTTTGAAATATGTTCAAAGCTGCCATCTTTTGGTAATATTCTATTCAATTCTTAGCAGATATATTGATAAAACTCTGGTTTAAATCTGAAGACTGGAAGGAAAGAACATTTTAGGATATGTCAGAAGCCTGTAGTTTGAAGCCTACATAAAAAAATACAAAAGTATATTTCCATGGTAATTTACTTAATCTAATTGATTAATAACTGGTCTCACTCATTTTGCTAACAGTTTCTATTTGAAAGCTATGACAGATTTTATTCGTTGTCCTTTTTTTCCATCTCCCCCAAATTAAAAGTCTAAAATTTCCTATTTCACAGGGGAAAAATTAAGAATAAACTTCTGCTTAGTGATACAAATTTTGAAATCAATCATTATTTCCTGAGATTTCCAGAAGAGTCACTCTCTTCTTTGAAATTTCCTTTCAAAATGTCAAGGTTCGTGAAGAATTCAAAAGATCCTCTGCCTCCATCCTCCCCACACACAAATCACACTTCCCGGATACCATAATTTTCAGCTTTTCAAGTTGCTTCTTCTGATTTTGCCTTCTTATTTTTAAATAGTATATTTAAACTTCTATTTCTTATCTTTTAAAACAATTTAGAGGTAGCATGTTCAAACATTCTGCTGTGAATAATGAGGACTTGGCTTTTATCATAGCCCTGTTCAGTTAACTTTTTCAGCAATTTTCTCATCCTCTAGGTTTCAGGTATTTTCACTTCTTTGGCTTAACTTCGCTATTCACTCTTCTAAATTAAATAACCCCCACCAGATTTTTTTAAAGGAAAGTACACTGTCTGTTTCTTTCATTCTGCTATAATTATGAAGTATCTTGATTGTTTGCTTGTTTAATTGTTATGGCAATACTCCAAGTTGCCACAATCCCAAATTCATTCTCTCTTATCCCTTACTATTCTGATATCCTTCAGGATAGTAACCAACCAAGCACCCACCACCAACAAAAACATCTTCAATTTTCTATGCTCCCTTGCCTTGTGATAAGCTTCTCATGAGATATAGGGAAAATTTGGGGAGAATATCCGCTTCTGAATAAAAGAGAAATTTTGGTGTGGGATGGATACAAGTTCTGGAGATATAGCAGCCATTTTGCAGCCCTGACAGTATAAATAAAAGGATAAAAACCACACATTAAAGGTGGTGGTGAAAAGTTAGAAAAAGCCTGAGTCTTTGAAGGCATCATCGGGCTGCCTTAGCTGCCCTGGGCTCTCTACCTTTCAAACTTCCTATTCTGTGAGAAAATAATGCATTCTTAATAGAGTCCATTGGTTTTTGTTGTTCTCTCCCATTAGATACTAAGGTGCACTATGAAACTTGTTTATCCTTGTAGCCTTAGATTAGGTTTTCTTAACCTCAGCACTATTGACATTTTGGGCTGGATAATTTTTCAATGTGTGGGGCTGTTTTGTGCATAGCAGGATATATAGCAGCACCCCTGCCTCTAGCTGCTACATGCCAGTAGCAGATGTCTCCTGGGGGTAAATTGCCCTCCAACTGAGAACGACTGGCTTAGATGATGGGTTCAGTGCTCAAGATATAGTGGTCAATAGATATTAACTGTTTTAACAAAATTATTAATTAACTGGTTGCAAGGATTGAGAGAGATGGTAGAATTCAAGAGTGACTTCCAAGTTTCTTTCTTGGGATAGTAATTGCATCATTGTATCACTTAAAAGATAAAGAGGCATGTTCCTATTTGTCAACGTTCCCCTTAAACTGTGACCTTGAAGTTGAAAAATAAAGTCTGAGTGTGACTCGAACACCACAGATTTCTGTTTCTGCATTAATGAAGCACAATACATTAGCATTCACATAGTATTTTTTTCCCCTCTATCAATCACACAGCATTTTTTCCCTTTACTGGTCACATTCCACTCTTGGCTTATGTTTAACTTGAAATCCACGAAAATCTCCTGGTTATTTTGTAAAGAATCTTGCTAGTTCCTGTCTTTCTCTACCCTGTAATTTTGCAGTCATGCTTTTGAAGTGCCAGATTTTGCATTTTTTCTTTTAAATCTCCTCTCTTTCATTTCAGGCTCTGTTCTTGGTTTATTAATATATTTTTAAAATTTTTGGTTTTTTTCTGTTACATATTAGGTCTCTCTGCCCAATTTTATATTCCATTGGTTGCTTGGCTGATAAAAATTTTGACTAGGAAATGGCAAAAGACAAAATACATAACATTATTGAATATTCATAGACTGAGTTCAGAACAAATGTCTCATAACCAAACTTCGAACAGTTGTTTTAATAGCCCAAATCTTTTTCCCTGCATTCAATTTTAAAGATTACGTGGAACCGTAAGTGAGCACTATCTCTGAAATCTGTTTCTAGGAATGAACACAAGATATAACTTCAGAGGGACACAAAAGTAATAGCTTTTCATTTTTGATTGTATAGGAAGGTCCCATCGGGCATTTTTAATCACTCTCTTTAGACCATACAGCTTAGCTCGCTTTGTGGCATTGGCATGCAATGGGTGCTTATGTAGCGGGAAAGAATGGGTTTAAGTGGTATGGAATGTGCTTTCCAGTGAGTGCATACAAACTTCATTTACTGTGTTTTATAAGAGAACTAGAGGACTGAGAACAGTGAAAAATCTCCAAGATTACAAATGAGTTTTATTAGCAGTGACTAATATGGCATATTATAGGGAGAGTAATGGTCACCTAATTAAGATAACTCATAAGATCGTACAGAGCTGTCAAATGACTAGGAAGAAGTCCTTGAATGAAAGAAAAATAAAGCAACACATTTCGGGAGAAATTATCAAAGTTATATTGATAAGATAATGGGTGTAGTTTTCTCTCAGAATTAGGATTTCTTAGAGTTGATGCTTATGTTTTGGGACGGGCTCTCCTCCTTTCTCCTGTGAATTATTTGATATTAACTATGCTCTTCTACTCTAACCATTCCAAATCATTCTTAATTAACATTATTTACAAATATCATCACCACCGTTATCTTTATAAAACACATTTTATTTGTGACTCTCATGTATTCCCTCTTATTTGTGGAATAAATTCCACATTTCTTAGGATTGCATATAGGACACTGATTTTATTCCCAATTTATCTTTCTACTTCCCTCTACGAAAACGATGCTCTAACCACACGGACCTACTACTGTGACTTTGCTCATGCTGTCACTTGTGTGTGGAATGCCCTTCTGTACTCTTAATTTTGGTAAACCCATTGGCATTCCTAGAAGCCCACGTCAAATGTGACCTTCTCAGTTTTACATTCCTGACTTTCCCTTCCCCAAATCCACAGTACCTTGAACTATGTCTGAAATCCAGTATGTGCTTAATAAATGTTTATGAAATGAGTGATGAGTAAATCTCTAAAAATATGAAGTGGGGAACTTAGTTTCATTGATGTTTATATAAAAAGAAATCTTACAGTATACAATAATTTACCTGAAAAGCTGTGAGTATATAATATTTTAATAAATCAAAACATATTCCAAGATAATTGAATAATGCTCTTCGAAAGCTAAAAAAATACTATTGCTGGATGCATTCTCTTTCACTAACACATTTTATCTGTTTACCTTGTGTACATAGCTTTAAGATTGCTTAATGTAAGGAAACCCAGTAACCAATTGGGTGTATATAATTTTAATCTTGTTTCTGTTTATTGAGTTGGGAATATCAGACTACCCATTTTCTATAGTGTATGATTACTATTGTTATTATTTATTTTCATCAATTAATTAAAATGTTTGTTCACTGTGACTAGCCTATAGAATTCTTCATTGGAAATATTGTTTCAGTACCATAAGGTCAAAAAGAGAGAAAAATACTTTATGTTAGAAGATAGGGAGAAAAAAAAGAATGACATTCTTGCAGAATTGCATAGAAAAAGGGGACCAATGAAATAATATTTTATTATTTTATTTTGAAATTACATAAAAGGCTGCTAAATGATAAGAGAATGCTATTCAAATTAAACACAATGAGTTGAATGCTATCTGTGGAGTACTGGGCCGCATATTCTCACCTTTATGGACCTCTAAGATGTGAGAAGAAGAATTGAGAGGTGAAATGTATGCATGGGTAGTTCCTTTCTCAGTGAGTTGAGAGAGAGGACAACACAATGGCAAATGTAGGCAATACTAACTGTCTCTCAAACAAAGTGAAGCTTTTACCTCTCCAAAGTGTGACAAAGACTGTGATTTTTGTGGTGACCTTGAACCTTAGACAAAATAATATATGCTGATGACCAAAGGGGAAGACCAATTTGAAGAAGTTAATTGGGATCCCATTTATAACTCCACATAATTTATTTTAACTAATAGATGTGGCTTACTTTATGTCTGTTGGTCAATGTCAATGGATGGAAATGTATTTACATTTTAACATTGTAGAAGTGCCTACTCATGTATTTTAATCAGGGATTTACCAGCAATCATGATTTGTCTTTACACATAGACAAAGCACAGCAGATTATGTACCTTGTTATATAGTTGACCTTTAAAACGTGACAAAAATCTTCATGCTATCTGCTTAAATACTGTGGAGTTGGCGCAACCTACTGGTTTAAAAAGAGCTGAAAATTAGATCCTTTTGCAAAGACTATGACCCTTCTCAGTTCTCGAAAATAATACCTGGAGCTTAAATTTTAACATGTGCATGCATAAGGAAGAAAGTAAGAGAGTGAAAGAAAATACAGTTAGTAACTCACTCTATTATTTTTCAACCTAGTGGTTTTGTGATACTAATGCCTAAGAGAATAAGCCATTTATTGTTAGACCATAGACTGATTAGGATCCGGGAGTTTTTCATATTCTGCAGCGTAGTGTTGATAACGATCAGTGAGGAGAGGCTGAGTTGCTTCATCCCTGTTGCTTCTGGCATGAATCAGACAAGACGCGCCCACAAAAATGACTGCAACCACTAATAACGCAGCAACTACTGCTATGGTAACGATCTCAGAAATACTGAAATCCCGACCTGTTAGAAAAATAAAACGAGAGCAAAACATAAATAGTAAAAGAGTTTCCACCAAAAACTAGATACCCTAAATTTAGGCGCAGTTCCAGGCACTTTACAGAAATCCTCATATTTAATTTTATTGGCCACATTGCCTGTTATAGCACCTGTCATCATGAAGGGCACTTTTTAATTCCTCATAAGGAGTGGACCCTACTGGGATGGTTATTATTATTTCCATTCTAAAAATAAGGAAATAATGGCTCAGAATTTGAGTCACTTGCCCAAGGTCACTGGTTAGTAGGCAGTAGTGTTGGTTTTGGGGCCTAGGTCTTTCAGAATCCAAATCATCTGCTCTTCCGCTGTACCCTACCGCCTTTGTTGAAAAAGAGATTTCAAATTAAACAAAAAAGTTTTGAATTTCAAAATCTCAAGAAAAACAGCTCAGAGAATCTCACCGCATCTTTAATTTTTTATAGGATAAATAAATGCAAGCAACATTATGTAGTAGAAAAATTGGGACATATTAAACAGGTTTAAGCTCAAAACTCATTCTCTCTATTTACTAGAAATGTCATCTTTGATAATTACCCTCTCTAAGCCTCATCTTCCTTATTTATAAAAATGAGGATTATAATACTCACTTCAGAGGACTGTAAGGATTAAATGAGCTGGTGTGCTATATAATTAGCTCAATACTGGGTCAGAATGGGCTCTCAACAAATGTTAAATTCACTCTCTTTATCCCCAAATAAAAATCTGAGTGAAAGTTTCTAAATCCAAGCAGAAAATGTAAACCTCAGGAATGCTGTGATTACTTTTCTTTAAAGGTAACAAATTTGCTTTTGGAAATTTTCACTGTAAAAATATCTTCAATACTCACCTGGCCATTGAACTTCATAAGTATATCCCAGGTTGTCTGGAGCAGTGACAAACATTTCCACATTGGTAATTGGAGGCCAGAATGGCACCATATTGTATTGTCTATTATGTCCAATAGGAGCATTTTCCAGTGGAAATGTGGATATATCTAAAATATGTCAAACATGCCTTGTTAAGAGACATAATAAAGTTAGTATTAACACATTAGTATGTTCTGAAGGTGACCCAAAATATTCAAGGATAATATTAAAATCATCTTTCATATTTTACACTGAATAAAGACATAAAAAAAGTTTCACTACAACAGAACAGGGAATTGATAAAACGGAGTTCAAACGCTTTGAGTACAGCTCTAAGGTATCATCTAAGCGGAAAAGGAAGTTGAAAAGCAAGGAAGTTTTAGTATTTTATCATCTATGATGATCATTAATTGTTTTACTTTTAAATTACCAAAATTAATTTGAATAAAATTCATTAAGCTTATTTTTCAAAGATAAGGAAAAGATGAACCTGTAGTTTGCTGTAGCATCATCTATAATTTAAATTTGAGAGAAGATGTGTCTAATGGAGGTTTGTCCTTGACTATGAATATTTTTGTTTAGCATTTTTCATTTTTCCTGTTTACTTTTAGAGAAATAAATATTTATTCCCAGGTTTTACTTGGTTAGCAAAAAACACTTAAAATTTTGAATCAAGTTCTAGAATCCTATTGCTTCTTGCCGCCTCTCTTTCTACTTAAATACAAGTCACAGGCATTTATATTAGTAAGTTTCTGTCATCAGGGATAAAAGGAGTGATAACGCCTTTTGTGGCAAAAGATTGTTCTTTTTTGTTGTTGTTCTATATTTTTGTTGGTTCAATTAAATGCCAAATGGAATGTCACAAAACCAGAGTTGGAAGTGGGCTTGGGCAGGAATTAGTGGGGATATATTTAGAAGAGTTGGAATATGTGAGAAAGCTAGCAAAGTATTATTTTTTCTGTTTGCAAGAAGTGTATTACCTGCATAGTCATTGTGATGTTGTGAAGCACAGAAGAGTGTTGGAACATCTACTTTGATGAACAATTGATAATAGAAATGGCATGTAGTATTCATATTTTTGTAACTTTAAAATTTAGTGACTTTAAATTTACTATGTATTAATGCTATTTGAGTATTTATCTATTAAAATCTGTTGAGCCCCTACTAGCGCCAGGCACTGGTCTAGGCATGGTGGCTACAGCACTGAACAGAACAGACAAAATTTCTGCCCGCATGGAACTCACATTTTGGTGTATTGTGTTAATTATTTATTAAAACTAGATGTTAAAGTTAATAGCTTAGATAATTTTTTAAACTTCCCATTTCACCTTTCTACTGAATCCTAACTTGATCAGCCTCAACCCAGAGTGAAAGAGAAAGTTATGTCCATTAAAAAGAATGGAGGAATAATAGTAAAAATAACAATCACAATTGGTCTGTCATGTAACTGCTCTATGTAAGACCCTTAAGCTCCTCCTCCATTTCTCTTCTTCAGAATCTGCCGCCTGTTATCTCTCTGACCATGTTATCTCCTTCCATTCTCTTCCCACTCCCCACTCTGCTCCCCACAGTGGGCTCCTTTGTCTTGAGAGAGAATACACTGTATTCCCTATCCCCTTTCCTTGTTTTATTTATCTACAAACACTTCCCCCCATCTAACATACTATATATTTATTTACATATGTTTATTGTCAATCCTACCAACAGGTACAAAAGTTCCAGGAGGGAAAATATTTTTGTGTGTTTTGTATGCTACTGTATTTCTGATACCTAGAATACTGCCTAGGAAATAGTAAATGCCCAAATAATATTTTTTTAGCTTTATTGATGCATAATTGACAAATAAAAATTGTATATATTTAAAGTGTACAATGTGATGATTTACAAATGGCCAACAGGTATGTGAAAAGGTGCTGAACATCACTAATCATTAGAAAATGCAGATCAAAATCACAGTGGGATATCACCTCACACCTGTTTGGATGGCTATTATCAAAAAGACAAGAGATAACAAGTGTTGGTGAGGGTGTGGAGAAAAGGAAACCCCTGTGCACTGTTGGTGGGAATTGCTCCAGCCATTATGGAGAGTATTATGGAGGATTAAAAATAGAACTAGAATATGATCCAGCAATCCCTATGGATGTATATCCAAAGGAAATGAAATCAGTATGTCGAAGAGATATCTGCATTCCCATTTTCGTTGAAGCATTATTCACAGCAGCCAAGATAAAGGATCAAATAATATTTGTCGAAGGATCTAAGTGTGAGTGTATGATTACTTCCTTTCTATCAGGGCATAATACGTAAAGTTGTGATTGCTCTGAGAAAAGTATAAACTGCTTCTTCTGAAAAATGTACTGAATTTCCAGGCTACTATGTTTAAAATTTAATTCACGTGATTTTCAGCTGGAAAAAAAAGGGAGTTGAATTAAATATGTACATGATACAAGATGTTAATGAATGGGAGTTAACATCATTTTACATAGAGTTTGGATGTTCTACATTGTACTGTCTCTTATGTCTAATTAGAGGATTCTGTAATGGACATCGCCATGTGAATGACTGTAATTTCCTTCAGTTGTAAAATGTAATAATCGTTCCATGCCGATCCTAACAATTCTATAATTCTATGATTTTTGAAGAGCCTTCTATATCTATAAAAACCTTTTGATACATTTTGAAAAATAATTCCATCCTCCACTCCTAGACTTATTTTCAACAAAGACTTCTGCTATATGGATAATTTTAGAAATTCTTCCAATTTTTCTTTTTCTTCCTAACATAGTTGTTCTGTGACATTGTTTTCCCAGGTGCATGGAATATTTAAGAAGGTAGCTAACTGAGTTTAGCTTTCATGCAATTGATAAGTGTTTACATTGGCTTGTCCTGTAAATTTATGGCCACATTTTATCAGAAATGTGCTGCAGGTTAGTTCTCTACTTTTAATTTATGGGACTTCTCCCTCCCTCCCTCCTATCCAGGTCACTGAGAGACCTTATGCTACATATAATACAAACAAAGGGAGTAGGAGGGAAATAACAATGAAAAAGGTATTTTTCTGGTTCATCAATGGCCTTTATATTAAGATCTGGAGAACTTTGAACAAATTATTAGGAATTGAAATAATGATATTTTCAATCAAGATATGTAAGGGAAAGGAATAAACATTTTCATAGTTGAAAGAAATCTCCACTTAAGAGACTGGCCAGATTACCCAAGATTCTCCATTTCCTCTGAAAAACTATTATCCATGGCATTGTGATGGTGGAACAACTACAACTTGTACGTTGCTGTCTAGTTCCCAGAAGCGTATATTTAACAAAGTTTGTTTTGTTCATTCCTAAACCTGTTAATTCTAGCTTATTTGTTATGGTAATAAAAGTAATCCAGCTGAACATAAAGTGATAACTATGATTGTAAAAAGAGAGGCATGTCATTTTTATAATAAATAAATTGAATGCTTTGGAAAGATTTGTTAAAAATGAATGGCTGAAATATTACTATAGACTTAGGAGGGGGCAATATGATTGTAAAGGGTTAGGGAAGCATTATGAAAATAAAGAGTAATACTGAACTCAGATTTCCTCTCAAGGGCTGGAAATTTCTTGTTTTGCTTTTAAGGAATGGACACTATAAATTGTAGATAATTCGTTATGGCTGTATGTATGTATGTATTATGTATGTATGTATGTAAGTACACATGAAAATGAGGTGGAATTCCCATCAGTGAATTCATAACAGATTGACAAGTGAATACTTATATGGAAGGTATTTGTTTTTTAATTGATTTTCTTTAATCAATTAATCAATTGATTAACTGATTGATGGAACAAACTATTTCGACCAACTCATCAATTAATGGTCCTAATCAGGTTGGATTAGAGGCTTCTGCTACACACATACACACACACACACATAGGGGAACTGGCCGAATTGGTTAGATAAATCAATAGATAGTTAATCTCCAATATTATTTTATGTGCATGATGAAGTAAGGGCACAGAAGCCAAAATTTAGAACATTTTTAAAATATGAAAATTTATGATGTTTTAATCAGTAGAAGAATATTCATTGAAAAGTAATGTGAGCCTCTCAGCCGAATAGAAGTGAAGAGAAAGTAGCCTTTTAAATAATATTTTAAAGAATGCATTAAAATGAACTTGAAAGAGATTTTCTATGGTGTGATATAAAAACCAACATTAACTTTGCGAGTTGAATAAAATTTCCATTTGTGAGAAGCCAAAAGTAATAAAAATCGAAACTGTGGATTGTGAGTATAATTTCTTGTCTTTTGGGCTATCAAAGAAGAGCTCTTGTAAGTTTTTCCCATTCGTACTAAAAAACAATGAGAATGTTCATTGGAAGATACAAGGAAGAGAAATTTGGGATACTTAGTAGTTATCTTTACATAGTGAAAATCAGAAGGGATTACCTGCTTAGTCCTAGCAAATGCTAGTAAATATCATCTTGTAGTAACTATTCTGAGAGACGTCGGTCTGCATTTTCAAAGCGGTTTGGAATATTTGGAAATGGCTAGAGATTATGGCTATTTTATCCTCATTTTGAAGTGTAGTTTGTGTGTGTCAAGTGCTTAGTCTGCAGTGACAGCTCTGCCATGGAACAATCTCCTTTGCTGAGCCTGCAAAAAGCATATGAAAGTATCTCACCAGCATTGTACCTCCTCAGCCATTCATCAAAGACTGCATCGGTGAAAGTATGCAGGAGGACAAAAATAGGATCATTTGGAGATAAATGGGTTTGTCCCCCTGTTCCATTCAGAAATAGATGAGCCAAATTGTGAAGGCTTCGAACAGCAGGGTCATACTTTCCCGTGGGATCACTGTAACCTAGATATAAAAATAAGGATGAGAATAATAAAAACCATTACAAATATCTTACTTTTCAAGTCAACAGTAGTGATTATATTGGGAAACGATTTTTCCTGAGCTTGTCAGGCCAATTTTTACCTTAATATAATAGCACTGGTCCTCTGTACCTATGTGGTGATATTTGTTTGCTATACCCAGAGCTAGGCTAGTTTTAAGCTAGTGGCGTGACATTCTAAATGTAGCTTCCAGGTTAAAAATAGTGACCTGCAAATGATACAGGTAAAAATATATAGAACACTCTATTTTGACACGGCAAACATTAGTTTACACGGAATTAGAGATAGTGGAAATCTCCAGCTTCTACTAGAAACTGCTGACGCAATTGGGAGAGTACCCCTCTCATTGTCCTGGAACTTTAATTGCCAGATGTTACTTTAGTTTCTTACCTTATTCCTTTTGAGCGAATGTCAGCATGTTTATTTTTGGAAAGTTATTTTTGTGGAGAAATTACGATTTCTCAGAGCTTTCTTACCATCTCTGTACTAATTTTAAACATCTGGAAAGCCTGCTGTCAGAACATTTATAGAACTTCTGATAATCATCTCTATTCCATATGTGTTTTCATATATATATTTTCCATATTGTATATTATACATTTCACATATATTATATATCCCCATATTATATAATACACATATTATGCATATCTCATATAGATCATACAAAATATATATTTCCCATATATATTCCCCTATATCATGTATACATATATTAGGGAGAAGATGAAGATCACAAACAAAAATAGAAGGATGATAAAAGGGGAGAAAATTGAAAATAATTATCATACTTACACATCAAGTATCTCAGATCATGGGGACAGAGAGATCTCTTCCCGTTTTTTTCCAGAGGAGGGTATAACATGTACAATGCTATATTTAGGGTTAATTTTGACAATAAGAAGTTTATAATAAAGTTAAATGTGATTCTTTTCTTTTAAAACTTTAAAATATGTATGAAGCATGTTTTAGAGGTGTCACAATTTATTGTATAAAGACACCGGACTTAGAAAATTTGGATTTGAATCTGTGCTCTGTTACTAACCAGCCGAATATCTTGGGAAATTCATTTCACTTCTTTGGACCTCAGTTTCAGCTTTAAAACACGTTGAATTAAATAAGGAAAACCAAATTAAATGTCACTAGATGAATTTTTATAGACCTTAAAAAAGGTAACAGGACAATAAAGAACTAAGTAAAACATTTGCTCAAATCAGGCTTTATTGGTTGTCAACAAATCTTTCAGAATTTTTTATTGTTATTCTTTTTTTTAGGAAAAAATTTTAATAAGCTCTCAAAGTCTTGAATAGTATTTGCCTATACTAGAATATGATATAATTAAACACACATCAGACAACCACCTACCAGAAATTTGACTTTAAATACATTTAGGTACTTAAGAGATTGGGGAATAATTTCCCAGGGCTTCTCCTCTGATAATTAAAAAGAGTTTCATTCTGACACTTTCTTTTAAGAAATCTCTTCTTGTGAGCAGAAAATTGTCACTACATCACAACAGGCAGTGCCATTCACATAAACTCACGGGATCAATATGGCATTTAAAGATTTTTCAAGGAGATCTGAATTTGAATATTACTTCAGTTTTCTGTTATAACTAGGCCAATTCAAAGAACAGATTTTATTTACTTGCCTTCCACTGTGTTTCGGAAACTGTTTGTAGAATTGGAATAAAAAGGAGGTGTGTCAAATAACCCAACTTCCAAGCACTGAGCGACATCCTGTGGTTCAGGAAGACGTTGCACCATTGGTCTAGCCACATTTCCAGCTGGGTTTCTCCTAATTGGCCCACCTTCAGTGCCTGGGAGAAAGATGGGGTATGCATACGTTTACAGAATGTTTAGAGATCTTATCGTTTCTCTTTAAAATTTTATACATAGCATCAAAACGGAAAGACAGGTTCTTCTTGCTAGAAGAGAAAATTTAAAAATGTTTATTTAGAGGCATTAAAGTGAGAAAATCTAAGTTATCATGTCCAACTTCTGTGAGAAGAGTAGATATGTGATACATAAAATCATCTGAAGAAAAAAGTGATCACAATAACAGAGGGCTTGGTATTTGCTAAATCAACATATGCTTCTTTCACAGGAATGTATTAAAATGTATATTCCATGGAAAATTGAATTTTGCCAAAATAACCTCCATAACCTAAATTCTACACTGAAATCGATATTTCATACATACATGAAATTTTGTACTCAAATGCTCTGTTTCAAGCCTTCAGAAAAATAAAGAAAAACAACCTTCAATCTCTTTGGGAAGTGGTGTATATCTCAATCAACACGTATTTTTCAGCAAGTAATGTCACAAATAATTAAATTTTTGAAGGGCAGTAAGACAAACCGGTAAACAAACGGTTGTGATACTGGGGATAGTACGATAGATGCCTTAAGGGAGGGAGGTCAGGAGAGAGAGAAAGCCATCAATCCTTCCCGGTTGAGTGGCTCCAGAAAGAGCCCTGGAGGACTGAGTAGAATTTCCATAGGTGAAATAGGACGAATTTTACAAGTCAAACGTTTTAGGCAGAGAGGTAATAAGAAGAGACGATAAAATTTCTTCTATTTATAATATAAGCCCCATGAGAGCAAAACTCTATCTGTTCTTGCTCACCAGTATATCCCCCAGTCTTAATACAGTGCCTGGCATATGATAGATGCTACGTAGTTGTTTGGTGTATGTTGTTATATGGAATAGATCATGTTGGCTGTAAAAGAGGGCCCGTTTGGGGACCTGCTTGCCTGGGGTGCGTGGCAGTGTAAGAGACTGGTGGACGGTGTGAAAGGTGGGAAGCTAAACCAGACCCTTACTGTGAAGAAGTCAAAAAGCAACATGGAGAATGTTGTATTTAATTCATTAGGAAGTGGGGAGGAGTCTTAAGTAGGTGGGAGGAGAGAAGATTGGTTAGGAGCACTTTGCAGTAATTAGTCTGCCTCAGTGGTGTCCAGTGAGGAGTGTTTGTGAGTGTTTGAATCCTAGAGGGGACATGCAGAATAATCCACTGGGGTGGGAGAGAGAATATTACAACATCTACTCATATTCACTTTACCTCATTCATAAAAATTCCTATGGTCTATGCTTTATAATTAACATAAGGATTGATACCTGATGGATTAGCATAGCTAACTGTATTTTTATAATATAAAAATAAAGCAGATTCCTATATTGAGACTGCAAAGCGTGTATGCACTTTTTAGGTGTACATTGTCATCAAAACCTTCAGACAGCATTGGCTAAACTATCAATTCAAGCTGGTGTTTCGGGGATTACTGTTCAGGGAGTTCTCAATAAATCCCAAGAAAATGTATTGATTACATGAGTTTTGAAAACACTACATCCAAATTTTCCCTCATGGAGTTTCATAGCAGAGAATTCTGATAGTAAAGAAACTAGATAAACCAGCTTAATTTTAACCCAGTGATTTTTAAGTTTGTTTGCACATGAACAACATCTGTCGCTGCACCTAACATCCTAAGGACTGGAGCCCGGTGGAATTTCCATGCAGGAAAGAATGAAAAGTTCTGCGTATCTGGAAGCGAAAGTAGATTTGAGAGATATTGTAAAGAAAGAACAATATTTTTTATATGATGAATCAAAGATGATATTTTAGTGGCTGGCAGAATGTTAGCCGTCAATAATTCACTCTTTCAATATACTGAGTTTGGTGCATTAATGGAGTATTGGAGAGCTCCTGTGCAAGAACCATATGAAAACATAGGCATAGAATATCTAAGGAAGGTTGGTCTAAAGATGCACATGTATGTACAAGGTGTCCTGTTAAAGATGATCAATGGAACCAAAGGAATGGATAATTTCATCCAAGAAGACCAGTAGAGGGAGGGAGGAATTGCTATGAGGATTAAATAAGATATCATATTAAAGTGTTCGGCACCGTATCAGATATATAATATGTGTTCAATAAAATGTTAGCTTCCTTTTTCTTTCATTGGCCTAATAAATAAAATGCTTGGCATTTATATCTCAAACTAAGGCAAGGGATAATCTTGAAATTTGTTTCACCTAAAATATGTGTAACTTCAACTTTTCAAGAAACTGTGTGTCTGAGTTATGAGACGTGTTATGTGAGTTGACAGGAAAAATTGTGATGAAAACAAAATCTCCTCCCCTTTCTTCTTCTCTTCTATGCTATAATTTAGCTTACTCATTTAAATTGTGCTGTATTTTGGTATCCAATCATCAGGGTAATTGGAAAATGTCTGGAAAACTCCTAGGCCAAAATACAATAGCCTGGTGAGAAAGAGAGAAATGTTTTGGCATCTAAAGATGTCTTGAGCACCGATTTCATTTCCCTGCCACAATGTGGGACTGCTCATTCAGCATGCCAAACAAATAAACATTTATTCTAATTTGTACACGTCTATGGAAGAAAATTTCATACACTATCACTTCTCTTATACCTGTACACAGCTAAGTAATCTTCTAATGGTGAAAAAAATCTATCTAATTCCTTTGCTCCATTTAGAATATTCTCTTTTTAAGTTTACAAAATAATTTAATATTTGATGCTTAAAAGAGTATATGCAGAATAAATATGCTGTGAATATAATAGTAGATTAAATGCCCATAATTCTAGTTTTTATATGGAAGAACAAAAGTTCAAAGTAGCCAGACATGCCTGAGGAAGAAAAATAAGATGGGAGAGTGAGATTCTGATAATTAAGACCTTGTGTTAGTAGCACAAGGACAGATAATAATATGATCCAAGGAAGAGAATAAAAACTCTGGAACAGATCCACAAGTTTCAACCAGAAACTTGACCTATGGCTGAGGTGGTGTTTCGATCTTTGGAGAAAAGATTCTAGGACAACTGGTTAAGCATTCTCTGTGTTCACACTGAGAGAGCTGAAAAGCAGCCAGCTGGCAGACGTCTTCTTACAGTGTCTTCCTTTTCTTAAAGGGATCCTCCATATCACTTTTGGTTTTTAGCCCTCTGACAAGATTAACAGACTAATAATATAATAATAATTATAACGTATTAATAATTATTACTATTATAATAATTTTTTACTCTAAGGGCCCTTCCAACTCTTTCTGCATATTTCAGATTTCCTAGGGAAACGTTTTCTGTGAAATTCCAGCACAAGGCACATGACTACTAAGCAGTGTGTACTAAGAGGATTAATTTATACAACTAGACATTTCTGAATAAGAAAGGGAGAAATGCACTGACCCAATTGCTCAAGAAAAGCAACAGAAAAATGTATTGGCACTTTCTGTTTCCCGTGCAACACCTTAGAGATTGCCTTGAGTATCCTGGTTGTTCAGTGAATATCTGTACATTGATTCTCTATAATAAAAGTAGGTTTTAGTATGAAGTCAGTAGAATGAAGAGCCTTCAGGCAGCACCTTTAATCTCTTTATCTAATTCTGAATCCTAGGTGTCACTTGAAACTTACTGTTACAAAGGGTTCCCAGGGTATCATAATCTTCCAAAGATTCGCAGACCACTCGCCATTGAGAAAACACAGAGTTCGGGCTGATAAGACTGGAATCAAAGTTGCTTCTCGAGCCCATCAAGTCATCGGTGCAAATGTCACAGATGTTCCTCCCGGTCGCAAAATTCCAGTAAGGAAGGGAGAAAGAAGGATCCTGCAACATTTCCTAGATCACAGAAACTCTGTTAGCATTCTCTGCTTTTGTTGAAAATTCTCCCTCTTTGCTTGGTTTACTCCCTGGCAGTCTATTTCTATTAGCTTTCTTCAGCCACTTTGGAACCAGTTAGTTTATCGGTGGTGTCTGAGGGGTCGGAGGACTTAAATACCTTATTTTTTTTTTTTTTAAAGATTTTATTTTTTTCCTTTTTCTCCCCAAAGCCCCCCGGTACATAGTTGTGTATTCTTCGTTGTGGGTTCTTCTAGTTGTGGCATGTGGGACGCTGCCTCAGCGTGGTCTGATGAGCAGTGCCATGTTCGCGCCCAGGATTCGAACTAACGAAACACTGGGCCGCCTGCAGCGGAGCGCGCGAACTTAACCACTCGGCCACGGGGCCAGCCCCCTTAAATACCTTATTTAACAAAGCTTCTAATTTACTACAAGGAGTTACTTAGACACTAGAGGGAATGAAATTCAACTCATTATATGGAAGTTTCTCCAAATGATTTTGGGGGTGGGGAGCAAAAGGTCTTCCTTTTCTTTCTTTCTTTTTTTTTTTTTCTTGAGGAAGATTAGCCTTGAGTTAACATCTGCTGCCAATCCTCCTCTTTTTGCTGAGGAAGACTGGCTCTGAGCTAACATTCGTGTCCATCGTCCTCTACTTTATATGTGGGATGCCTACCACAGCATGGCTTGCCAAGCTGTGCCATGTCCATACCTGGGATCCGAACTGGTGAACCCTGGGCCGCAGAAGCAGAATGTGCAAACTTAACCAACTTAACCACTGAGCCACGAGGCTGGCCCCCTTCCTTTTCTTTTTTAGGGAGGTAATTACATTTCTATTGATTATACCAAAAATTATCAATAATAACTTCTACTCTATGACAATTCTACCTCCTTTTGTTTTCCTATCTCTAATTCAGGCATCACTAGCCCTTGGTCTGGAACCAGATCCAGATGTGAAATTTGTTACGTGGATGGTGCTTTTTTCCTTTTTGAGAAATACTGGCCCTGAGCTAATATCTGTTGCTCCAATAGTCCTCTTTTTGCTTGAGGAAGATTGTCCCTGAACTACCATCTGTGCCAATCTTCCTCTATTTTGTATGTGGGATGCCACCACAGCATGGCTTGATGAATGGTGTGTAGGTCTGTACCTGGGATCTGAACCTGTGAACCCTGGGCCACTGAAGCCAAGTGAGGGAACTTAACTAGCACACTACCAGACTGGCCCCTCCTTTTTGTTTTTGAATTTAACTCGAAGGACTTTAGGCATTTAGATTCTGGTTTGGCCACAGGCTCTTTCATATTGACCTCATCTGCCTGGGCACTAAAGGTGTTTTACTTAGAGACCCCTACTTCAAAATCTAAACTATTAAGACTCAAGCTTCTGCCCAAAACTCATACAGACAGGAAATGCAAAATGAAGCAGAATATTTCTTTGTGCACGCTGTTCTTCAGACCAGAGGCCTAGTTTCCATTTACAGCTGACCTCAACAATTTTAAAAATGCTGGACTCAAGATCACATGCTTATTTTATTGGGTTCCTTAAAGCATATATTTATTGTACTTGTTATTTCACATTCCTTTCGGTCTTTTGAGAGTTATATTTAGAGTGCGGGATTTAAATGGAGGGATTGCGATTGTTTTATCGCACCTCGCATGCAGTTAGTTCATTTCTGCTTTTTGACTTTAAACTCTTTTTAGGAAGCATTTCCTGGTCCTCGGGGTGTGTTGGAGGGTCAAAAGCTTTCCAAGGCATCTCGTTATTGATCTCCAGAGATTGGAAGTCCTCATTTAGAAGCTATTGTTCTGGTTCACAAAAATTAGTGACAGCTTCCAAGGGATCATTAAGAGTCAGTTCGTGGTTCAGCAACTGACATTTGGGAGCTGGAGCATATTCATGTGGCATTTCCACGGTGCATTACATTTAGATTGTAATTTGTTGGATCCCTTGTGCTCTTGGGTTTTAAAAAGTAAGTCATAGAGGTTGAAGTTTACACAGGCAAAATTGAAGTTTTTAGATACTTTCCACCTGCCCTTTCATTTTGATGTGCCCATGGGAAAAAGCCTCGAAGGCTTGAAGATCTGGAGTCGATTACAAGTGACAGATTTATCTATTCAGAATCTACTGAATGTCTTACTTGTAATCAGAGCTATAAAATATGAAGTTCAGAGTATCAGATGAATTCATTTAATCACTCTCAAACTGCATACGGCTAGACTACTTTCATACAAATATTTTATTCTGTATTTTAGTGCATTAATTTTCTCTCTTCTAACTATTTATTTTCTTGGCATAATGCGGGGCTCAAGCATACTGCTAATCAATAAATGAAGCCAAACATGTTTTCTTCTATCTTGAGATATCCTTAGGTTAATCTTTAGATTTTAACTTGGGTGGGAGGAATTCTCTGCTGTTATTTCACATAGAAAACAGGTTTAATTTGTGGATTCCCTATTTGAAAGCTAATAATTTAAAATTTCATTTAAAAATCACAATACTTTTCTTGAGAAACAGCAATTGGTAAAAGAAACAATACTAAAGTATGCTAATGGATACTTGAATGTGCTTTGAGCTCATCTGCTTAAAAATAAACAGGAAATAACTGTGTTTGGGTTGATATCCACTTTATGCCAAAAAAGGCCAATGCTGCTTAAGTAAAAATGATGTCTGACTGATGTGATGTTTTTAATAAGTTCTTTTGAAAGCCTCAAAGTGGTAGAGGGTGTGGAAAAAAAATGGTGTTCAGTGAAAATATGACAATATAAATGGAAAGGAAGTTTCTTCAGCATTTAAACCCTCTACCATATTAGAAAGAATTATTAACTGGAAGGATGAGGTATATATTTGGGACTTCGAAAACTGAGAAGTAGATAGACACTTGCTTCATCTAAACCAAGAGGGGGCATTGGTTTACATTTGAGAAGGAAGACATATCTAAAGAGATTCTTTTGTTGCAAACTATTTGAGTCATTTTTTTCAGTTACAGAGCTCTAGAATATGTCCAACACTTTAATTCACACCTACAAATGTTTCAGTTGGCTTCCTCATCATTAATATTACTTTCTTTTCACCTCATAAAAGATGAAGATTAATTAAAAATAAATAATTAAAAATAAATAATTAGTACAGGGAGAAACTTAGAATGTTAAAGGCAGATTAATAACATGAAATTGCTTTCTCATCACGTTTTGATCATTGGAACACAGTGAATCAATGTGACTTACAAACAAGGCACCTTGTCTGGAGAGGGTCTGAAAATTGAACCATGTCCCGCATACCTGCATGTCTCTCTCCAGCTGCAGTAGGTGGTACCTGTGCCACGTGAGAAAAGCTGGTCCTTCATGAGAGAAATCCACTTCACCAAAGCTTTCCTGACCTGCCCCAAGGAAGGTCTTCTTGACTGAGTAATAGTGTGTCCAAACAAAGTAGTTATAAATGGAAACATTCTCAAATTGTGGCGTGTCGCCATCTGGCCCCAATATTTCTTCTGACCTCCTGGTGGCAATGACAAACTGAGGGTGAGTTGTGCGCTTTGCCATATCCAGGGCCCGGACAAAGTAGCTCTTTTCTTCTGTACTTAAGTCCAGAAGGTTTCTCCTGACTTTGGGATACAAAATTCAAACATGAAAACATCTGCCTTGTGGGGATGAGTAGAGAATGAGCATAATCATCTTGTAACACCATGTCCTATTTACCCATTAATAATAATTTGCATATATGCTCAAATCATTCTGTACTTTAAAAAACATCCCTTCCTAAAATCGCTCTTCAGGCCTGCTTTCTCTCTCTTTTCATCTCCCTTGCTCTCTTTCTCTCTCCAACTTATTTTAGGATTCCTATTAGCTTTCTTTAATCTTACTGTGGATTCTATGATCCTGTGATCCTGTTGGCTTTATTTTGCTCATTTTTGGCATATATCTTGGAATTTGCTACCTTTTTAATATCAAAAATCTTGCAAAAACATGGTATGTGGTAAACATAGTGGTTAAGAGACCTATTCTATGACTCTGCACGCATTTCTCTAAGTCTCAAGTTTTCATCTATAAAGTGCATATAAAAATAATATCTGCTTTACAGAGTTGCAAAGATTAAAGAGTACACACATAAAAAGCAATTAGACCAGAGCCTGGCTCATAAATAAAGACCTGAGAAAAGTTCCCTTCAACCCTCGTCTTGTGTTTGGCAAGTTAAAAAAATCAAGTATTGCTGGCTATTACCCTTTAAGGCTTTGTTATTTATTGCTATTTAGGCTGCAGGCCAGGCTCATCATCTAAAATGGCTGAACTTGATCTTCACCCTGGGAAGTGTCTTCGTGAGTCAGCAAGGGGAGCGGAAGAAGCTCATGGAGTAGAGCTGGACAGATCTCAGGGTGAGTTCCGGGTTTTCCCCGTACCAGCGATGTGGCTTTGACCTTTCTGAACCTCACTTACAACGGTGTACATAACTACCTTGAGAAGTTACTGAAGGTCTGGTCACAAACACCCAGCACAGTTCCTAGCACATGGTGGTTGCTCAACAGATGTTTTGGAAGGAAATAGCCAGAAGACTTGAGCTTCAACCTCAACTCTTTAAACTGAGTGAATTTCTGAGCCTCTCTATGCCTCAGTTTCCTCAACCGTGAAAAGCGAGAATTGGAATATATGATTTCCAGGTGTTCGTCCCACTCAAATGATTTAGGATTCTATTAAATGCTTTGAGTCTCTTGCAGGACTGTGTGTCCATTCACATCCTCACTTACCTGTGAGAACTCTCTGGTCACAGGCAGCTCCTCTCCATCCAGGACGGCAAGTCCCACAGTTGTGCCCTGAGAAGTTGCCATTGCAGTGGCATGTCCTATTGAAGAAGCGTGTGGGCCAGGCCTCACGATCGTCTCTGCCATCGTGGGGATAATGGTGGCTGTGAGGTCGGGAGTCTGCAGTCACTGCCTCACACCGGCCTCTCCCTGAGGAGGAGCCACAGCGGTCCGTCCCAGGCCCAGACAGAGGATTCAGGTCTGGGCAACACACACCATTTTTCAAAGCTTCAACGGTGGCACACTCTCTCGGGAATTGAGCCCAGGCTTGTTGAAAAAAGAGCGGGGGCAAGAAGAGGTATCCCAGAGAGAGGAGTTTATGAGCTTTCATTCTGCTTGAAGCAAACATGCAGGACAAGGCTCTGGTTCACAGCCGTTTGTGAAGAGACTGACTGAGGCTCATAGATAAAAATCAAGCTGAAAAGGAGAAAACAAAATAGAACAATGCAAGTATTTTTTGTATTCTTATAAATGGCATAAGCCCTTCTCAACTCACCTTCAAAATGCTTTTCATCTCTGTAAAATGATATTTCCAGCAAATAATAAAAATAGTAATTTACCTTTAAAAATTCGACAGATGTAATACCTACATAATTAAATCCCCTGTCCTATTCATTTAGTTTTCTTCATTTTTAATTTCTATTTATATGTAAAAAAAACTTATCCTGGATGTCATTTATCAAAAGCACTCATTAGCAGGTCACCAGCATTAATTACACTTAACCAAGGAGCTGAAAGAATTGGGAGCAGATTTCCAGGAAGTTAATTTCCATGATTTAAAGTCCCCCCTTCTCAGTGGAGTTTTGGCGGGAGACCACCCACTCCCCAGAGAGCTTCTCTCTCATACCTTGAACTCCTGAGGGGATTGTCTGTGGAACCTCTCTGAGAGCTGAGTGTTTTATATTTGCTTGTCCCCTGATGTCAGAGCTGTTAATTACATGTGGATTTCTGCCTGATAACTAATCCCAAATCTGCTCACCCAAACTGGGAGGGGCCGGTGCTCTTCTCCAGCCTTTACTAATCCCCTTTCACTTCAGTGCGGTTTTTCTGCCCTCTAAGTATGTGCTTGGTTAGCACATGATTCCCTTCCCACTGATTTCCTTGTGATGCTTAAAATTTTAAGAAAAGGTCAGAGGCACTAATTTGGAATACAACAAGTCAGAGAAACAAGAGAACTTTTGTTTCCATTGTAGAGATTTTATTTTTTCCTATGGCAATATATCTTTAGAGGATGAAACAGCATCACTTACTTTTTCTTAGTGATAGAGGCTGGTGCTTATACCTGATGGTAGGTTTTGATTGTGTTTGGGCTTGAAAACAGATGCTGCCATTCTTACAATTTCTAGAGAGAATAATTGTAGTAGAAAAGGCATCAGATATAATTACACCAAGTCACATGACATTGGCTACCATGGTGCCTGCTGATGTTGACAGCTAGGTACCCCACCTCCCTTACCTCCATTGGAGTGGTGTCCCTCCTGTGGTGAAGCATCACAGGGTCACTGCCACTTCTGTTGTTTAGAAGATGACCACTAAATGGTTTCTGGTTTCCTACTTTCTCTGCAAGCAATCTTAAGCCAATGACACTACTTTTAAATGCCTTTCTAATTTAATGGCTTCATACAGTCATTAACCAATGTTTCATGGCTTCATAGCTGCTCAGGGCAAAGTTAATTGTGAAAAATAAAATATATAAGATGATATTTAGATAGTCTTTTTGGCTCTTTTGATTTTTTAGTCTTACTTCTTGCTGGCCCAAAGCAGAGTATCATTGTTCTCTCTTGAATAAAGTTAGTAGCAATGTACCAGTGTTGGTTTCTTAGTTTTGACAAAGGACTAAAGTCACCTATGTTATCATTAGGGGAACTGTGTGAAGGACACGTGGAAACTGTGTTTTCTGTGCAACTTTTCTGTGTATCTAAAAGTATTCCAAAATAAGATATTTCTTTTTAAAAAGCTATTTTAAAAGCTAGATAATCTACTCATATATATTCATGTGTGCAGACATAAGTAAACTACAGCATGTCGCATTATGTTGAAAGCAAAAAAAAAACAAGGCAAAAATGAGACTTTGCCTGTTACACCTCTTTGTTGTACAATTCCCACAGTTACCTCAGGACACCCCGAGTGCAGTAGGATAAACAAATGACTGATGTGGACCATGTCAAACCACATAATATTAATATTAACTAAATATTGAATAAATATAAAATGATGTTGTGACATTTTCTTTCTGGACCCTAATGGATTTGTGTAACCTTTGGGAAATTGTGAGAATCCCACCTTGGAGATCACTACTGAGGGTGACTTTATCCAGTGACATGGAATTCGTCTGTGAGCCGGTGAACCCCAAGTTAATAACTCTAATAACAATCTCTCCCAGAGGTTCTGACTTACGTGTCTAACTGCCCACTCACTAAGTGCACTTAGACATCTAAGAGGTTCATCAGACACTTATAAAACATGTTCCTTAGTCCTTCCCATCTCAGAAAATGGAATCACTGTTCATCCCATTGCTTAGGAAAAAAACCAGCACACAGAAGTCATTGTTTCTTCCTCTTTGTTTCATGCAAACTTCATTCATCAGCTGGTCTAACAGAGTCTAACTTGGAGCCACCATTATCTCTCAGCTGGCCTGTGGCAATAATCTAATTTATCCCCTCACCTTCCGTGCTTAACCACACAGGAGTTTATTCTCCACACTAGATTTTATTCTCTGCCAGCAGCCTGAGAGAGCCTTTTATTGCTGACCTGATTACCACTGCCGTCACCAAAACCCTGTAATGGCTCCTGAGCCACCTAAATAACATCCAGGTGCTTACAGAAGCGTATATGGTCTGGCCCCTCCTGTCTCTGACAACCTCCTACCATCCTCTCACTGCCCCGTTACTCGCTTCTTCAGTGGCAAGCTTAGTCCTCTCTCCATGCCTCACACTTACTAGTCCCTCTGCCATTTTCCTGAATCTTTGTATGACTTGCTCTGTCACTTCATTCAAGTCTCTGTTCCAATGTTACCTCTTCAGAGAGGACTTGCCTGACAACCCCACCTAAAATAGACCTCTCAATTCCAAACACCATCGTTCATTACTCCCTTTGTAAGACTTCGTCTTCATAGTACCGAATGCTGCCTGAAATTTTTAATACTTACTCATATTTCACTTATCATTTGTCTCACTCATCAGAAGGCAAGTTTTTGTCTTTTTTTGTCAATGTTGACCTGAGGGATCTCTAGAGAGCTGTATGGCCATTTTTTAGGTGAATTAGGACTAGTCATCTGACTGATTTACTCCCAGCCTTGATTAATCAGCACTCCCACTATATGGAATAGATACAACCTACCTTCAATATTTTTATTAGCTACTCTTACTGAGCATCTGTTATTTCCTAAATACACATTTATATAATTAGATACTATATGTACATACATTATCTCTCATTCTTTCAAAATATTGTTAAAATATTACTTTTATCTCTGTTTTGCAGATGAAGAAACCGAGGCTTATGGAGGTTAAAAACTTTTTAAAAATCATGTAACTTGTAAATGGCATTTAAGGTTGTGAAGTCAGCTTAGTTTGGTTCCAAAATGTTTGTGCTTTGCATGTACTGCTCACGCTCTAGGCAAGAAGGCTGGGGAACGGACAGAATGCTGGATTTCGAGGCATAAAATATAGCAGCTTTGCTGCAGCGGACAAGTGCCTTTGTCTCTCTGAGTCTTCCTCCTTCATCTATAAAAATATATATTGTTGGGGCAAATAAGCTCAGATAAACATAACTGGCAAAGTGCAGACAATCAATCAATACTAGTTTAGTAAGAAATGAATCAAACGTAGAAATATTAAAGTAGAGGAAACATACTGAAATTAATACTTTACTCATAACCATCTTAGTAGACCAGAATGCAGTTCATTCAATGCCTTCACTATTACTACATATCCAATCAATGTTATGGGAAGTCCAGTGAAACGAGAATTTCAAACACTGAAGAAAGAGGAAAAGCTGAAATGGCACTCTCTAATAATTGTGAAAACCTGCAAGCAGACCACCAGTTGTGTATTCTACCCCCTATACTGACATCATTCCTCGGCTTGCTGGTGTTTTTTAATTCAGGAGGCTGATGCAAAGTGTAGAAAGAAAAATGTACTTACGTCTTTCCTCTTTGACCAAACATTGTGAAGTGGTTAAAATGCTGTAATCCAGCAAAGTTACTCACAAATGAATGTAACATACATGTGCAACACTCTTTGACCCACTACAGGAGTTATTTCTAAGATTTCTTTGGTGGGAATTAAGTTTTATACAATAATTTTGCCTTGTGATAGGACAATGGGCTAAGTCTGAAGCTTTGCCTACATGTATTTGCCTACAGCATGAACCAAACAATAATATATTTAAAAAAATGAATAATTACTTATTATTACCAGTTAATAATAGCAAATGCCCAATGACCCTTAGATAAATGATTCTGCTTAATTATGTAAATTGTCTCTTAGTATTAAAGCATTATTAAACCAAAGAAATAGCTTTGGAGACAAGGAGAAATAAGCACAAGGAAGAGTACTTGACAGAGAATTAAGAATAGGGCTGTTCAGGGTCTGCCCAGTGGCATAGTGGTTAGTTTTGCATGCTCTGCTTCAGTGACCCAGGCTTTGCCAGTTCAAATCCTGAGCGTGGACCTACACACCACTCATCAAGCCATGCTGTGGCAGCATCCCTAATACAAAATACAGGAAGATTGGTACAGATGTTAGCTCTGTGATAATCTTCCTCAAGCAAAAAGAGGAAGATTGGCAACAGATGTTAGCTCAGGGCCAATCTTCCTCACCAAAAAAAGGAATTGAGTTGTTCAGAAATACACATACTGGCAGCAGAATAAGACTTATTAGTAACCACCATTGGTGTGTGCCGTACATTCACAGTTGATGTGAAGACCATATCTGAGGAATAAGGACTGATCCTACCTTCCTATGTTTTCTTTTGAAATCTTATGATTGTCATTTATAAAAGAAGTAATCAAAAATCTAAGTGATAAGGACCAGGAATTTAAGTTAAATTGAGGAGAAATAGAGTTTCAGGAGCACCTTTGTTTTTCCAGAAAAATTGTTAATAAATATTAATATCTTTGGTGATCATGTGTGGCAAATGATACTGAATATATTCATTATCCAATTGGATTACATATTATTAAATTGTGTGCTTAGTTGTACTAAGCTTAGATTAATGGCTAGAATTCCAAAGGCATTAAGGCAACTCAAAGTCGTGTGTTAGGCCAGTCATGTGTTCTTACCCCATGGAGAAGCTTAAATTCAGTGAAAGCAAACAGGAAGAATGTTTGCCCTGTGTTTTTGTGTCACTAAGCAGAGATTCAGTCAAACGTAACATTTATATTTTAGGACAGAATATTTGAAGTTGAAGTCTCAGATAACATGGTCTCTGATAAAATGTGCCATTAATTGCTTAACTGAATTTTCAAAACTCAACACAATATCGCAAATACTGGTGTCAGGACAGTTAACAATTTTCTTTCTGTTTAGTGAAATTCTTTCTTGCTAAGTTGTTATTAAAGCATTTAAAGTACTTCTTTTACTGATGGTTTGTATTCTTCTTTTAGCAAATGACGTTGTAAGATTTCCCTACAGAAAAATTTCAAGATACGTGTGTGTTAGGCATCAAAGTCAAAATAATCAAAGATACTTGTGTTTGAAGTGGAATTAAGTTGTGCATTTACTGTGTAGTTAAAATTATTGCGCTCATTTCCAAAGATTATGTCTGCACTATAATATTGGAAAAAGATAATGTTTCTGTTATTTTGACATTTCTAAACCTATCTCTATGGTTATCATCCTCCTCTTATTTTTGCTTATTTATTTATTTTGGTGAGGAAGATTGGCCCTGAGCTAACATCTGTTTCCAATCTTCCTCTTTTTGCTTGAGGAAGATTGTCACTGAGCTAACATCTATGCCAGTCCTCCTCTATTTTGTATGTGGGATACCACCACAACATGGCTTGATGAGTGGTATGTAGGGCTGCATCCAGGATTTGAACCCACAAACCCTGGGCTGCCGAAGTGGAGTGGGCGAACTTAACCATTACACCACTTGGCCAGCCCCTCATCATTCTTTTATTTAGCGTCTACTGTGTGCAAGGGGCTTAACCAGGGCTGATGCTTTGAAAATGATGGGTAGTATAGCCATTATGCTCCAAGTGCTTAAAAAATAGTTAAATATACAATGTTTATATATATATATATATATATATATATATATATATGTTATGAGCAGATTGGCTCACTTCTTACTTTTTTAACCATATTTTGAAATTATGTAGAAAAGAGCAAAATATCAAGCCTATATAATCTAGATCAATAATGTTGACACTGTTTCTGCTTTGAATTCTATTACAATATTCATAATATAAGGTATAGGGATAGTGATAAATTTTACTACAAAAAGAAGTATTTAAGAAGGCATAGAGTACAAAAGATGTTAATGTATACAGAATGAATACTAAGCCATTTTTTCTTATTAACTACTTCAAAAACCTAATTTATGTAATTTTAATTTATATATAATGTACCATTTATAATAGTTACATAAATAGTATATATTATATAATTTATAATAGTTATATATAATATGACATGTATTATATATTATATAAATTATATCTTAGAAATATAGAGATATGTCATGTAACATAATATTTTTGTACATATGCATATATACAATTTGTGGATGTGACTGCTCTGGAACTTAGTCTCTGTATCTCATTTGATGTGCATGTAAGATGGACATTGAGGCTTATTTCCGAGATACATTTTATTTAAAGACATGAGAGAACTCTAGAACTTCTGTGGTACACCAACCTGGCATCATGGATGAAGTGGGTTTGGAAGTTAGGTGGTGACATTTCTTTCTTCTCTTCCTTCAACATGATACCTCGTATAAAAAGGAAGAGTGCTTGACTGTATATTATTTTAACTCTAGCTACAGTTGTAGACAAATCTGAGACACTTAGCAGCTTACCATAATTGTTAATTTCCTCCTCATGTGAAGTGTGAAACGAACCTTCTTAATCAGATGGTTCTCCTTGAAGTGAGAGAACTTATATTTCTTCCATTTTGCGAATCTTCCATTTTCAACACATGGCTTCACAGATCACCATGCATATTTGCTTCAATATAGTGAAAAGGGAAGGAGTATGGAGATTTATTAAATGGAAGATTTTTTTTTAATAGGCTAGATCTGAAAATAGCTTTCATCTCTTCCTACAAAATGTCATTGGCTAGAAATTAGTCATTTGGCCCCACCCTACTACAAGGAAGGTTGGGAAATGTAGTCTAGCTATATCCCAAAGGAAAGAAGGAAATAGGTTTGATGATCAGCTAGTAGTTTCTGTTCCACTGACCAACCACTAGCTATTTTGAAGGCTTCAAAATAGCCAGCATAATAATTATAAATACATATTTATTAATGTTGCAGATGGAGGATTCATCATGTTTTTGAGACGTAGATCTCATTAGTGATTCTATTGTCTCACCTGATCCTTTTTCCTTTGACCTATGTTCAAGCCACTCATTAGAAGTGGTCTGGTGTGATTCCTAAATAAATGGCTATAGCTAATGGGTAAAATTCTTCACTTACCATCAATGTCTCAGCCATAAAGGAAGAGTAGGAACTGGCCCTCTTCTTCAGTGAACTTACCCCTAGCTGGGGAGAGAGAATTATGATCCCCAAAATATGTTTGCTGAAATGCTTCATAATTACTACAAAGGAAATGACAGTTTGACAAATAGTAAGATCATTATGGATTGGTGCATGATCAGGGTTCTTTTTCAGCCTAGAGTATGAAGAAAACATAGTATTGATGGTTAGAGATTGTAGTGCTGCTATGGTGCCAAGGTAACATTCTGTGCTTATATGGCTGTCACTTAACTGGAATGGATGTTAGTGTCTGTAATATCACGGAGGGCTTGATGGTGCACTACATTAATGAAACTGTGATAACTCCCTCCAATGAGGAGGAAGCACAGGAGGAGGTGAGGACGTCAGTGACCCATAAGACAAATAGATGTTGACTGAGAAACACACGTGAAAATCAGACCCTGGCCTTGTCTATAAGATTTTGGGGCTTTACATGGGCTAGAGAAACCAGGGACATTTCTAACTGCGAGAAATCAATGATTTCTCATAGTAACCCTCTACCAAACAGGAGGCTGAGAGATGGATGAGAATTCTCAGTGTTGGCAAAATCACACTTCTCATTTAGGAACTCTTCTGGTCCCTATTCACAAATAATACAGCGACAAGCATTAAAAGATTTACAAGAGGTGTGGCTGTCCTATTGGGACCATTGACCAGACTGCTCCATTGATTTTTAGAAGAGTCTTCACTAAAATGTGATAAAATGAATCTACCAGAAATTAAATACTGCTAATTGAAGGACTTCCAAGTTTTGGATTCAACTCTTCCTCCTTATTGGCTCATTTGAAGGACAATTGGCAATTTTTTTTACTGGGTTTTTGTAAAAACTGCTGTCACTACCAAAAGATATTAGATAATTCTGAGACCAGAAAAAGCTATTAGCTTTGGATAGTATCAGAGAAACATTCAGACAGAGAGGGAGCCCACCAAGCGAACTTACTGATCAAGTAGAAACAGTATATTCAAGAGCAGATGATGAGAGAAGCTCAGAGGGGGCCATTCACTGCCTTTAGGAGCATTTACTGCCTGTCATCCAGAAGACAGCCCCCCAGGGACCTCTGTGACTTGTCATTTGGTCACAAGAGTAGCATCATGTATAAGAGAAGGCTAAACATAACTCAAAGGCTAAATAACTTAAATCTTTTTTTCAGCCAAGTTATATTTAATTGTTTACATCTGATAGAGAAATATGAAAATCTCATGTACAAGAATGCTCATATTAAAACATCTTGAAAACTCTTTGAAAATGTATAACAGGTTGAAATTTTTGAAAAAGTTATTCCCTTAAAAATTAAACTTAAACCTTGAAATATGCAAATGGAGAAGTGAGGCCCTGGAAAGATTTGTCATAATCAGTGTCAAATTTACTAATAAAATAGGATGAAAACCATATGCAGTAATGAGTTTGAGGAAGATCAAACTACTTTATATGCATTTCTAGTCAGTTTCTTCATTGAATTAATATTATAACTTCCCTATTTACAGAGTGGGAAAGTGAGACATTTAAGAAGTTAAAATTAGGGGCTGGCCCCGTGGCCGAGTGGTTAAGTTCGTGCACTCCGTTTAGTTGGCCCAGGGTTTCACCAGTTCAAATCCTGGGCAAGGACATGGCACCACTCATCAGGCCATGCTGAGGCGGCATCTCATATGCCACAACTAGAAGGACCCACAACTAAAAATATACAACTATGTACCAGGGGGCTTTGGGAGAAAAAGGAAAAATAATCTTTAAAAAAAAAAGTTAAAATTAGGAGATCCAGAGACATCAATGAAAAGCATTATCAACACTGAGGGATTTTGTGTATATGTATGATTACTGCTATTGTTTTGTACAAGAAGTGTTGATATATTTAAAAGGATTGTCACTGTCCATTTTCTCCCTTTCTCTCCACACACACACACAGAGACATACACATCTGTCTTCCTTATCCTGAAACCTGTAAGGCCTGAGGGGACTTGGGTAATGTAAATCAAATTTAGGTAAAAAGACAGAGATCTTTTTCATTTTATTTTTTTTAATCGTAATAAGTTTGAAGAGACAACTAACATTTGGTTAATCCTCACATTAAAGAATCTCCTTAGTTTTTAGATAACCTTCCGGAAGTCATGCAATGGTGGAGACCCCTCTGCCCTTTCCACTTATTCTCCAGAAACAAAATTTAGCCTCTCCTTCTTCTCTACTCCATCTGATAATCCACTTAGGAGACTGGACATCAGAAGTTGCACCACAAGGGGAGAGAATGAAGAAGTCGGCAGCACTGAAGTGCTGGGGGAGGGACAGAGGCCAGCAGGGGGAGGGTGTGCAGGGTCCTGTTAAGGTGACCATGGAGGAGTAAGTCAGGAGGGTGAGTGTTCACGTACAGTGATGGCGCTCAGGCACATGTGGTAGACTAGGGAAGGTTCTCGCGATCAGTGGTGCCTCCTGGATTCTGCAGGGTTGAGAAAAATAAATTTAAACTAAGCAGCTGATTAAAATAAGTTCTGTCTTTGAGAGAGTTTTATCAGCTAAGGCTTTTATTTAGGGGAGATCTACCACCCTGCCCTTTCTCATTAGAGTCACAGCGGAGGGTTACGCATGCTACCGGTAACACAAAAGAATTTCTGCGCTGGATGTTCTCCTGGAATGTTGATATGAAGGGGGTGGGTAGGAACAGTAATCCTCAGGCAGAAATGCACACGTATAGAGAAAAGTGAAAGAAAAAAGTGCATTGGTTTTCTTATGAGTCACATTGAGAAAGTGAGGCTATTGGTAGTAGCCTGAGGGTACACTGCTGCTTACAAGTGTCATGTCTATTTATTGACATCTATTGCTCTCAGTATCTAGAAATTCTTGATATCTTCGAAAAGGTTTTGTTAATGTCAACAGTGGCTTCTTACCTTTTTAAAAAATTTATAAAAACTCCTAAGTCTGATTTTAAGAAAAGTGCTCATATGGATTCCATATTTTCCCTTTTGTTTATTAGGGAAAGGCCTGTTAGAAGTGCTTATTTTATATCTTTCAAGGGCTCATTAATTTCTATTTTTCAATTTTTATATTTGCTTTTTACTTGTTTCACAACTGAACTCTTTGTCTAGTCTGTTGATAATAAACATGTGCCTAGCTTATTCATTTATTATCAACCCTTTTGTCTCTGTGGCCATCCGTAAGAGAAGGGAATTCACACTGGAGGGGTGCTTACAGTACTGGGGGCAAATTTGCAGCACATCTTACGTTTAATCCTCATACCACCTCCGTGAGGTCGGTAGATATCCTTACTCCCAGAGGTTCATCAAACTTAAATGATTTGCTCAAGTTTGTGTACCAGTAAATAAGCAAACTGAGGTTGAATGAGTTTTCTGGGTCCCATTTCCAGCAATATTTCCACAACATTACAGCTGATTGTAGTTGTGTTATTATGTAGTTTGAAATAAACAGAATAATTGTAACAGGTATGGGGATGGGGAGCAGAGAGGGAATTATAAAAAACAGTCCACTGATGTCTAAGGGACTGAGAAATTGGTTGATAGAAGACATGCTTCATTTATAAGCTGTATTAATAAGTTGTATTAACAATTATAGGCTATAACCTTTTAATATCGAACTCCTCGTCTAACGTTGCTGTAAAGTTCCAGGTGCTATTTGAGTGTTCTTGTAGTCAGTGGTCATTATTAAATCTTCTCCCGTAATTTGAAATGAGCTCTTCCAGTAAGTTATTTTCTTAGGTGGAATTATAAGTAGGTCAGTAAAAATAGAGCTCTATATTCTTTCTGAAATGCTCAATGATTTTCTTCCCACATGCATGAAAAGTTTAAACAAACAAAATAGAAACCTGATGAGAAAGAAAATTAAGCCCAGATACTAATTAGTAGGAAAGATCAGGTGGGAAGCAAATGAAACTTTTCTTTTGAGAAGATGAAGCTTAGTAAGCCAGTTACAAAATAATTTATGTTCTCTGTTTGTAGAATGCATATATTAAGTATTTCCATCATTATTTTAACCCCTGAATTTAAAAAGAAACAAGTCAGATCCTTAAAACATTAGGCATTGCCATCATTGCAGTTTATTATTATTTTTTTAAAACATAATGTAGTACACTAAATACTTTTACCTGGCTAATAGATTAAGAAATTTAGCCTAAAATTGGCCAAAGCTATTAAGCTTTCTTTTTTAAATATCATAAGTTTTCTGCATAAAAGTTATTCTTTCAGGATAAAAGTGGTACATACACACAGCAACCAGAAAAACAGCAAAACTATAAGCAATAAACACCCCTTGTCCACTCCACCTTGATCTTCATCTTCTGAAGAGTAACTTCTAAGTAAACTCCAATTAACTGATTATATATTGTAATTTTCTGCAAGCATTCCTAGCTTTTAAAAGTGATCTATTCTTTTTTAAAGGATTTGTTTATTCTTCATTCTTAAAATAATTATGCCTTCTCAATTTTGACCTTATTTCCTATAGTTGTTTTTCTTTTTTTAATAAAGTACAATCATTGGCGGTGACAGCTACAGGATGGAGCAAATTTTAGTAAGGAAGAAGATTTTAGTTCAACAAGTTCAACAAAGAAGAAAATCTTTAATAATGAGCCGTGAGCCCCACGTCACTGGAGGCATTCAAGCAAAGGGTAGATGAAATGCTGGTGACATCCTGGAAGAGATTTTTCACGTTGGGAAGAAGTTTGGACCACTGAGTGCTTTTCTAACTTGCAGGTTCTATTATTGCTTCTAACACCATGATAAATATTGTGGTAAAGCCTTGTAGTGCTCACCCGCGCTGGTTCCGTTCTTGTTCCGGGCATATGGGGATTTACTTTGCTGCCCCCTTGTAGCTAGGCAGGGCTGTTGATGAATTTTTGTCTGTGGATTGTGTGCAAAAGTGAAGTGTATCACTTCCAGGCTGAAGCTTTTAATTGCTGGCACAATTCTTTTGTCTTTCTCTCTTGTACCTGACACTTATGAAGGAGGCCCCATGCTGAAATGGCGGGGCTGCAAGACCCAGGCAGTCTGGACTGCTGAGAGGCAACATGGAATCCAAAGGTATACTGCAGGTGTGGGAAATGAACTCTTTTTATGTTAGGAGAGTGAGATTTGAACATGTTAGCACAATGTATGCTTGACTTTATCTTGACTAATAGCATGCCTTTACATTGAAATGTATGCTTAAGTGTATTTCTGATCTGGCATACATGCCAGGAAACACAACGTCTCATTTAATTATCTCACAAACCACAGAGGATAGATATATTCCCTCTAATTTTCCAGATAGAAAAGTAAGGCTCAGACGGGTTAAATAACCAATAAAAGGTATTTGGTAGAAAAATTGGAATTTGAACTTAAGGTAGGGTTGCCAGATGAAATACAGAACTTCCAGATAAATTTGAATTTTAGATAAACAACAAATAATTCTTTTAGTATAAGTATGTTACGTGGGACATACACTAAAAAAAATTGTTGTTTATTGATACTCAAATTTACCTGGAAATCCTATAATCTTATTTCCTAAATCTGACAACCCTAATTTACAGTCTTCAAGGCACAAACTGTGTCCACGATTCCATAATCACAGTATATTCTATATTCAGAAGAGTAACGTAATTTTTTAAAATCAAAAGGTAAAAAAAGTATTGCTCGTTACCCTTCCTGATTATTCTCAAAGAATGTGGATAATTTGATATGAATAAAACTGATATACTCATTGCTCCTCAACTGAAGTGCAAAGAACCAGCTGCCACCACTTGGTCTAAGCCAGCGTGTGACAACAGCAGTAGACAAACCACAGGGCCCCTCACCCTGTCAGCATTCACCTCAGTGTAGGACTTGCACCAATTTATCACATTCATTCTTGTGGATGCTGTATTGTGTCAAATTGTTAAACAAATGAATCCTCCTCTGTGTCCCAAATCTAAAGGCTTAAAGGAGAAATTCAAGTTTCCTTTTTGGTTCTCTGAAGTGGAGAAAGATTTAAGCTATCTGTAAGTTCCTCAGACTAATTGATGACCCAGCTTTCTGGAAGTTGGAAGAGACTTCAGAATTAGGTCATATGATTATTTCTTTGTTTCCTAATACAGAGTATTTGAGATATATAGTTAGAAAAACTTGTACAGCAATGCTTGTGATTTGTCAGTGACTTGTTGCTGGATTTTTCATATGACTTTTAGAATAAGACCATGCTTTCAGGCAGAAATAGTTTGCATTCCTTTCTTTTTTTTTCAGTGTAACTCATATGATCCTGGCATAAACTTTATGTTTTGAGACTGAGATCCAGCCTTTGCGTGGATAAGCATCTCAGAGTCTGGCCAAATAATCACATCTTTGTTGCGGAGAAGTAATAGAAGCAGCTTTCTCTGTTTTCCATTCTCGTTTCAGCTACTATTTAGTAACTCTGGCTATGGGCGTGGCACTGAGCAGTGGAATGGCACACAAAAAAATGAGATGTGCCCCTCTGTCCTCAAGGAGCTCAAATCATTAAAAAATGGCACACAATATTAATTGCTAAAACAGAGGTAAATGACTAAAGAAATGGAAATATACAATATGGAGTGATTAATTTTGGTTAATGATGTAGGATCTTTATTTTATTCAACAAATTACTGATCTATGTGCCAGGCACTGTGAATACAAAGGGGATACAAATACATGCAATGAAAAAGGGGTCCTGATCTCAAGGAGCTTGTATTCTAGATCAAAGAACCAGTATACACACACACGCACACGCACAGAAAAGTAAAATTAAATCCCAAACGCTGACAGTTAAACAAACAAACAGATATACAAATTAAAAACATTGCAAGTTGTGGTATGCGTTATGAAGGAAACAGACAGAGGAATGGAGAAGAGGCTAATGGGAGGGTTGGGAAACCTATTTCATTTTTAACGAGGAGATCAGGGAGGCTTCCATGAAGAGGTGGCATTTAATATAAAAAGTGTGAAAATACTGCTTACACTGAATTTAAAATTGTATCCTCCGTATGTCATCTGTAGAGTAGGTAATAAATTTCTTTTCATTTTTCTATTTCCACTATAGGGAGAAGAAATACTTGAATTTGCCTGACCCAATTTCCCTAGCTCACGGAGTGGTATTTGTATGGTTACATGCAGGGCTGATAGTCAGCTGCCAAACACCAGTAGAGATGTTATAAGTGGACAAAACATTGAAACATTTTGCCATCAATAGGCAAGTAGCTTCCCAGAGCCCAGTCCCACTAAAGCTCCTTTGTCAGGACCCCTTGTACCTCCTGTGATCCAACAATGGGGTTAAAGCCGGGAGCCACAGGACCCTGCTCTTTGTATCTGGCTGACTGATCAGTTCATCTTTCTTACTGTTGTTAAATATTTTGGACATTACCCTTGGTTTCATCTAATCCTTACCAAAAATAATTGATCTATAATAGGATATGTGTTTGACACATTTATAGAAGGCCCTGGAAGGTTCCAAGATGAAGAACATTCAGAGAGCCACAGATATTGGTTGTCTAACCGATATAATCGTATAATCAGAGACTGAAGGCAGAAATTGCAATTTGCAATTAGTTTCTTCTGAAGCTCATGAACATTAGGATTTTACACTCACTACCTTAGCTATTAATTGTTTTATTTCTTCTGCTGCTTGGTCCTAAAAACAGTCTGTATCCTTTTCACATTCTTCATTAATTTGCCATAATACATAGTTTTACATTTTTTCTTAACTAAATCAGATTTATCATAAAAATGAATTTGATATTAAGAAATTCAGAAAGCAATATTTGTGATTTGTCAGTGACTTGCTGCCGGAATTTTCATATGATTTTAAGAATAAGACCATACTTTCAGACAGAAATAGCTTTTAAAAGATATGATATGCTATGGAGAAAATAGTTTTTATTTGTTCTTTATTGATTTCTCTCTTCCCTCTCATCCAAGTCAGCCAGGTTTTGGGAATCTTTGCCTAAATAGTAAGAATAATCTGAAAAAGGCTGTCTTTCAGAAAGTGAAAGCTAACTGAAGAGATTCTGTTTGGTTTACTGGCAAGAGAGGAAAGGGAGGGTATCTTTTAGAAGCTGATGGAAAAGCTGTATTAGGTAATGGAGTGAGGTAGGGTGGGGGTGAGTGGGGATATATTGGGAGCATGTAGGGAGTAATGGGGACCCAGGAAATTCTCCCTGGCAGAGAAACTAGGAAGTGGCCAGTCCTCACAGGGGTTGGTAGCATGGTGTATCTAGGGAGGTAGGACTTGAATCACAGAATCCTAACCAGAGTAACACTCCTATAGCCAATGTGTGGCAAGAAGTGAAGAGCCACTGGATTTTGAGTGGTCACTCTGAGCTTGGAAAATGAGGATGCCAGCAGTGACCAGGATATACTGAAAATTAGCATTCCTTCTTCAATTTCTTGGCATCATTTAAAGTTTCAGATTCTCATAGGCCTGGGTGAGACAGATCCCCATTATTCATTGGAGTTTCTCACACCTATGTGTAGAAGGGGCTGACTTAAAGAAAATAGAATACTGTTTCTCTCACACCTGAGTTTGTGGATCAAGATATTTAACAGACATCACGGGAAGCACCAAATTCTGAGGGGTAAATAAGTCTTGTTTGACCAGCACAGTATTAGGAAAAAAGTGAATGCAGGTGTCCTTAGGCCAAGCTTGCTCTTGCCACATTCCCTAGCCCTCTTTCCTCAATGTCTCACCCCTTCCTATCTGGCCTGAAATTCACTTTTTCTCCCAATGTCTCCTGTTGACAAAAACACAATAGGCTTTTAGAATCTCAGACTTGATAGAGCTTTTAGAGTCTAAACTTATGTCTTTGAAATTAATCCTTTTCAAAAATGTCTCCAACAAGTCATAATTCATTTAATTTTTAAATACATGTTTCACCTTTTTTCATGGGATTTGAATCAGCTTGTGAGAATATGTATATATATAAAATACTGGTATTTAAATAATAAATTGACGAGACTGGAGAGCAAAGAAAACAGAATGGAAGATGAAGATGGGAGAAACTAAGAATGCATATGCTCATATATGTGTATCATAGATTTCTAAAGAGTTGACAGCTTTATAGATTGGTTGATTGTCTTCAAAACAAGAAACAGACCATGCTGCTCCAAATTTGAGACCCTTGACTGACTTCCCCTCACATGTGGAATAAAATTTGAATTACTTCTCAATACTACAGCACAAGCACTATCTATTCCTGCCCCTTTCTCTCACCTCCCTGATCTCACTCTGAGTGCAGCCACTTTTGCATCCTCCTCCTCCTCTGTTTTCCATCAGTAGTCCAGGTTCTTGCCTTCCTTGGGGCTTTTGTTCTTCCTGGTCCCTTTGTTTAGATGCTTCAATCCCAGAGCTTTGGCAGTTCTCCTGAATTAGTCAGGACTCAACTCTGATGCCTTATCTAAAAGCCAGACTCTCACAATCATATCAGCTTATTTAATTTCCTTCATAGCGTTCTCTCTATTGAAATTATTTTGCTCAGGTATTTCTTTACTTGTTTGTTTCATGTCTTTCTTTCTACCCTCCAAGCCTATGAGAATGGATGTTCTATGAGAGAAAGTTCCTTGCCTGTCATTTTCACTGTTATATTCTCAGTATCTAGAACAGAATAGTTTCTGAAATACAATGGACATATATAATAAATAAACATTGAATAAATAAGTGAGTGAATTCTGAGTTTCCAACCAGTAGAAGGGAAACGGGGAGAATGATCAGTTACAGATGTTTCATTGTCCAGTAAAAAAAAGTTCTCCTGATTAGGGATCAGAGTTTTTCTATCAATAATAATGAAGAAATTTCTCTGATGGGACTTCATACTGGGACAAAAACAGTGTCTTTTACAATGTGCTCAAAAATATTCTGGAGGCATTCTTAAAAAACTGGTTTCTTAAATAGTTATCCACCCAGTGCTTGAGCTCATCAAATACAGACAATGAAGAAGGGATTTTTTTCCTTATTCTAGGTGCAGCGTTTAAAGTTCAGCCATATAAACAGATTTAATCTCTCAGTAACTCCTGCTCCATTGTATCATGGACAGCATCACAAAAGATAAGACCTGCTTGAACTGGGATGACATTGTGGCTGTCACCTTTCCCAAACTAATCCCGCTGTTCTATCTTCTCCATGATTATTCTGTGATTTATGGATATATATAATTTTTCACCTATTTCGTTTCCCAGGCCTATGCCTATTCTATTGGCATCCATCCAACATTCTCCTACTGGTCAATGTAACACTTAAATTACTGTACCCAGAATTGTATCCAGGTCTTTAATGTTTTCTTCTTACCATAGAATAATATGAGACTTCCAACACCAGTTTTCTATATCCTATTCTTTAATTAAAAATAAATCCTAAGATTGTGTTGTATTTTTTGGCAGCCTCATCATCCATTGAGCTTCTAGTCAATAGAAACCTGAACTTTTTACATACGCAGCTGATAGGGAAATCACTTCTCTCAAATTTGTTTTACCTTCTACTGCTGCTTTTGATGTTTGATTGTTTGTTATATTTCACTTGCTCACTTTGCCAATTTTTACAGCCTGATAAGATCCTTTATAATTCTAACCTATTCCCTTCCTGATTTTTATATCCAGTTCTGTATCACTTGTGAATTTGACTCACGTTTACTATCTCTTTATTTAAAAACTTGGCACATTTTAGTAGCTAAAGTTATACCCAGTATTTTACAGAGTTGTCCTTCCATGTAGACTTTGCTTGGTTAGTAATGACCACATGAATAATCATTCATCCCACTGAAAAGCCACTTAACATTAATTCAGCACTCATTATTTTTGCTTTTGCAATGTGAAATCAGAATGACTATCAAAATGGCCTATTCAAAATCAGCCACACTATGCCTATAACATTCTCGTAATCTTAAAATAATGATGTGGAGATTGAAATAAGAAATTGTTAAATGTTTCCAAAAATTGTGCACATGAGAAATTTTATGACAGTTGAATCAAATTTAACTAAAAAATAATGATACAGATTATGTTTGTAGCTTCTTTTTTTAAAAAGCTATTTTATAAGATAGGGTGCCCTCATTGACATTAGTACTTGATTTAAAACATCCCCATCAATGAGAAGGTAGAATAATAATCATTGTAATGACAGTTATTGAGCACCCACCGTATTCTAGGTACTATAAAAACATTTACAGACGTATCTTTTTAAATTTTCCCACAATCCAATGAGGTGGGGTCTATTGCTATCATTATTTTTCATATGAAGATACTCAGAGTTATTTAAATAAATAAGCTATGAATAAGTGCAAGTAAGTAAAAAGAAACCTGCATTCACCTTCAGGTCATTAATGTGATCTGCAATACCAATGTTTTTTACCAACTGCAAATGACAGTATGTGTTACATGGGAATCAGATTTTAGAAATCATTGAATCCTATGGAGCCTATTTAATCTGAGGAAACTGAGACTCAAAAGGCATGAAAGAAATTAATCACATTGACCAAGTCAAATTGGAGAAATTCCAAAGAAAGAAAATTAAAACCATTCTACTTTTTTAAAATAGAAGGAAATGCCAAGGGAATATGTGCGAAAGGAAATAACTGAATGAATTCCATAAATGCAGTTCTCATGGGTGCTTTGATAACTTGGCATTGTTCATTGAGCCAAGTGACGACAGTCGTGTACGCACGCATATGTACCAGTAACCCGTGACTCCCGAGACAAAGAATGCAATATTGTGTTTCCCTCACAAGTTTGAAAGTCACCAGTTTAAACTTGGAAAATCTTGTGTTCTCATAAGTTCAACAGCACCATGTTTCTTCTTTTCAAATTAAGTTTTTTCAAGCCCAAGTCAAGCACCCATTCTATGTGTAGGTATCTGAGATTTGAAGGCTTATTCTGTGTGTGGGTACCTGAGATTTAAAGGCATTGAAAAGAAAGCAGCACCTTGCACTAAGTGCAAAGAGTTGGAGAAACACATTAATAGTTTTAAAGACAATCTGCCAGCTCCTTAAGTGACACCTCACCTTCATATTAGTTCATTAATTATACATCCACAGCAATTACCTTCTGGGGAATAATTACTGCCAAGGAACAACTGTAAGATGTGCAGATCACATTAGTTATTTAAAAGGAATATGGTAAAACGATTCCTTTTTAAGCTGAAAAATAAATTCGTCTAACTCCAGACTGGAAGCGTTACACTAGTGAGTACAGTGATTAATACACACACACACACACACAAAAGAAACCAAAACCAAATATCATGTTGGTATGGAAAGGCAGGTGCAAAATCTGTGCTGTGTGTTAGCTAGGTCTTAGTTGATGTCTGTTTGGGTCTACATTAAACAGAAACCTTCTGACTCAATGTAAATAAATATTTTTTTATAAATATATGACTGTATTAATGGTTGTTGGTTTCCTTAGACTAACCTGTATCGTGTAAAATAGTATTTCACGTATTTTTAAATAACAGCAATTCTTGTTTTCCTAGGCATGGAGGATTTCTTTTCTTTTCTTCTTTTTTTTTTTTTTTTTTTTTGAGGAAGAGTAGCCCTGAGCTAACTGCTGCCAATCCTCCTCTTTTTGCTGAGGAAGACTGGCCCTGAGCTAACATCTATGCCCATCTTCCTCTCCTTTATATGTGGGATGCCTACCACAGCATGGCTTTGCCAAGCAGTGCCGTGTCTGCACCCGGGATCCGAAACAGCGAACCCCGGGCGGCCGCTGAAGCGGAACCTGCACACTTAACCACTTCGCCACTGGGCCGGCCCTGAGGATTTCTTTAGAGTCCAAATGTGTTCCTCAATATTTGATGAGAGATTTAGGCACCGTGATAAACCTAACCTTCATGATTATTAGAAACTTGTAAGAAAATTTAGGATAATCCTAGTCCCAATTGTTTAATATCTATCATAGGAACAGATTGCATATATTTTCGTTATGTCACCACTATTATGAATATTGTTTTAGAAGTTCTACCTAATAGAATGAGACATGAAATAGAAAAGAATATATACCTGCTGAAAATAAAGAGATGAGCTCATGATGCTGCTGTTGTGCTGATACTGACAACAGGGGAGAAAATCAAGTTAGATATTTATCTTATACATTATCTCAATAAGAAAAATAGATTAAATAGATTAGTTAATGTAAAATATAAATCTCTATAAAAAAGAGGTGAATAATTGACATAAATAGGAAAGGAATTTTCCAGCACAGAGCCATTTTACTAAAAGCGAAATGTAATAATTACAGACTAAAACACACAAATTGCACTTACAAATCCATTAAAGATACCATCAATTGACTAACGGGCAAATGTTTTGCACATGCAGTATAAATAATAGAAATACATATTACTAATGAGTTTAAGATAATCTATGCAATCTTATAATCAATAAAGACAATTTCAGATGTTTTTCGACGACTAAATCAGCAAAGATTTTAAAAACCTTTATAGCTTTGAGTGTATAATGCTGCCCACATTCATACGCAACAGACAGGCATGTGGATATTTATGAAATTATTCTTTAAAGAAATTTGCAGTGTGTATCAAAAATTTTAACTATACCTGCTTATGCCTTGTTTCAAGGACTCTATCGTTAGGTAATGATCAAATATAAGATGACATATTTATAGAAGGCTTTTGTTGCACTTCCTTATTCTAGTGATAAGAAATAGGTGTTCAAAAATAGTGAATTAAAGAATTAATTATGGTAAAGTCATATGAACTACTGAAAGATCCCTGAGAACGTCCCTCATCTACCTAGTTCCTTTGTGACACCATCTAGAATGGTGTCATGAGCATGTCATGAAGGTGTCAATGCCCTGAGTCATTATCTGCGGAATGAATGAACTGGAGTGATATGAAAACATTAATAATCATGCCTGTGAAGATTTATAGGGAGAATAATTAAAACATAAAGCTATACGAAAACACGATAAAGATTATGTCAACAATGAGATCTCAAGTTTTAAAACATGTTGTTTACATTTAAATAAAAGATATCTGGAAAAAATAAAAGTATTAAGTATTAAAGTGATGGTTTTACAGTTTTTTTAATTTATTAATGGTTTTACAGTTTTTTTACACTTTTCTCTATTTTTAATTTTCCTGCAATATGCACATATTTAATTATTACTATAAGGAAAATGTGACCATAATCTTTTGAAATTTTAGATTCACATTGAGCCAAACAAAATAAACATGCCTCTGTTCAAAGGGAAATACTGTGAGTGCTATGAGGACAGCACTGGGTCTGTCTTGCTCACTTTTCTCTCTCAGCACTTTATCATGTTGTCTGGCTCAGAGCACGGGCTCAGTATTCATCCACTGAATGAATGAGCCAGTTTTGATTCTGATGACTGTATTTCAGAGTCAAGTTCTTTAGGACAGAATACCTTTACAAATATCTTATAGCGACTTCACTGTTTCGTTCAATTCCAGATAAATTAGAGATAACTTAACATTGATTTTATTTCCGTTACTTTTCCAATGTTATGTCAATTGAATTTTGCGTGATCTTGAATTATTCTTGAAATTTGACTTTGAAATATTTTACAGTTAACAAATAAGCTTCTCTATGCTGAGTAGTTTTATTCCTTTCAAGAGCAGGAACTCCTTAGGTCCATTATATTGCCTGCTATAACAATGTTTTTCTATTGTAGCAGTTATCATCCTGTCTGTCTGTCAATTACTTTGACTTCTGAGTATGTATGTATGTATCTATCTACTTTCGACTTTTCCACAGCCTGTGAAAAAGTTTCTTTTCAACATTCTTTCAAAAGTTTTATTCCATATTTTAACACAGCTCCTAGCATACAGTAGGCAATCCATATTTGTTATTTTCATCAGCACACAGCAATTGGTGTTTTTCTAGTCTATCAACAAATTCTATCAGTAATTATTATATCCTTAATATAATATTAATCATTCCATAAATAATTTATAAAAATTATTAATTTTAATAAAAATTTATAAAAGAGGACATACTGATGTACATGAAAGACTAGCAAACAATACAGGAGTAACTGTTAAACTATTAAACAGTGTGGAACAGACCACGAGTGCCAGTGAACATAAGAGGAAATGATTACCAATGAGGCTGAGATTCAGCAGGGCTGGCATCAGCATGGAGGCAAATAGAAGTGTAAATTGAAGTCTGCTTCCTGGAGCTCCAAATCTTACTAAAACCTGGGATATTGATCTGCTAAAGAAATCAAGTATCTCATTCACTTTTGAAAATGAAATATTAATTAGGGTTCACAAATTTCCTTTTAGTGGGTAGATATTAAAGTGTTCATTGCATCACTAGTGTTGAATTTTAATCAATATTTCGGAATGATATGAGAATTATCTGATGAAATGTTAATGGAGCATTACTCTCCTATGGTGTCCTCTAATATCATAGTTGATACTGAAGGTCCAGCATCAATGACAAAAATTAAGGAAGTGAAACAGGCCCTCTTGTAGGTCCCCACCACAGGTGGTAAATTACCTGCTCCAGGGAACCGTGAACTGAGCTGGTATTGTGTATACTATGTCTGGTACACTTCCTCGGGATCTCACAGTGCCTCACATTTCAAAAATCTTTTTTTATATACCTGACTAAATGAGAAACTGTTGGAAAACATTTTTTTTCCTTTAGAATTGCATATTTAATTTTTGACTGATAATTTATGTTAACATAGAAAATTATTTTAGCTAGCATCATATTCTATCATCAAGAACTGTCAGTCTTTTCAATGCAAATAACTTAGGTATCATTAGTGACTTGCAAGTAAACCTACTACGAATGATGAAACTTTGAAGTCTAGTAACGTTAAATGCATTTTAAATATTTAAAATATGTAAAACTGTGTATGAAATGTGAATGAACTCTTTTCTTTCGACTGCCAGTGATAGGGTTTATGGTAGATTTTTTTTTTGGTCTCCTGTTATTTCATAATGGGTCAGAGGTTATTTAGGCCTCATATGCATATTTCTGAAAGGGCAGCACACATTGAAAAAATGTCATTGCATTAATGTGTGCCATTCTTGGCTTCCTTGGCCAAGCCCACTTGTCACAATTATTGCCAAAGCAATGCCATTGTGTGTCCTGTGATTCTCTGCCCATGCAATTTAGACCAACCCATTTTCATGTTCTTAAGGTAATTATGTCCCTCCAAATGTCAGCTAGATGACTTTGACATTCAAGATTCGTAACAGCTTTTGAACACCATGTTATCTGTGCTATTTGTAATTCATATTCATGCAAATCCCCAGCCCCAGACACTTACACCATCCCATCTGCTGAAAAGGTTCCACTCCTTCTGCCTTTGAATTGTAGCTGGCTAGAGAGGCTGTATACCTATTGACAATGCTTTTAAGGTATTTACTGTCCCCAGAGATTCTACAACAGGTAGGATTTTCTGACCATTCCAAGTGAGGAAACATCTATTTATGACAGCGTGAAAATTCTTTTTAAAAAATTTAGCAATTAGTTGTTATCTTGTGGAAATATATTACTATTCTCTTTCTTTCTGCAGTAGCAAGAACTCTTCCAGGTTATTTTTTGGCTAAGTTTATCTTTGCTTTATTTGTAAAATAAATAAAATATGTTTTTGTAAAAAAATCTCAATAGAAGGGAAATATGTGAAGATACATCAAAACAGGTGGACCCCCTCTGTATTCTTTTATGACATAGATAAAGTAAATGTCTTTGACTGGAAGATACACACACACACATACACACACACGCAGAATCACACACACACACAGGATAATTTGCTCAAAGTAAACTGAAGAGTTAGTCAAATTATGTGGATAGTCTAGGTAAGTTATTGTGGTTGTCATAAGATTTCTTTGCTAGATATTTTTTAAAGTCTACTTAAATTTTTTTTTTTTTTAAAAACAGTCATTGTGTAGTATTAAAAAGTGACTCAACAACACAGTATCGTGTTTGTAGATGGTTAAACCCTTGGGAATAGTTATTTGTCCTATAGCATAATTATAAGCCCCTCAGTCCTTTTATCAGCCACGTGCATTGACGTTTGATAAGCTGACCTCTCTAGTTGTTCCCGAGGAAAATAATTTCCCACCATAAAATGAATATATTCCTGAGGCTGCTCACCAAGGAATATACTTCATAGAGTTGCTCATGTGAGCAGCAGTTTAATCGCAAATCAATGCTAGTAATTTTGTGTCTGTCCCTGTGAATTACAATTTAAGGCTCATATTGGAATCATACCGTTTACTTCTGATCGGGAAATGCAAGGGCCTCTCATATTCCTTAGTTTCAGCTACTTTTAATGCTAATTGCCTGTCTTTTTTAGATGTAACCCTCCCTTGCCCTGGATCCATGCAAAGAAGTCGTTGTTTATGCTTCATAGCCTAGAAATAATTACAATAGAAACAGATAGAATCTTAGCAATAGCTTGAGAAGATCAGTCTCTTACAAATTCGCTTACAATGATTGAGTTGTCTAATCGAATTAGACTTCTATCACTCCTGAGCTGTTTGGAAATATTTTCTATTATATATTTCAGCTCTTGTTGTTTTACCATATCTACTTAAAAACAAGGTGAGAAATCAAGTGTTGTACCCAAGATGTTAGCATTGCAGTGATTAAAACAAATCACCCTGGTTCACCTTTAACGGAAGCTCAACATTGTTCGAGCTTTTGCTCTTTGACTGTTAACACAGTAATTTGGTTACATCCTTTGAATCATACTTCATAAGAGATCCATATTATTAAAAGGGAGTAGTACACACCACAGTGCATTTCACAGAGAGAATTTTGCTATGGAATGAAAGAAGCAGTTTGCTGTAAATCCTGCAAGTTAAGCATAAAACTAGCCTACATTGCTGGGAAGGGAAGGAAAATAGTATTTTTTAAAACATGCTATTTCCTGGTGCTGAACTAAGTTCCATGTTCATAATAAGTGTTGTAACATTTATTCCT